>NC_142121.1:5792500-6444166 GCF_056152115.1 Neolamprologus brichardi | reverse complement strand
TGATTCTTCAGCAGCATCATTCCCTGAAACCTTACTGAACTTGTTTCTCTGCACAGAAACACAAAACCTCTAACGTAATTTCATAAAGTAACAACTCCTTTATTGTTCGTCGCGCGTAATTAAATCTCATCGGCTTTCTAAACATTCTCCTGTTGAAACCTATTTGTTTAATCGTTCTGCGAAGCACTCTGCTCAGGTGAGATACTGAAAATGTGCAGTGTAATTTCTCTAAAAGCTCCAGCAAAAATGTCTTCTAAACAAATTACAGGGGAAAGAATTTGCGATGTAATTAAACACACATCCTTCTGGCTGAAAACTTCACACGCTGGCATGGAGCCAGTCTTGACTCAGTCTCCCACTGAGCTGGAAATTAAGCTTAAAATAAAGAAGAACGAGGGGCGAGAAGTATGGGTGTCACGTGGCAGCAGAAACATGTGGGACCATTACTGAACCTTTTTCCACTTAAGCATGATTTCATGTGTGGAGCCATGTGGAGTGTTGGGTAATAGGAGGCTCTGAGCATAACGTGATGATTAGAAAGGAACAGAAGAAAGGAAGCACAATGCAAGAGTCCATGTTTAAAGTATTAAGTAACCTCCATGTGGCGGATTTTGCATAAATCCTGAGAGGTGACGTCAACAAACTCTGGCTGATGTTTGTGAGTCCAGCTCTTTATACAGGATGCTTCATAATAGCTCACTGGAATAACTTCTTACAAATATTATGCTGCAGCATTTTTCTTGTTATAGAGTATTAAAGTGAAGCTGTAGAGAGGAGAGGCGAGAGGGGAGAGGGGAGAGGAGAGGAGAGAGGGGAGAGGAGAGAGGAGAGAGGGGAGAGGAGAGAGGAGAGAGGGGAGAGGGGAGAGGGGAGAGGAGAGGCGAGAGGGGAGAGGAGAGGAGAGAGGAGGGAGAGGAGAGAGGAGAGAGGGGAGAGGGGAGAGGAGAGGCGAGAGGGGAGAGGAGAGGAGAGAGGGGAGAGGGGAGAGGGGAGAGGGGAGAGGAGAGGCGAGAGGGGAGAGGAGAGGAGAGAGGAGAGAGGGGAAAGGAGAGAGGGGAGAGGGGAGAGGAGAGAGGGGAGAGAGGAGAGAGGCGAGAGGAGAAAGGAGAGAGGCGAAAGGAGAGAGGCGAAAGGAGAGAGGGGAGAGGAGAGAGGAGAGGCGAGAGGAGAGAGGAGAGAGGGGAGAGGAGAGAGGAGAGGCGAGAGGAGAGAGGAGAGAGGAGAGAGGGGAGAGGAGAGAGGCGAGAGGAGAAAGGAGAGAGGCGAAAGGAGAGAGGCGAAAGGAGAGAGGGGAGAGGAGAGGCGAGAGGAGAGAGGAGAGAGGGGAGAGGAGAGAGGAGAGGAGAGAGGGGAGAGGAGAGAGGAGAGGCGAGAGGGGAGAGGAGAGAGGGGAGAGGAGAGGAGAGAGGGGAGAGGAGAGAGGGAAGAGGAGAGAGGGGAGAGGAGAGGAGAGAGGGGAGAGGAGAGAGGAGAGAGGGGAGAGGAGAGAGGAGAGGCGAGAGGGGAGAGGAGAGAGGGGAGAGGAGAGAGGAGAGAGGGGAAAGGAGAGAGGGGAGAGGAGAGAGGGGAGAGGAGAGAGGGGAGAGGGGAAAGGAGAGAGGAGAGAGGGGAGAGGAGAGGCGAGAGGGGAGAGGAGAGAGGAGAGGCGAGAGGGGAGAGGAGAGAGGAGAGGGGAGAGGAGAGAGGAGAGAGGGGAGAGGCGAGAGGCGAGAGGAGAAAGGAGAGAGGCGAAAGGAGAGAGGGGAGAGGAGAGGAGAGAGGAGAGAGGGGAAAGGAAAGAGGGGAGAGGAGAGAGGGGAGAGGAGAGGAGAGAGGAGAGAGGGGAGAGGGGAAAGGAGAGAGGAGAGAGGGGAGAGGAGAGGCGAGAGGGGAGAGGAGAGAGGAGAGGCGAGAGGGGAGAGGAGAGAGGAGAGGGGAGAGGAGAGAGGAGAGAGGGGAGAGGCGAGAGGCGAGAGGAGAGAGGGGAGAGGGGAGAGGAGAGAGGAGAGGGGAGAGGAGAGAGGGGAGAGAGGAGAGAGGCGAGAGGAGAAAGGAGAGAGGCGAAAGGAGAGAGGGGAGAGGAGAGGGGAGAGGAGAGAGGGGAGAGGAGAGGGGAGAGGAGAGAGGGGAGAGGAGAGGAGAGAGGGGAGAGGAGAGAGGAGAGGAGAGAGGGGAGAGGGGAGAGGGGAGAGGAGAGAGGAGAGAGGGGAAAGGAGAGAGGAGAGAGGGGAGAGGAGAGAGGAGAGAGGGGAGAGGGGAGAGGGGAAAGGAGAGAGGAGAGAGGAGAGAGGGGAGAGGAGAGGGGAGAGGGGAGAGGGGAGAGGAGAGAGGAGAGAGGGGAGAGGGGAGAGGGGAGAGGAGAGAGGAGAGGCGAGAGGGGAGAGGAGAGGAGAGAGGAGAGAGGGGAAAGGAGAGAGGAGAGAGGGGAGAGGAGAGGAGAGAGGAGAGAGGGGAGAGGGGAAAGGAGAGAGGAGAGAGGAGAGAGGGGAGAGGGGAGAGGGGAGAGGAGAGAGGAGAGAGGAGAGAGGGGAGAGGGGAGAGGGGAGAGGAGAGAGGAGAGAGGGGAGAGGAGGGGAGAGGAGAGAGGAGAGAGGGGAGAGGGGAGAGGGGAGAGGAGAGAGGAGAGAGGGGAGAGGGGAGAGGGGAGAGGAGAGAGGAGAGAGGGGAGAGGAGGGGAGAGGAGAGAGGGGGGGACACGCTCAAAGGTTCTGGGTGAAAAACCTAAATTGAAACATTTGATGATGGAAAAAAGTATTTGCTTCAGGAAAACGCTCTGACAGCTTCCTTGTTGATGAAAAGTGTCATACGCAGGAAAAATGTGTCACTTGTTACTGACAGGTCTGAACAAAACAGAAGGTTGAAAAGGAAAAATGTAATGAAACGGTAAACCAGCCTGACTGCCCGGTGCTAGCAATGAAAATCAATTATAATTACTATCCAGGAGCACAGCGACCTGCAGCACTGTTATCTGTCTGAAAGGATTAACAAAGAGAAAAACTGCAGTGAAACGTTAGACATAGAAACGTATGGTCACACTTCTTTTGTTGCTAACTTTACTTCATATGAATTTCACTTAAAGTTCCGATATTTTAAAAAGAGTGCATTGAAATGAATCATACAGCATCAATTTCTAAAGTTTACAGCAGTCAATTAGTAGCCAATTGCAGTTAGGGCTGCTCGATTATGGCAAAAATGATAATCACGATTATTTTCACTGAAATTGAGATCTCGATTATTTGACGATATTTATTTAACAATAACAATGTGTTGAATAATGACTTTAAAGATTGTCAAAAAATAATATAAAATAGTGTGCAAATACTGATAACAGTGCAAATGTTTGCAATATAAGAAATAAATGAAAAATGTAAACATCTATGTTTAGTGAACTTTGCAGTGTTGCTCTGTGGTGCAGCTACGACACTGTAGCAAAGTTTACACACTGTGTCTACTTGATCCACGTCTGACTCTGAACCCATAATGTTTCCACACCACTGACGTTTTTTTACCTCTTTTCAACCAACAGCAGTCACTCTCCTCTCCAAATAACTTCTGCTTAGCTTTCCGAGCTTCCCTCGGGTCCTCTTACTCAGCGGTCCCCAACCCCCGGGCCTCGGACCGGTCCGTGAGTCGTTTGGTACCGGGCCGCGAGAGTTGAGGCTCAGGTGTGAAATGTATCGTTTTCAGGGTTTTTATCGGTTTTCAGCGTTATTTTGTTATCGTTTTTATCGTTTACTCGGTTTTCCTGGGTCTTTTCACGTGTGTTATGAATAAATCTTCTTTTTTCCGGTACCGGTACTAGTTTTATTTTGTTGTATTTATCCACGACACCTTAAAGGCCGGTCCATGAAAATATTGTCGGGCATAAAGCGGTCCGTGGCGCAAAAAAGGTTGGAGACCGCTGCTCTTAATTGTTGTGACACGTGTTCGAAATACAGAGAGGTGCGCTCGATTTGCCACACGGAGCAGCGCCAGAGTAAAACACGAGGGAGGGGCTAATAATCGGCTCAGTCATTTTTAATGATCGTTGAAAGCCCAGATCGTAATCGAGATTAAAATTCGATTAATTGAGCAGCCCTAATCGCAACAATACTTAACCGGATGACAAATGCAGTCTTAACACGCTTTGCAAATATTTTGTTAGAAGAAGAACACAGAGTTGTTTTCTAACCTCAAGTTGTTTTCACTCAAAGACAACATGAAGTAGAAAAAATGTGTCTGCTGTCGCTACAACAACCTTCATTTACTGGTCCGATGTTCTTTCTGCGTGAAGTAAAGCAGCATATTAATCAACTTTAACACTTCGGCGAGCCTCATGATGCACAGTTTTTATGTTTCAGTACCATGGACAGTGAACAGGCTCTCCGCTCAATCCTTTCAGTCTTTAAAAAACAAATAAACAAAAAATATAAACTAAAACAGAAACACCCTCCGGAGCTGCAAACTGAAGCCAACGTGGGAGCTGCAAACAGTGCAGTTCCTGCATGAGGCCCTTGTGCACACGCTTACTGACACTACATGGGAGTGTCTCAAACATATTGGATTACATAACCTACTCTAAACTCATAACAATTTAAGAAAATAACACAGAAACCAAACAAAGCTAAAATAAACTAAAACAACTCCCATGTCAAGAACTGAGGTCTGACGGTTGACTGGGTGTCTCATAAAGCCACATCTGATGACCCTACAACGCATTATTGGAAAGAACTGCTTGTTTCTGTGTTAGCAGATCACTTGCAGATCCTTTTCTCTTTTTCCCCCAATTGTGGCCTCGCACTCGTTTTCCCCCCTTGGAAAATCTGCCCCTTTGTTCTCTCCATCTCAGCCCATCATGAATGTTTTTGCCTCACTCACCCGGTCTCCAGGTCTCACGAGCGGTTCTTGTTTGGTTCCCAGTTTGTGCAGCAGATTGTACGCCACCTTCACGCTTCTGGACCACAGTTTACCTGCAAAAACATATAAACGATGACGTCACACAATAGCTCGTGCAGACAGATAAAAGGTGAAGCACGTCTTTGAGGAACCGATAACAAGTTCAAGATGTTGTTGATGAAATACGTCCTCTAGAGATCAGAGGTGGACTGTCGGGAAACCTTTCTGTACCCAATAAAAGCATGAAAGAAACATCTCTGTGGGAACAGAGGATGACAACATGAGCCCCCATATGTAACAAATTACAGCACTGATATGACACGTGATTTTTAAAATACTTTGAAGTTTGACGGTGCACCTTGTGGGCGGACTGCTATGAAGATAATCATACAGATTTCATAACATCCAATAAATCAAACGCTCCTCGTGACTTTGGTGTAATTGGATCCGTGCAGGCTGATACTTTGCATTTATGGTCAAAGCCTCGGGACATTAAAGGAAGTCATATAGGCTGCTTTAGGATGACACTAAACAGATAAACAGATTCAGTGTCTAGATAAGTGCAGCTGTTACTTTAAACGTTAGGTAGCACAAACCAAGTGCTTACAAAGCAGTTTAAAAATACTTTCTTCTTACAGAAGGTGTCTGTCAAAGGAACTTTCAATCTCCCTGTAAATATAAAGTTATTGAATATTATCTGATCTTTCTGATCGGTTTCATTTTCCCTGCCAGACGGAGCCCGCTCTGTTTATTAATGCAGTAACTCACAACAATGGAGTCAATTTCCTTCTTATTTCTTTTTCCCCCCCTAATTCAGACTGGCAGATGCAGATATTATGCATGGGCGATCCAGCATGATTTCTTTCTTGTTTTTTTTTAAGCTAAATGAGTTTTTTTCCTGGTGTTTGTCTGAACTAATGAAATGAAGAAAAGCTTTAGGATCCCAGGAGGAAAATAGACAGTTTGGACCACAAAAAGCAAAGTTAACTGCAGACAAACATCAGCTACAAACATCATTTCTTAAAAGCGAAGCGCCCTACGTCCCGTTGTTTACAGGTGATGTCGGGAAAGCTTGTTGGAGAAAATTATGAACGAACGTATCTACTGGTGGACCTGTGGACTTTTATTTCCTCTGACTGCCTCTTATTGATTTTGGGATAAACTAAGGATCTGAACCAATTCCCAGTATGAGATGAACATAATGATGAATATAATGATTCTGGACTGTGACTTCTCTCTACTAGAGCAGAGAGAAGCTGTGCATTTTTGGACTCTACTGGGGTCCAAAAATAAAAAAGCTGAAACTCAGCATGGAAGTTATGAAATTTATCATTTATCTTGAAATAAATCCTAAAGATTTAAATATATCCTCCTAATCAGTGCTATAGTACAAGAAAAAAAAGTATATTCCTGTGAGTTCTCATTGGTTGATTTTTTATTTTTTTTTAATTAAGAAAAATTTAAAGTTTGGTTTTGTTTTTTTATTCTAGAAAGACAAAGATAATGCAGCAAGCTCCAGGGCTTAAAAATGAAGCTAACATGAGCGTGCAAAAAAATAATAAATAAAAAGGTGTAGTTCCTCTAATGACCACTTGAGGCTTTTTGTACAAGAGCATAAATCCCCACAGACTTCCTGTTAAAATGCCCATCCTTACAGCATAAATAAACGGCTGTGTGGTGAATTATAACTCACCAATTTAAATGTTATTAAAATATGAAGCTTGCGATTGTTAGCTCATAATACCCTCATCGTAATATGATCCCTTCTATACTTTGAAAAAACAAACTTGAAGGAGGCCAAACTGCTAACTTTGGGACTTCAAATTGGTCCAGAAGCGAATGTATGATGTCATGATGGTTACGTCCCTTTTTTATATACAGTCTATGGAGAAAACATCTTTAATATTCAGCTAAAGAGTTCAAAGTTCCATATTTGCTCCATGAGATTGTTAAACATACTGTTTACTACCAATAGCGCTGCGTCTAAGTAAAGGATTAAGTGGGGACATAAGAAAAGATGATGAGCTAACATCTGCAGACAGAACTCTGGTGCTTAAACAGGATTTGTATTTCTTGCAGAGATCACTCCAAACAAAAGCAGATGGACAGAAGGGTAATCAAAGGAAGACATCAAAGCGAGAGCATCCCAAACACAGAGATAAAAAGTTTACGCTTCCTCTGCACGCTGAACACAAATCCGTGCAGATTTATCGATAATATGATTTGTTGGAGAATAACATCAGAGGATCAAAGCGTGTCTATGGAAATAGAAATATGTCTGTCTCCCGCCTCTTACGTGGGGTTATCTGCAGTGCAGAGCGGTGAGGGTTGAGTTTAAGGACAGCCGGAGAATTCTGTATCATGAATTCTCGCTGTTCTCCAGAGGCGGAGGACGACTCGAAAGGAAGGTACAAAACAAGTTTGTCTTTGTTGGCCGACATCAAAGGGAAGACACGACAGGAATGAAAGATGCGGCGGACATGGAAAGAGAGAACGGCTGAACTTTAGATTCAGCACTGCACTGCACGCACGCACACATAATCTCACCGTGTTTTTGTCTCTGGTGGCGGTCTCCGAGCGCTGGCTGAAGACATTTCACAGTCTGGTGAGCGCTCATATCGCCTCATCATCGGCAGCGAGCTCGCTCCCCACGAATCGGTTAGTTCAGTCACACACGCAAACAAACACACAAACACACACACACATCCAGTGCCAATTTGAAGCACTTGCAGTAAAGTTGCCGCCTATTCATGTTAATCCTGCGTGAACTCATGCGTGCGACCAAGGTGCTCGAGCGCCATCAACATCAGCAGAGATAAGAAATGACACTTAGGTGTACTTCAGCTTCACCTGAGAATCTTTAGACACCTTCATCATTTTGAATCAGAACACAACAAGGCCTCTTACTGAAAAACACTGGACTGGCCACTTGTTCTGATATGACCCATTTAAGGAGTGTTGCCATTTCAATAGGTGTCAGGTGATGGGCTGGGTGGACAAATACATACACTAGTGTTGTGCATATTATATTGATCCGATTCCAAGTGAAGATAGATATAAAAATAATGGCACAGCCAGGTGTACCCCTGAGCCCCCTAACAGATTCGTTGCATTCACAAGATTTTCAGAAATCTTGACCTCTGACCTTGAACTTGAGATTGAGGTCACATACTAGTGCAGGGGTGTCAAACTCCAGTCCTCGAGGGCCGGTGTCCCGAAACGTTTACATGTGTCAATGCTGCAACACACCTGAATAAAATTTGTAGGTCATTGGCAAAACTCTATAGAACTATAGAACAGACACTATCTCTACTTTTAAGATTAGGCTTCAAACTTTCCTTTTTGCTAAAGCATATAGTTAGGGCTGGACCAGGTGACCCTGAATCCTCCCTTAGTTATGCTGCAATAGACGTAGGCTGCCGGGGGATTCCCATGATGCATTGAGTTTTTCCTTTCCAGTCACCTTTCTCACTCACTATGTATTAACAGACCTCTCTGCATTGAATCATATCTGTTATTAATCTCTGTCTCTCTTCCACAGCATGTCTTTATCCTGTCTTCCTTCTCTCACCCCAACCGGTCGCAGCAGATGGCCCCGCCCCTCCCTGAGCCTGGTTCTGCCGGAGGTTTCTTCCTGTTAAAAGGGAGTTTTTCCTTCCCACTGTCGCCAAAGTGCTGCTCATAGGGGTCATATGATTGTTGGGTTTTTCTCTGTATCTATGAAGCGCCTTGAGGCGACTTTTCTTGTGATTTGGCGCTATATAAATAAAATTGAATTGAATTGAAAATTGAACTTGACTGCATGCTGAAGTGGGACCCCTAACCCTACTCAAGTAAATGCGTTTGGAAAAATGTAGTTCTAAAAGTACTTTTATTGCATCATGTTAACTCATGATGCAATAAAAGTAACGCTGCTGTAACACAAATCCAATGGCTGAATTGCCACGTCGGCAGGCAGTCAGTCTACAGAGTCTTACTAATGACCTACTAATTGTATTCAGGTGTGTTGCAGCAGGGACACATGTAAAAGTTTCAGGACACTGGCTCTCAAGGACTGGAGTTTGACACCCGTGTACTAGGGCAGCGGTCCCCAACCCCCGGGCCTCGGACCGGTACCGGTCCGTGAGTCGTTTGGTACCGGGCCGCGAGAGTTGAGGCTCAGGTGTGAAATGTATAGTTTTCAGGGTTTTTATCAGTTTTCAGCGTTATTTTGTTATCGTTTTTATCGTTTACTCGGTTTTCCTGGGTCTTTTCACGTGTGTTATGAATAAATCTTCTTTTTTTCGGTACCGGTACTAGTTTTATTTTGTTGTATTTATCTGCGACACCTTAAAGGCCGGTCCATGAAAATATTGTCCGGCATAAACCGGTCCGTGGCGCAAAAAAGGTTGGGGACCGCTGTACTAGGGTGTCCGCGTTGCCCGCCTGTCTACTTGCCCGGCAGGGTGTCAACAACACCCCATCAACCTTTTACAGCTGAGGGGGTAAAACAAGCTTATGTAGGGCAGAGCAGTGTGTGTTGATTTATGAGATGAATCATCATTTTGAAGCACCTGCTTTTAATGACTACTTAATCATTGTGATTTACTGAGATTGCTATGATTATGATTATTTTCCACAACAACTTTTTTTGGAGACTTTTTTGGGAGACTTTTTTTTTTGTAAATTTTCTCGTCTCTAAAACCCTTCGGTTCAAATTCTGTTTTTTAAAATTTGTGCCACATGATATAAGACAGTTCAGATATTTTTCATAGTTGATGGCTGAATTTTTTCTTCCGTTTCCATAAAAAGAATTTATTTAACACAATTCAGTGGACTGCATACTGAACAGAAACAATGTATCAATCTTATCGCGCTAGTATGGGTCCAATACCAGCGTTGGTATCAATGCTATCGGTGTTTGGATTTATCCACCTCTAACACAAACACCCAACTGAAATTTAGTAAAGCCTGAAGGCTCAGTAAAGATTATGGACAACAATTATACTAGCATGCTTTAGTCTACTCATTATTGTAATATACTGACTATTTTAGACTTAGACGGAGGTTTTTACTTGTTATGAAACCTCTTCGTTGTCACTGGGGGGCACGCTGCAGCTTTAAGCAAAAGATCTGAGAGCTTCTTCCAATTCATTTGGGTGCATGCCTGTGTGATGCTGGGTATGCGTGGTGTGATGTGTCTGGAGTCCTCTCAGTGTAATTTCATTCTCTCCTCTGTACAGCTGGGAGGTTTGACTCTAAATTCATGAGGACCCTGAGAGAAGCAGCTCTGTTCACGGCAGCTAAATTTCTTCATACCCTCCGGACCTGAAGTCGTTTTCCCTGCTGCTGTTTGGGAGATGAATAACTCGGTCGCCTTCAAGCGAAGAACAAGAGAACTTGTTCCAATTTGGGTGTAGATTTAAACTGTGGCATTGAGCCGGGGGACGGCGTGATGGGATTCAGCTGCAGCGAATGTGTTTAGGGAGCTGGGATGATGGCAGCGCTGGGGGCCAGAAGGCTGTTACATGTTTGGTATCGGGTTATATTACTGTTTACTTTGCAACATGTTCTCATTTATGGCTGCTAAAGACTTGCTTTAGTTAATGTTTACGTTATGCTGACGGATTCGAGGCTAAATAGGATTTGTATTTCTGCAGGATGCACTGTGGTCTAGCACTGCTTGCTTCTGCAAAAGCAAAGATCGGTGTCCATAACCATTAATGTTTGCAATAGAGCACCAAAGTCAGCCGAGTCCGTGTACAGAGACTAATACTAGAGGGCACAGAAGGAAGGTTTTCATATTTTTTCAAGAAGCTGTGCTGAAAGTCGCACAGGAAACAATTCATCTTAAAACATTTTCTCAAAGTTTGAACCTTCAGGATAAAAAAACTTTTCCACCCTCTATAGCAAAGCAGTTTTCTTTTCAGGCATCTTTCTTCACACTTGCTAATGTGCTTAGCACCCTGTCTGGCTGCCATTAGGGGAATTATGCTCACACAGCGGGTGTTAAACATTGTTTGGTGCTACACTTAATCAGCTCGGAAAAGCCACCATATGTGCCGAAAACAAGATGCAGTTCAAAGAAAAAGAAAAACCCTCTTTTATGCACATATTACAAACATTTTTGTTCTCTTTCATCGTGTGTTATGACAGTATTTTGAAGACTGGTCGCTAGGACGATTTATTTGTGGTCATGTGAGGCGTCCGATGTTCATTTTGGATTTTCGTCACACAAAAATATTTCAACCCTTTTTCCTTCAGCTCAGATCCGAAGATTTGACCTTAGGGATGACATGCCGCGATGCAGGATTTCCCAGACTTACCATATGTGAGGACGTAGAGCGGCTTGCCGTTAGTGTCCATGGTAGTGAGACACGGGGCCTTCGGAGAGATGGTGCCCCACCTCTGAAGGGCTGCCTCCAGAGAAGGGGGCCAGTTGGTCACCACGCCCAGCTGCTCACCCCCCATGGGTACCATCTGTGCCCCTTCAGCCTTGGGCTGGTTAGGGTCTGGCTGCTGGACTGCAGGTGGGCACGAGAAAACAGAAGAAGAAAATAATTTTTACTTATATATGTATAAGATTGATTTAACAAGCACCAAAAATACTCACTACAGGAGGAGATGTGAAAAAATATCTTTTGAATGTTTGTTTAAATTACAGTGACCAGTTATTTTAGAAAATAAGGTGGAGAAAATATGGTCACAAATGCATTCTGCAGCATGGTAACGAGGCCAGACATCCACCCAGTGCTACATGAGGAAAAAATGGAAGACCTGCTACAGATGGTCAACATCGTGAGGTCAGTCTGGATTTACAGGAAGAGACGGATGAGTCCGCCTGAATCTAGGAACTTTCCTAAGAGGAACGTTCCTGCCCACTACTGTAAAACGTTTTAAAGGCAAACGGTGGTCACGTCAACCACGTCCAAAATATTCACCCGACCATCAAACCACCACAAATGAACTATTTTCTCCCATTTAAGTCAAGTTTCCTAAAATAATCAGTCCAGCTGTTCAGGTCACAGTGAAATTAATACATTTATGTTTCTTGGTTCTTTACGATCTGCAACTTTTATTGCAGATTACAGGACATCAAATATCTTTAACTTTGCTTTTATGCTTTTTTAATAAATTGAAAAGACAATGTCAACCAGCGACCTTTTACATGAACAATATGACAAAGCTGATATTAAATTAACCCGTATAAATCAATAGAATATCATAATACAGAATTGTTTATTCTTATTAGTTCACTGTATTATACAGCCATGTAGAAATGTGGGTGTTAGGGATAATGAAACATTTACTGCGTGTCACCACTGCTGTAAGACAGAAAGTTCCCCGGAAAGAGCTTTTAATCAAGCAAAACGCCCTGCTAATGAATTTCAACGACATGCTGAACCAAACCGAGTCTTTCCAACATTTGCTATTCGTGCTTAAATTATGAATTAACTTCTGGCTCTGCAGCGTTTGATGCTGAAAACAGAAGGAAATATTCATCAGTTAGACTCTGCTTTGTCAGAGGAGACTTTAGGGAATGAGGTTTAGTCATTTGTCTGCATAGATTATTTTTCGAAAGTTTTAGCAAAATATATGTTTTTACCACCACTCAACTTTAAGTCAACACTGAAAGAAAGACTGGCAGAATCATTGTCATGTTACGTATTTGTTTTAAGCCTGGAGATTAGCATTTGGCCCCAGCTGTGTTTGGGGGGGAGCCAAAATATCAGGATAGGCTGGAGTACCAAGTTATCAGCTAATGCTAACAAGCTAGGTTAGCATAACCTGTATGAGTGCATCACACAGGCACATGCTAATCAACATGCTAATTAGCTCCAAGTAATATACAAATAATAACTACAGTTTCACTCACTCAACTGTTAGACGTCAGGGAATCACCCAAAAAGCCACCAATATAAGAAGCTAAGCTAAGTAGCCTAATTTAGCCCCTAACCACGCTACCTAAAGACTGGTTGGTGACACCCTGGCAACCACTGGTCACTAAGGAAAAATGTGTAATCTGTTGGCTGCTGGAAGAAACTATGAGAAGTCTGATGCAAAGTTAACGTTTCCCTTTTGGAAAGTTGTTGCAATGGTAGGGGACAGCTTTTACTTTGAAGGTTCTCCATTTCCAGCTTGTGTTGCATAAGTTTCACTACTGCTCAGCGAGTGTTTGTAGACAAGTCAGCACCTTCCATGCAAAATACACCAAATCACTGCAATCTGCTAGCAATCGAAGCATTCACAGGGAGGTTTTTGGTGCAGCATCCTCTTTGAGAACAACAGCTAGCTGACCACTCTCGATGTTCATATCCCATCTAATGTGAATGAGGGGGTGGTCTAGGCACCAGGGGGCAACCAAGTCTTTCCTTAATTGGCTGCAGTTGTTTCTTTAACTTTTTTTGCATGTTGTGTATCGCTCTTTCAATTTTGTGTTACAATGGTGTATTCACCATTTCACGCATTTTTGCAAGAACATGAATCAAAATATACAAAAACAAGGATTTTCAAGTATTTCTAAGAGTGAAAAGAGAAGCTGTTACCCTCCAAAAGCTCTTCAAAGTCATCGACGAAAAACTCTCTCAATGGCGGCCGTTTGGGTCTCTTCAGAGTGTTGACGAGTTGCTGTATTTTGGCTGAAACTCTGCTGCTGACTGGAACACCTGTGGAGCGTGAACAGACACACAAAAAGACCAGACGTTTTAATCCAAGTCATAGCTTAGACTTTCTAATTGCGCTTTCACAGGTGCACACGTGAAGTAGTCGCTGCTTTTGGATTCCACTGAGCAGCCCACCGTTTCATCCGTGATAGAAAAAAATCCCCAAGTTTTAACTCTACACTGAAGAGCCCTCGAGTGAGCAATCAAGACAGCTGCCGTACAAAATGACACTCAAAATGCAAAAATAGCGTATGAGATGAGGTGTGGGCTCAAATTGCTCTTTCATTAAGGCCATTTTCAAACCCACAGAGTTTGTAGCCTTAAGACAGAGAAGGAAATGAAAGTCTAAATGTGGATGTAAACAGATGTACTGGAAGACTTGGTTTGGGCTGCAGGGTGAACCAAAGACAGACGTGATGTTGTTAAGATTATTATTTCGTCTGTGTGTGAAGGTAAAGAAGCGCTACTCAGTGAAACTCCAGCTGTGAAACTCAGAAACCAGTCTTACTTGTTATCATCTATCGTCCACCTGGGCCTTACACAGAGTTTCTGTCTGATTTCTCAGACTTTATATCTGATTTAGTTCTGAGCTCAGATAAAATAATTATTGTGGGTGATTTTAACATCCATGTAGATGCTAAAAATGACAGCCTCAACATGGCATTTAATCTGTTGTTAGACTCAATTGGTTTCTCTCAAAATGTAAAAGAACCCACCCACCACTTTAATCACACTCTAGATCTGGTTTTAACATATGGCATAGAAACTGAACATTTAACAGTGTTTCCTGAAAACCCTCTCCTGTCTGATCATTTCTTGATAAAATTTACATTTACAATAATTGATTACGCAGCAGTGGAGAGTGGACTTTATCAAAGTAGATGTCTTTCTGAAAGCGCTGTAACTAAGTTTAAGAATATAATCCAGCCACTGTTATCATCGTCAATGCCCTGTACCAACACAGAGCAGAGCAGCTATCTGAACGCTACCCCAACAGAGGTCGATTATCTTGTTAATAATTTCACCTCCTCACTACGTACGACTCTGGATACTGTAGCTCCAGTGAAAACTAAGGTCTCTAATCAGAAGTACCTGACCCCGTGGTATAATTCTCAAACACGTACCCTCAAGCAGACGACTCGTAATCTGGAGAGGAAATGGCGTGTCACAAATTTAGAGGATCATCATTTAGCCTGGAGAAATAGTTTGTTGCTTTATAAGAAAGCCCTCCGCAAAGCCAGAACAGCTTACTATTCGTCACTGATTGAAGAAAATAAGAACAACCCCAGGTTTCTCTTCAGCACTGTAGCCAGGCTGACAAAAAGCCAGAGCTCTTTTGAGCCAACCATCCCTTTAACGTTAACTAGTGATGACTTCATGAACTTCTTCACAAATAAAATTTTTATCATTAGAGAAAAAATTACCAATAATCATCCCACAGATGTAATATTATCTACAGCTACTCTTAGCTCCATTGATGTTAAGTTAGACTCTTTTTCTCCAATCGATCTTTCTGAGTTAACTTCAATAATTACTTCCTCCAAACCATCAACGTGTCTTTTAGACCCCATTCCTACAAAACTGCTCAAAGAAGTTCTGCCATTGATTAATTCTTCGATCTTATATATGATCAACCTATCTCTAATAATCGGCTATGTACCACAGGCCTTCAAGGTGGCTGCAGTTAAACCTTTACTCAAAAAGCCATCTCTAGACCCAGCAGTCTTAGCTAATTATAGGCCAATCTCCAACCTTCCTTTCATATCAAAAATCCTTGAAAGAGTAGTTGTCAAACAGCTAACAGATCATCTGCAGAGGAATGGTTTATTTGAAGAGTTTCAGTCAGGTTTCAGAGTTCATCACAGCACAGAAACAGCTTTAGTGAAGGTTACAAATGATCTTCTTATGGCCTCTGACAGTGGACTCATCTCTGTGCTTGTCCTTCTTGACCTTAGTGCAGCATTCGATACTGTTGACCATAATATTCTATTAGAGCGATTAGAACATGCTGTAGGTATTACAGGTATTGCACTGCAGTGGTTTGTATCATATCTATCTAATAGACTCCAATTTGTGCATGTAAATGGAGAGTCCTCTTCACACACTGAGGTTAATTATGGAGTTCCACAGGGTTCAGTGCTAGGACCAATTCTGTTTACATTATACATGCTTCCCCTAGGCAGCATCATTAGAAGACATAGCATACATTTTCACTGCTATGCAGATGACACCCAGCTCTATCTGTCCATGAAGCCAGATAACACACACCAATTAGTTAAACTGCAGGAATGTCTTAAAGACATAAAGACTTGGATGGCCACTAACTTTCTGCTTCTCAACTCAGATAAAACTGAGGTCATTGTACTCGGCGCTGAAAAGCTTAGAAATTTGGTATCTAACCAGATTCTTACTCTGGATGGCATTACCTTGGCCTCCAGTAACACTGTGAGGAACCTTGGAGTCATTTTTGACCAGGATATGTCCTTCAACGCACATATTAAACAAATATGTAAGACTGCGTTCTTCCATTTGCGCAACATCTCTAAAATTAGAAATATCCTGTCTCAGAGTGACGCTGAAAAACTAGTTCATGCATTTATTACTTCCAGGCTGGACTACTGCAATTCATTATTATCAGGATGTCCAAAAAACTCACTGAAAAGCCTTCAGTTAATCCAAAATGCTGCAGCAAGAGTACTGACAGGGACTAGAAAGAGAGAGCATATTTCTCCTGTTTTGGCTTCCCTTCATTGGCTTCCTGTTAAATCCAGAATTGAATTCAAAATCCTGCTCCTCACATACAAGGTCTTAAATAATCAGGCCCCATCTTATCTTAATGACCTTGTAGTACCATATCACCCTATTAGAGCACTTCGCTCTCGCTCTGCAGGCCTACTTGTTGTTCCTAGAGTATTTAAAAGTAGAATGGGAGGGAGAGCCTTCAGTTTTCAGGCCCCTCTTCTGTGGAACCAGCTTCCAGTTTGGATTCGGGAGACAGACACTATCTCTACTTTTAAGATTAGGCTTAAAACTTTCCTTTTTGCTAAAGCATATAGTTAGGGCTGGACCAGGTGACCCTGAATCCTCCCTTAGTTATGCTGCAATAGATGTAGGCTGCCGGGGGATTCCCATGATGCATTGAGTTTTTCCTTTCCAGTCACCTTTCTCACTCACTATGTATTAACAGACCTCTCTGTATTGAATCGTATCTGTTATTAATCTCTGTCTCTCTTCCACAGCATGTCTTTATCCTGTCTTCCTTCTCTCACCCCAACCGGTCGCAGCAGATGGCCGCCCCTCCCTGAGCCTGGTTCTGCCGGAGGTTTCTTCCTGTTAAAAGGGAGTTTTTCCTTCCCACTGTCGCCAAAGTGCTTGCTCATAGGGGGTCATATGATTGTTGGGCTTTTCTCTGTATCTATGAAGCGCCTTGAGGCGACATTTGTTGTGATTTGGCGCTATATAAATAAAATTGAATTGAATTGAATTGAATTGAAACTCGAATACTTTTGTTTTCACCCTCCGCAGTCCTCGGGTGCTTTTTGTTTGCCTTTTCTCTCGTCAGGCTTTTCTCAAGCAACTCAACACAAAGGAAGCGTCTTTTTTTCCATCCCTGGCTGTTTCACATTTATCCAGTCATTTATCCAATTCATTGAACTTATCCTTGCAAAAGACCACTGCACTGTATGAACTGCCAATGTTAGAGGTTAGCTTGCAACACTCACACCAGCTGTGCGTGCGTGGGTGGATGTTAATGTGCAATCATGTAAAACTCAAACTGCAACTGACCTCAGCAGCTCACCAGGAAGTACATTTCTTTTATCCAAACATTTTCTTCTGCCCCTTAAAACGTATTAAGAACATGCATAAAATGCACATTAATGTTTGGCGGTGCAAATTTTAATCCGCCCACACATGCTGCACACGTGCTCCACATTTCAACATAAAGCGGGTGAAACCAGGCGGGAGTGAAATGGTGAACGACAGATGCATGTCGCAAGAGTGACCGACGAGGCGCCGCAGACGAAAATGAAGCACGACAAGAGGAGGTACAGCATTTGCTTTACCCAGAAAAAGGACTCCACTCTCATTCATCTGATGAATCCAGATAAATTATATTTTGTTTTCAAATTTGGGGTTTCTAGATACCTGATCGCAAGATACACTCGATCCACAGCATACTGCAAATCTCATGTTTTATACTGTACTTCAGCCGCCTGTCCCAGTGTATCCTGTTTTTTGCCCAATGACAGCTGGGCTGGGCTCCCTCTGCAAACCTGAACTGCATACGTGGTTAAAACAATGAACGTCTGGATAAATGTACAAGTTACAAAAAGGAAAATACCCTTCAAGGATAAAAAAGCCTTAAAAATTAAATATAATACTACCACAGGAAATCCTCAGAAATCCAAACACTAAGTATTAATGATGAAACATGTTTCGACTAAAGCTCATCTTTGGAAATAAAAGGCTGCGCAGCCCGACTGGAAGCAACACAATAAAAAGTGTGATTTCAGATGAAATCCTGTCTACTTTGTTGCATCTCTTTCAACCAAACATCCCGACAGGGCCCCGTGTGCAAACTCTGGCATCTGATCTATCAAACCACTTCACGCATTCAGCATCTCGGCCCGCGGCAGCATCCAGTGTATTGTCTGATGAATAACTCCGTCTGCTGGAGCCTCGCGTCCCTCCAGAGAAGGAATTATTGAACTACGAACCAGCAAACTGCCAACCTCTGTCATCTTTGAGGTCTCTGCAGAAATCTGTGGATTCATCTTTTGCAGTGCTAAAAGGCATTACGAACCAAATCCGATCCCCCGCCACGTCCGGACTACAAAGAGCTGGTTTATATAACCGTGAATGAAGATAAACTCTTTGTTGGATTTTGCTGATACAGTTTGTGTTGTTTAGACTACAAGATTATACACCTGCCTGTGATAAGAAGAAGAGAAACACCTGCAGAAAATTATAACGAATGAACTTTTTTGGTTTTACTTTTGCAAGAAAAATTGAAACAAAAAAGCAACAAAAAACACAATAAAAGCCTCACATGAAAGTAACAAAACATTCTAGCCTTCAGTTCTTCTTCTCTCATCATGATCATCACATGATCAGGATGTTCTTCACATCCACTAAGACAGAAAATATGATGCATTCCTCCAAAGAAAATGCGACAATCAGAGAATTTCCCCTTGAAAAACACGAGCAACTGTTCATATTTGCCCGTCTTGACTCACCGTCTCCAGTTTCCATCAGCTCGGCGTTGCCGTACTTGGGCGTCTGTCTTTGGGCTGCGGTGCCAGCGCCTGGGGCTCTCTCCACCTGGATGGCGTCGTTCGCGGTGGTGTTGGCGGTATTGTTGGTGTAGCCGGTGACATCTGGAGGGGCAGAGTGGTTCTCTGGGATGTGAGAAAATAGGGAGGCGGGTTAGTACCCTCACACATCCTGCTGTTACTACACTCTAAATGTGGATCAGAAACCCAGCACGACCCAGTAAATTATAAACAGATCTGCTGAATGACAGACTAAAGAAGTTTCTACTTAAATGAAATTGACACAAGAAGTCAAAGATGAAGTTGAACATCAGTGAAACGGCATTAAAGCAGCTGAGGTGTCGATCGAACGGTTAAACAAAAACTGATGAAATAAAACGCTGATTAACCGATAACGACTGGAGACTGAAACATCGGCTGAATATTAATAAGTGTTGTGCGTGCAGAAAGGACATAAAGTGTCAGTTAAGTTGTGACGACTGAAAGCAGCGGAGTCGTCAGTTTAAATGTTGGTTGAATCACCAGCTCTTGAGCCAGCAGAGGCGAAACATCAGTGCCTGAAAACAGCTGTGGCTTCAACAGGCTTTCAGACAGGAAGTGACACAGACAGTCAATGAAATTCAGATAATTAACAAAGTTAATACTTTAGATGTTTTAGTCTGTTTTACTAAAGACGGTTCCATAACCTATTGTTTCAGGAAGGACATTGAAAGTATAGCAAAGCAATAGTAAAGTTTGTTTGTGTGCTTATAGGAAAAGTTCAAGATGTAGACTTTATTAACCTGCTATAAAGGCAATAAAATGATTTCTAGTAAAATTCTTAAAGATATGTGGATAAAAACACTATTGGAAGCCACAAGAGACAGCAAATTAGGAAGAAATTCACTGACTTCCAAAGAATCTTTAAAGAAGAATCATGTCGGGGGCTTAAAGATGTGACACACTTCAAAAAATAGAGCAAAAATCCACCAGAACCACCAAATCCCTCCAGAATCTCCCAATCATTCCTCACTGATCGCTCCACAAACCGCTCATTTCACCACCACCTCCCTCTACTGCAACATCTGCCTCTCACAAAAACACCCACATCATACCGTTCATTTCTGGTTGTTTTTCACCCTATTTTGTGCTGCATTTAGATACTGCTTCAACCTGTCTGCTGTGCCTAATGTTTCCAAGCACATAGCATTCCTTAAATTCTTCAAATCTACCTCTTTTATGAGGCTGGGATGCAGTTCAGCAACATCAAACGCTGTTTACTGTTCTGCCCGAGGGCTTCTTTACTTTGAGTGGTCGAAGCATGAAATGATGATAGCAGGAGGATGCGCGGTGAATCTAAATTGGGATGTGTGTAGGTATATCCTTACGTATCCTTTATGTATCTTTGCACTGAGTCAGAGTGCCCACTTCAAGTTAATCCAATAGAAAGCCATCCCCACAAGGCCAAAAGTAGGTTTGTAGTTCTACGCGTTGCTGTTTTTGCTGCGTTATGTGCGTCATTTGCATTGGGTTACCACTGCATTAACATTTATAGCACGCTGAGATTGATCTTGTAGTCTTGGGTTTCAGAGTTGCAAGGTTCCCTAATGTTCACCGTGGGTCATTTAGTGCTTCGTGCATTTGGAAATCCCTCCAGCTTCTCCTTAACGGGCCTCCTGGAAGGTCAGAGGTCAAGTGCAGATGTAGAATAACAATCACAGAGGTAATCAGGATGCAAAGTGCATTGAAACATCTGTAGGGTTCGTCTTAGACATTAACCACTCTCTGAGAATACTGGGACACTATCCAACCATTGAGTCCATCTGTGTTATATTTTAGTGTTGAACAAAACACACTTAAACTCTTTAAGTTTGAAACACAGCTCAAGGAAACTAAAAGTCGTCATTTCAACTTTTACCTCAACTTCAGAATAGCAGGACTGAAGGAGCACCTCTTTGCTTAACTTCTAAAACACCCTCAAAGAGAGGTCACCACTTTGGATGATTTATATGTGAACGCTTGCCTTGCTGCTCCCATTCGCAGCTTCCCGCATGATGCACCGCTGCTTCAGTCAAGGACCAGAAGACAAAGGAGATCAAACGACTTCACGGCATGAAGGTTCCTGCTGTGAAAAGGCAGCAGAGCGAGTCACGACTGAGGGCTCCTGTTCACAAGTGCTGCTCACGTTAAGGTAATTCACTCCATCACGTGCCCACGATTAAACTCACTGGAGATGTTTCGAAGGATGCTCGTTACGTCACTTAGCATCTGTTTCGCATGATGAGAAGAGGTTGGGTTTCTGGTTTCACATTATTGCGTTTTATTCTAATGAGAGCTGTCAGCATTGACTTTCATTATTCATTTGGCTTTGATTAAAGGTCTATTGGCTCCATCCACCACCAACTATATACAACTTTACATTTGCTGTTCTCTGTAAATGAACTTTCTGTATGTGTTTTTATTATCTAATGGCATTAACTTGTGTTCTTCGTTCCCACTGTCGCCAAGTGTTTGCTCACGTCAAAGCGTTGCAGCATCTTCTGTTATGGTGCAAAACACTTAGGCTACGTTCACACTGCAGGCGAAAGCGCATCAAATCCGATTTTTTGACCCTATGCGACCCATATCCGATCATGGTGTGACAGTGTGAACGGCTCAAATCCGATATTTTCAAATCCGATCTGGGTCACTTTCGTATGTGGTACTGAATCTGATACATATCCGATGTTTTAGAAAGCGACTGCTGTTTGATGGTCAAGTCGCATTAAATCCGTCTTTTACGTCACTGACACAAGACAGACGCCAATTATCAGCGCTGGAGAAGACATCGCAAACGCTTCCTGACCATCCGGTGAAACTGTTTGGAAGACAACGTTGGAGGAACGTGAACATTTATTTGTACTGTATAATCTGCAGATTCTGACAGAAATCTGCAACTATCCTTTGAAGCACCGCTCCTCTAAAACAGCAATAAGGATCGTTATTAGGTTATTTACATTATTATTTAATAACAAAATAACTTAAAGCAAAAATTGGGAAACGTAAAGTCCGAAGTCTTTATATTAAGGCCATCAGTCAAACAATACTGTTTGCTCTGGGTCTAAACAGAGCGCGTTGTGGGTGACGTCTTCTTTTGCGCATGCGGGCCGCTTTGAGCGTTCACACTAGAGCGCGTTTGCTGTCGCATTTTATTTGTAGTGTGAACGAGCAGACAAAAAAATCGGATTTGATCAAAAAATCGGAATTGAGCATTAAGACCTGCAGTGTGAACGTAGCCTTAGAAGTGATCGTTGTCAGCTGGTTCTACATAAATAAACCCACAAGAATTGAAGAGAAGCATTTCATGGATTCAGTCATTCATTTAGTGCCCCATCTATAGCCTGTATTTGTTTATATTTCTTTAAACTGGTGAAATGTGAACATGTCGATACTGCAAAAATAAAAGCTGTTCTGATGCATCTTTTCCCAGTTGTTTATTTGTGCTTATGTCTCCTTTATCCAGAATAATGAGGTGAATTACCAATGACCAAATTAAATATTTAATTCACAACATAATGTTAATCGTTTTAAGCTCTAACGACTTATGCTAAATGTAAAACACCAAGAGCTTACTCATTTTGTTTTTTATTTGGTTCTATCCATTTAATCAAGCTCAATATGATGTGAAAGGCTTGGAAAGACTGAGAAATATAAGTGCACAGTGAGAGAAAGGCAGGGATGGTTTCTAGCAAAGCACTGAGCCAGCTGGAGAGAAACTGAATTCTTTATCCAGACATGGACTGCATATCAACAATGCAGCTCCCAGCACAAGCATGCTAATTACTGTAGCACGCTGTCTCTGCAACATCTGGGCTGACGGTTTGAGCTACACACATATTCTCTGTAGGCACTTGTTGTGCAGCATCTGTGAGAGTATGTGTGTGTGTGCACGCGCACATATTTGCACCTCCGGTGACCTCATCAGGTCGTCTTTATGAAGACCTGAGACAGAGCTGAATATCATCACTGGCTAAGGATGAGGACGATGATGATGATGATGATGATGATGATGAATGCCTCCTTCACTGCCGGAATATCCATCAGAGAGGCTGAGGCTGTTTCAGGGACAGGACACTTTAATGTGCCTTCCCGGGCAAAGGCGGGCTCAAGGATCTGTGGCTGGTAGTTTGCAAGCCCCACAATTGAAAATGTCTCCATCAATTTCTGTGAATCCTGTTGAAGCATTACTGTGGATAAATGTGCTTCACAAGGAAAAGTTTGGGATTTTCTTTCTTTCTCTTGAAAAGGAAGTACCCTCGCTAGAATTTGTGGCCGTTGCCTATTTACACTGGACAAAAACGTTTAATTACTCATGCATTCTTGTGAATCGGGCATTAAATCCATCTTTGAGTAAATAAATGCAGGATTTTTACAAAAAGTTCCAGCATAGTATTTCTAATATATTTCTTACAAAAAGATAAAACCAAGCTGTTTATGCTGGATCAATAGAACTCAAACTGCGCTGCAGAAACAGGCTGATTTGGGGCTTAACGCAAGAAAATACCAGCCTTTGTTTGTTTTTGAAACAACATTGTGTTAGCAGGGGGTAATGGGACGCTTTGGTTCTTTTGTAACAGCAGTGACCGCTGGTGTTTCAGGCACATCTGAAAACTGGTTTATATTTTATTTTGTTAGATGACTTGGGGACTATGTCTGATATTTCCCCACTGTCTTACAAGCGAGCAAACCCATTGAATGAGTGAGAAACATCCATCCATCCATCTTCCTCCGCTTTATCCGAGGCCGGGTCACGGGGGCAGCAGCCTAAGCAAAGAGGCCCAGACCTCCCTCTCCCCAGCCACCTCCTCCAGCTTATCCGGGGGAACACCAAGGCGTTCCCAGGCCAGCCGAGAGATCTAATCTCTCCAGCGTGTCCTGGGTCTGCCGCGGGGCCTCCTCCCGGTGGGACATGCCTGGAACACCTCACCCAGGAGGCGCCCAGGAGGCATCCTTGTCAGATGCCCGAACCTCCTCAGCTGGCTCCTTTCAATGTGGAGCAGCAGCGGCTCTACTCTGAGCCCCTCCCAGATGGCCAAACTTCTCACCCTATCTCTAAGGGAGAGGCCAGCCACCCTTCGTAGGAAGCTCATTTCCGCCGCTTGTATCCGCGATCTCGTTCTTTCGGTCACTACCCACAGCTCGTGGCCATAGGTGAGGGTAGGGACGTAGATCGACCGGTAAATTGAGAGCTTCGCTTTTACACTCAGCTCCCTCTTCACCACGACGGACCGGTGCAGCGTCTGCATTACTGCAGCTGCAGCACCAATCCGTCTGTCGATCTCCGGCTCCCTTCTCCCATCACTCGCGAACAAGACCCCGAGATACTTGAACTCCTCCACTTGGGGCAGGAACTCATCCCCGACCCGGAGTGGGCACTCCACCCTTTTCCAGCTGAGAACCATGGCCTCAGATTTGGAGGTGCTGATCCTCATTCCCGCTGCTTCACACTCGGCTGCGAACCGTTCCAGTGCGAGCTGGAGGTCCTCACCCGATGAAGCCAACAGAACCACATCATCCGCAAAGATCAGAGATGAGATTCTGAGGCCACCAAAGCGAAAGCCCTCCGCCACTTGGCTGCGCCTAGAAATCCTGTCCATAAAAATTATGAACAGAACCGGTGACAAAGGGCAGCCCTGGCGGAGCCCATCACCCACCGGGAACGAGTCCGACTTATTGCCGGCAATGTGAACCAAGCTCCTGCAATGGTTGTATAGGGATCGAATGAGTGAGAAACATACTAACAAAAGTCTAAGTGTAGGTTTCATGCAAAATAAATCTCACACCTTTAATCTGCCTTTTTCTAAAGCAGCAGTCCCAGACCACCGGGCCCCGGACTGGTTGTTTGGTATCGAGCTGCGAGAGTTGAGGCTCGGGTGTGAAATTTATGATTTTCAGGGTTTTTAGCGTTATTTTTTTTTTAGCGTTTTTAGCGTTAACTTGGTTTCCCTGGGTCTTTTCCCATGTGTTATGAATAAATCTTTTTTTTGGTACTGGTTTTGTTTTGCTGTATTTATCCGCAACACCTTAGAGGCCGATCCATGAAAATATTGTCAGAAATAAACTGGTCCATGCCGCAAAAAAAGGTTGGGGACCGCTGTTCTAAAGTATTCCAGTGTATTTACCTTAGATCAGCTGATCTACGTATGCAGAAGAACACAAATTTTATTTACCATCCGATCCTGACTCTTTGGCATATTAAAGAAGTTTCTGCGTCGTGTGTGTAAATGCCTGCTCTTCCACGTGAAGCTGCAGCTCTTCTGCACATATGTAACAGTCAACAGGCTGCTGCAAACCTCAGTAAACACATTTGTATGATTCGTTTAAATACTCTCCTCCCAAAATTTACAAACACAAATACATGTGCATGTCCACACTGTATATTTTTCCTCCCAAGCACCAGAATAAAGTTGCTGAATTGCCCCATGATGCTTTTAATTTCATATTTTCTTCGATGGGAATTTTACTATTAAAGCGATTTAATTGCCGATGATATCCAGCTTTATCTTTTCATTTAAACCAAGTGAATCATTTCAAAATGAGTAGCATCCATGTTAAACACATCTCTAGATCTTTTTTTCCACTTAAGAAGTATTAAAACTTTTAGATGCACCGTTTAAGAGAAGCTGGAGGTGCTCGTTTATCTCTAACAGCTACTGTAATGCACTTTTTTACTCGGTCAGTAAAGCAGCCCTCAGCCATGCTGCTGCTGGATTACTCTCAAGTAATAGGTTAAGCAGACGATCTCATATTACATTACAGCAGTTGTTCCATAATTTATAATCAGTGGAGTAGCTTCGATTTCTGTTTTCATCACTATCACTGCTGAATTTGCTTTTATTGTTTGTGCTAATAAAGAGGCAGAAACTCGGGCCGGGCCACAGTCAGGGAGCACTCCTTAGATAAAAGAAAAATAGGAAACTAATGAAAAGCCTAATTAAGAAATTTAACCAACGTGTGCCATCACAACAGCTTCGATGGACCTTTGCACTGATTCTCCAGGTTTCTGGAGCTGCAGAGGAAGGAACGCTACTCGTCTCTACGATGGTGGTGGTGGAAAGACGTCAGTCAAAAACCACTCGCAGGTGTTTAATAATGATTCGTGTCACTATTGTAGCTCATTAACTTTGTCTGCTCTCTCCCACAGTTTGTGTTTTGTCCTGTTTGTTCTCTCTTTGTTTTGGTTTCTTGGTCTTTTCTTTCCTCCGACTCCCGACTGCCTCTAAATGGCGTCCCCTCCTCCAGTCTGGTTATAGGGGCTTTCTTCCTCCCCACTGTTGCCATTGCAGAGGGGGCGTGGAATGAAAAGGGGGGAAAAAAACAAAACGCTTGGACACTGCTAGCACGGGGCGCCCACAGAAACGCAAAGCAGGAGATGAAGCATCGCTGAATATGTTTCCAAACCAACTTCATTCTAAGCCAAAGACTAGAAAATATGGTGAAGCATATCTGCCCTTTGGTTTCACCTGCACAAGTGTCGAGGTAGGTCTTCTCAGCAGGATTGGTTTTCCCTTCGTCGGGAGCAGCGCTGGGCTGTTTAAATCACGGACAAACAGCATCCCACAGCTGTTTATGTTTTTAAACCCATTTTGCACAGAGAGGCATTTTTTGAAAAATGTATTGATAAATAAATATTATTACACACGAAAAAAAAAACTACACGTAAAATAATCACATCGTGACGCCTCTGCCTTTGTAAATGGAGGGACAGTAACTGCGTGTAAAACCTGCAGATAGAGACAAAATACTGTTAATCTGACTATCTGCCATCCTGCAATTCATCTCACGTAAACAACGTGGCGCACAGTGTGACGTGAAAAAAGGCACATACCTTTGACGTTGCGTGACAAACTCTGTATTCCTCGTCCACACGTAAACGGAAAAAAGGAGTTTAAAAAAATCTGGTTTTGGTGATTTGAAACGCCGTTTACGTGTGGACGAAACAGCTGCGTTTTCAAAAGTGTGGACGTAGCGTAAAAGAGTTAGTAGTTTACTTTCTTGCTACCTGTAATTTATTGCAGATTACTTATATTTGCTTAATTGTTTACTAAATGTTTGAGGTGTGAAATAAACCGCAATGGAGGTTGTGTGGTTGGAGGATGTGTTAGTGCGTGTGCGTGCGAGAAGGGGGGCGCAAACATTTTTCTTGTAAAACAAGGGGGGCCCAGCAAAAAAAGTTTGGGAACCACTGCTCTACAGGATCTTTAGGGTTTTCTCCCCCATATTGAACGCAAAGCAACAGATTTTTCTTTAATTAAATTGGCACTACATCAATGAGTAACCAAATAAAACTAAATGTAGGATCAAGATGTGAATCACTTCCTCATCTCATTCATCGTGGCCATCGTGCTGTTCCCAAACTGTTTTCCTCTTCCCTTAGAGACCACCGACTTTCCCCTCACAGATATACAGCACTGACAGGGGGGCTAAGCTCCTGTTAAATCCCAGTCGGCCTCATCTAAACGCCTTAATCACATTGAACATGGGAACTATTCCAGAGAAGTGTTAGTGGATTCAAAGTCTATTTTTAGTTTTTGACAATGACAAATGGTTAATTAGAGGTCTGTTCTTAAAGTCTTTCTTCAAGTGACCGCTCCTTGTTTGCTCCACCGTGGATAAGTGTATTTTCTCTGCCAGTCCAACAGGAATGGTGCAAGGAGTCACTTCAGTAAATGAGTGCATCGTCCTGTGCTGCTGCCGTTTTACCTGCCAGGCACTGAGCGGTGCAAAGCAGGAAGCGTCTTCAGTTCACAACTCTTGGCTGTTACATGTCGTGCTGGTTTCTTTGATATAGTATCTGATTTGAGGTAGCAGATTGCAAAAAAATACAACACGAAAAAAAAATTACAGACAAAAACTAAAACAAGGAAGCAGACGGGCAGCCTGCATTCCTCTACCATCTGCTTTCTGGCCTAGATGAAAAGCTGCTTTGAAAGCAGATTGCCTCTGGCTGAGAAAACAACTAAAATCATGCTGCATAATTAGGCAAATCAATAAGAAAACGACAAACAGAACCTTGAAAAGAGGAAAGAGTCACACAAGCTGCTATGTAGCTTCTTTAAAAGCATTGTTGATTTTCCTCATCAACAATTCACACTTTCAAAAGCTGTAAGCACAGCCTCTTTTTTCAAATCCACACAAACAAACTGCTTTCATGCATCTACCACAACAACTCAATGCTACTCCTATCAAGGTTAGCATTGATGGTTTCTCCTCTGCACTTATACAACATGGCTAGGCACAAATTTAATTAGCGGGGAAACAACTGAGGAGGGGCACAGCTCGAACAGCAGGCATATGATGGAGGGCACTGAGGAGAGAAGGTTAGCTGAAAATTATGAGGGGGGGAAATACGACATCCCTGTTCGTGCCAAGGGATGGCGGGAGACTGACCCTCATTCTGGGCTCTCCACCAGCCATGCTCCGATTGAAACTTACCGGAGCGTCGTGGACCAGAGTTTCCATTCTCTATCATACCAGCTGGCACTGCCCTCCTCCTTCTCAAGGAGAGGTGGCTTAAAAGGCCTGCATGTGAGGAACAAGAAGGGAGGGGGAGTCTTTAAAAGTGGCATCAATCGCAAACCTCTCGCTTAAACTCTCAAGTCTTTGTTTTTGACACAACACGGCACATCAACGCAAAGTTCACAGATTAAACTGTAACTGGATAATGTGAAGATTCCCCACGGTGCAGAGTGTTGTGGCCAAAGCCAAAATAGGAAAACTCTGGTGAGGAAAGAAACTCCTGATGTAAGCTGTGTGCGTGCATGGCTTTTAAATTTAAAGAAATTATATCTTCTGTTGGTTCTCAACAGTGTGCAAGGCATTAAAGCACTCAGCTGCACACAGCTGGATGTTCTGTGAGAAATCTTCCATCAGGCTGTAGTTTTGGTGCTTTGTGTCACTGTGAATTAGAGCTGGGCGATAGAACGATAACGATATGTATTTTGAAATAACTTTTTCTTGATAGAAAAATTCAACTATTGCGATAGACCTCATGTCTCTTGTCCTCTTAAAAAAAAAGAAGAACAGCCAATCCATATTAAGTAGCGCAGAGCCGAACCAATCACAGCCGCAGCGTCACTACACGTGACTTGTTACGTACAGCACAAGTGCCAAGCCGCACATGTGTATTTGTTTGGGAAGCAGCCCACCGCCGTGCTGCCCGGGTAATGGAGAAATGAGTGTGCCGACTAGAGAAAAATCAACCGAGAGTGTGACCGAAGAGAAAACCGATGATGGTTCCAATGCCGGAGAGGTTGTCGAACGGAAGAGCCACAGAAGTTTCGTAGTGTGGAGGTATTTCGGCTATTTCAAGTCTGACAAAAAACAGAGTAGCGCGCACTGTAAATTGTGCCGAAAGCAAGTCTGGAAATACAATAAAGCGGCGCATGCTCAGTCTCTGACTGGAAGCGCTAATTCATCATTCGGCTTTTGTCAGACTAAAGTAACTGTTAAAACTGTTTGAAAAGCTCAGCTATACAACAAGGAGAGATTGAGAATTTCCCTTTAGTTCAACAGACAAAATTGACTAACTTTTGTCAATATCAAAATATTGACAAAAGTTAGTCAATTTTGTCTCTTCTTCTGTAAAACAAACTAAGATATATTTTTAGAATTAATATTTTGTTTCTAAGTGGAATTGACAATTTAGTCTGTTTTGTTTGTTCTATTTTGAAACTTAAACGCTTTAGCAGCTGCCTTTTGTGTAGTTTGCAATATTTGCCTTTATTTATCTGAAAAAGTCTCATGTTCCTTAAGTACATCTACTCTGTTGAACTTATTATAGGAAATAAATATTTAAATCAAAACAAGCTGCTGATTATTTCACATTTTACTTGTGAGCAACGGCACATTTAAATCTTACAAATATAGTTATTTGGCTTATATCGTGATATATATCGTTATCGCCTGAAATGAAAAAAACATATCGTGATATGAACAAATCTCATATCGCCCAGCTCTACTGTGAATTATGACAATCCGGACCAAACCGGTTCCACTGAAGTTGCAACATTTTAACAAACCAATTCTGGTTCATCCGTTTCATTCAACGATCCGCTTTCGCCCTTCTCATTCTGCGTCGCCGCCATGCTTTGTCCACCATGTGCGTATGAAAACAAAGGCACTGCGCATGTGCGCTTTACCCATATTTCATTTTCTTATCATTGCGTAACATTGTACTGGTATTACCTACTTTAAAGTATCACTTTTTTCATAAATACACGAACAAGATTCCTGTTAAATTACAATAAAGTAAAGAATGTGCACCTATAATCTACAAAAATATTACAGCACTATACTCTATAGAATATAAACTTCATTACACAATATTGTCAGATGGTTGCTTCCGATTTTACTCTTAATTATTGTACCTACTCTAATTTTAATAAACAGTAATTGCAGGTATGTCTGTACTGTATTATATAACTATATAAGCATATAGGCTACCCTCTCCTGCTGCTTGGACAGCAAACTTACAGGAATGCTGCTGTATTCAACATTACACACAGGAACAGCAACCACATACACAAGCACAGACACACAGGTTCTGTACAGGAGCTGAACTCAGCCCAGAGTCAACAATAACAACCAGATCGTCTGCGATGATCCTGTGAAAAAGATCTGCAGGCTGGAGGAAAATGTGGAGAGATGAAAGGAGCGATGACCAATTGGGGAGATATGAGAGAACAAAAAGTTATCGTCACAGGCAAACCGAGCAGTTCTGATAAGAGCTGAATGAAAAACAAGGGGGGGAATGATTCTGTTCATAAACTCTCCTAAGATTTTACACACACACACACACAGAGATCTAGGCTGTGTTGGCCTTGAGCGAGGAAACGAGAAGCAGAGCTTCAACCCACACGTGTGCACACCGCTCAGGATTTCCTCTGTGATAAACATGAACTCTGTAACTTCACAAAAGAACAGGCTCAATGAAACTTTACACCAACCAGCTGGAAAAATTACAACAACATGATGTGATGTAATGGAAATCCGCAACCCTCGGGGTTAGCTGTGAAACCAAAGACGCTGCCCAGGACTCAACTGCCTGTCAGCAACAGGCCTCTGTATACCAGCCACAGTACAGACTGGGAGGAAGTCAAAGTCATCGATTAGAAGTAAAAAACAAACGGAGGAATGTTCTCATCACCTGAAACGAGACATCGCTGACCTGTAAGTGCGTTTCCATCTATTGGTTTTATGCACATTTTGAGGTTTGACTCTTATTTGAATCTTTTAAATGATCTCAGAAGAATTAGCACCACCAGCTGTTTATAACAAAGCACGGTTGTGGGTGGAAATCTGGCTAAAGTGTGGGCAACATTTGGATGCAGTTTGTGCCTTTTGCTAATTGCATTATGAGCAACGATGCCAAGGCTTCATTCCAGCCATGAATATTTATGTAACCGGGGTTTATAAATACAAGAAAACCTGCAGTCATTCATCACCCCTTAGCTGTGAGTTCCACGTTTTCTGTATTCAGTCCACAGAAAGAGTGTGAGTGAAGCAAGAAATGAAGCAGCAGAGATACCTGACAGCTAGTAAATTATGAGTTCTTGCAGACAAAAGTCTTTGCTGTGGGTATAAAGCCCTCAGGGGTGGTGACAAAGACCGAAACACAATGACTCTCAACTGGGTCACGTACACATCTTTATTCCTCACACAGGCCATTATTGCTTTGATGGCTACAAATGCACAAATGCATACAAAGAGGCAAGAGGTCACACATGTAATTGCAAAAACAAGGCACACAACTGCAGCAAGGGCAGGAAAATACAAGCCCGGACCCCTGAGACAAACTCTGATAGCCAAAGAGAGGAGAGAGGGGGCTGTAGTCTATTCCAGCTACTACAGGACGAGACGTGGGTACACCCTGAACAACATAACCTAGGGCTGCATGATTAACCGTTTGAAAATTGCGATCTTGATTCATACTTACGTGTGATCTTATTTCCAAATGACAACAATTTTAAAAAAAAAAAAGACGACGATTGTACTGCATTTTGATCCGGGACGTAATCTGCATGAAAACAAGCGCTCACTCTTCCTGCTCAACAAATGACAAGGGCGGAGCCTTATACCACGTGATACAGAAGCTGGCTGCTAAAATTGGCAGGGAAAAAACAACGGAGAGCACGTCAGGGATGACGAGAAAGTGACAGGAGAAAATCCGTCCCGGTCAACCACCCAAACATCAATAACGGGAACCTTATACAGCGCTTCCCTATACCCGTCGAACTCCCGCAGGCACAAAGAAATTACGGAGGCTATTACTTATCACCTGACCAAAGATATGGCTCCATCAACACTGTGCAAAACGAGGGATTTAGGAAAACGATCAACACCCTAGACAAACGCTACACAGTGCCGTCCCGCAACTATTTTTCTATTGTTGCTCTACCTGCTCTATACACGCAGTGTCGAGCAACGGTGGAGACGCAATTTCAAGCAGTACAACATTTTGCGGCAACGACAAAATGTGAGACATTTGTTGTTTTTATGTTTATTTATTGTTTTTATGTTCAGTCTCAACTGTTACGAAGTTGATGTGCAGTTAATAAGTGCAATAAATATTTATACTGGAAAAGAAAATCGTGAGAGAATCGTGATCTCAATTCTAAGCAAAAAAATCGTGATTCTCATTTTATGCAAAATCGTGCAGCCCTAACATAACCCCGCTAACTGCACCAGTCCAGAGCCCACACAGACACAAGGAAAACATGCAAACTGCACACAGAAAGTACCCGGCCAGCTGCTGGAATCAAACTCAGGACCTTCTTGCTATGCAGTAACAGTGCTAACCACCGTACCAACAAAAATACAAAATACAGCCCACACGCAAACAAATTCAACTAGGGCCAAAGTGAAGGAATGAAGGGAGAAAAGGAACGCAGAAACAAACTCACAGGGAAATGGCTGAAAGTGCGACTGCGGTTCAAAGAAGACCTGGCAAAGCAAGAAAGAAAACCATGGGAGCAGATATATACTGGGGGAGTGTCCGGCTAATTAGAAACAGACGCGGCAGAAAATAAAAACACGGGAAGGAGAAGAGCTAAACAGGCCTGCTCGGTTATGATGAACATCATCGAACAGTAGTAGAGGATTTGTTAAACTCGTCGTCCCATCAGAGCAGCGAAGGAGCTGGATGTAGGCTGGGTGGAGCTGGCGGGGGGGGACTCTGTGTCTGCCGGTGCATTATCTTCAGAGCTGGATACCAGCCGTGCCAGCGTGAAAACAAACCTGTCTCCGCCAGAGCATTCAGTCCTCGGCTGTCAGGGAAATGCACAAATGGGTTTCTGTGGCAGCAGCGAGCCAGTTTTCCACTTTCATCTTTGCACCGTGTTTTCGACATGAATTGAAGCTGCTGGAAACCAACTTCCACCCTGCTGTAGCGCTGGCAGAATGTCCTGCCCTCCCAGTTTTGCAGGGAAACGGTGTGCTGGGAAAATCGCATTCAGTCCTTTGGCAGGTATGCTTAAATAGTTTGTGTGAAAATTCTCCAGACAGGAAGAGGAAAGAGAACAGAAATGTCCACTAAATAACATCGCCCCAGCATCCTGACAGGTCACAATGAATTTCTGATTGATGAATGGTCATATTTGCTTCTCCTGCTGAGGTTTAAAACACATTTCCATTCTCAGTATAGTTTGTACAGGCTAGCAAGCCTCTGCAGGGCCTTGATCCTTTTGAGACATATTACTAAACGTTCTCAGAAATACTTTAAATAAGCTGTGGTGGTTATTTTTTCATCATTTAATTTAAAATGATAAACTTCATTTTCTTTTTCCTTTACATGTAATATACTGAAGCATCTGAAGCTCATAGGTCATTAAAATAAGAAATCCAGTGCCTCTATTTATTAGAATATTTCTCAAGATCATTCAAAGGAAGGTTTGACAATATAGACGTGTCCAGTTTCATTTAATTTATACACTCAGTACTCGGTTGAGGCTCCATTAACAGAATTACTGTATCGGTGTAGTGGTGTGTGGAGTTGATCAGGTCAGGGTGCGTCTGCTGAGGTGTTACTGACGTCCAGGTTGCTTTGATAGATCCTCCCTGGGATTCAGGCCAGGCGAGTTAGCCCAGTAATAACACGGTCGGCAAACCATCTGTCAGCTGGTGATCAGCTGATCACGGGGCCAGGTTTAAAAGAGAGACGCCACCCACCTGTTCGCCGCTCAGACATCGTTCTCTTCATGTCAGGAGCTCCAAAACCTTGCCGACATCAGTGTCCGCCTGATTCAGCAACTGTGAGTGTTTTCCCTCGATTCATTTTCTCATCCCGGCTCCGCTCGCCAGCTCCGAAGCCACGCTTCGTGCACTGATCGTTACTAGAATAACTGCGTGTCTGTTCCAACCCATCGCTAGCCTTCACCGCGTTTGGGTCTAGCCAGCACGCCACACGGGCACGCCGAATTACCGTGTGTAATTCGCCCGATCATGACACCATCCATATGCAAAAGGTTCATCATCAGCTGGAAGCAGAAAGAGCTCCAAAATCTTCTGGTTGACTTTAGACTTGATAAAACGCCGTGGAGCACCAACAGCACCAACTCTTCACAGACTGTGGAAACTAGGGATGCACCGATACCGATACTGGTATCGGGTATCGGGGCCAATACTGTAAAATGTGTGTGTACTCATACTCGTAAAAGTTAACCGATACCGAGAACCAATACCAACTTATTTCATTAATCAGAGGGTGGCTTGTCATTTCTGTTGTAGTTTTTCAGATTGGCCACTAGGGGGCCAATTATTATTTTATTTATTATTTATTTTATAATAATTATTTTGTTTGTTTGTTTACAATATGGACACTCTGCAATAATTTAAAAGTTTATTTTATTCGCAAACCTAATTTGTATTTATTTTATTCCAAACAGAAGTGTTTATTTATTATTCTGAAAGCTCGAGACAGTGCCAATAGTTCAGTGATATTTTGTTAAATTACAATGTGGAGACTCTGCAATAATTTAACAGAAGTGCTTATTTTTCACTTGAAATTTTTTTGTGGTCATTTTTATTAAGAATTTATTTTTTATCGGCAGGGAATATAATAAAACCTGTCTTCCAATTCATTGCATTTGTGTGTGTGTGTGTGTGTGTGTGTGTGTGTGATAGAAGTATCGTTTTTTGTACTCTGTATCGGCAAGTACTCAGATTCAAGTATCGGTTTGAAAAAATTGGTATCGTTGCATCCCTAGTGGAAACTTCACTCTTCAGACATCAGCCTTTAACATCTTAATTTCAAAATAAAATACAAAACTGACTTTAATCTGAAAAAAGGACTTTGAACCACTGAGAAACAGTTCAGTGCTTTTTCTCCTCAGTCCAGATAAGATACTGTGACGGTGTCTCTGCGTCAGCAGTGGTTTGATATCAGGACTTTGTGTGTAGTGGCTCTGAGATACTGACACCAGCCTCCGCTCACTCAGCTGAAACTCTCCAAAGTTCTTGAATCGACTTGTCATCACAATCCTCTCAATGCTGTGGTCATCCCGGTTGCTTCTGCACCTTTTCCTACCACAGTTTTCCCTCCCAGTCAACTTTCCGACGATATGCTTCAATGCGGCTTTGAGCGGCAAGCCTTTTCACCAACCCCCTGTGGCTTTCCCTCCTTGTGGAGGATATCTGTCAAGTCAGCAGTTTTCCTAATGATCGTGGTAGCTGGTACGGTCTAGATCGAGAGATACTAGTAATTACAATTCAAACAGTATGAATACCAGAAAAAAATCTGATAAGTAGGTGTAAATGACCTCATTAATATTTTGTAAAGTGTTTTGTAAAGTTATGAGTGACTATTATATTGTTGTAGCGGATGCTTTTATTTTGAAAGTCACAGAGCGACAAGGTGCCGTAAATTAAGTGGCGTAAACCATATGGCAGAAGCGCGAGTTTTAATGCACAGAGAGAAGGTGTGCTCTATGGTTAATGGATGGGAATGGGAAAAAGAACGGCTATTAAGGTGCAACACTGAGTTGAAAGCAGTTTCTTAGCACCTGGTTGATGAGGGAACAAGGTTTGTAACAAAGTTTGTCCTGTAGATATGTATTTTGTTGTTTTACGGAGCATATAGCTGCTGACCGCTACTAAGCATAAAGGCTAAGTTTTCACCCACTAGAGGGTGCTAACGTAGCTCGTCATGTTTAGGCAGCGATGCAACGATTTCACTGTTATATGCAATAATTTACAAGTTTTAGTGTTATTTGCTATGTAAGGTAAAGAGAATTAATTTGTGATTAATGAATAAGTCAAAAGATTAAAGGTAACACACTGTTTGATTTACTAATAGTCTTTTATTCTGTATGTTGTAGCTCTTACGGTGTGTTCACATACACGGCTGTTTAATAAAAGGATTGTGAACCATCAGTTTGAGAGACCATCTTTTCAACCGGGGATGCTACAGTAGGAATAAGAAATGACAAAAGCGTGACACATCCTGGTCTCATGGTTTGATTCCAGCTGTTATCTGGCCTTTGGCACATGAAGCATGAGGATCATCAGTATAACGGTGTCTTTAAATGTGTCAAAAGGAAGTAAACGGAGACACTGCAAAAACTGTTACTGATGAGACAGATTTTGTTAAATCGTTACAGAATGTGCTGAGTTTGTGCAGGCGTCAAGGTCACGAGACTCAAAAATATTTTTCAATGAATGTATGAAAACTGAAAAAGGAGCAGTAGGGGGGAAAGCGCAGGAACTGCAGCAGAAACAAAACAAGAGGAGAAAAGTGGCTGTCAGGAGAATGACAGCAGAACTGCCACAAACACACACAGTAAGTTACAAACTCAAAGAACACAAGAAAAAAGGACCTTGAGCTGAACACTGCCATCAACATCTTACTGTGAAGCTCAAAGATGAAACGGTACGTCCAGATTCTCTCGGTAGATGCACATTTTTTATTAACTGCTGACTCAGTTTTAGTCAGAAAAACTACAAGACAGTTTCTGTTTTAAGTTCAGCTGCTGGTTTTTTTAAGTCTGGGATTCAAGGACCTTCAAGGGGTCTGAGGGGGATTTGAGGTCTCCAACAAAGTATCAAATCCTTTATTTTTATTATTCTGTTCTCGAGGAGCTGAAAAATGGAAAATATATAAGAAACAGTGCTCTGATGGGAGCTTTAGTTTTTATACGCAGCTGTCTCAGAGTCCATATTGTGCTTTGCATAATAAAATTAACTTTTATTAACTTCTTGGGTTGAAAGATGTCATTTGTAACTGATTAAGTTTCATATAATGTTTAAAACAATGTTTAATTCAGCAATGATCTGGATTAAATGTGTGTGAATATTAACCCTGTCCTGTTTGTCTATTTGGTCCCACATGAAAGACGAATAACTGGAAACTTTGTAACAGTAAGCACACACCACGACTTGGCGAACATAACAAAATTGGACACTTGAGGAAAAATCTAAATCTTAGAGCGGTTGGGTTGTTTTGGTTTGTCCAGAAGAGTCTGATTTCGTTAGGAGTGTCGAGACCTGCTAATAGAAGCTTTGTATTTTTGTATACATCGTCTGGATTAGCTGAAGCTGCCTTGACGAGGGTCTTTCACCTTTGCTAACGGAGTTTGTAGTTAAAGGTGAATAACTGTAGGGCGTCATTAGATAAAGCTGCAGCAAGAGTCCTGACAGGGACTAGAAAGAGAGAGCATATTTCTCCTATTTTGGCTTCCCTTCATTGGCTTCCTGTTAAATCCAGAATTCAAAATCCTGCTCCTCACATACAAGGTCTTAAATAATCAGGCCCCATCTTATCTTAATGACCTTGTAGTACCATATCACCCTATTAGAGCACTTCGCTCTCGCTCTGCAGGCCTACTTGTTGTTCCTAGAGTATTTAAAAGTAGAATGGGAGGCAGAGCCTTCAGTTTTCAGGCCCCTCTTCTGTGGAACCAGCTTCCAGTTTGGATTCGGGAGACAGACACTATCTCTACTTTTAAGATTAGGCTTCAAACTTTCCTTTTTGCTAAAGCATATAGTTAGGGCTGGACCAGGTGACCCTGAATCCTCCCTTAGTTATGCTGCAATAGACGTAGGCTGCCGGGGGATTCCCATGATGCATTGAGTTTTTCCTTTCCAGTCACCTTTCTCACTCACTATGTGTTAACAGACCTCTCTGCATTGAATCATATCTGTTATTAATCTCTGTCTCTCTTCCACAGCATGTCTTTATCCTGTCTTCCTTCTCTCACCCCAACCGGTCGCAGCAGATGGCCCCGCCCCTCCCTGAGCCTGGTTCTGCCGGAGGTTTCTTCCTGTTAAAAGGGAGTTTTTCCTTCCCACTGTCGCCAAAGTGCTGCTCATAGGGGGTCATATGATTGTTGGGCTTTTCTCTGTATCTATGAAGCGCCTTGAGGCGACTTTTGTTGTAATTTGGCGCTATATAAATAAAACTGAATTGAATTGAATTCATGTTTAAAAATGTTCCCTTTCAGTTGAAACTGACTTAAACAGCTTTACAGACTCACTGCAGTCATTGGCCTTCACATTAATGACACAGCGCTAACTGCTAATGATCGTTTTATTTTCCCTGTAGGACGCCGTGGGCCACGCCGAGACCAAAAGTTAGACTGTTATGTCAGCACTGCGCCAAGTCGCCTACCTTTACTGTGGTGGTGGTGGTGATGGTGGTGGCGGTGGTGGTGCGAGGAGGAAATGTGAACATGCTGGGCCAGCACGTCAGCCAGCCTGCCAGCCGCTGCCCCGCTCCCGCCGCTGCGTGTGGAGGACGAGGACGAGGAGGCTGTTGACGAGGTGGTGGTGGTGGTGGAGGAGGTGCCGTGGATTGCCCTGCTGATCCAGTGCTCCATGCTTATGCTCCCTTCCTGGCTGGACGAGGTTCCTCCGCCGCCGCCTCCGTCTTCTTCTTCACCTTCTCCTCCCTCTTCTTCATCACCGTCCCCCTGACCTTCGCCCTCTGAGCCTGAGGAGGTGTCTGAGGAAGAGAGAAGATGAGGATGGACATTAAAGTTTTATCCAAACCGTGGAAATAAAATGGATCTTTCCAATCTCGTTTAAACACCGGCGCAACCAGAGGTGTCGATGTGTAAGTCCTACTCCCCCCCTCTGCGTAAAGTCGCTGCAGGGGAGGAACACAAACTTGTTTGTGCGTGTGAAAGCTAAGACGTGTGTGCGTACACGGGTGTGTGCTTCTGCAAGTTTTGCATGGCATTTCCATAATGCCCACGGCGTTATGAGGCTAGTAGTGGTGATATGAATAACAACAGAAGCTGACCTAGTTCTCACACACACACACACTCACTCAAAGGTACTCGATTAGTGTGCACGTGTGTGTTTTCTCTCAGAGCAGATGCAGAGAGAAGGTAATTGTGCGACTGACGAGGAAAGTCCAACAATAAAAAAAACAAAAAAATTGATAATTCAAATATTTCAACCCAAGAGTGTCACTATGAGACGTTTGATCTTTTTAACTATAAATGGTTCCTTACCCGATAAAGGGTTAAACTGGTTTGCTGCGCTCCAGTGTGACTGACTTTAGTACACACACATATATGGAATGAAAACATGCAACAGGTGAAACCATCTGAAAAACCTGCACTCAGTTGAAGTCAAAGCCTTTACTTTGTCATTTAGCTGCGTTCATCTTCACATTTATGAAGTTGATGCTTTGGTTTGTTTTTCTTGTTTTAATAACCACATGGAATCAGCTGCTGAAGTTGGTCAAAGTGAAACCAAAACACCTGGTAAATTAGAGCAACAAACAACAACGAGGACTAATGTTTGTTTCCAGTATTCATTCTGCTTTTAGCTCTGGGCGACCGGTGAAGAGCTTCCTGTCTGCTGTTGGGTGAGGAGCAGGTGGTGAACCAAAACAATGAGATGAATGAAAGATGCTAAATATCAGCTACGGGGGACCTGCACATTTGCTTAGTATTTTATAAAGTTGGTCATTAAGAGTGACATCTTTCACGTTACATGCTATGATGCATGTGTAAGAATTTGGTAGCGTGGCGACCAGTGTTGGTCAAGTTACTTGAAAAAAGTAATCAGTAACTAATTACTGATTACTTCCCCAAAAAAGTAATCCCATTACTTTACTGATTACTTATTTTCAAAAGTAATTAATTACTTAGTTACTTTTTAAAAACATGATTTACAACCTGAATAGGTGATAAAGTGATAGATCTTTCAGCCCAATTCTACTTTTTCTGCATAATCCATCATATAAAATGTAATCAAATGGAAAAGTCTCTTTTTAAAACTTGTTTTATTGTTTTAATCTTTTAACTTTATGCATCAAGCAAAAATTTAATTATCTGCAACATTCTCTGACTGGAAGAAATTTGTTTAATATTTAAACCTATTTTCTGCACATTCCAGCACATAAAATATTTTTTGTGTTTACACTCAGTCTTTCAAATAGATGCAAGTAAAACACAGCAGAAAATAAATAAAGTCAAAGACTAGCGGTCCTGTTGCTCTATTTTCACCTGTAAAGCAGGAGTGGGGTAGGCGGAGGTTTACCCTGGTGCAGGTGTGCAGCGGTCAGTGGAAGAATCCGCGAGTTTCTCTGTGAGTTTCCCATTACGTCGTAGCTACTCTGTGCTTGCTTGGAAGTTTAGGGGTTTTTTTCACTGTAAAAAGAAGTTTTCTTCCCACGCACAACGGACACTAATGTTTTTGTCACTTTTTATGGAATCAAACTCAAAGTAAGGTCAGTACTTCCACGCTTTAAACGCTGCACGCTCATACTCTCTCCCGCACTCGATATATGATCCACTGTTGATCTGCACACAGCTGCACAAACGTCGCACTCGCTTACGTCACTGTCATGAGACATTCTCGCAAAAAAAAAATCACGGTTTTAGTAACGCAGTAACGCAGCGTTCCTACGGGAAAGTAACGGTAATCTAATTACCGTTTTTGCAATAGTAATCCTTACTTTACTCATTACTTGAAAAAAGTAATCGGATTACAGTAACGCCCATCTCTGGTGGCGACGTTAGCAAAACTATAATGAATCAGACTCTAAAGCTTGTGAGGAGCAACCTTCGTGTAATCTTAGGTGAAAAGTAAACACAAGATTTCAGCTTTTTGCTTAAACTAAAGTTAAATCTTATCTGGATAAGATTTACATTACCATTCGAACTCGTGCAGATTATACAGTAATTTTCCCTGATCTTAGTACAATAAATGTTTCAGTGTAAGACATCAGAGTTTTGTCAGTGTTCCTGTGTTAGTAAATCAAATCTTAAAACATCAATAAGAAGCTTAACATGAAAGCACGTCTACACAAATCCTTTGTATGATATACAGACGGGAGATCCTCAATTTGGTCTCAGGCACTGTGAGCCTCCAACACCCACCATGCAAACCTTTTGTTAGTGAAGACTAGCCAATCAGGATAAAACTGGTTTAAAGGTGAAGAGGGCTTAAACAGCTCGTTTCAAACAGTGCACTGCAGGAGGAGCTGCAAAGCTAGAGTCAAATAATATAAATATGTAGAGTTTGATGCCCAAGCTGTGTATTTCTTAAAAAGAAGAAGAATTGAATTTGAAAGCAGAAAAAAAATATAATCAGTGTACTAGAGCTTTTATGGTGGGTTGTTTTTTTCGCTTTTACAGTTTAACGTGTGCAATCAAGACTTTGAAAGTCATTGATACAGCTGACAGCACTAGAAAACACCATGTGACTGGATGTAGTCTTCCCATGATGCTTTGTGCTAACACACGTGATTAATGAATGTGGATCTCGTTATCCTGCTCATAACGAGATGGGGAGACTTCCAGTGACAAAATATATTGAAAGCGCAACGCTGCCAGCTGACTTACGAAGCAAATACTCAGAAAAATGCAGGAAGAGAAACGAGAAAGCGACAAAGCGGTTCCACAGAAATACATTTCACGACGCGTTGGAAAAATTAAGAAAATGCAGCTGTGAAAATCAGTCAAAGCCCGATGAAAGGACATCAGAGGCCTCTCTCACTTGTCATCTCTGCACGATACGACACGCTGCTCAGCAACGCACGACTCGGCTGTCCTCGCATGAACCTCGCTGGCTGACAGAAATGTGTGTGTGGCTGCGTGCGCACATGTGCCTGTATGTGTGCGACTGCCTTTAATGCTCCCACAAGGGCTTTCTAAATCTGCATGATGAATTATGTGCAGTTTGTGTGTCACGTGTGCAGCTTGTTTATCTTCATTTGTGCACAACAGTAAAAATACCCGGAAATCACGTAGACGTGTGTTTGTGTGTAGTATTATGAACATTCTTGCAGAAAAAGCGTATGCACATTTGAAGCATGTGGCATGTGAGTCTTGCAAAAAGTCTGCTCAACAAAGGTTTCATTGCCATTTTGAATTATAAAAATTGAGCTGGGTTAAGATTCTGTTTCAGTGAAACTGTGGTCAGCAATTTATTTATCATCATCAGTCTGGCATGCATCAATGCTAGCTAACTAGCATTAAGTCAATACTGGTCTCTTTCCATAAGATTCAATACAAACAGGTATTTTGCATCCAAAGCCATCATCCCCTTAGGCACAGAGGTCCATTGTTTGTCCAGGAACTGCTAAAAACAAAGTGAGTTACACTGTTGCATTGACTGATGTGTTCTTTTCAGAAGACATAATTTACTTCGACTCGGTCCTACATATATCGCCCTGCTGCCCCAAATAATCACTCAAGCAGTAAATGTGTGTTAATCCATCACTACAAATAGTCCTCAGCTGTTTGGGGAAATCACTGAGCATTTTTTTCTTTTTTCTTTTTTGCCAGGAAAAAAACCAAAACAATTTGTTGAAAGATTTGTGTATTCAGCAGGAAGCAGTGGGACTGCCAAAGATAATCATAGGAGTGCCTGAGCTAGAGAGAGCCAGAAAGCACTGAGCAAATATAGAATAATGCCAGATGTCCCATTTAATTTTATGACTTTTTTTTTAAACCAAATCTTCATCTGTTGTTTAAGATACAGAAAACCCACAGACAAGGTAAACAGCAATGACATCATCTTTCTTGCAGATTATTAAGTTTTTGTTTCCTTTAAAAAGGTACAGTTTATAAAATCGCACCACTAGATGTCAGAAGATTGCAGATCGCAGAGTTTCTTCTATATTTCTTAGCTATGGTGGCTGCTGTGAGACAAAAAAGTCTTACAGCTGTTTATCTCTAGTGAATGTAGACCGGCAGTCCGCTGTTTACCTCAGATGGTGTTCGCGTCTATTTACTCTGGAGGAGGACGAAAAACTGATACGAGTGGATGAATCAGTGAAGCTCACCTCTGCAAGTGACAGCAACACTGAGTTGAGCTGTTGAGGATATCCTGTGCTTTTCTCTCAAAGCGCTACTGTTTTTGTAGCTGCCGTTAGCCTCTGTTAGCTGCCGTTAGCTGCCGTTAGCTGCTGTTAGCCTCTGTTAGCTACCGTTAGCCTCTGTTAGCTGCCATTAGCCTCTGTTAGCAGCTGTTAGCCTCTGTTAGCAGCTGTTAGCCTCTGTTAGCTTCTATTAGCAAAACTTTCTTTAAAATCTCCTAAACATTGCTGGACTTGGACAGACAAATAATTCTCATACAATGTGAGAATGTAATGTATGTATTTATTTTTTTCATCACAGTGAAAGATTGATTTTTAGGATAAAAACATGTTACCCTATAACTGGCTGTTGGTATTCCCAGTTGTCAGCTGTCTAAAGACGGGAGGGTCTAATGTGCTGACAATAAGTAATTGTGACAGTATTGGGAATAAATATTCATGTTTATGCACGTTTTTATTTGTTAGAGCCCTGACTTGAGTTCAGGAGATGAAGTGGATGATTAGGTGGAACTGTGATGTGCATCTCAGCCAGTATTTTCAAGATGGTGGGGGAATGTGGCGGCTTCCACAAACAGACACCCGCTCCTTTTTCTATTTAATGGATTAATTCTAAGTTTATGAGAAAATGCATCAGTTTGTTGGATAATATAATTGCACAGTAATCAATGTATATTTGTGAGTCTGTTTTTCGATGAAATAACCTCAAAAAATGAATGAATGTACATTTAAAGGTTATTTTCTACATGTTTTAATATTAAATATTGTGGGAAGTAAAGACTTAAATCTATTTACGCTTCTAAAAATTGGCACCAGAATTAAGATTTAATAATAGTCAGATACCACGTTACATTCACCCACCTCATACTAGTTAAATATTGACACTCAGCTGCCTTCAGTGGTTGGCAGGAGTCTATGGGTGTTTTGTATGTGCTGACAAGTTTCTATCATTGCCACCAACTTGTGCTTAAGCGAGCCCGGCCATTACAGCCATGCACCTCAAAGGGCCCGGACGCTTCATCACCCTGTCACCAGTTAACCTGTTTTAAGTCCAATGACAACCTTTGGTAAGTAATAACCCCTAAATACAACAAACATCCAACAAGTGCTGTCATTTAGAAGATACCCTAACCCCGTCATTCAGCAATTACATTTTCACCCTGATCAAAGTCAATCAGACACTTGCCCATTCCCAAGCTTCCAATAAAATAGATGCACTGATTGTTATTTTACCACCTAGAGCCCAACACATAACAGGTGCCTCTGTAACAAGATAATCAGTTATTGATTTAACTATCAGGGGTTTCAGTGTTGTGGTTGACTGCTGTGTATCCAAAGAGGAATTAACTGAATAAAACTGATTTATGTAACAAGTTTTTACCATCAATGTGTTGCTGTACATCACAGGACATAGTATAGAATAGAATAGAATAGATGTGTATTGTTATTGTTATTATTATCCACACCAACTGTGCAGGAATAAAATATAAATAGTAAGACAGCAGCAATAAATAATAAACAGGAGAAATATATGCAATCAGAGGGATATATACAAACTAGAGGTGGGGTGTGGGGGCATGGATCCATCTGCTTCTAATTTTGGTTAAGATGGGCTGTTAAGGAGAGCTGAAGAGTGAGAGGGAGAATGAAGGGAAGAAATAAAAAGAATATGTTGGATGAAGAGCAAGGACAAGGGAAGCCTGACAGGGGGCAGCTGGAGATGTGAAAATAGTAAAATTGGTGTCTCCATTCAAACAAACAAACAAAAAAACTGAAAATAATGAAGTGATAATGAAGTGGATCGCCATGAGGAAGCAGCCTTTGGACATTCTGCTTCAACTGATCAAAACGAGGCTCCTTATTTACGTCTTTCACCGCTGTGGTTCTTCTCAGAGCTGTTAGTGTAAATCATGTCTAGTTGCTCAGTGAAGCTCAACCCTGCAGCCAAAGATATAATGGCCTCATTAACACTCTCATTAAACAACACCAGTGGAATAAAGACATGGACGACTGCCACCTTCGCCAAAGGACACATCCTAGTTTGCACGCTACGGGGACACCAGCGCCTCTGTGAAGCATCCTTTAAAAACAAGCTCCATCTATCATGTATTGACATAGAGCATTCCCAATGTTTACTAGAGAAATGCTTTGTGAGGGAGAAGGAAAATCTGTGCCCATCGTATTTCAGGCATTTCATACGCCATCAACACTCCACTAACTGAAAAGTCCAATCGCAGATATTTGAAGAGGCAACAAAGGGGATTTATAGAGTTGTTGCTCCCTGCATCGATGCTAACGCTCAGAAGATAAAACCCTGTGGGCCAAACAGAGTCCTGCACAAACAAAACAGGAAAACTGATCTATACTGCAAGGTTTCTGTAATCTTCAAAACAGACATGGAGCAACAAGTAATTCATATGGCAATACATCACGATGGATCCTCTAGCAATGCATTATCTGCAATACCGACGTCCTTAATGTATGGCAGTGATTTAAAATGAAGCTTCTGCCCTTTGTTAGTCTGTGACTGTTTGACATTATTGAAATATGAGCTTATTGGCCAAACTTTGATGGAGGAGTGAAGGGAGTGACTTTAACTTTAGCTGAGGCAACTAAACGTATTACTCGATAATTAGTGTGTTTCTGGTGATATTATAAATATGGGATTTGGAAAGAAAACCAATCAGTATATGCAATAAATAGCTCTGTCAAACAGGTAATACTGGGCACTGTTTTACCTTGTTTTCAGCTGTTAGTGTGTTTTACAGCTAACACAAGGTTTTTTTGAATATATATTATAAGATATTTCTCATTTATCGGAAACATGAAAACTGTTTGTATTTGTGTAGTTATGCTGAGGTTATATTGACCAGAAGCATTCGAGATTTTAGAGTAACCATGGTATCTAAGGCGATAAACGATCCACACAAATGATTCTGTATTTCAGACCCTTCCACCGTCTCCACCGTCTGATGTTGCCGAGTGTAACACAGCAGGTCTGGTTGTGACATGAAAAATCCTTCCTCCACGTCCCGCTCTAGCAGAGCTGTACTTCATAAATCTGCTCATTAAGAATTTAAAGATTAACCCATAAAGAACGATTGAGCTGTAAAAACTGAAATTACGATACAATGAGAGATTATTGTGCTGGAAAAGTGATATTTTGCATCGATCGTCCAGAATGAATGATCGCCGTCCTCTGCGTTGCTAAAGATGTCTTCCAGCTGACCAATCTGATGCGAGAACTTAGAGAAATCTACTTTCTAATGAGCAAAATAAAGTGGTTCACGTTTCCTGCACTGCTGTTAGCATACAGAGCACCCATTCATCTCCAGGTTTTATAGAAGATGCCGACACGTCAGTCAATGACGTCCTATTCATTCATTACCAATGTCACTACCACACGGAGATCGATACTACAGCTGCTCCTCTGCTCTTGGGGGATTTCTTCTGTTTAATATTAATGCAAACTGATCTTTTCTTTATTTTTGGTAAATGATTGAAATTTAAAAATCATCGTGCATCAACATAAACGGAAATCACATTTGCAAATGAGCATGGCGGTTTGCCAGCTGCTGCCAGAGTCAGTCAATGACCGAGTAACTCGACTGACAGCTTGAATCCCGAAGTCGGCAGATGTGACAGATGGCGGGCTATAACGTGACATTTCACGGGCTTTTCATTTCAGGCCTAAAGGAGACACCTTCTGAGGAAACCAGTGTAACTTACAGCCTCTTCTGCAGAGAGACAGAGCCAGAATAAACATGAAGCCACTGAATATATGAGATAGCATCTATAGATATTTACATTCTGTCTCTTTGTGAAAAACATTTTGATTTTGATCAATTTTTTGCTGATATTTTGTAGTGGTGGAGTATAAATCTTACCGACTCTGAAAATCACCAAAAATATTTCCTGCAGTGCCACCAACATGTCAGAAACTGACCTTGCCCAGTGTTTAACCCTTTAAGACCTACCATAGAACCAAGTCCGCCAGAGCTTATATTATATGTTTACATGCTGTGGAGCCATTTATGGGAGCATTTCAAGTTGATATACATCAATATAACCATTACAGCCCAGATTTTAATAATATGTCTGCATTAAGTGCATAGTAATTACATAAATTGCAAAAAAGTGCAATAAACTACAAAAAAATTGAAAATCGTTTTTGTTTTTTAACATATATTTCTAGTTAGAGAAATTTAAGAGGCTTATCCCTCAAAACTGTAAATACAAAAAAGTTGCACAAAATAGTTTCCAACCACAGGAAATTTATTTTGAGTGTCTTCATAGTTTTATTTTTGAAATACACCAATTTTTATATACTGCAGGAAAAACGAAAATAAATATTATAATGCAAATTTGCAAAAAAGCAGCATATGCATCAAAATAAACTATTTCCAGCAGTGCAATATGAGTCCTAAGCATCCCAGAAACGACACAGACAGTCATAAAGTCAAAGATAACTTTTTAAAACACCAGTATAGGCTCATGAGGCCCTGATGGTAAAAAAACTACATTTACATTTACATACTAAATTTCCGCGAAAATGACGTCACTTCCGGTTCCGGGCAGGACATGGCGGACATGCAAAAGTTCGCGCTGACGTCTATTCCAATGGAGGAAGTGTTACAAACAGCTGATCGGATCGGCAAAGCGTGTTTCTGGAATATTATGTTTTTGTTGCTGCAAGTGCTTTTTATGCAGTTTTTGCAAAGCTATATGTGGAAGGAAACTGTGACCGAGGACAAGCTGATGGCATAAGATGTAAGTACAACTCCTCCGGTTTCATATGCAAAAAAAATTATTGCGCTAGCTCACGTGGTTGCAGAGCTACCGGGATTTAAAAATAGTTACGCAAAACAGAGCGTGCCTGCTCCGACCGGCTTTAAAGGGTTAAACACAACACATCAAAACTTCCTGATCTTTTAGATGAATTTTCTTCTTCTTTCAGCTGCTCCCTTCAGGAGTAACCACATCGACTCATCTGCCATATCCCTAACACCCTCCTCTGCATGTCCTTCTCTACATCCATGTACCTCCTCTGAACCCTTCCTCTTTTCCTCCTGCCTGGCAGCTCCACCTTCCATCCTTTATCTAGTATATTAACTTTTCCATTAGTACTTACAACCAAACAAAGTGTACCGTTTCTGCCTCAGTATTGGTAGAGTAAAAATACACTTTTTTTTATATCAATAGTACACAAAGATGTCTTTCTGTTTTCTTTTGAGTTTGAGCCTCACAAGTTCACAGCTCCTGCCGTTTGAGCTTCCTTTGGTTCTTTTCATTAGTTGGTATTATTGAAAAAGCAGCTGAACTCCTGGTATTGTCAGAATTCATTCACAATATGCACACAGTCAGGATCAGGGGATGAAAACTAATTATTAAAATGATCATTTTGGTTCATTGGCTTCAAATGTGAAAGTTTAGTGCGTCCTTTACCTGGTGGTGTGTAGGCGTCCATGGAGCTCTGGACCACAAGCGACCGCCTCTTCGAAGGCATCGGCACCGCCATCTTTCTTTCTTTGTGCTTTGCCAGGGCTGCCTGCACCGCCTCAGTGTGCACATCTGGAAACATATGCAGGACGTATAAAAAGTCTCTGTTAGTTCCTTCTCACAGTGATACAACGAATGATCAGATAATAATCAGAGATGGTTTTTAAAACTACACTTCAGTGAGCTAACTCGGTGTTAGCTGTTGAATTCCTTTTTGTCGGCACAAATGAAAATTACTCTACTCTAAAATTACTATCCAAAATAAGAGGTTACTGGTTTCCCCCAGCATTTATTAGCATCTATAATAGCATCTATAATACAAAGTGAGAATTGTGAATTTAAAAGCTTCTTAGTATAATACACTATACATATTTTTGTCCCCAAACTACTCCTAGACCAACGTACCGTCAAACATCAGGGCTGGAGAGCAGTCGACTGATGTAACTGGGAGAGGATGAATTAATACATATAGTATATGTCTTATTATGTATACCTGTGGCTCTTTAGCCGCTAAAGTACTGCATGTTTCCTAGCAACAGGCTAAATTGACCCCTTATTAGCATTTAAGTTCCTTTAAAAAAAGCATTCTATAATATTTAGTTACATAATATCACATTTAAAAAAGGTTTAATTATGCATCATATGTTATCATGCATGCACTAAGAGCTCTGATGTCCAGTGCAAAGTCCATCCTGCAGCAGCAGCACACAGAGCAGCAAACAAGAGCAGGACTATCCTCTGTGTTTCTCTGTGTTTGTGCTGCACGGTTCTCTTTACAACGAGCACCATGTTCCCATTTATTCTCATTTAGTTTACGTGCACAAACATTCCCAGCCTGACAGCAGCTCCCATGAGGCCCTGTGGTTTCTGACTGGATTAGGTGCAGGGCGTGTCGGCGAAGATGTTTTGTAAATTTGTGTTTTTAAGAGTGAGAAAGTGCTGCAAACAGAGCCACAGCTGGGTTTGTTTGAATTGTGCCCACTGCCAAAAAAAGGCAAACGCCACCAGAGCAAACGGGCGTTTGGCCCCATAGTGACATATTAAGACATTAGTCAGAACAAACGGGGCTCACAGATGTCCGGTTGTTTGGCTTGTGGATGTGCTTGTGTAAGGGGAACAGAGGTAATTTAAATCTCAAGTGCACATTTATTGTCTCCCGGTTGACTGAGTGACTGTGCAGTGTGTGAAAGCGAGCATGTGGCATTTAAAGGTGCTCACATGGCTCTTCTTTTTCAGTTCATTGGGTTAAACGGGTTTTGTAAGGATTTATTATGCATCAGATCAAACTTTAATAGCTTCTATTCTCCAACAGCTTGTAGGGACATAATAATAAAGTCAGCCCAGTTTCACCACCTGTCAAGGAATTCAAGCTTTACAACATCACATTGTTTCTCTTCTTATTGGTTTCCTGTCTATCTGTATTACATCGCTTGATGTCAGTAGAACAAATTCCTACAAATTACTTTTGAATAAGACGCCACTGAAAAGATTGAAATCCTGAGTTAATCCTGTATTAATCTTTAGTAAACACCAGATGGAACGAAACTGAACCGCATCTTACAAGAGCTGTGGAAGATTTGTCAGGAGCTCATTGCACAGATAAAGCAAACACTGGATTTGTTGTAGCTCGTTCTGCATGTAGCAAGAAGATGCAGGATATCAACGAAGATGTGGTTTTCCTGATGTCAGAGAAAGTCATCAGAGCTGGTAGCAATATACTTCAAGACCTTCAGAGGCCAAAATCTATCCAAAAACCACCAAACACTAATCAGTTTTGCCTGACCTGAAATACAAGTACATGTATTTGCATAAAAGTAATATGAAGTGCTAAGTTATAGCAGTTATTAAACCTGATTTCATCAATGATATTTAAATTTATTCAGTCAAGAACTCCAAATTATAATCAGTCGACTTTACTGGGAGAAGCTGGGAAGTTTAAATTTACCTTTCACTTCTCTAACAGTCGTGAACAAATATTTCTCTGTGATTGATGACATCGTAACTATTTTTGAGGCATATTTGAAAGATAACAGGGACACAACTAAACGCCAACAAGGTCAGAGGTCAAAACCTGCCTCTCACCTGATCTGTAACGTTCGTCTCTGGAGCCAGAAGACCGCCGGCGGTGGTAGCGGGAGGACGACGACGGGGTGACGGGCGTTCTCCTCTCCTGGCCCATGGACGGATCCATTCCTAAGGCGCAGGGATGCTGATTAAAATTGTATCTAATGACATAAACAATCGTCACATTACATTTCGGCGAGCGATCTCAAGGCACCTGGTGTTTTGCCTGCTCGCTGACTGACAAGGATTAATGAGAAGCAGCTATTAACAAATGGAAGCCTGGTAATAAACTTGATTGCACCTGCTACCACCAGCCCAAATGTCAGCTGTGAAAACGTCTACCAAGGTGATTCTCTCCACTGTTGGTCACAAATACTCATGAGTGGAATATTGTTTTAAAAATAGTCATAACCTGAGAACACATGAAACACCATCAGCCACAGACTGGCCTCCCCAGAGCAGAGAAAGCGGCCAATTCATGGAGACTACTTCAAGAAAGGAAAAGAAGGTTTGTCTACAAGATTTCAGGCTGTGTTGAAGAATAAAAGTGGTCAAAAAATATTGACTTTGACCTTGTATAAAACACTGATTTTGTCTCATATACTGTATTCCCATGAATGTTTGCACAGTTCAATAAATCGCTGCTCCCATTTCTTGTCGAGAAATGGCAGGTGGCTCAAGACTTTTGCACAATAAGCAAAATATGTCGTCTCAGTCGACACAACAATTTATGATTCAAAAAGTAAGCAGAGTTCTCAGATGTAAATTATCACACTTACTTTAAGCAAGACTGGCTTTAGTTATTTTATCACAACACAGTTATTAGTCTCCTAAAAAAATCTGTATTAGAAATCAGAAAAAACTAGAAGCATTTAAACGTCTAAATCTAAAAAATATACAACAGATCAGTCTTGGTTCACACTTGTGCAAACACACATATCTTTAAGCATGCACAAACACACTCACTCGGAGAAAACAACCTCCCTACACAGCAATCAATAAGTCTGATGATAATAACCACCCTGTTACTGACAGCTACAACCGATCCACAGCCGGTGATTTATGACCATCCATCTCAGCTTCATACTTCTACCCTCGTCTGTCTTCATTAGAGCTCTCAGCGTGGCTCAGAGTGCCGCTGTTGCTCGGGCGAAAAGCTAAAAGTTGATTAGCCAATCATTAACGACTACCAGGCAGCACAGGAATAAACGACAGATCTGGAAAACACCTCGTCTTCTTGTTTCCTCCGGGGAACCGAGAAGGATGGATTTCCCGTTCTCCTGATTCAGTCAACTAGCTCTTTATCCTCCTTCCTTTCCTTATACTCGTTCTGCACACACACTGCACTGCTGTCTATTTGGCTGCTAAAAACAGGCTATACAACTGTTCAACGGGCTGTTTTATGTAACGCCAAACCTGTTACATATAATACAATAATGGAAAAGCTCAAAAATACAAAACAAAAACTAACTGAAGCTCAGGATTCAGAGCAGGTCACCTGCTGATCTGAAGGTTGGTGCTTCAATCCCCATTTGCTCAAATCTGTCTGCAAAGATACTTATAACCCCAAGTTTGCTTTCTGATGCCTCGATCGGAGTTTGAATGTTGGATAGAAACACTTTGAGTGCTCAGTTTGAGTAGAAAAGCACTAGACAAAACCCAGTCCATATTTATATTTATATACTGTATGTTGTATCCTTTCTTTTATAAGCACAGTTGTTTATGTGCAGGTCGTGGTGCATGTCTCTATAGGTGTTTTCACACACCTATAGAAAAGGTCATCGATGTTAAACCAGTGAGGCCATCAAGATATCATTGCAGACACTGATAGAAAAATACAAGGAAGTAGCTGCGACTGTGACTTATGATCCAAACATGTTACCAGTAATGAGACCACGACCTAAAACACTGAAAGACATCAACAGCGCTCACTTAATCCTGGATTTCTGCCAATCACATTTTCCTTGGACAACAACATTTAATACAAATCAAATGATCATTTATTACTGAGGAGGGAAGTACACAATTAGAAACCTTAAATATAATATAGAGTTACAATAATAAGTAAAAATAGGCTGAAAATAAACAATAGAGAAGAACATATGAATAAAATCTGCACATACCGAGCATAAAACACAGCGAGAGACAGTGAAGGCTGTAACATTCAAATAATGTCTTAATGCATTCAAGGTTACAGGCTAATGTACACCAGTGTGCACTATTTAAAGATGTTCCCACATCAAAAACAGGAAATTAAAAAGAAAAAGAAGCTAAAAATGGCCTGAATTAAAGTTAACAGCGTGGCTCACAGCCCGCTCTGAATAAAAGCAGAGCAGCGCATCTGTGCTCACATCGGTGCTAAACACTGAGTTAGCTTAGTAACTTAAATTCATACACAGGGTAGTGTGCCTTTAATTTATTTTATTTATACAAATAAGAGATTTGCTTTGATCAGCAGCACTCTGGCTGGAAAAACAGAAAAAAATAAGAAGCTTCGCATCAAGTAGAAACAGACTGCATGGTGACAGCATGTTTTGATGTACGTTCTGAGATCTATTAGCAAGTCTCCACAGTATTTATTAATCCAAATGTGTAACTTTGCGTTACACTTGTATGACCTGAAATCTACAAGCAGCAGGTTTTATAAATAAACTTTCACAAAACACATAAAATAATCACAGATTTTCCCTCCAACTCACATCAACCACTAATTCTAACAAAAAAACTTCATTTTTTCTTTTTGCTTTTCACACTATAAAAAATGTACATGAGTCATTTTTATATTTTCTCAAATTCTTAGATAAAAAAAGAAATGATGGACATTTTAGATGAACCTATTGGGTCTGTTGAACCAATTTGATAAATATACTAAATTCAGCTAAAATTCCTTCATAATCAGCATCTTGCTTTAAAAAATGCTCGTCTTTGGATTGTGGGAGAAAGCTGGAAATAAACACTCACACAGTTAAGCTTCTTTGTCCTTTGGCTGGTTGAGAAAGATACGAGGGGGTAAAAAGCCAAATAAAGGAACATCAACACTGCACATCATCCTGTGTCAACACCAACATGGTTAATGCTGATTATAGCAATCATATTCTTTTTTAAAAAGCTCAGGAAGCAATATAATTAAAGAAGAAACCAAGTGAACTATATGTGGTTTTTCACTTTCAGGAAATTCCATAATGTGCTCTTACAGAAAATGCCCTCTCCTTACAGACATCTAATGCAACAAATGTTTTGCATGCTTGAAGCACGACATTCCCTTAAGGTGTAATTCCTCTTTCCCCGTTACATAAGAAAGAAGGACTGACAACCGTAATGTGCTGTGAGAAAGTAACTTTTATAGACCACAGACAGATCACAACTGTGCCTTTGCTATATGCACAATACTGAATGTGCATACATTCAATGAAGTCAGCAGAATAACTAGAACAGCAACATACATGAAGAAAATATTCATATTACACCAAATGTATAAATTTGTACGAAATTACTTTATTTCCTCTCAGAAAATGTAGTTAAAAGTATTACAGCAAATGCGAATAGATAAATGTAAACATAGGAGAACATTCATGAGGCATCGTACAATGTTTACAAAGTAGAAGTGGTTACAACTCTGTCAGTAGTTACAGGTTTTCTGAAATCAGAGCTCTGCAGTTGAAAGGTTTTTGTAGCTCCCACACCAAAGCGCTAAACATCAAACCTGATCGCGCCTGACCCGCCTACTTGAGCTTGAACAGCTCAGCGGCGGCTCCTTCTGAAAGCCAAAGTCCGATATAGAGCGGCTGAGTGGACTTCGGCATGACTTTGTGGAGGAGTTTTACGGTATCGGTGACACTGTGGAAGGACAAAACACCTGCACTGTGATCCAGGTACACTCCCACCCTGGACGACCAGGGTACCTGTGATCGGGGTTCTAATGTTGTTATACTTGAATTCGTAGCTACTTTTGAAACAGTCTAAAGCCCAAGACTTGTCATTGCTCCCAAACACGCATTCAGCTGATACTCTTGTAGGAGACGGCTACTCTCCACCTCCAGGTAGTAGCGTCCAGTCAAACTCTCTTTACTCAGGACCTGCCAGGTGTATGCAAATCTCTCTGGATGGACAGGATAATCCCGTTCATCTACCATAAAGACTGCTTTTCTGTTCTCATTTAATGCCAGATGGGGGTTTGTAGTGTTTGGATCCAGCGTAGTGTAAAAAGTCAGCTCTGATCTTCGGTTCTCGCATTTGAGACTTGACCTTAGGCTCTGCCTGAGACCAGTACTCAGGTGGTTTTAATGGAACAACATTTGGTTCAGTCACGGTTGGTAAGATCTTTGCAGATTCTTCACGTAGAACCTCCTGCAGTTTTTCTCTGGACTCTGACACAGCCACTGTAACCTTCTCAAAGTACCGCAGACGTCGGACTTTGATACTGGGTGGTTCTCTAGATTCACAGAGACGGGACAGCGTGGAATAATTTAACAGGAAATGTGTGTGATCTTCAGCCTGACAGAGCTTTTGCAAATCTGCATCCTTCCTTCTCAGCTCTGCAATCTCCTCCACTTTCTCCCGAGTTTTTTGGAACAGACCTGCTTCGGCCTTTTGCCGCAAAACAATCTTCTCCATCAAATCAGACATAGTTTTCTCAGTCGTGCGGATGTGCTCCACGAAGACCTTCTCGGTGTTCCTTAGTGCATTTGCAGCAGAGTGATTTATCACAGCTTCCTCCTGTTTAAAAGCCTTCACATCTTTCTCATCTCCTCGATCCTCAGCTGGATTTTTTGCTGAATCACCAGCAGATCCCTCTGCCGTTCAGCCCTTTCTGCTGCGGCTGAGACTTTGATACGACCTTTATGATCGTCTTTGGATCAGAGATAACAGATGCAGTGCTGATCAGTGCGACAGAACAACTTCTTGATGGAGAGAGCAGATGTTTTCCTGAAGACTTGCACTTGCTTCCACAAGCCTGTGTTTCCTCAAGGGAGGTATATCATAGTGCGGCTGGAGGTGCGCCTCACAATATGAAGCCAAACACTGCAGACAGGACTTGGAGGCTTTTGTTTCGTTCAAAAAGCAGTCTGATTTTTCAGGTCTGAGGTGTTAACCAGAATTCCACAATGCGTACATGTTTACATCACTTTCACTGTAATTCATAGTTATTCCGGTTACCCGTCACAAATATAAACATATCCTGCTTTCAGAAACAATATGCCAATGACAAAAACCTTGGTATGACACAGATAATCAGTTTACTGTGGTGTGTAGGCACCAATAGCCATATGCCTAAATAGTCACAGAGCATAGTGGCTGATAGGCAATCAGTATATACCTGTAGATAATCACAAAGAGTGTGATGATGTGATAAACCTGAATATACAGGCCTGTAAAAGCAGGTCAGTTTGCTGAGTCATGAAACAGGAGAACACTTGTTGGCATGTAACCGCAGCTATTTTTAGAAACTCCAACCGTAGTCATCGTGTGAAGGAAAATGTTTTGGAGAACTCGGGGGAATTCTTACAACTCTGGCAAGAGTCGACAGGGCTGTCAGAAACTTCTGTTGCTAGCTCAAACAAACATAAGGACATTTTATAATCTGGGCCATGAAAGGGCCAAACAAGTTATTCGTTTGTTCAAAGAACCACAGAAGTCTCATGAAAGTTTGCCCAACCATTTCGACGGTGCTTTGTAGACTTGGAAAAGGCTTGCGACTGGGACAAACTAGCTATTATACGGGGAAAATGTTTAAAACACCAATTTGAAGCAGCTGGAAAATGGGTCCACACTCGGTTTACTTAGGCCTGGTCGCTGCAGAGGTCGTGGCCTCGTCTTTCCAAGTTAGAGTAAGATGCAGCTGGAGACTGGTGTTTGACTCTAATCTAATTGAGCTTTAAGCTACATTTATCTGTTTACAGTACTGTTCCTACCAAGGACTGTGGTTATGGTCAAAACCGGCTTTATAAATAACCATTATCACATTATTGTCATCTTTTCCACAGAGGTTTTAGGGCCTCTGTTAGAGATGAGCTCAGTAACTTTTATACAGTCTGGATTTGGAAATGGACCATGAACACCTTGGTCTAAGGCTACGTTCACACTGCAGGTGCGCTCAAAGCGGCCCGCATGCGCAAAAGAAGACGTCACACACAACGCGCTCTGTTTAGACCCAGAGCAAACAGTATTGTTTGACTCATGGCCCTTAATATAAAGACTTTGGACTTCACGTTTCCAATTTTTGCTTTAAGTTATTTTGTTATTTACATAATAATGTAGATAACAAAATAATGATCCTTATTGCTGTTTTAGAGGAGCGGTGCTTCAAAGGATAGTTGCAGATTTCTGTCAGAATCTGCAGATTATACAGAACAAATAAAATGTTCACGTTGTCTTCCCAACAATTTCACTAACATCTACACTGGATGGTCAGGAAGCGTTCACGATGTCTTCTCGAGCGCTTCTCCGGCGCTGATAATTGGCGTCTGTCTTGTGTCAGTGACGTAAAAGACGGATTTAATGCGACTTGACCATCAAACAGCAGTCGCTTTCTGAAACATCGGATATGTATCGGAATCAGTACCACATACGAAAGTGACCCAGATCGGATTTGAAAATATCGGATTTGTGCCGTTCACACTGTCAGACCATGATCGGATATGGGTCGCATAGGGTCAAAAAAATCGGATTTGATGCGCTTTCACCTGCAGTGTGAACGTAGCCTTAAAGTATTCTGTGCACATCCAAGTAACAAGCCAGCCGACAGGACGCCCGAGGTTTCAATGATGAGACTGGAAAAACAGCTCCAATGTACATCTCTGTTTTAAATTATACATATTTTTTCAATATGTACATAAAATTCACTTAAGTTTTGAGTATGTTTTAAGAATTAATTATTATATAATTTCTAGGACTCATTTTCCATTAAGTATCCTAGAATTTTACCAAAATCCACATTTACAAGTACTTTCAAGTAATCAAATTGGAAATTCTAATAATGATTGATTCAAATCATCATGGGTTTAAAAATAGTTTTTTATTGACTGGTGACATTATTCCTTAATTATTATTTTTTTTAAAACCTACAAGTTATCTTACTGACCCCAAATCAGTGCTCTGAGTGTACAGCTGTACACTAGAGTTCACTTAAAGTAAATGCAAGAGAAGGAAAGTTTTTCATTTTCTATTTTTTCTATTTTGGCTGAATGTAATGACATCAAAGTGGTAAATTCTCAGTACTGGAGGGAAACGGAGAATCAAACTATATCACCCTGACTCCGTACAAAGCAGTGCGGATTAAAGCTGAAATACACCACAGGGAAGGAAACTGTGCTGGTGTGTGTGTGTGTGTGTGTGTGTGTGTGTGTGTGTGTGTGTGTGTGTGCTTGTTACAGAAGGAGAAAAGGAGTATTGTGTTGTTAAGTGTGTTCAAGAGAGGGTCTGAAAAATGGGAAAAGGGGGTTATTGTGTGTGTGTGTGTGTGTGTGTGTGTGTGTGTGTGTGTGTGTGTGTGTGTGCGTGTGCACAAGAACAGTACATTACAGGACTGAAAGGAATGAGGAGTGCTGGATTCATGCTGGGTTGTTCTTGTATTACTCATCCTGCATGGACTCAGATGCCTTTCACTGCCGACCTGGTTTGTCATTAGGTTACAGTTAGAGTTAAGGTTAGAGTTAATGTTAGAGTTAAGGTTAGAGTTAATGTTAGAGTTAAGGTTAGAGTTAATGTTAGAGTTAAGGTTAGAGTTAATGTTAGAGTTAAGGTTAGAGTTAAGGTTAGAGTTAAGGTTAGGTGGGTAGAGACTGTAGTTACAGTTCAGGTAAGGCTCCAGGAAATCTGTGTTAGTTGGTGAAATGTTCTTAGAAGTGATTTAAACGTGAATGTGTTAGCGGCCAAGCAACACAAGGAGGAGTGTGTGTCATCCGCCCCCCCCCACAGAGAACTGGGGACGACCTCCCGCTGGGTCTGGATGTGAATACCACACATTCTCTCCATCCCACACTCCTCATTCCATCCCATAATGCACTTCCTGCCATTCTCCCTGCCTATGAGTTCATATGCTTGCTCTCTCTCACACACAAACACACACACACCAGTATCTACTAGTTACAGCTTTGGCAGAGCCAGTGTGTCTGCTGGTTTTCACTTCAGTCCCATCCTTCACAGTCATTCTGACTTCTTTCATAAAAAACAAACCCCTACTATCAGTCTGTTAGACGAAACACTGAAATAAAGTTGAATGTGTATCTTCTTACGAGGACCTTCAACAAAACAAAGGCGCGATCAGCTCTGCCTTACTTGTGAAAATCTCTGTGATAACAAAGCTGCCCGAAATGGGATTTACTGTGTGTCCTGTTAAACATCGACAAGGAGAGAAAAAAGTGCCGTATTCAGCCAAAGACAAAAGAAGCTTTCATGATGCACACACACACACTCGTTTTCATATCTTAGTGAGGACATCTTACCCTAACCATCAATAATCCGAACCCTCAGCCTAAACCATAGCCTAACTGAGCCTCAAACTCGTGGGAACGGGCGTTTGTCCCCATAAGTGACTGTTGGTCCCCACAAGTATAGTAGCATGACAATTTTGTGTCCTCACAAAGATGTCTAAACATGTACATGTGTGCGCTTCACTCCCCTGAGTGCGGTCTGAAAGGACAGAATCAAAAGAACCCACAACGATGGATCCGTTGTGGAAAAGCTGTCACTGCTTCATTGGAAGGTCGGCCGTCATCCACGCTGATCAAATGGGAAGACCCGGACACTCTCAGACATGCACAACATTTTAAGAGACTGAAGTGTCACTGGAGACCAGCAGACACACTGGCTCTACAAAAGCTATTACTGGGAGCTGTTATTAATGAGAGGCTGAGCCTTCAGCTATCGGGCACCCCCCCTCCTGCAAAACCAGCTCCTAGTTTGGATTCGGGAGACAGACACGCTCTCTAGTTTTAGGATTAGACTCCAAACTTTCCTTTTTAATAAAGCTTACAGTGACGGCTGCTGACCTTGGAACATCCTTCAGTTATGCTGCTGTTGGTTATATTTCTTCTCCACTCGTCTCTTTTCACTCCTCAAATGTTTATACATCATTAAATTGTGTCTTTTATCGCCCTCTCTTTTACGCTGCTGTGTTTGTGCGAGACTGGGAGAGAGAACAACATGGTCGAGGTATCAAATAATGAGGTCAGTGTACGTACAAGTAATCCTTGAAGATTAGGCTCAAGATTAATCTAAACGCTCAGTTTCAGACAAGTTTTTCTCCTCTTGCCTCCGAACGATACCAGCTATCATCATCTCAGACAAAGCTCTGGCTGTGAGCACAGAAGCCCCGCCCACTAGCTATTCAAATATTCTGTTTATGAGGAGCAGCCAATCAGAACAGCTGGACTAATAAATAAGGATTATTTTGAACTGTGAATCATGCAAAGCTACTATAGTTTAGAACAGCACATAGGGAGGTGTGAGTGAGCAGTTCAGTTAAAAGAGCAGGATGAAGCTTTAAAGAACAGCCTGTTTTACCTGGTGCTTGAGGTAAGTAGGCTCCAATCAGCTTGGATCGCTTCTTCTCATAGCCCTTCTGTGTGATGTCACCTGCCATAGAGAGAAAGACAGAGCAAATTTTACTTTCCTTATTCTCATACAGCAATACCCAGTGAGAGAGCCAAAGTAAAACATGGATGATCAATGTTTTCTAAACGTTACTTCAAGATTCAGAGATCATTAAAGCTGCACTGGGCATGCAGGTTTTTATGTTTTTTTAGATAAATGTTCACTGTTCCAGCTCCTACAAGCGTAATTTAAGAAAACAATGACAAACTAACAATAAGACTGCAATGAACTGAATATATTTCCCCTGAAAAAGCAAAACAATTTAAGGTACTACAGCATTTAGAGATTACGGTATGCTTATTGTTTGCTTACGATCAGATGGTTCCGTTTGAATGAATGTGAATGTGCATAAATGAGGAACTCAAAGCACTGCAGGTGCAGCTGATTCACCTTTCACAGTGCGACAAACCACCTCAAAGCTTGCTGACCTATCTCCCCGAGTGATAAATCAAACCTCGCTACGGTACCATCAGCAGATTTCCACGCAGTACAAAGCACATCTGAATCCAATAGCGCTTTTATAAACGATTCCCGGCATTGGGTTCTAACCTCCGGGGACTGTCAGATCACCAGGAGGGGAGGGGCTGCTGCATTTCAAAAGAAAGTTAAGAAGAGAGAGCCAGAAAATTTGGGGGTGAATCACTGCAAAGTAAATATGCGACTGCTGAGTGTAAACACACAACAGACCAAATGAGTGTGACCCCACCCCAAATTATACTCCAAGTAAGCTGGAAAAAACAAAGTAACAATTTCAGGCAGAAAGCCACAGAGTGAAGGATTGTGGGAATTAGAGTTTTAAGAAGCAACACGGGCCCCAGATTACAATATGCATTTATATTAATATTTATATAGAGGTAAATATATTATATATACACTGATAAACAGTAAATACAATATAGTCTTTATTCTATTTCTAATTCTACTCTATTTCAAATAAAGTTACAGTATGAAAGCTGAAGAGTCTGAGGAGGTTTTGTAGTTTGTGAAATGCTGAATGGTAGTGACTGTTTTTGATATTTTTGATGTTTTTGATATTTGTTTCCATTTTCTTAAGCATCACTTTTAAATATGCACTGAATATGTGCTAATTTACAAAAACCTGAAGATTTCATTTAGCTGACATATTAGAATCAAACGGTTTTACCCTATAAACAAGAAACTATGTCAACAGCCAGAAAGAGTCAGTTTCCATCGCGCTGTTTGGGATAAAAGACTTTATAAATCAGGTTCTGAATCAAACTCCTTTGTAAAAACTTTCGGACAGATCTCACCGGGAAGCTTACTAGTTGATAACTTTTACAAGAAAAACAATTTTTTGTCTTGTTAGTTTTCTGAAATATTATGTTCAATATTGAAAATGAAGCAGTATCTATCAAACGTGCAGAAACAAGCAACAAAATTCAGTGAAATAAAACCTAAATGTGTATTTTGGACATTTTCTTTCCACTAGTCTGCAAGAAGCCATGTTATACAAGCAAAATAGCAAGTGGATGAAAAATGCATGTGTTTGCCTGAGGAGAATCAACTTCAATATGATAAAATGTTTTTACGGGATGCAAACGTCTAATTAAAATATTTGCTTTATGCATGACGAGCAGGCTCTCTACGAGTCTGCAGAGTCCACGTGACTTGATGAATTGTAGGTCCAGACAGTTTCTGGTGCTTGCAGACTTCAGAGGAATTTTCCAGTTAAGTCTGTGTGTGCAGTTGCAGGGACATTTGGATTCAACGTGTTCGGAGCAAAGAGGACGGAGAGGACCGGAAGGGCTGGAGAACAGATTCAGGATGAACTTCCACAACAAACTTGGGCGCGTACAGTTTGTACATTTTGTGGGATATAAAAAAGGAGCATCAGAGCAATGTTTGACAAGCAAGTTTGTCTCTGTGATGTTACACACTTCTTACAGTGTGTGGCTTTTTGTTAATTAAATGCTCATGTTCAATGTGCTTCTTGGTTTTAGAAAGCAGGTCACAGAACACATGTTTTCTAAGGCACGATAACAAAAATAATTACACCCATCTCCATATTTTGTTACATTTGGGCTCCACTAAAGCAGCTGTATGAGAATCACAGTCCAAAATAATCCGCATTTGTCCGATACTGGGCCCTGGTGAGCCCCTGATTGGCTAACACTCACAAGCAGAAGGTTTGAACAGCGGGTGGGTGGAGCTTCTGCGCTCACGTCAAATGAACACATCTGCTCGCAGTGATACGATGCAGATCCAGTGGTTCTATCGAGCACACACTCTCACATCAGTGAGTGGATCTCATGGTGGGACTGGATGACCCCCCATACTAGGGCTGCTCAATTAATCGAATTTTAATCTCAATTACGATCTGGGCTTTCAACGATCATTAAAAATGACTAAGCCGATTATTAGCCCCTCCCTCGTGCTTTACTCTGGCGCTGCTCCGTGTGGCAAATTGAGCGCACCTCTCTGCATTTCGAACACGTGTCACAACAATTAAGAGCAGCGGTCTCCAACCTTTTTTGCGCCACGGACCGGTTTATGCCCGACAATATTTTCATGGACCAGCCTTTAAGGTGTCGTGGATAAATACAACAAAATAAAACTAGTACCGGTACCGAAAAAAAGAACATTTATTCATAACACACGTGAAAAGACCCAGGAAAACCGAGTAAACGATAAAAACGATAACAAAATAACGCTGAAAACCGATAAAAACCCTGAAAACTATACATTTCACACCTGAGCCTCAACTCTCGCGGCCCGGTACCAAACGACTCACGGACCGGAACCGGTCCGAGGCCCGGGGGTTGGGGACCGCTGATTAAGAGGACCCGAGGGAAGCTCGGAAAGCTAAGCAGAAGTTATTTGGAGAGGAGAGTGACTGCTGTTGGTTGAAAAGAGGTAAAAAAACTTCAGTGGTGTGGAAACATTATGGGTTCACGGAGTCAGACGTGGATCAAGTAGACACAGTGTGTAAACTTTGCTACAGTGTCGTAGCTGCACCACAGAGCAACACTGCAAAGTTCACTAAACATAGATGTTTACATTTTTCATTTATTTCTTATATTGCAAACATTTGCACTGTTATCAGTATTTGCACTATTTTATATTATTTTTGACAATCTTTAAAGTCATTATTCAACACATTGTTATTGTTAAATAAATATTGTCAAATAATCGAGATCTCAATTTCAGTGAAAATAATCATGATTATCATTTTTGCCACAATCGAGCAGCCCTACACTTTCAGAGCCACGGGTGCACCGAGGAGAAAAAACTGAAACTGGCCGTTTAAAGCAGTGTGAAGCTGAGATTCTCACTCTTTTTGACTGTGTTTAGTATGAACATCCACTCTTTGAAACCAATCAGGGTAGAAAAGTCACAGTCCCTGCTTTAAATGCAGGACTCTAAAAATACCGAACATTCTTCGTGCAGACTAAATGCTCTGCTATTTACATATTCTGAATTTCTGTGACGACTGATGAGCTGCGGAGCAATTTCAGGATTTCTCTGCCTGGAGGATGTCTGAGTAAAAATAAATAATAATAAAAAATCGGGTGAGTGTGCTTCCCAAGCAGCGACGCACGAAGCAGACCTGAGTGACGCTAAACCTGCAGAGGATTTGTCGAACACGGAAAAAGCGGTTTGTGTGGCTGACTTGACAAATCCTTCTTAAACACACAAACATGTGAGTAACTGGCTGGGATCAAGAAACCGGCTGTGGGCACAGACGTCATCTGCGATGATGTCAGCACAAATATGTGTGTGCGTGAGAGATTTCAGTAGCATGAAGGCACATGGCAATAATTATCATCTCTGGCAGGGGATCCAACGACCCTGCTGAGAGAGAGGAACTGGAAAATACACTGAGGGAGGTGAAGACATGTGGGTAAACAGAGGAGGTCTGACCTCGTCTTTTAGATATTGACTTGTTGAGGAGGCGACACACAAACACTCAGTTAGCATGTTCTTGATTTAATTGGAGTTTTATCAGCAAAGCGGAGACCGAATGAAATGAACGCGTCAGTCAGCTCTGTGTTAAAAATCATCCACCCAGTCGGACAGGCGGTCCATCAGCCTGTCAGTCACTCTGTCAGGCGCAGAGTCAAACACACTGTGGCTGTATATTAAACTACCGCAAGATAAATGCTGTCTAATGCAATCAGGGTTTGTATAAACAGTGCATTCATGCAACTTTCCACGTTACTGCAGGTTTACACGCGGAAAATAAGAAAGACGTGCCAGGCTTTTAGGATCATGCCCAGGAAGGGGCCGCCATTGCTGCCAGCGTCGTTTTAGTCAAGAGGGAAGTGACGGGTTGGAATACTGACGATTTTTTCTAAACGTATAACAAACCACATCAAAAACGTGTTTTTGCTTGACGTGGAGTAGTGTGTGTGGGGACAAAACAGGAAAGCATGAATTGTAAAAAGTTGCCATGTTGACACGACATTAGCAAAATGATCTGTGAAGACAACGTTGGATTTGAAACCAAGCCCAGTGATGAATAACAAGCAGGAACATCCATCCAACCATCCATTTGCTTCCGCTTATCCTTTGCAGGGTCGCAGGGGGCGATGGAGCCTATCCCAGCTGTCATAGGGCGAGAGGCGGGGTACATCTTAGACAGGTCGCCAGTCTGTCGCAGGGCCAACACACAGGGACAGACAACCATTCACACTCACATTCACTCGCACATTCACAATTTGGATTATCCAATTAACCTATCCCCACAAGCTGCATGTCTTTGGACGGTGGGAGGAAGCCGGAGTGCCCGGAGGGAACCCACGCAAACACGGGGAGAACATGCAAACTCCACACAGAAAGACCTGATGGTGGAATTGAACTCAGGACCTTCTTGCTGTGCGGCAACAGTGCTAACCACCGTGCCACCGTGCTGCCGGCAAGCAGGAACATATTAAATAAAATAGATACAAACCATACACACATAAAAAACAGTCATAAGCCTGAATGTGATTCTTTTGATTACAACAATAAAATAAAATGTTTTCACAGAGTTATAATGGCTGCTGCGACTCAGTTTTCCAGTGAAATACAGAATCTTTTCACCTCTCTGAGCCTTTTTATAACGAGAAGACAAGTTGGGAAAACTATCGAAAACACCATCCACATAAATGTTTGAACTGTTTTATACCCTTGTCACACCACACTGAGAATGTCGAGTCCAAAAGTGAAGGGGGAAACAAATGGTTGTCGCTTAGAGGACCCGAGGAAGACGGCATTACAAAATTAAAGTGACGTCTAAACTGAAACCAGATTTTGAGTGTGTTAAGAACCACCTGATTATCAGTGTAGAAAGAAGAGCTCTTACATGATGATAGCTCCAATTTACACCACGAGGAACCAGAAGATTTTAGCCAGTAGCAAAGTTTATGGATGTGAGCGGCCCAGTAGTAGGCTAAAAAATTAGGTAATGCAAGTCCTCCACTAAATCTGCATCGCTGCAGCAAAGTTTTAGAGACCCTGGGTGGCTTCCCTGCCCAAATGAAATAACCAATAATCTTGTCCAGTGAAACAAAAAAATGTTTCGGCAGAAATAAGGGAATTGACTGAAATAAAAATAAAAATTTTGGTAAGATGTTCATTTTAACAACATTAATCTTACCGATTAAAGAAAGGGGGAGATTACCCCATCTTTGAATATCAGATGTGATCCTTGATATAAGAGGAGACAAATTTGCTGATTTAAGGCCAGCTAGAGAGCGAGTCACGTTAATCCCTAAGTACTTAAACCCAGATGGACTGAGACGAAAGGGTAGATCGGACTGTTGAAGTCGACGTGCTGCCGTATTAACAGGAAAACACTCACTTTTCTGAGCCTTTTTAAAGTAGGTCAGAAATGAAAAAGATGAGACACCAAGGATTAAAAAGGACAGGTAGTAATAATGAGATAAGTTTTTGTCATGAAGTCTATAAAACACCATAAAACACAAGTAGCTATGCTCATCCTCAACCAGCAGTTGGTGCTGTTTAGCACCAAAACACACTGAATTTAGAGTCAAGTATCATATTACTCTGAAACTATGTTACTGATTTTGTGAGGATTAAAGTTCTTTTTCTGCAAGCTGGTGCTCGTGCAGGAAACCTGTGCATGCAAGTACAGTATACAGAGCAGGTCAAAGGTCAGAGCACACACTGTTTACAACAGTTTTGGTTAATAAGTTGATATTTTGCCATCTTTTCTCTTCCAATTAAGTTCATCTAAGCTGGAGGATTATTTGTAGCCTCTCCCTTGATCTTAGGCGTTTGACTTGATGAGAGTTATACTCGTATGACAAACTGAAACAGAAACTTCCAAAATAAGATCAAAAGCGAATGAGAGGTCCTCCTCCTTTCTCAGACTGGGGAGAGGAATAAAGAAGCAGATGATGAGGATGGAGGGATGAGGATCTTTAAATAGGCACAGGGGAAGGAAGGATGACTCAGGCTCTGCTATTCTGTAACTTCTTCCCTCCGTCTCACTGTCTGTCTATTTCAGTTAGAACAAAATGGATTTAGGGTGATGTTTTCACAGGTCAGAATGAGGTGGTGTAAGCCCCGAGAGCTTAAACTGTCTCCAAACACAAACAGACACAAAGAGCTTCACATTTAGCTCGAGTCAAAAATCTAAAAGGCTAAACACAGACGAGAAAGAAGCAATCAATCCTTCAGTTCATTAAAAACCAAAACAATAAACTGGACAATCAAAAAAGAAAAATCTAGATTTGATGAATTTGCTGATTTATTGCTTTTCTTTAATGATGATGTGAAAAATGAAAAACAGAATTAGAGCTCTGGAAACCAAAAGAAACCTCCACAGTTTTGCAGAACACATCTCTGGAAATGTTTATGACCACAAGGCGCTCTACCTCCAATCAGAAAGCACAGCGTCATGTTAGAGGGCGAGTACTTCAGCCTGCAGCTTCTTTACACATTCAAGACGCCTAAAGCACAAATGCACCAAGAGCCGAGGACGGTTCAGCACGAGCAGCGCATTGAACAGTGAGCACAGACGTGATGACGACTGATCAATGGAATTAAAATGATTTTACATGGTAACCGTTTTAAAAACTGGACATAGACATAAACACAGTAACAGCTTCTGTGCACGGTCATTCTGGATCTGCACATTGATTTAGCATTTATACTAGCATTATTACTGTCATTATTATTAATGCTACCTCTTGCCAAACAGCACCCATGGCCCAGAATCATCTAAGGGAAAATGAAAGTCTGGGAATCAAACTTTTCTACCACAAGTTTGCTTCTCTACCCTCCAGCCAGAGCAAAGGTAACAGAGGAAAACTAAACCAATTAAAGGACACAGCTAAGAGCACCTGGTATCATTTAATTTGCATCTAGTCCTTTAATCATAAATGTGTACCGTTTACCAGAGATGGGCTGTAATCCAATTACTTTTTCAAGTAACGAGTAAAGTAAGGGATTACTATTGCAAAAACGGTAATTAGATTACAGTTACTTTCCCGTAGGAACGCTGCGTTACTGTGTTACTAAAACTGTGATTTTTTTGCGAGAATGTCTCATGACAGTGACGTAAACAAGTGCGACGTTTGTGCAGCTGTGTGCAGATCAACAATGGATCATATATCGAGTGCAGAGAGAGTATGAGCGTGCAGCGTTTAAAGCGTGGACGTACTGACCTTACTTTGAGTTTGATTCCATAAAAAGTGACAAAAACATTAGTGTCCGTTGTGCGTGTGAAGAAAACTTCTTTTTACAGGGAAAAAACCCCTAAACTTCCAAACAAGCACCGAGTAGCTACGACGTAATGGGAAACTCACAGAGAAACTCGCAGATTCTTCCACTGACCGCTGCGGCACACCTGCACCAGGGTAACCCTCCGCCTACCCCACTCCTGCTTTACAGGTGAAAATAGAGCAACAGGACCGCTAGTCTTTGACTTTATTTATTTTCTGCTGTGTTTTACTTGCATCTATTTGAAAGACTGAGTGTAAACACACAAAAAAACAAATTTCTTCCAGTCAGAGAATGTTGCATATAATTAAATTTTTACTTGATGCATAAAGTTAAAAGATTAAAACTAATAAAAACAAGTTTTAAAAAGAGACTTTTCCATTTGATTACATTTTGTATGATGATTATGTAGAAAAAGTAGAATTGGGCTGAAAGATCTATCACTTTATCACCTATTCAGGTTGTAAATCGTGTTTTTAAAAAGTAACTAAGTAACTAAGTAATTAATTACTTATGAAAATAAGTAATCAGTAAAGTAACGGGATTACTTTTTTGGGGAAGTAATCAGTAATTAGTTACTGATTACTTTTTTCAAGTAACTTGACCAACACTGCCGTTTACACAGTTGTCACCCTTATCACCAGGCTGTGGTAGAAAGCACTGTTGGACCACACAGCAGGCCTTTTGTTTCCAATGTTTGAGCCCCATGCGAGGCACAAATCCAGCTACAGTCCTGCGTTTGTCTCTGAGTGCTTCAGTGTTTTGAAATATGCATGGAGCAGCATGATGACAGCCGTAAAACCTCACTATAAGCTGCCCATGAATTATTGACACTTAGATATTTACATACTGCTGGAAGCGCCCTCCCCGACTCCCCGCTAGACATCAGACTGGCACGCTCTTAACCCCGACCTTGATGTCAAGCACTTTGAGCGGTCGATGTATAAATCACTCCTTCGCGCACTTGCAGGACAGTGTGGTCGCCACAGAGGTCACCATAGCAACTGATGGGCTAGCATGTTACACTACCTGTAAAAATCTGTGTGATAGAGTCTGACACGGACCTCGCGCTCACCGCGGAGTTTGCCGTGACTTCTTTAAACACGGGACTCTGGACAGTTTCACTCTGAGGTGGTCTTTCAGTTCCAGTTGAAGGAAATCTTAAAGCTACAGTGTGCAGTTATATTTCAGACATGTTCTTGCAGCTTAGTTTCAACAGTTTGTGTTTGGCCCTTTCCTGTTTCCACACAACAATCCCGCAGAAGAAAGTCAGCTCCATAAAGACATTAAATAACTCCCACAGAGCTCTGACCTCAACCCAAACCTTGAAAGGCTGCCCGACACCATCATCCACCACTGCTGCACCTAATTTCGTCTTAGAGGGACCAACAGATTTAGCTGCAAATTACTGCAGTTAAGTTCAGCATCTCCCGGACAAGAAAAAGCTATAAAAGCTGCTACAGCAGAATTTAACCGTCCACAGTTCAAGGATGAGGCGCAAAACGATCACGTTTACGTCAAAAACACTTTTGCTCACGAAAAGCAAAAGTGAAACGTGCTCTGCGTTCAATCGCAGCCTCAGAGAACAACTTTGATTTGCTGAATCACCGTCCTGTGGTGAAAGGATGAGTGCTGCAAGTCAGTTTGTGCAGAAACAGCCAGCTGAGCCTGCATGACCATATACAGTGTGAGAGAGAGAGAGCGAGAGAGAGACACCGAGCCATGACAAAAGAAGAGGCTGATGTAGAAGAGACGGAAACATGGAAGAGAAACAGAGAGCAGGAAAAAAACATGAGAGCGAGAGAGCAGGGAAATAATGACACTGACAAAATAGAGACGGGAAGAGAGGAAGACTGAGCGTGTGTGTGTGTGTGTGTGTGTGTGTGTGTGTGTGTGTGTGTGTGTGTGTCGTATCTATCCAGCACCTAAAAAGGAAACAGAGTTGATTTTATTGTTTCCACACTGCAACGCTACAGATAACAGACACGTGAGAGGAAGGAGATAAAAAACTAAAATATGGAATAGATGGAATATTTAGTGCAGAGTAGAACAGCATGAAGTGAACGAGGAAATAAAAAAGGAAGGATAGAGAAACAATTCTGTCATGTGACCATTCGGGACTAATAAAAAAAGCTTTTTGTTCTCTTTCTCAGAGTACAAGCACAAATGCATAGAACAAAAAGAAAGCAGGAACTTTCATGGAAACTCATAAAACCCACAGGACTAAAAACTTACTCGCCTCATTCGAAACCTCGCTTTAGCCAATCAATAGTGAAGAACAACTCCCAGGAAAAGGCGACACAAGTTTTGTGTAACTTTTGTAAAGTAGAAAAATGTGTTTAGTTCAACATCCATGTGATGCTGACTGATTCAAAAAGCTTTCTGATCATCTCAAACGCTGCAAAATGAATCGCCAATCAAATATTCTAGAAGAGACAACAGGAAGTCGGCCCACTCAGCTGCCGGAAGTGTCGTTCGGTCACAAATGACATATTTTGGAAACATTTTATCACAATGGTGCTGCAGAGGGGAAGTCCAAGTCATCAAAGTCATCAGCGTGATCCATCCAACAACTGTGGAAACATCCTCCGAATGCTCCTCTGATGAAATTCATGTTTGTCGTTTTCAGTGACATCACAAGAGGTAATATTATCTGAAGCCAGATTATTTCCACATGTTCAAGGAAAAGCTAACCGTCTGTGTGTGTGTGTGTGTCAAAACAAGCCTGACAGCAGCAGTTGTAGTAAAAGCAAAATGAAAACAATCGATGCATAAAGACAACATCAATGTTTGGATCTCTGCAAGAATACAAATAAAAAAGCTTGTTGGGTGAAGAGCACCAGCATCATTTATACAATGATGTTGTATAAATCATCTACAACAATGATGTTGTTTTCTCAGCTGACAAAAAAATGTTCATGCCTTTTTAATTTATCATTTATCAAAATTATAAATATATATTTTAACTCAAAAGTACAGTTTTTAAATTTAATGTTGCTGAAACAACAAAGTAATAAAAAAAATTAATCTATCTGATCAAGAAATCACTCATCTTTGGAAAAGAGTTTATTGCTCTTTCCAAAATAAAAGCTATACTATACGCTTCTTCTGGGCTATATTCTCAGCAGCATATTAAACATATCAGGTCCCCATAAGGAGAATCATGTGCTAACGGCTGTCTAAATGACTCGGCTAAAGTTTGTAGCATGCGTGCTTGTTGTTTTTGTCTGCTTCCACTTGTCTTTGCACGAGGATGATGTCGGAGTAAATGTGCAGTCATATTCGTTGTGTTCCCACTAGTGCTGTCAGCGTTAATCTGAAATGACGTTAACACCACAACACGGCAAATCTCCGTTAACGAGCTACCGCGGATCGCCCCGTGCGTGGGGCTGGACGGCGTCAACACGTTAACGAGCTAACTGCGCTAACGCACTAGTTCCCACCAATGTAATTGAGCATTGGGTGGCACATCCGACATACTGTTTTACTTTTGTCCATGACTCGCTTACCTTCAGGGTCATACGTCACATGAAAACCAAAATAGTTCCAAACGCCAGATCTGAATGAGGGTGGGGGAGGTTCAATTTGTTGCAACGAGAGCTTAACTTCTGTCTGCTAGCTTGCGCTGCGCTCAGTGAATCTGCGTTCGACTACTCCGCCTAGGCTGCACTGTCGAGCGGAGATCCACTGAGCGCTCAACACAGACAGCACCGTCAGAAGGAAAGTTGATAAAATTAATTAAAAATTTTGTATTGTTCATACATATGCGTACCGAACCGAAAGACTGTATCGAACGTTCGCACCCCTACAACTTTGATTAACTTCCTTCAAAGAAAGGACCAAAAACTGACCTGGTGGAGCAAAAACAATCAAAACGAATAAATGTTTTATAATTAAATTGGGGCATTTTTATTAGTCCCTGCTTTTGTTTTTATTTTTTATGAAACGCTGCAAATGGTTACGACTGATGATGGAAGATAAACACAGAGAAAATCCACACAAACACTCATTAACAACAGCTGGTGGAAACGCCCAAGGACTCCTCTGGGGATGAAGGCAGGGCACACACACACACACACACACACACACACACACACACACACACACACAGATTCAGCAGGTGTTTACATTAACAACATGCTGATTCAGTGCTCACCTCCACACAGGTACAATCACACACACTTTGAGCCTGTGTGTCGGTAACCATTAAAACTTTACATGGTTTTAAACTTGAGTTTTGTCAGCTGAGAAAACAAAACTCTGGGCTGAGAAAACCATCTCCTTCGACCTGAAAGTCTCAGTCAGGCTGCTCCTCTATGATTCTTTGACTTGCTACATTTTACAGTTATGACATTTTCCCCGGACAGCGGCTCTGTGGGAGTTTTTGGGCCCGTTTGTGCCTCTTGATGTTTAAAAGAGTTCGTTTCCTTCCCTAATAAACAGATTCGACAGCAAAACCTATAAGCACAGACACAACACCTTCTTCTTCAGTCTAAGGAGCCGAAGCACACGTGGCGCAACTTGACGAAGGTGCTACATTAACAAAATTCCTCCTCTGGCCGTCATTAAACTGGAGAGAGGAGCGTGTACCCGTGCTTCCTCGTGGTCAATGCCAATTATAAATACATGTATGCTGGATTTCAATCAGTGGACGCAGTTTAAAATGATTTATGGTCGTCCTGCGCGCTTGTGGAAAAACGGAGCTAAACTTACTCTAGTGCCAGAAAAACCATTACACGCACAATAAGGAGGACTGGGTGGAAAGTCCCGTTACAGTTTATGTTCGACCGCATGAAACGAGAAAGGAAATGAATGTGTCTGGAACACGTGCCTTCATCGAGTACAGATGGTGTTCACTCGGGCCGAAGCGTCTAAAGTACAAGTTAATTAAACCGTCGGTGCTGTTGCTAAGAAGACGACTATTATAAGACAACTTGCTGTTTCAGTCGGAATCGGCGGCAAAAATTACATCAAAGGTTTTAAACAAATCTCAGGTTCATTTGATACATTTTGTGAGTTTCAGCCAGAATTTGTGCCAGTTTTGTGTATCATTGCAAAAATAACAACTGTAACCTGCAAAAAGGAAAATGTTTCTATTAAATTCATTATGGTGGAAAATCTAATATGCCAGATGCTGATGCAGATAAAGATGTCAGAGGCATCCAAGGAATCTGATTTGGTGGTTGTATTGCACTCAAGGCATACACCTGAAACTCGGAGCCAAGAATCTGGGGAATGTCCAAAGTGAGTGTGACAAATTTCTAAACTTTTTGCCACAGAGATGACGAGCTGTCCCGGGAATTCAGCGACGGTGCTTTCACCTGTCCTGACCTCCGATTCTATCCTGTACTAACTCAGTACTACTGCAACTCTAGGTGCTTTTAATGGCTCAGTTTCTGCTCTGTGACTGTCACTATCATATAAACAGCTTACTAATGTGGAGTAAGCTTTATTTCAATAGCACCTTTGCAGCTAAACAATTAATATCAGAAGGTGCTGCAAACTGAAAAACAGAGAGGAAAAACGGTTTTTAGGCCTGAGAATAGGGCTGCCACAAACGATTATTTTGATAGTTGACTAATCAGATCATCATCCATTGGACGTAAAACATACAGCTTATTGCACCAGCAGCATCTGCTCTTATATAACTATCATTAGCTTACAGCTTTAAGTGTTTAAGGTATGTGCTAACTAAAAATAAAGACAAGATGATAGTTTGTTAAATTTTAATTAAATTTGCAGATTGTTTCGGTGAAGTTTAATAAACTCCTTGCTATCTAAAATATAATAATATAATAAAATATCAGCTGTCTGCTTGATGTTTATTCAGCTGTGTAAAAACTATAACTTTATTTCTCAGCCAAACCGATTTACTCAGGAACAAATAAAATACTAAAAAAAGCCAAACAATAACATTTTTAAGTTATCCAAATGACTTATGTATCATGTTTAACCTGAGTAGCGAAAGACGGCAGTGGGTTTGAAAACAATTAGCTGGGACTCCAGTGACCTAGCCCCCGGTTAGCTATCGAGCTAGTGGCTAACAGACGTCTCCTAAAACGTCGCAGCACTTTTGAAAATATGTGGCGTCTTGATAAACTGAGCAGATATTTGAGGTTTACACAGCTACATTCTCGCCTGAAAATATGTTAAATGTTTATTTTGTGACCCAGAAAGAATAATAAGAGTAATATTAAAACTAACTAGCTGCCGCCATTGTTGGAAACTGAGCAGGGCCGCGCTCTGAATTCTGGGACACAGCTTCTTCTTCTTCTTCGGGGTTTAACGGCAGCTGGCATCCTTGTACATGCAGTGCTGCCATCTTCTGTTTCAGTCCGTTATTACACTCTTAAATCCTACTACTTATTCCTGCGTCTTTTGGGATCTTACAAAGCTTCAAACGACGCGTCGACTATTAAATCAGTCGTTGACGATTCTGATAGTCGACTAATCGTGGCAGCCCTACCTGAGAATCTCAGATACTGTCTCCAGTCTTACAGTTGCATAAATGGCGATCACATTTGTATCTGACTTGTTGACACATCTCTCTGTTCTGGATTAAAATGGTCAAAGGTCCTGAGACCAAATAGTGTTTCAGCTTCATGTGCAGTAAAACACAGAGTGCAAAGCCTTGATGTCATTAAGGAGAGAGGAGCAGCAACAACAGCAGGCCATCGGCAAAGTGCTCACAGAAGTCGCCCCCATAAAAACACTGTTAGTAACAAAGTCTGTGAGAACAGGAGGTTTTTATTTACCTTAAAAACATCCTGAATGTGTCTCAGAGACGTTCTGCAGAAGATTTCTCAACATTTTCAGAAGAAAACTAAACAGCGACATTTGTTTGCCCTTCTCCCGATCTTTGCTGTCCCTGGTTTACGGTTGGTTATCTCGTATTTAATCCCAACTGTCAACAAACCCGTTTATCCCTGCTCTTTATCAGCGTGCAATAAGCTGCACCATCAGCTGAAAGAGACTGAAATCAACAGAACACAAAATGAGTTTGAAGATTGATCAGTCAGATAATAAAAAAAAATATTGATTTGTTCATATTATTTGTTTTATATTATTGTACAGCCAGAGTTCTTCCTGCTGTTCAGCTTTTCAAAAAGACTCAACTACAAATAAAACGTTGCACTGTGAGGCCTTTTTGCACACTTCTGTACAGATCAATCGGCTGAAGATTAATATGTGCTTGCAGTGGCTCTGTTCTTGTACCTGAGAGAGTAGCAGGGAGACGCAGCACAAAACAAAGCAGCTTCCAGCATAAACAGATTTGTTTTTAAGTCGGATCCTGCATGAAAACAGAGGTTATGTTGGGGGTGGGTTGTGAAGGGGCTTGCAGATGTACACAAACTTCCTGCAGACTAAAGCAGGGCTTATAATTTCCACTAGGATGCACCTGGGTCGTAAACTTTGTATATTATTGTGGACAATTAACATTACAATGCACCAACTACACAGGATTCCCGGGCGATGGACTTCAAGCTGATGTGAAATAACTAACAGGAATGATTACTCAGCCGTCGGGCCTCCAGCTGTCCATGTCTGCAATGGAGTATAATGCAGGCTTGTCATCTTAAACAGCGTTCCCTCTGGCCTTGCAGAAGGGGATCAGGTTAGCAATCAGCTGATGTGTAGCTGCACTGAGATCAGTCAGCATAGTCGGTCCTAAATCTTACAAGATCGTCTCAGAGGCCTGTGTGAACTACATCTATGCTCAGTTCAGCATCTTGTACTCAAATTTAATTATTTTCTAGAGAAAAAAAAGAACGTAGCGTGATAAAGAGTTAAAATTGACAATAATCTGAATTCTTTTGACTGCAATAATCACGTAAGGATCACTGGATACGCTCACAGCGCTTCTTCAGAGTAAAAACCTGCTCATCTCCTCTATTTGGTTACATCAGCGCCCAGTATTTACATTCTTTGTTTGTCGTGAAGCAGGTGCAAAGCCTATCGTACCAGCGACAGAAACAGGGCCGACAGTCCGTATGACGTTATAGGTGCACCGAAGCAAGCTGGTCAGCAGACGCACACGGCGAGGAAAGCTGCAGAGCAGACGCACGGCGCTTTACATCATCACTGCTGAAAACTTTCAGATCACAGCAAAGTTCATTTTAAAGTTTTACATGATTAAAAACACCAAACTCAAACTCCTGCCATTCACCGATGAGAAAAACAAACACCCTGAAGTCAGACATTTATTCCAATTAAGATAATTAGATCAAGAAAATCAGCCTCCACACACTAACACACACGCAGACACACACAAACACACACAGCTTTCTTCTACTCACCGAGCATTTCAGGCAGCAGGAATAAAAAACTGACACAGCAGCAAACTGAGCTTCATGCTCAGACGAGCCGCCGTCCTCGTCTGTGGACCAGTGTGTGGAAACACTGGTTGCTTATTCCCCACTGGCAGCACACACACACACACTCTCTCTCTCGCACACACACACTCATTCAATTAACATGCACACTCAAAGACAAGCAGCTTATTAGTTTTAAGGAGGAAGCAGGTCGACCTCGTCTGCACAGACAAAGGGCTGAAGGTGTCTGCTGACATTCAGCTACTGACGCTGCCTTTTCTTGTCAACACACACACACACACACACACACACACGCACACACTCTGCAGCTGTGAACTGACAATGACTTCACCGTGTACCCTCCATTTTTAGTCCTGGAAGGAAGAAAACTGCTTTTCACCTGATTTCACAGTATGGACACACACCCCCCTACCCTCAGTTGGTACAGTCCAACACTGCCTGCCTAAACACGCTGCCCCATAAACAAATTGGTCTGTTTGTCAGCTGACTTCACAGTGAGGTAAGAGAGGACACACACACACACTCCTGCTGCCGGGTTTTTCCTCACATCTCGAGCCTTCGACCACTCGGGATCCGTAGCTTCTTCTGGGGTTACAATGACTGCCAGCTTTCAATTTTTACTGTAACGATTGGCTCAAATATCATATATTTTAACTGGAACGAGCTGAATTTCACAGGAAAATCTGAAACAATGATTCACATCCTTTCTTACATGAGAGCACAGTTCAGTATGGTTTGAAAACTGGACGTATTCGACTGTGTCAAAGTGAAAAGCCTGAACTATCAAAAGATTTGGGGGTGGGGATTGATTCCTGCAAAGGTGGCATCCTTTATTGCACTGAACTCAAATTCAGTGAGCTCTTTCTTTCAAAAGGTTTTTGTAGAAGGCAGACTGCACAACAAGATGCTTGATTTTTCACACTTAGGGAAATGGGACTAAAAAAAACACCGATTCAAAGATTCACAAGTGTGGCCCAACACTTATAATTTTTTAGCATAAGCCGCCACATAAAGCAGCCAGCATGGTTCAAAAGTAAAAAGGAGCGCCACCATCAAAACTCAATAAAAAGTAAATCCAGGACATCTGTTTGACAGCTGATTCTCTGAAGTGCAGAGCTACAGTGTTAAAATCAGGAATTTTGGCCTCATCTGCTCTTGTATACGAGCGACCACCACCTCTGCTTCAAAGACAAAGATGTTTGTCTCTTCTTTGAGGGCTTCTCTGCTCATTCCTTTCTGCTCGGGGGGGTTCCCCTGGTGTATGCTTGCTGCAAAGAAAATAATACTGGAAAATCCAACATATCTGAATATTCCCACGCTCAAAATAGAGGCTAGGCCGAGGCACTGTCTACATATTTTCTAAAACGGGACATCGTCGTGTGCGATTATCCCGATTTTACAAAACGGGACTTTACAGCTGTAGAATCGCTTTCCATTGAAAAAGCAAACTTAATAAAACCAGAATAATGAAGTCATCATCCAGCAAAACAAATCCTCTGGAGTGACTTCATTTCCTGCAGTTAGAGCAAAAACGGTCATCTCTGCTGTCCCGGGGGGTCGACTTCTCACAGCGCCGAGCTCCAGCAAACTGACCTACATGTCCGAGGAAAGTCCCCCCGCCTGCTCAGGCATCTTGTGACCGGAGCGGACCGACTCACTGAGGATGATTTGGGTCACAAGGTCAGCGTTTTTTGTTCTTTTTTCAGTAGATCACCCAGGCTGATCGTCACGTGTCCGTTACGCCAGATTAAGACACATAATCTGAAACATGCACCCAGCGGATGTTACAAATCCTCAAATCAATTTAGAAAAAACACATTTTTGTGTTTAGCATGTCTCATTAGATGGTTATACAGATTATTGGATTGGCCCTATAAGGGTTTTTCTTCATTTCTGTCTCTTCTGTGACATCACAGTATGACCCTATGAGGCTCAGGCTTCAGGTTGCTCTCAAACTTTACTAAAGGTTATTTCTGCTCTTGGCTCTGATGTCAGTGAGATGGGATATCCCTAATATGAGTATCTGCTTTTCTAATCTCGTTTACAAGTGGAAGCAAGTCGGAAGAGAGCTCTCATGAAGGGAGGAAGGAGGCGAGCTGAAATGACAAGGGGCTGCAGCTAGAACTATAACGAAGGAGTCCATCACATTCACTTTAAGCAGCAAATCAAAGTAAGATTTTAACAGCTAGCGAACAGCTGAACAAGCTGGAGGTCATTTCTGCTTTTTACAGCCGCCATTTAAATGCATGCATCGCGATCGGATTGCAGTACGCAAATTAGCGAGCTCGGTCACATCCCAGGTTAAGTAAGTCCGTGTCAACCCTGGACAGGTTTAAAGAAAGACTTGCTTCCCTACAGCTGCAGCAGCTTCGAGTTAGCAGTAAAAGGTGATGTGAGAGTTGTTTTTTTTTTAAAGGATGCCAGGTTTAAACAGGTTATGAGAGCTGTGTGTACAGTGAGAGCGTGCAGGTCCTGCAGCCAGAACAAATTTGCATGCTGTCATGATTCCCTAAATAGAAGAGGGAAACACACGGACTGTGCTTATCAAATGTCACGTGGAAGCTGTTTTTACAGTAAGAGAAAATGTTTTTAAAGACATTTGAGCATAAAGATGTGTGTGTGTGTGTGTGTGTGTGTGTGTGTGTGTGTGTGTGTGTGTGTGTGTCAGCCACAAACCAGGATCCTATAGCCGGTAAAAATTTGCCTACAAAAGAGGTTCCCAAAATAGAACAGGATCACCTTTGATATCTGACACTGCCGGCGTGTCTTCGTGCACATAAACACACAAGCTTGCACCTGTGCTTCAAGTCGAGCCGGCCGTCAGACGATATTTACCTTCAGGGCTGAGATGGTAACGGTTGGATTTCTGATAAACACATAAATGCTGCACGCACTCAGTCACTCACCGTTATAAACCTCCCTCTCATCTCTGCTGCAGGAACCGCAGATCACACACTTTTATCAGCTTTATCAAACAACGTAACAAACAAAACTAGTACAGGTTTAAATAGTGGCCCCTTGATTTCATTTTCATTTATTTGTTCATTTCAGGCACAACAAAAATACATATATTGAATATAAAGTGCACAAAACAAAAAACAAAAATTACCTGAAAAGGAGTGGGACGAAGAAAACTTATTAAATCCCACCCCTATACTCACTCATCAACAAAAAACAATAAGCTTCCCACAGCTACGCCCATCGTTGCAACCAAACAAACCATCAACAGCCCCCCCATCACAGTGATGGTGCTAAGAGGACAAAAGGCCTCGAGTTCACACCGATCAGGACTCAGATTCACACACTCGGCTGACAATGAGCCGTAGATCCTGAGAACAAAGGAGCAAAAACTGCAGAAGCTCCAAAGATTCCTCACCCCCCACCCAATCCTGTGGCTTGTCATGTCTTTCACAAAGTTGTGCTGTGGACATTTATGTGCTTTTTTTGTGCAGAGGAGTTTTTTTGTTTCCTGTTCTCATGCTGTCCTACCATGGAAGCACAGCATGAGTAGGTCTCTTTTTTCCTCTTGTACTTTCCCATTGTAGTGTACATTTCAGTGTTTTTCTGTAACGCTACCGATCTCCGACTTGTATCCCCATGCAATGTCTGTGTTGTGTGTGTAAGGTCAGGGGGGGGGTCCCATTTCACTGCAGGGCAACCTGCATGTGGTGAATCAAGCTTTGATTGATTGATTGATTGATTGATTGTTTATTGTCACGTGTGCAAAGAAAAAGCATTTCTCTGCTGTCCACACGCAGATGCCGTTTAATATGTACAAATGGATAAAATACAAATAGCATTAATAAATAAGTGGAGACAAAAAAAGAAGTTGAAGTGTTAAATATATTTATGTGCAAAGGAGCTATGAGCTTAATATGCTGGTTTGATATGTGAGATGACCTGATGTGCAAAAATTATTATTGCTGTTAAAATAGATCAGCTGTTCAAGAGTCTGATAGCAGTGGGGAAGCTCCGAGGTCCAGTCAAAAGTCCCTCCTTTGGTTTTGGCGCTCGGTCTAAGCTTAATTTATCCAATGCTGCTCGTCACTGACATGAAAAAACACCTCAAATTTCTACCCGCTCGAGAAAAGAAGCCTCCAAAGATGGAGTGGGAGTCCAGACTTCATGTGCTTTTGCCTGTTTAAAATTTCATCCGTTTCTGAAACATTGCAAACATTATTTTATTTTTTGATTTTACATTTGGTCTGATTTAGTCTGTATTTTTATGCAGCGCTGCATATGAAGTGTATCGACATGAGTGCACCAACTCCAACCAGTAACACAAAAATGACTTAATGCATTTTAAATTACTGCGCAGCACTACTGCATAGCTGCAGGCAAATTTATAACAGTTAATTTGTTTCTGACTATACATCCATGATGAATCGCTAAACAGAAAGGCAATCGGTACCTGGGTATAAACTGTTTATAAATGCTTTATAACACACTGTAAAACTGTTAAAGTATTATATTTCATAAGCTTGTTTCATCGCGCTTTCTGAGGTCAGAAGATTAGCAACAGTCCAAATGCTGGTAGGGATTCAGTTTCCTGCATACTGGTAAAAAAAGCAGCTCGACAACCCGCGTGTCAAAATAAAAGACGATCTCTCCTCCCTCCCAGCATGAACGTTGCTCCATGCTGCCCTCTCTCTTTGTCTGAGCTCAAAACGATGACAAATAATCTCCAAATCCATCACGAACCACATCTGCAGTGAAGAAAGAAACATCTTGAAAGCCCTTCAGGTAAAAGAAGGATTAAAGATATAACCTGATCTGAGCTGGCATGTGAAAAAGTCTTTGGCCCATCGCTGGAAAGATCTGATAGAGATCACTTCAGCGCAGACCTCTGCCTGTCGATAACCTACAAAGTGCTGCGTTATCAGGGGAGCCGCTGCGTTTCACACGCCTTCAAACAAAAGCTGCTTCAGGGAAAATGAAAATGGAGGTTTAATACCTTGTAAGACTATTGGTTTTAACAGTGACGTGAGGAGTGTGTGTGTGTGTTGAAGTCTTATCAAACCCTACTAAAAGCTACTTAGAGGGAACCCACAGGACTGACCGCACAGCCTCAAAATAGACGCACACTTCCCAATTTGCAGGATGTGTTAACGGAGGCCACACACCCTCGTTCGGGCACTTCTTGTTAGGAATATAATGCTGCCTCGTTTTCTGCAAACAGCACAAAACGTTAGGTTCAATTTGCTTTATGAGGCTAACGCCCTGCCAAAAAATCCAGCTGTTCACAGAAGATTGTTTTTGTTTTTCTGCTGATGCTTCTGGAAAGTCCAACATCTTTCCCTTTAACTCCCTGCTGCAAAAACGTCATTTTTCTGACAGCAAGTAGAACACGAGGTTATTCAGTTAAAAGTGTAATTATGGTTCGTGCTGCAAGCCTGCATAGTGGTCAGTTTATGAAAGGACAACAGCATGATGTGTATCAGCAGATATGTCGATTTATCGGGTTCTAAAAATAATCCATCCAACGTAAAAGCTGACAGCTGCAGCATTCAGGAAAACATCGAACACACTGTTTAACAGCAGAAAGATGGAGCGATGATACTGCAAGTGGTTTCAGATGTTTGAATGCTGAACAAAACAATAGAAACCAAGACTTCTGGAGCTCGAGGCATTGATTTTTGGGCTTTTTTCCTTCAGTGTATCGATATTGAGTTAGTGGTGCAGTAATTAATTCCTGCATTCAACAATATTCTCTAAAAATCCACCATCTTCTCAGACACTTAACAGCAGATTGTTTCTTTAAAGACAACAAAAACCTGTGTGCCCATCATCATCAGCTGAAATCTGATCAAAAGCTGCTGCCCAGGACGGGAAGAAACAGAGCGTACAGCACCCTGAACTACGCGACCTTCCGGTACTTTCAGAAACACGATGAGTGGTGAGCAATCGATACACAAAAAGGGAAGATTTTCAAGTATGAACCCGGCTGATCACAGCGACTGGAGCGGAGTGATGTCTGCGGGGGTGACGTCACTGTTGGCAGGGGTGTTTTTACTCTCAAACGCCTGAGAGTTTGGCCATGAAATAAAAGGAGGAAATGATTTGGACAAGGAAGAGTGGAAACTATCGACTGAGCAAAAAAAAAAACATTTCTTCAAGCAAACACTCTCGATTGCTTTGGCAGACGTATTAAATTGGATGGACTGACAGCTGCTGTACTTGGATGCTCCAAAAAGAGTAGATCTATAAGGTATGAGCTTTTGAAACACCACAGATAGTCACCTCTCCCTAACAGCGACTAATAAAATGATTGATATCCAATTAAAACCTGTTCCCGTGTTCCCGCTGTACATCACGTCAACCGCACTCCTGCACACATAAACCCAAAGAAGAGGCTTCCTCTTTAATTCAATTACATCCGCCAGCTGCAATTTGGAGAAAAGGAGGAGGAGGGAAGGAGATGGAGGAAGTGGTGACCCAGACTTTGGCTCTTGGTGTAGCTGACTGCGATCTCAGGGGGGTGCAGAGTGGCTGAGCAGCTGTGTTAGCCAGGAAATGTACAACAGCACAGAGAGGTGCAGTGCAGCAGATACAGCCGGCCAAAGCTCGACTGTTGTCCCAGTGGTTACACAGCCTCACGCCTGAGCGTGTAGCTGTGGCAGGATTAGGAATTAAGATTTTAAGCATTTGGGTTTGTAGTGCTTATATTTTTATGCTTTCCATGTCTAACATTAGCAACCATCCCAAACACCTGCGAGTGATTTCAGAATAATTAAGCAGCACATCATCAATGTCACGTGGATGTCAGTAAACTGTCTGAGGACAGTTTATTATTAAGGTTTTTACCTCTGTGAAGTTCTGCAGCATGATTAAACAAACGCAGCTGGTCACCAATAACAATGGAAACGTGTATGGTTAAAAAGAAGGGATTCACCAGCAGGCAGCATAACAACAGCAGTGACTCCAGACATGCTCGCAGAAGTGTGGAACAACCAAAGGGGAGGGGGACACTGAGCACAGGGACCATCGTAAGTTTTGAAAGTAAAACGTTATATTGATCCATGAATTTAAAAGGTTACAGCAACCCTCTGTGTACAGCCTTTGATATCAGACGATTCTTTCTTATTGAACTTGACATGTATGCACGGATGGATAAAGGGGTGTGTCACAGGAATGTGGAAAACGCATTAAAACCAGCTGACAGATAGCAGGCTAGCTAGTGCTACTGTTAGCTGAAAACTTGCCAACGTGTCCACTTTTATCTGAACATCTTCAACTTTTAAAATAAGGCTACGTCCACACGTACCCGGGTATTTTTGAAAACGCAGATTTTTCTATGCGTTTGCACCTTTCGTCCACACGTAAACGGCGTTTTCGGTCACTGAAAACTGAGATTTTTAAAAACTGCGGCCAGGGTGGATATTTTTAAAAACTCAGTTTTTGCATTTACGTGTGAACGAGAAAAACGGAGAAAACGCAGAAAACGCAGCGTCAAAGGTGTGCGCATTTTTTGACGTCACACTGTGCGCCACGTTATTGTTTCAGTATTGTAGAAATGAATTTCTACACATCTGTTACTGTTAATTGTACTCTCTGCAGTGTTTAAATGCTTACATATACACACACAGTTACTGTCCCTCCACACATACGACTCGGTTCTGCTTCTATGCCCCAGCTTTGTTTACTTTTTCCCACCGAGGCTTCTAGACTTCTGATTGGCCAACATTTCTGCACGGTTAAGAATATATCGCCACCTGTTGCTTTGGCATGTTCCTAGCAGCATTTTCCTTCATTTCTGCCTTTACGTGTGGACGGGATTATTTTTTAAAACGAAAACGGAAAATCTCCGTTTTCAAAAATACCCGTGTACATGTGGACGTAGCCAAAGAAGGTAACAAAAGCCTCATTAATAGATCTTCAAACGTGTACCACAAGCCAAAGGGCGACTTTACTCACTCAGTCATCCGCTACATGTAAAGAACATCATACAAGAGCTAGAGAACAACTTCAGATCACCGATGATACAACTCAGACAGGTGACACTCATACAAAAACATGCACCTGTAACTATACATATATACAGCAACTGAACAGCTGCAACAAGGACACACAATCAGTGACAAGCAGGTAAATTGTTTTTGTTTATAAAGCAGCAGCAGTCTCACGGCCAATCAGTGTAGCATACTGCTTCTGCAACACTGCTTTTAGTTTATAGTAGCATATAATATAATGAAGCATATGAGTATATGAATGAAGTGCATTATAGCTCTGGATAGACATGGCTTTTCAAAGCAAAAGGTGCTGATCAGGCGCTAAAAGTTCAGAAAACCTGAGGTTAATAGTTCAAATGTCCACACGTGGTTAGAAATTTTGGGTGTGGAAAGAGACTATTGAGACTCTTAGCAGCTACCATCCCGTCGTGGAGTCTTTCGATAATAAACACGTCCCAGTTGGCTCCAGTCGAGAAGCTCGCTGGCCTCCGGCAGACGACTGGCTGTGTAAATGTGTGAGTTCTGGAGCAGGGCGTTGCTGGAAAAGAACATGTGTGCTCAGTTAGCTTTCAACGGGTAAATAAATCTCCAGGTTAAACCGATCATAAGCCCTTGAGAGCAGGGGTCGTGCTAACGGTTAGAAAAATAAGCTTGTGTGAGGATTGTTACAGTTTTCCTCTCAGCTTTGGATTAAAATCGCTGTTTGGGGTTTTTTTAAACCTCGCTGTCCACAATCACAGCTGCCCACAATCCCTCCGCTCTGGCTGGACGGGAGTCATCTTAATCCCTGAAGATTACACATATGCTCACATATAGACACATACAACTGTATAATCCACCGGATCTGTGAAAACACCACTTCAGCTTTTCACAGCCAGACACCAGATACGGCGAGCTCCTCCTGAACGCTCATGGGAACTAACGCATCTCCGGCCAGAAATCGCAGAATCAGTGCTACAGTGTTTACTGCCAAATGGCATTCTGGGTAATAACGTGAGCCACTAGGCTGCAGTCACTAGTCAGCATAAAGCATCACAGGAGGACTTTGGTCTAACTGCTTAAGTTATTAAAACTGCATGTAGTTTATATTTATTCACAGCTGTTATCACTTTATTTCTAACAATAAGAGAAGGAAAAAGGTTCAAACTTAACCTCATGTTACGGCCGAGTTCTTCCCTTTCTTTTGAATATTTTGGGGGTTTCTTAAATAAATTATTTCTAACTGTCTTGTCTTACAAAGATCAGCTTTGGCAGTAATTTGATTTGTGTTTCTCCTGAAAACCAAAAATGTTTTTAGATGCGTTTCCTGTTGTTTCTACAGCAGACGTCTCCAACCCCCAGGGCCACAGACCGGTACCGGGCTGCGAGAGTTGAGGCTCGGGTGTCAAATTTATGGTTTTCAGAGTTTTTATCATTAACATAAAACACAAACATGAAACTGTTCAAAAAGAGTTATAAAAATGTGATCTTCTCAAACTATAAAGAAAAGGAAAATATTTAAATTAAGTGAATGTCTCTATTTAAAAAACAAACAAAAAAAACCTCATGATGTGATATTATAGTATATAGTATATCAGAAATCTGTTCACTATTTTTATTACAAATTATATCAGTAAGGAAGCTGACTAAATATTAACCCTTTAAGACCTACCATAGAACCAAGTCCGCCAGAGCTTATATTATATTTTTACATGCTGTGGAGCCATTTTTGGGAGCATTTCAAGTTGCTATACATCAATACAACCATTATAGCCCAAATTTTAATAATATGTCTGCATTAAGTGCATAGTAATTACATAAATTGCAAAAAAGTGCAATAAACTACAAAAAAATTGAAAATTGTTTTTGTTTTTTTAACATATATTTCTAGTTAGAGAAATTTAAGAGGCTTATCCCTCAAAACTGTAAATACAAAAAAGTTGCATAAAATAGTTTCCCACCACAGGAAATTTATTTTGAGTGTCTTCATAGTTTTATTTTTGAAATACACCAATTTTTATATACTGCAGGAAAAACGAAAATAAATCTTATAATGCAAATTTGCAAAAAAGCAGCATTTGCATCAAAATAAACTATTTCCAGCAGTGCAATATGAGTCCTAAGCATCCCAGAAACGACACAGAAAGTCATAAAGTCAAAGATAACTTTTAAAAACACCAGTATAGGCTCATGAGGCCTTGATGGTAAAAAACTACATTTCCGTGAAATTGACGTCATTTCCGGTTTCGGGCAGGTCATGGTGGACATGCGATAGTTCACGCTGATGGACGTAGGCAGTGTTATGAACAGCTGATCGGATCGGCAAAGTGTGTTTCTGGAATATTATGTTTTTGTTGCTGCAAGTGCTTTTTATGCAGTTTTTGCAAAGCTATATGTGGAAGGAAACTGTGACCGAGGACAAGCTGATGGCATAAGATGTAAGTACAACTCCTCTGGTTTCATATGCAAAAAAAATTATTGCGCTAGTTTACGTGGTTGCAGAGCTACAGGGATTTAAAAATAGTTACGCAAAACGGAGAGTGCCCGCTCTGATCGGCTTTAAAGGGTTAACTGATCATTTATGGCAAAGGGGTGGGATTAAATAAGTGTTTACTTCTTCCCTTTCAACATGTAAATTAATCAGAACTTTTTTTTTGTATGTAATTTGTATAGTATTTTTTTTTCTTATTTTCTTTTCTAAATGTACTTGTATATTGTTCACATGTTGAAATAAATTACCAACCAATCAATCAATCAAACTCGGTTTCCCCGGGTCTTTTCCCGTGTTGTACTTGTGTGTCTTATTTTGAAAGAAATATGTGCACGTTACCATAGCGACCAGAGAGCATTAAGGGGCAGAGAGGAGGATGTTACTCTCAATGTTGTTGGTGCATTTCAGGAGGACGCTGCTAATAAAGTTACACAATTACAGTGAATTTGCGTTTATTATTATATTTACAAAATATCACAGTTTTTGTTTTGGTCGTATCATTTTATTTTGTTGTATTTATCCGCGACACCTTAAAGGTCCGTGAAAATATTGTCCGACATTAAACCGGTTCGTGGAGCAAAAAAGGTTGGAGACCGCTGCTCTATAGCATCTATATCCAGCTCACTATAGCAGTGACTACATACACATTTACTGTGTCCGTCTCTGTTTTATATGGAGTTTGTTTAATGTGATAAATATCAGATACCAACTTTGCTGCTGGTGTTTCTAACCAGACCATCTAAGTGAGTAACTATGGGTAATAACTAATAATTAACTACAACATTAAGACCACTAACACTTGAAGTCAATACCACTCATCATCTCTTCTTCACTGCTCTGCTGGGAAAACCTTGCACCCACGCCACAAAAGCTGGAAGCACTGGAACGAGCCCAGTCCACCGCTTATGCCTCACCCTGTAATCCACAATCCCCAAACGATTCACTGCCAGCGTCCTCGTGCCAGGCACAGCAGGACACCCCGTAAAGTCTGGAATCCATGAACCGACTGGTCCAAGCTGTGCTGGCAGCAGCAGAGGCATCTTCAACACACCAGCCACACAGTTTTATTACTGCAGATTTCAGAAGCAGCTCATTTTAAAGATAAATAAAAGTCAGATCATCTGGCCCAGCACCTGACCAAATCAGTGTTATTCTGAAGCTGTTTAACTGATCTGAGAGATAGGAGGTGCAAGATCATTCCCATTTTCAGCCAAAATGGCATGAAAACTCTGATACACAGAAATGCAACAAGCTGTGGTTTGCCCATGTTACAGGGATCCCTGCAAACTCGAGCTAGCCAGAACTGCATTTGAATTTTATTCCAGCTGACAGATGGAGCCGGGGAAGCTCAACCAGAGCACCCTTCAGCCCTCCGGGACCTAACGACTGGCGATGTCTGTCTCTCTAGAATATTACAGTTGTTTCTGGCCTGGCACGGTGGGAGCAGCCGAGGCATTTCCATGTGCTGCTGTTGATAGTCCGCTGCAGTGCTGCTCAGGCACTCGCGTTCCCCCCTCCCGTGCTCCACCCAGAAGCTCCGAGCGGCCCGACAGAGAGGAAATACCAGCGTGTGCTGCTAAAACAATGTGGTTTTAATCTGAGAGGAGTGCGGCCTTTTAAAACTACCACTCAGTTTCTCACTCAAGAAGACGCCGTTCCTCCTCTGCAGCAGAACAGAGGCCTCTTTTTGTTTAGGAATCCTTTTTTTTCCCTCTGCCTTCTCATATCCCTCCATCCCACTTTGGTTGTTCGGATTGCTGTCACACGACCGCTGCTAATAGACTCCCACACTGCTCAATGTGTTGGAGAACGCTGGAGCACAGAAACTCATCTAACGTTGACGAAGCGCCATTCACACTCCGGGCGTAAGCCCAAATCAAACATGGCTGCAACCATAAATATTAGACAACCAGAGAGGAAGAAATGCCAGCTGCCACAGAGCAAAGCGGGCAGATGAGTTTGGAGTCGGTTTGCGTTGGATGGGTGGACGAGACGTCTCATCGACTTTCCCGAAACTCCTTCAAAAAGGAGGAAAAAAGTTTTCTTCTCTCTGTGCAACGAGATAATGAGTCTGGCAGCAGAGTGAGCCGTCATTTTACAGCTGAAGTGGAATTCATATGGACGAAGAAGAAGAAATGTCATCTTCTATAAGCAGAAATGACACTGAAAGCAGCACATTTTCCCTTCAACGAGTCAACCTTCAGTTTATCCCAGATTCCTACAGTTCAGAGCAGATTTGAAGCTGTGCGGCTGCACAAGCGGGAAATCCAAGGGTGTGACTGCCAGAGGAGTCTGATGCGACCACAGGAACTGGGTGTGAAACACGGCAAAAGCTCCGATTCAGTCGCAATGGTATTTGAAAAATGGGCTGCAGGGTGAGCTGATGGTGAAGACGAGGAACGAGAAAATAATAAGATCATGCAGAGGAAGGATCACTTCAAAAACACCTTAAAACCTTTCACTCGTCTTCTTTTTCAAAGACGTGAAGAAAAAAGAGGATATTTTTGGTTTGAGTGCAGAAACTGGATATTAGCACAAGTACTAAGAAAAAGACGCCATCCTCACTGAGAGTTAGGCTACGTTCACACTGCAGGTCTTAATGCTCAATTCCAATTTTTTGATCAAATCTGATTTTTTTGTCTGCTCGTTCACACTACAAATAAAATGCGACAGCAAACGCGCTCTAGTGTGAACGCTCAGAGCGGCCGCATGCGCAAAAGAAGACGTCACACACAACGCGCTCTGTTTAGACCCAGAGCAAACAGTATTGTTTGACTGATGACCCTTAATATAAAGACTTTGGACTTCACGTTTCCCAATTTTTGCTTTAAGTTATTTTGTTATTTACATAATAATGTAAATAACCTAATAATGATCCTTATTGCTGTTTTAGAGGAGCGGTGCTTCAAAGGATAGTTGCAGATTTCTGTCAGAATCTGCAGATTATACAGTACAAATAAAATGTTCACGTTCCTCCAACGTTGTCTTCCCAACAGTTTCACCGGATGGCCAGGAAGCGTTCGCGATGTCTTCTCCGGCGCTGATAATTGGCGTCTGTCTTGTGTCAGTGACGTAAAAGACGGATTTAATGCGACTTGACCATCAAACAGCAGTCGCTTTCTGAAACATCGGATATGTATCGGATTCAGTACCACATACGAAAGTGACCCAGATCGGATTTGAAAATATCGAATTTGTGCCGTTCACACTGTCATACCATGATCGGATATGGGTCGCATAGGGTCAAAAAAAATCGGATTTGATGCGCTTTCGCCTGCAGTGTGAACGTAGCCTTAAAGTCATTTTGCATGTTAAGAGGCAACGACATAAAACTTTAAGTTAAATAATGATTTATTTAAAATATCAGACAGAAAAAGGGAGCATTTTTCCCTTAAACTCATCCATGAAGAGAGCGATGCCAAAGTCACACTGAAGAAATCTGCACTGTCATTCAGGAATAAAACTCTGGACTATTTAGGATTTAATGATGAAGTCGGGATTATTAAAGTTACAGTCTGGACCAGAATCTCAAACTCAATTTACACCATGAGCTGAAAAAACTGAAAGTTTTTGGTTAATTTACAGAAAATTTTCCACCATTTAACTTTTCTATCAACTAATTACTTTGGTGTAGCATTAATGGTCATGTGGGAGGTCTTTATCAGTAAAGATAAAGCTGTAAAATACATTAAAACACACTTATAAGTCCAAAATCTTTGTCTTTCTTCACGTTTTAAAAAGCAGTCCTGTGGGGCTGGATTAAAGTCTTCGCCAGGCCGATTATGGTCCCCTGGCCTTATGTTTGACATCCCCGTGTTAGACCGTGCCGAATTAAAAAGCATGCCTAAACATTAGCCGCTAAACTGAGATAAATTCAGGTAACATTTAGCACTTCAAATGTAAACACCAGACTCGAGACCATCGGGCTGGTAGTGAAGAAATAAACATCATGTGATGGGAATAATTAGTGCACCGTGCCTCAGCGTGTTCGCTCCATGTGTATTTCAGGCCGTAAAAGCAGGAAACATCATCTGCAACAAATTAAGACAAAAACATCAAACAGTCCAACATAGTTTGAATAGTTTACGGTGTTGCTGCACTTTGTTTCCCTCTCATTTGGATTAAGTAACAACAGCAACTGCAGCTGGACGTCGCCCTGCAGCCGTGAATGCCTCAGACTGGGCTCTGGCAACTGGCATCCCAGAAACCTTAGCTATGCCTTAGTTATACCAGCAGGGGTACACACACACACACACACACACACACACACACACCTGGCGCTCAACCACCTCTGGTGACCCCAATCGTTCCAACTGTACAGATTGAGTTTCCACAGCATCTGTGCCAGCCACATGTGTGTATCTAACATGGCTAATGTAGCTAATCCCCATGACACACACACACTCAGGCAGGCAGACCATGGGTGGTTGTATCTGCAGTGGTGGGCAGATATCAACAACCCAAATCCCCGTTTGACCTGCTAACACAGCAACTGGTCATTCATTGGTCAAATATACACAAATTATGACTATTTTATACCAGATAGTGTCTTTAGTGCAATAAGAGCAATACAGCAATGTATTAGCATTACAATCCTTGATGAAATATAAGTAATATTTCTCCTGTCTTGGAAATATGTACAGTGGGAACAGCTGTGCATGAACTACATCAGACTAATACAGATACAAGTTCACAGAAATTACATGAAAAAAAACTCTCAGTTCATAAAGATCCTTCAGAAGTTTTATTCTACTGTTGTGATTCCCACATGGACTCATTTTAACAACCTAACAAAACTACAAAGCAAAGTAACTAATAGGGATGGGTACCGGTATCCGGTGCCATCATGGCACCAGTTCTGACATAAACGGTAGTAACCAGACCGAAGAGCAGCGCATATTTTGGTGCTTTTTTTTCCTGAGCTGTGATACGCTTTAGATTCTAGCCAATCATTTTACGTTTCCGAGGATAGTAGGCGGGTCCAGGTACGTACGTTCTTTTAGAGCAGAGCTACAGATTAAAAACGCCCAAGGCGAAGCGGTCAAAAGTCTGGCTGTACTTCACAGCAAAATATGCAAACTCAGCAGCTGCAACAAGTGCTTTAAGCTGATACTGTGATACTGTCAAAGGAGGTAACACCTCAAATCCGATGAAACACCTGGCGACGCATAGCGTTTTTTTAAAAGCCAAGAAATGCGCCGTATTTGATAGCTTGCTGCGAGACCTCACACCGAGCACATCTACTGCGGGTGTGGTGCCTGTTATCGGACCCAGAGTTAGCAACATCCCCCAAAAACCCAAAGAGGGGAGTCCTGGCCCCTAGCCCTGCCAGTGTAGCAGAAATGATGAGGATGATGATGCAGCAGCAGCCGTTCTTCTCTGCATGAGTAGCTTAATGTTGTTCGTGTGTAATTTACGTTGAGTAGGCTAACCACGTTATTACATTAATGCATGTAAGGTGAACTAGCAAACATCATCATAGCTACATGCGGCTGTCTTCTTGTTTGATGGCAGATACTCCCTTCACCCTGGACAAAAAGGCTAAAATGACCAAAGAAAAAGTGGAAAACAGCTAAACATGAGAGGTTTTTGGACAAAGTTTGTGTTTTTTCCATTGTTTAAGCACTGCTTCCAGCCCAGAGTGATACCATATATGCCCCATAGCTGCAGAAAAGGCTAACATTGTTATCTTTTTACAAAAAAACAGCTGAACATGAGAGGTTTTTGGACCAATTTTGTGTTCTCCATTCTTTAAGCACCGGTTTGAGCACCGGCACCGTTTCAAAAGTACCAGTTTGGCACTGGTATCGGATAAAACCTAAACGATACCCATCCCTAGTAACTAATTTTAAACTTAGAGTGTCAGCAAACCCACCCCAACACAAACCGTCTGGTTTTTCTGCTGGAGTCCATCAAACATATAGTTCAATAGTTCTTTTTTTTAAATGATAAAATATTCTGATTCCCGGGAAAAAAGGAAACGGAAAACAAAACAAAGAAAAGCACAAGAAAAACATCGTTATGGGTCAGCTGGTTATGTTAAACATCACTGAATCAGAACAGTTGGTATATCCCAAATAGTCTCTTCTCCAGAACTAACAGACCATAATAAACTGTTTTCGTCTTTGTTCTTAGTCATCTGTGACCTTAAACTAAACACCTTCGAGCCTCACAGCCAGCACCGTTCCTCCGTCTCAGGGCAGATTTAGGAATCTGTGGCCCTTCTTTTCTGCTCTTTAATTGGGTAAAATAGTCAACAGGCTTATTTCAAACATGGCTGTTTGAAACCTTCTTAACACAAATCCACATGAAAATGTTAAGGTCACACCTCTTCTATAAACTCAGCCTGTAACAGAAGATCAATGGAGCTGTTAACAGCCAGTATTAATTCAAAACAGGTGGTCAGCTGTTAGTGCTGTTGCCAGTGTGCCTCCTGCCAACCCGTCCAGTAAGTGCCCGCTCTGTTTTATGCAGCGCAGGCTGAAACCTCAGAGTCTCCTGATCTGACACACAGGCTCAAAATCTCTTAGGACAAATCTTGTGTCTTTACTCTAATGTGTCCAAACTGATGTTATCATAAGTAAGTGATGGTAAAATGACACACAGCACCTCTGGATGCCCGTCCTCAGTCTTGCCTTTAAAATGAGCTCAGACGAACTCTGCAACTCAACACAATTTACCTCTTTCTAAACATTCTGCTTTCCCAGCAGCAGACCGTTAGAAAGAGACATCCTGTGTACTCCTCGCTACTCATTTACATTTAGATGAGCCCATTAAGATCCATAAACCACCACCCACCTCCTCACATGGTGTCCGCCACCTTCTCATTCACCTCGGTTAAAAGACAAAAAAGAGAAAGACAGGGGAAAAAAGGTGAAAATAATAAAAATCCAGCAAAATGATTTGGTGTGGTGAAGGATGGTGTTTTAGGAGAGCTGACAGAGGGGGAGAGCACTGGGAAGAAATCCCTCCGTTGTTCCCATAACGTCTCCTCCAGCTGCTCTTCAAAAAGTGACAGGTGGAATTCAGCCTCCGCACACATCCAGCTTCAGGTATCTGTTTATGTGATTATGGCTGAAGAAGACTAACAAGACGCTAATAAAGAGAGACGTCAGAATAGACAAACCCAAATCAAAACTATTCTTTTGGTAAGGAGGCGTTTTTCTGCTTTGGCAGAGCAAAGTAAACAGATTCTAACTAGAGCTCATTCGATTAAAGGGACAGTCTTAATGTGGCTTAATTTATCTGCATTCCTACAATAATCTATTATTGTACTCTACATCAACACATGCCAGCATCAGTTATCAGACCAGCAACCTTTCAGAGACACCGATCATCACTTCCCATAAGAGACTCATCACTGAGGACCTCAAACCAGTTTTTAATTCCCTGATTTCATTACCGTCACTTCCTACATGTCAGCTGACCCTTTCCAAGCCTGAGGTACTTTTTTTCTTTGTAATAAGTAACTGAAGCCAAGACAAATCCTTTCTGAATTTCAGCAGAAATCATAACATCGGTTCCCTCACAGACAGGAAGTAAGTGTTGGACTGTGTAAAGCTCGGGGCACAGCCCAGACAGGAGGAAGGGCCCAAGAGCCTGAGGCAGAAATGAAAGGAAAGTGAGAGGTTTGGGACATACACTGTTAATCCTTGGATGAAGTCCAGAGTGGACGAGTGTATCAGGCTGACTCACCGGAGGAAGGTTTGTTTCAACGGTTATACAGAGAAAAATGTTATTCCCTGTCTGAAACAGTTAGCATCTTCTATTCCAGGGGTTAGAAAACAAAAGGAGCTCCATCTGTGAGCTGGGGGTTTACACACAGTTTGGTTCTCACGTACGCAGCAATGATCAACAATGTTACTGGTGTAGTTTCACTGGGACATTTCAGTTTGATTAGGATGGAAGTAGTTCCCCTTTTCTTAAATCTGACCTTTGAAGACAGAAACTTGCTAAAGTACATTTTATAGCAATGTCATGAGAAAGGAAATGAGGAATTCTGAGGAAGTTCCCCGAGCCACGAAAACAAAACAAAAAAAATCCCTTTTTAAATGCTGCTATGGTCTTATTTTGATCTGATCTTTACGCTCATTGACACATTGTAACACCTCTTCCACTACTTGTTAACACAAATATCTAATTAGCCAATCACATGGTAGCAACCTTAAGCATTTAGGGATGGAGGCGTGGTCAAGAGGACCTATTGTTGGTGTGAGATTGTAAAGTACTGCTGATCTACTGCACAACCATCTCTCTGGTTTACAGCAGGGATGGGGGAACTCGAGGGCCGGAGTCCTGCAGGTTTTAGATCTCACCCTGGGTTAACACACCTGAATCAAAGAATTAGTTCATTACCAGGCTTCTAGAGAACTTCAAGACATGTTGAGGAGGTAATTTAGCCATTTGAATCAGCTGTGTTGGATCAAGGACACATCTAAAACCTGCAGGACACCGGCCCTCGAGGCCTGGAGTTCCCGACCCCTGTGTCTGTGAAGGCTCTCAGTCATCCAGGTCATTGCAGTCAAAGGAGCTTGCAAAGAAAAGCGTCTGGACTTCTTTAAGTTGCTTGAAGACATTTCACCTCTCATCCGAGAAGCTTCTTCAGTTCTAAGGTCAAATCTATAATCCAGTTTTGAGTTCCCTCCCCAGACGCCTTAACGCCCACTCACACCCTGGGCCTTCTGACCTCAGGAATTCGCATGATAAGGTGGGGCCAGGTTTCACAATGAACTCACCCGAAACACTGGCTGATTGGGACCCACACCCAGTTTCACACCTTGGCTCAGGTGATTAGAGGATCATCAGGGGGTCCTTTTGTCCCTCTGTGGGGGGACACTCCCACCAGGTTTATATCTGGGACTCTCCACCATTTGACCTAAGAACTGAAGAAGCTTCTCGGATGACAGGTGAAACGTCTTCAAGCAACTTGAAGAAGTCCAGACGCTTTTCTTTGCAAGCTCCTTTGACTTCCCGACCCCTGGTTTACAGAGAAAGGTCCAAAAGGGTTACAGAGAGCATGACTAAGAGCACGACACAGAATTTGGTGTAAACAATATGAAAGGACACCTTAATCCTGCAGGTCTGGTTTCACCTGAAACCTCTGCTGATAATGACCCACACAGGGTGATGAGGCACATGATCAATAGCGGGTCAACAATCCTCTCGAGGAAAACTCCCACTAAGGTTTAAATACCTGAGACTCTCCACCACTTGTTCTTAGAACTGAAGAAGCTTAAGTGAAAGAAAGAATCCTGCTAAAATTGTCCCCAACCACTAAACATTAACGCTGCTGCAGCAAGATGCAGGTATTTCCCATCTGTAGCAGGTCGAGGTAGAGCTGGTTTAAACTCCTTTTTTTAATATAGTTTATTATGGGTAATTAGTTCCCACAGGGGTCGGGTCCATCCAAAAGCAAACAATTGTATTAAACCACCAAACAATGCTCTTTGGGCCTGTAATACTCACTCAAATTAAACAATTTATACGACGTTTAGAGAAAACAACTTTAATGCAACTTCTGAAAACACAGACGGGATGCTAACTTTTAAGGCGTCACAAATCGCTGCTGAATGAAGCTGAAGAGTAACGAGAACAGTAAAATTATGCTTCCTAATTTGCCAAAATTTGCAACACATGCTCCCAAAAAGTGCCTCTAAATGTTACTCATCACTCTGAGATCCACTGACAGTGAATACGAGTATATTGTCAAGGTTGAATGTGCTGCCACATGATGTCATACTATATGTGAAAGTAACCAATCATCAGGTCTTCCTGTGAGCGAATCAGAATAATCAGTCACACCCACTAAACCAATAAAGCCTCTCCTGTGAACACGACACAATAAGCCAGAGTTAACAATTACCACAAGCTTCACCAACCAAAGCTTTTTCTGCTGTCCTCTCACTGCCATATTTGTAGAGCAGGAGGAGGATGAGGGGAGTGAGGAAAAAGAGGAGGAGGAGAGGGGAGGAAGAGTGGCTCAGATTTCATTACATTCTCTACATGAGTAAAATGCCTGGGAGGCTCCTGCCTGCTTTCCTCCTGCTCCCTGCTGAATGTGTGTTTGCACATGCACGCACTCCTCCGTCGTTTTCACCCTCTCTCTCACTTTCTCGTGCAGAAAAAAAAACTACCTGTCAGGATTTCGGGTTTCTAAAATGGATTTATCCCGCAGGGTCGCTCGGGGCCGCTCCCACGAGCCACGGCTTCACAGAGAGACGCAAAAAGGAGTAAAAAGAAAAGAAGAAGAAAGGCTCTCCAACACGTGTGTCATACAGCTACAGTCATTTATACCCAGCCCTGTTTCCAGGTCATGTAACATTCATGGCAATGAACACTAATGAATTGAATTCACTTGAGAGGGGAGGCGAGCGAATGATGCGGCTAAAGATAACGAAACAGACGGGCAGAGGGAAACGCACACCGTAACGCAACCTGGCTCACAGCGGCCGGTCCATTTCATGCACGGGGGAAAAATCGGACCGATCGATCGAGCTGAGGCGAGAAGGAGAAGACGACAGCGCAGCGGTCGTGATTTGTGACGTGTTCACCGCAGCGACATGTTCCAGACTCGTCAACCAAACCCCGACACATACTGATGAGCTGCATCTAAGAGGAGCGGGCGCTCTGCTGCAAATACACCCAGCTGCACAACAAGAGGCAGCCGTCGCCATCGTCACAGCGAGATCAACAGGTGGTGTTTGTGGCTCTGAGAGTGTGCGCTGACACAGTTTCCTGCTCGAGCGCTGATGCTACACTGCAGTGTGCTTGCTTTTTGCTATTCAGGAGGTGTTCACAGCTGCACTGAAGGACAGACTGACTCACAACTTTGTGACACTGGAAGTACGAGTTTGTGGGAGGGGAGCAAACCTTCGATCACGACAGTTTGTCTTGGCACAAAAAGATAAATTTAACATCTTATTGAGTGCTGATGATGCATGCTGATTTCAAGCAAAACATTCTTTATTTTTCTTATACAGCCCCTCACTTCTGTCTCGAGCTCATTTCACCTCCTGTGCTCGCTCAGCGTTCCTGGTGTGGCCGTATTAGAGATATCTCTATGATATCGTACAAAAACATGATTGTTTAAAAAAAGACAAGCCAGAAGCTGCTGTAGCAGCATATAACTGGACAGGAAATAAGGAAAAGCATGAAAGGGCCACTTTAACCCTTTAAGACCGACCATAGAACCAAGTCCGTCAGAGCTTATATTATATGTTTACATGCTGTGGAGCCATTTTTGGGAGCATTTCAAGTTGATATACATCAATACAACCATTATAGCCCAAATGTTAATAATATGTCTGCATTAAATGCATAGTAATTACATAAATTGCAAAAAAGTGCAATAAACTACAAAAAAATTGAAAATCGTTTTTGTTTTTTTAACATATATTTCTAGTTAGAGAAATTTAAGAGGCTTATCCCTCAAAACTGTAAATACAAAAAAGTTGCACAAAATAGTTTCCCACCACAGGAAATTTATTTTGAGTGTCTTCATAGTTTTATTTTTGAAATACACCAATTTTTATACACTGCAGGAAAAACGAAAATAAATATTATAATGCAAATTTGCAAAAAAGCAGCATATGCATCAAAATAAACTATTTCCAGCAGTGCAATATGAGTCCTAAGCATCCCAGAAACGACGCAGAAAGTCATAAAGTCAAAGATAACTTTTAAAAACACCAGTACAGGCTCATGAGGCCCTGATGGTAAAAAAAAAACTACATTTCCGCAAAAATGACGTCACTTCCGGTTTTGGGCAGGACATGGAGGACATGCGAAAGTTCGCAATGACTTCTATTACAACGTAGGAAGTGTTACAAACAGCTGATCAGATCGGCAAAGCGTGTTTCTGGAATATTATGTTTTTGTTGCTGCAAGTGCTTTTTATGCAGTTTTTGCAAAGTTATATGTGGAAGGAAACTGTGACCGAGGACAAGCTGATGGCATAAGATGTAAGTACAACTCCTCCGGCTTCATATGCAAAAAAAATTATTGCGCTAGCTTACGTGGTTGCAGAGCTACCGGGATTTAAAAATAGTTGCGCAAAACGGAGCGTGCCTGCTCTGACCGGCTTTAAAGGGTTAAACACCACAAACCAGTATTTTTTAATTACTGTTTGCCAATCTCATAAACATTTTTCATTCGTCCCTAACATAAAAGGATCACTTTCAATGACCAACATTAACAGCAGAGGTCAGGATGGTTTAACAGTAATTTACCATTTTTAGTTCCTTCTTTTTATTCTGGAAACTTTTAGAAAATCCACTCTGCAGTTTTCACATGAACTACATCCTAAAAACCCCACAAACACTTCCTGACACGCAGAGTGAGATTTACTGATTACACATGAATGTTTTAAAGATAAACTGAGTCTCCTGATTTATCAGGAAATATGATGAGAAACCACAGGCCTGTATGGAAATGCCAAACCTGATCGAACTGAAGATAATGTCACCATTATAAAGCAAAGATGCATTTTCTTATGTTCTGAGTTCTTGAGGAGTATGGATTTGGTCCAAATATGAATTTAAAAGTCCAGGAACAGATCCTTGGACTGTTTGCAATGATTATTATTATTATTTTTAATTTAAGGCGGATGTTGTTGGACTCGACACGTCAAACCAAAAGTATTTGCATGAAGAGACAGCGCGAGTTGTGTCCAGCCTGTCCTCTTACTGCCTCAGTGAAAACCTAAAGTGAAGGCCGTGCAGCTGTTTCACCGTTTGTCCTCATCAAAGTCAGTTCAAAGCCAGACCAAGGATAAGAAAAGCTCATTATCTGGGGTCTTAATGGTGATGATTGTTCATCCAAAACCCTCAGGACAATCTCTGTGATTGTGAATGTTGGCCAAATACTGTTACCTGAATAACGTCCAAACGGTTGGGTGAGATGGGTAAACAGTGGGACTCTTTTGCAAGAGGACACTGGTGTTTATCCTATTAGCACGCGGGCTGGTGCGGCTGTGATGGGACACCCCCCCCTGGAAACCAACTGACATGTTAGGCTGAATGCTGCTGTTCCAGCTCGGTGAAGAGCTGAAGGAAGCACAGTGTGCTCAGCTTTTGCTCCTGTGTCACACTGTGCAGCACAAAGACTGAGTCCTAGAAATGAATAGTTTTTTTTTTCCTCAAACAACCTCGACTGTGCTGACATTATCAATTTAACCACTAACAAATATTTAAACCACTGTCAGCTTTATCACGTAGCACCAGGCTACATTTCTCTCAGACAAGTTTCAACTATTATAAAAGTGGAACAAATACAAACTATATTATAGATGGATAAATCTATTTCTACACTGATAATTGGATACTATAAAACTATTAAACTCATCAGTCTGTGTTCAGCAGCTCCGTGATTACCCCGAAACAATATTCTGGTTGATTAGATGGCTGAGATAAAAATGAGAAACTGTTCTGATAATCACTTGGCATTTGTTCATGTGTAAAAGGAGACAAGTTCTGCATCACTCCCTGGAAACAAAGCCTTCAGTGCTTAGATCTTTGCTCTTACAGTTTAGCTGACCTAAGACAAAAAGCAGAGGAATACAGCCAACACTTCCTCGGGTTAGCGACCTGGTAATCAGCCTCAGTCACACAGTCATAAAGGCCGGTCAGCGCCCGCCTTGCCACCACAGATGTCGCTGCTACAGTCATCAGTTTGTCTGCAAATAGTCGTCAGCTCTCTGCTCAGTGGTAGTTTTTACTCTGAAGGCAGACTTTCTCAATATTTCACTAATACTTAGAGGTGTGTGTTTGCAGACATTTCAGCAACTTCCATGCAAACTGCAGCGATCTGCTACACAAAAGCAACCACAAGCAGTTAGCACCCTGTTTGTAACAGATTTCTACCAATGAAAGCTAACCAACGTTCAGCAACCAGTTGATGAGCGATTGCTGGATTTTGCCAAGTGGTTGCTGACGCGACTCTAGACCTGTGTGACTGAGACCTAAAATGAAAAGCAACAGCATCAATCTGCATATATTGTTTTATCTTATCACCCTATTAGAGCACTTCGCTCTCACACTGCAGGCCTACTTGTTGTTCCTAGAGTATTTAAAAGTAGAATGGGAGGGAGAGCCTTCAGTTTTCAGGCCCCTCTTCTGTGGAACCAGCTTCCAGTTTGGATTCAGCAGACAGACACTATCTCTACTTTTAAGATTAGGCTTCAAACTTTCCTTTTTGCTAAAGCATATAGTTAGGGCTGGACCAGGTGACCCTGAATCCTCCCTTAGTTATGCTGCAATAGATGTAGGCTGCCGGGGGATTCCCATGATGCATTGAGTTTTTCCTTTCCAGTCACCTTTCTCACTCACTATGTGTTAATAGACCTCTCTGTATTGAACCATACCTGTTATTAACCTCTGTCTCTCTTCCACAGCATGTCTTTTATCCTGTCTTCCTTCTCTCACCCCAACCGGTCACAGCAGATGGCCCCGCCCCTCCCTGAGCCTGGTTCTGCCGGAGGTTTCTTCCTGTTAAAAGGGAGTTTTTCCTTCCCACTGTCGCCAAAGTGCTTGCTCTTATTGTACGATCTACTGTACAATATAAAGCGCCTTGAGGCGACTGTTGTTGTGATTTGGCGCTGTATAAATAAAATTGAATTGAATTGAAATTGTGTGTTTAACCAGACACATGGTAGCTGTGCTGTCTCTAAACAGCTGGAACGGGAAAACAGAGGTGCACAAAAGTCTCAAACATGTAAGGGTAGTCCAATATCTCTACTAATTATCTTAGTAAATACATAGATACTCATTTACTAAGTTTAAAGCACACAAAGGTTTCAGGATGGAAACGCTCCTTCACACAGGTACAGCTCAGCGTACAGGATCTGGGTTAAAGTTCGTTCTGTCTATAAGACCTATTATCTCTGTCTTAAAAACGTTCATTTGTCTCATTTTTATGCAGCCCCTCGTTTCTCTCGTTTCTTCAGCTCATCATATTAGCGAGTACATTTTTCCAGTTACTCCACTCTTCCTTTAGTCTGCTGTGGCCTTCTGTCAGGGATGCTCAGACTGTCATCACTAAAAATAACAACATGTATTCTGGTGTAATCAGTGATTACTGTATGTGAGTGATGTTTTTAAAAGCCTCAGCAGTGTCGGTGCTTTCAGCTTCAGATGAACGAGGAGCCAGGTGTGTGTTTGTGTGTCCGTGTGTGTAAAACAGGATGTGGGGGGAAAGAGGCAGAGGGGAACTGAGAAGGCGAAGCAGTCAGGACACAGACATCCTGATGAGACAGAAACCACTGACACTCACACACACACACACACACACACACACACACACACAGTGATGATATGTTAACATGAAGAAAGAGGCACTCACATACAGTGTGAGCCTGGAGGAAGGAAAACTGAGAAACACACACACACTGACCTCAGTCCTCCTCGCTGTCACAAGATAAATACCAGTTGAACAGCTTTAACAATAGGCCTACACTTCCCATAATCCCACAGGGAGACAGACTGTAGCAACAGAGCGGCCTCTCATTTTACACAGAAGCATAAAACCTTTATTTTAACATCCTGCGGTTCAGACTGTAACAACAGGGCTCTGAGCATCAAATTAAAATCAACTACCAGCTATTTTAGATCGGCCTGAACATTTTCTCAAACACACTTTCAGAGAAATGGAACCTGATTGTGAGTTGGCAGGTTGTTATTACGGGTGGATTTATCACAATGGTCCCTTTTCTTTCTGCCTTATCAGATTTCTGCCCCTCTGTTAACTCAGGAATGTCTCTGGCCTTCAAGTAAAACTTAAGACATCGCTTTGTTAGCGGTTTGTAATTTTATACTTGCAGTATGACTTTGCTTGTGTTTCCCAGAGTTTGTAAAGTGTGGAACCAGCTCCCAGCCTGGGATCATCACTACAATTAATTTGATGTCTCTTTGTTATGCTGCTAACTATGGACAGCTTGAGTTAGGCTGCTGTGGAATCTGCAATGACCCACCCAGCACCGTTCCTCTACTCCTTTCTATCATCCCATCGCATTTATACACCAGTACTGCACTCTTGATATTTTCTGTCTCTAAAATCATGTGTTTAACTACTTAAACTTACATTTTGTGAACAAATACGTTCAAAAAGACAAGTACGACCAGCCTACACACAGTGCTTCATGATAGATAACCTACTTATAATGGTCAAAACAAAAAAAACTGAATGTTGAATGCTGTGTGCTGCTCATTGCTCTTCCAATAATCCCTTATAAATGGGCACTAGGGCTGGGCGATATGGCCTAAAATTCATATCGCGATATAATTTGAAGCATGTGCGGTAACGATATATATCACGATATATTCTTTTCTTCTGTATGACGTATTTTCCACACTATAAAGCACACTTAAAATCATTTAATTTCCTCAAAAATTGAGAGTGTGCCTTATGTATGAATTCTGGTTGTGCTTACTGACCTCGAACCGATTTTGGCGTGCAGAAATATGTTAAAAAATGTTTTAGTACAACTTAAGGTAAGCTGCACTGCTTGGTGGATTGTCAGAGCATTACGGCTGCCGTAGTGAGGAGCTTCGCGGAGAAATCTGGGTCCAAAACTCCGTCTGCTTCAGGTCCCAAAGTCAAACAAATACTGAGTTAAAAACGGTCTAAATTCTTTCATCTTTAATTAAATCATCAGCGTTGCTGCTTTACCATGTGTATCAATTAAGTTTAACATCCATGGAAACAGGATTTATTAAATTTAACGGAGTTAGAAGTTAACAGGAAGTTAGCTCGCTAGCTTCCACCTAAACATGTTGTGCTACGTGATTGCTAGCGACACAGCTATGTTAGCATAACATTAGCACAGTGAAGCTAGAGGATGAACGCCAACTTTTTTCCACTCATTAAAAGTTAAAATGACGGATTCTGGTGGTTTGGGACAAATGCAATCGCATAGCAGGATGCTATACACGGGCCAAACTTCAGTCAGGAGAACAACTGAGATGAACAACTGCTGCTACTCACCTCATTCTCGACTTCATTAAATGACATTTAAGCTGAGCACAAACGTGGGTCGACTGTTGGAGTGAAAAAATGCAGCAAAACAAATTTTAAAATAAAGCAAACACTGCTTCTCATATCGTTCTTCACACTGAATGATTTCGTTGAGCCTTTAATGCGGCGCTGCCAGCTCAAAGAAGTTTGAGGCAACTGCAAAGTTTTCCGACAGAGTTGACAGGAAGCTGCGAGTCCATAAAGTCCCCATTAAAACAGCGTGCGGTCAAAGAGGAGTGTTACAGCTGGATACAAAAGCAAACACACACAAGGGCTTATTACAAAGTGTCATTAAAAAAGAAAAGTTTTTGCTTCAGCATGAATTATTTACCCTGTGACGACCTCAGTGCACAGCTCCAGCTTAAACCTCACCTACAGTGAAACCTCAGGTAAGCACTGGCTGCATGAGCTGAGCGATTTCACTATGTGCATACATGATAAAGTAGTGCTTTCCTAGTACTAGTACTGACAGTATGAGAAACATTCCTACATCACTTGATTTCATGCGCTTTTAAGAGCCTCGTCTATCACACACAAATACTCCAGCGATGGAGCATTGGTGGCAATTTGGCTTTCTGTATCTTATTCAAGGGCACTTTGAAAATGCACCAGTCTAGTAAGTGGATAATCTGGTGCAGTGTTGCCAATTTAGCGACTTTGTCGCTATATTTAGCGAGTTTTCAGACCCCCTTAGCGACTTTTTTTTCTAAAAAGCAACTAGCAACAAATCTGGCGACTTTTTCTGGTGTTATTGGAGACTTATTTATGACAACTTTTTGACGTGAAAGCGGGTATCGCTTTTACTCTCAACAAGCAGCGGTGCTGCCGGGGGCACCTCGCCCGTTCCAAAGCGCTCACGGGCGGAGGATAGTCCTCCCCCAGCTGCTATCAGGGCAGAAGATGTTCACACCTGTGCGTCCGAACTGCAAATGAATCGCGCATGAGCGAAGCCGCTGCTCCCACACTGACTGTAACGCAGTCAGTTCTTTTACTCTTATGCTGTTTTGTGGATCGGGTTTAAAACTACTTATAAACACACACACAGTAACTCCACCAGAGTGCCTATTTCGTCCCACTTTTGCGGGTCCAAGCCCGGATAAAGGAGCAGCGTTGGAATTGTGACATTACAAAAAACAATAATTGCTAAAATAAATTTAATTTGTAGTTCTAAATAAATTTTAACTGCATTTAGGACGTTTTTTACTCACTTTATGTCTCTTCCACGACGTTATTTCTCTCTCCAACAACGTAGGTTACAATTATATTAGCATGACCCATTATGCAAATTAGGCGGTGACGTCATTTAGCGACTTCTAGCGACTTTTAGGACAGCCAATAGCGATTTTCCTTACTGAGGAGTTGGCAACACTGATCTGGTGTAGCTCGTGAGCATCAGCAGCCTGTTTACAAATAATAAAAATCTCCTGTGAGCCAACACGATGTCTGCACTCCTCACCAACGAGTCATTTGGATTCAACAACAAAATGAAATGTAACTGACAGAAACATTTATATTCAAATCCCTGCTTCATGGTGGAGCGTGAGGTTTGGTTAAGATTAGGCAAAATGATGTGGTTAGTAATGATAAATATGTGATTAAGGTTTTGATACAACATGGCTCTACTGGGGGGGGAAATGTATATTATATATATTAAAACAAAAAATTTTATATATATAAAAATTGGCAATTGTTATAAAGTCAAGAGTGTCACATTTTCTCAGAAGCCTTATTGTCACACGTGTGTCTGAGCGCACCAACTGCTGTAACAATTGATTCAGACAGATAACGATCCCGTAGGAAAAAGTCCACACTGGAAGGCAGGAAAGGTGACGAGGGCATAAAGATTTACAACCAAGACACCGCAGCTCATGTGCACTTTGAGATCCTCCAGTGTGTTTCGCTTTTGCCTCCTGTGGAGCGTCGCAATGTTGAAGCCTGTGTACAGTTTTTTGTGTGAACCCATCAAAAGCTGCGATGGGTTGATGATTCCAATCATTTAATAAAGGCTCAAGTTTTAGGAAACGGAACTACAACGTCTGCTTAAAAGACCAATTTAAGACGTACCGTAATTGTCGGGCTATAAGCCGCTACTTTTTGCACAAGCTTTGAACCCTGCGGCTTTTAGTCAGGTGCGGCTTTTCTATGGATTGTCCATGATTTGTGATATCGTAAGAGGATTTGTTTTGTTTGTTCCGCTGTTGTACGGCACTACGTTGCCTGGCGGAAGGATCGGGGTTCAAGAGTGGTATGTTGGTCACATGTCCGTCCGCCAGGCAACATAGTGCCGTACGAAGTAGCGCGAAAAACAAACTTCAAAGTAGCGCTACGCGTTTAGCGGGAGGCGTGGATGATGAGCGGCGATAAATTTGCGAAAAGCAAGTTATGCCCAACTCCACCAGTGGATTCTAAAATCTATTTTTCTGGTGTGCTGTAGGTTATTGTTATGTACTACATTTGTTACTCATTTATGAAGCACAGTACATGTTTCGTACTTGTAATTACCGCTACTTGTACATATACCTAAAAAGTTATGCAAATATGTACCCATAACTTGTTTTTCAAAATATTAATAAAAGGGATGTGTCTCCAAACAGCCATCTCTTTCCTGACAATTCGCTTTGTGCATATTCTCTTACATATGATAAGTCAACATTGAAACACCTGCGGCTTTTAGTCAGGTGCAGCTAATGTAAGTACAAAACAGGATTTTCCCCTGATTTTAGCTTGTGCGGCTAATATTCGGGTGCGCTTTGTAGTCCGGGAAATACGGTACTAATGATGCAGATGCACAAAGACACTGGGTAGAGCACCTGAACATGTAAACTGGTCATGCATGCTAACCCAGCACACACACACACACACACACACACTCCATTTAGCAGGCTAACCCAGCTGAGACAGGGGGATCCCAGTCAAGCTCATCCTGAGAAACAGTCCATCACTGTGCAAATAAAAAAAAGAAAGAAAGAAAAAAACAACTATCTCACTACTTCATCAGCAGCATAACTGATCCGCAGCCTCACAGCGAGCAGTAAAACCGTGCACTGGGATATGTATTACGAGGAAGAACGTGTGTGAGCTGGTGCAGAAAATGGAAGGCATGGGAAAACTTGCATCTTTAGCGAGACATCGTACACACTTGCACTACATGTGCACACGTTTTACCACAGACACTCTTAATGTTGTCCATTGTCCTTCTCTTCTACTTGATTTAAATAAGACATATTACCAGGCTACTCATCGTGGTACACATGCTACCACAGAGCAGATAAGTTAGTAAATACCTCGGGTGACCGGCCGTGACCCAGCCTCATTGAAAATTTCACATTTACTAGAAAAGATATTAAAGTGTGCACGCTCCCTCAGGTGAAAATTGTATTTTGCAGCACTGCATGAGTTTTATTAAGAAATTTGTTTAGGTATTATTGAAAAAATAACTCTGCACAGGAAGTTTCCTGTTATACTGATTTATAGTGTGATTTCCGAGCTTCTACGTGAGGGAAATGTCACAACAAGGAAATAATATCTTGGATTAAATCAGACCAGATTTGATATGAATCTGGTGTGCACTCCCCCCCCCCCCCCCCAAGATATATTAAGCATTTATTGTGCAGCAATGAGTATTATGCGTCATAAAAAAACAGTTTGGGATCATAATAAAGGCGGTAGCAGCCTCTGCCTCGCAAAGCCAGACATCGAGCGGTCCAAAAGGGACCCGGCAAAGGTGAATCAGTGTTCAGCTCCATCACCAGCTCCAGCTGGTGTTTGTTTCATTGCTCAAAGGGAGAGAAGCAATCTAAGGTAAAGAAAACACTGTGCCACTATAATCCCTGTATTGTGTTACATCTATCCATTACACTCCAACAAATCCCTTTGGCCCTAAAACACGGGAACAGATGTGGCTGTTCGAAGATGATACCTCAGAGTTTAGGAGTTATGAGCATAAAAGAGGAAGAAGAAGCAGGTTTACTCGCTTTAATGCTGCTGCTCTACATGTGCAATCCAAAATTATGCCTGTAGCCTGAATGCACAAGTAAATTTAATAGAAGATAAAAAATGGTGAGTATAACAAACATCTGGAATTTCACTTGAATCATCTATAGCACATACATTTATCTGAAATACACCCCAGTATTTACAGATATATCTGCCAGCATGCAAAGATGTTTTTAATCTTTACGTTTACTGTATGAAGCCAGAGGGCCAGGCAGCATTTATAAACTGAGATCTAGACTTGAGTGCTCGAGCACAAATGTCCTGCAAGACACGAGCGTGAACAAGGTTGATGCGTTTGGGAATCCAAGAGGTTTTAACTGGTCAGTGGGTCCTTTGATTCAGAAACACTGAAAACTAAACTTTTTCAAAAGGATTTAATGAGAAGTCGAGATTCTCCAGTGATTGAAAACTCTGCAGGAATAAAAAGAACACGCGCTCTCAGGCTCAATCCAGAGTCCTCACATGCCCTTCCAGCTTAACAACGAGCTACCTTTCGCTCGTCCTCATCATCTCTAATTACACTCCCTGGTTTAAACGTTACACGATTAGGAGCTCGTTCGTTGAGGACGCCACCTTGGCAGCGCCGCTCTATCAAAAGTCAGGACAAGTCTTGTAAAACGTCTCATAATTCTGTAATAGGAAGAAGCTCTGAGTGCAAAGTCAGAGGAACAACTCGAACACTGTGAAGCACATGAAATATACTTGAAGAAAACCCGTTAGACAAATGAAATGAACTCCAGTGAGTCACTAAGTGTCACGTCAAAATTCTGAGAACATTTATGGATGTTTTCCAGTTTTTCCTGTTATGATTGTTTGGATAAACAACAAAGGAAATTAAGTCTCGTTAGTAAAAAGAGCAAAACCCTGGACCTTGCATGAATGTTAAATCACAGCAGCCCTGTCTGGTAATATGCAGGCTTTTATCCCAGACAGTGGCTGAAGGAGATCGTGCTGCTAACTAGCAGAGTCCAGGCTGACAGAACGTAGAATAGTCGAATAACCATCAGAAAATATTGAAGTATTTCTGCTTTAAAATCCCAATCATCACTCATTTTACAAAACTGGTTTGAATAACACATAAACATCAAACTCCACTGCTTCAGTGTTTTTCCACCCAGAACTGGTGGCTCAACTTTCCTGCTAGTGTAAACGTCAGTGCTGCGAACTGAAGTTGATTAACTGTAAAATTAATTCTGCATCCTTGACCTTCAGCTGCAGCAGCATGACGCAGCAAAAGCAAAAGACAGACTTGATGCATTATGATGACTGTGACGGCAGGCGGGTCAGGGAGGCAGGGTTGGCCGAATCTGTCTATCCGAAGCCATTCGCCTTCGCAAAGGAATGAAGTGGAACAGAAAATCAATTTATGGAAGAAGGTCAGCTGCTGGCAGCCGCGCTGAGAAAACCACCTGAAGGTTGAACCCCACCGCAGGAATGATAGCTTTGTTAGCATGCCAGTTTGGTATCTGATATGCTTCGTCTCGTTCAGTTTCGGCCTTAACCATGTTCGATTTGATTCAATTTAGTTTATACAGCCACAGTTCACAGCAAGAGTTTCCTCAGGGTGCTTTATATTGTAAGCCAAAGACCTTAAAATCATCAGAGAGAGAACCAGGCTCAGAACCTGGCAGCCAGCTGCTTCCTTCAACTTTCTGATATTTATAATCTTACTTTAACTTCACTGTCTGCAAAATCTCACAAAACTATGGCCAAGAAACAGTGAATAGTTTCTGACACTAAACCTGAAAATAAACATTTTTGCACTATTTTGTCCAAAATCGTCATCCATAAACCTTCTTAGGCTGAGGGAAAGACTCCCATTCAGCACAGCCACGCAAGCCTAGGAGTGCAACTAGGCCGGGCAGCCAGTGAAATCCTTTATGAACAAGCTCACGTATTTATTTATCTATCTGCATCATTAGTAAAGCACAATAATTCAAAGAATGGACACAGCTTGACTTGAAGTTTAAAGAAAAAACATAGAAAATAAACAAGACAGATAAATCTGTTTGTTTTTGAATATTAATCCAGATGTTTGGAAATTTTAGGAAAAATAAAAAAAAGTTAAAAAATTAATAGTTTTGACCAGATTTTGGTTTGGATAACTATTATTCACAGCTTTGTCCATATAAACTGATGGGAAGACAAAGAAGGTTTTTTTTATAAAAAAATAATTGAATTTGCTGATAAGATCATGAATGTGGAGTAAAACAGAGATTCTAGTAGAATAATTTAAGTTATTAAGTTTTAACATGTAAATATAATGGAATAAACTAACAATTAATCAAATTACACATGGAACAAAAAAATTAAACTAATCTTCAAGGGAAGAACGGATATTCAGAGCTAGGCTACATGTTAGCATGTAGCCTAGCATGCCCTTTTCTTTCTTTCTTTCTTTCTTTGTAAAACACTTTTTACAAAGTGCTTTTTAAAATAATCTTTAATTAAGTTTTGATCTTAAATCTGGCCAGAGGCTTATCTAGAGCCCAGGAACGTCTCGTGATCTTACTGTGATGCTGATGCTTCAAATCAAACTGTTAGCCTAGCTTATCTGTTTTAAAGCTAAAGGGCAACAGCTGCTTATTCTGGGGCAGATAAGACACCCTGCAGGCTGTGTGGGAGGAGGAGGAGAAGGCCAGAGGTGAAGGTGCTATTGCGAGAGGAAGATGCCTCCTTCAACAGGGAGCTGTACCTCCTCTTAAAGCTGCTGGCACTCCGTCACACCAGACAAGATTAGCATTGCAGCACAGAAGCCAACAGAGATAACGCAGAGTGGTTGAAGCTATAGCCAAACATTGGTGACGTTTCAGCGCTATATACACAAAACCAGAGGTGTTAACAGTGCTGCTAGAACAGGCCCCAATAACCTGGAGTTTTTAGACCCTGTCAGTAACTATCGGGTCTCCCTGCATTCGTCGTCATGTGCTCGTCATAACAAACAACAACATGGACTGTTTCACTGAAAGATTGATGGGTAAACCCACAGATATGGGAGCCGGCTGCAGTCCCTCAGCGTGGTTTCCTTCGGCAGGTGGTCCTCTGAAAGGAAAGTGATGACAGACTGACGGAGGAACTTCTGCTATGCTGCTAATGGCTGCTGCTGAAAAACACAGGCAGAAACCGTCTTCTGTCGTCCACTTCCGGGAACAGCCGTGTCTGTTTTCCTTATTTTAGGAATGAGAAAACGGACTCTCAGTCAAAAACCTTTCCTGTGATTGTTTCAGTGTTGATGCAAGGATAAGGCCTATTAACCAAATCCAAAAGGAGTAAAACCCACCCTGACAGAGGAAAGAGATCAAGCATGTAAACTTGATTTTACACTACAGAAGAGGTGAGGTACACTCTGGACAGGCTGCCAATCTGTCACAGGGCTAACACAGAGAAACACTCACACCTAATTTAGAATGACCAGTTAACCTAACCCCGGTGTTCGGACCGTGGGAGGAAGCCAGAGTACCTGGAAACATGAGCCCAGAGGCTGGTCAGCAACCCCGTGTCAACCACCGGGAAAAATAAACATAATCAGCTGGCAACTGGTTGATGGAGGATGCTGGCAGTCTGGTTGCAACGAGCTATATGGTGTCTCAATGACAACCTTGATGTGATCACCAGCAGATTGCTGTAGTTGCCCATAATTTGCACTTGTCAGCAGTAATGAAATTCATAAAAAAGGTGACACAAACCTTCAAAGGTTAAGTTCTGCCTAAAGAAATGTGTTGAATTTTGATGATTAGTTAGTGAGTGTTTGCAGACTAGTCACCATCCTCAATGCAACCAACCAGCAATCACAAGCAGGTTTCTGGTGCAACCAGTTTCACCCAGACACACTCCAGCAACCTCCAGCAAGACTTGTCAGCCAATCAGGGAATACAGTACATATTTTTCCCTAGCAACCAGAGGTGGCCAGCAGGCTTCAGATGGTACAGTGCTTTTGATTCCTGGGGAAAGGACCTCAAACCCTAAAGCAGTTCTAATTCAGAACGGGAATCTTTTGCAGTGCTTGATTAAAATGGCCTTCTAGTTTTTGGAAATATTACTGTATTGCATCATATTCAATAAGCTTTGAAGAAACCGAGAAACTGTCTGCTCAACTAGTCAAAGAAAACTAAATCTTAACGAAACAGACAGAAATGTCAGATTAGTCAGAGCCAATAGGTCGACTAGAATCTTCAGGAAACAAGCAGAGACATCATACTTCATCATCTCTTCTACATCCTGTTTCCCTTTACACCCAGTTGTAATTTCACATAAGAGAAGTGGACAGAAAAAGGTTTATTTGCAAAGTTTCGTGAGACTCACATCATGGCTTAAATGTGCGAACGGGACCACAGACTGCCTCAACCAGTTGCTTCTGTGTGCAGCGGGAGTCCGTGTGCACACTAGCCGAGCACTACCAAAGAAAAACCACAGCTCTTCAGTGCCACTAGTGATAAAACACACACCAGGCTACATTCAAAACAACTGCGCACTGCAATCGCTAGACATCAGCAGGTTACTTTAAGGTTAAACATCCTTCACGGGGAAACTAAATCACTGAAGCATCACGCTGCTGCAGCATACACCAAAGACCAACTTGTAACAGGTTTTTTCTGGCCTCTTTTAAAACTCGTACCTTTCTGAGCGTGCTGTATATCTGTCAGTCTGCAGGATGTGCACCAGTCCAGCTCCTCCCAGTCTTTTCCTCCCCCACCAACGTCCCCATCAGACTGTCCAACCAGACGACCGGCGAGCCTTTTCATCTCCATGAATCTTTCATGCTGCCTAAAACACCACTAACACTCGCTGGAACAAATCCCGTCGACAGACTCCTTCCCCTCCTCCTGCTGGGGAAACAGGTTCATCTCCTCATCGGGGACCTCTCACCACTTTCTCCCTCTCCCTCTCTCTGACAGCCTGACCCACTGTGTGCTTCCTCCTCTGTCTTCTGTCTCTACCTCGCTGCTGCCGTCTCTTTCATCCTTTATTTGATCTCCTGAGTATTATTCCCTTTTTTCTACTTCTCCATCTGACCTCAATATGAGCCAGATAGTCTCCACGCCCATCCACACCACACACAATGGACCAAACGCTGGGACGCACATACTCTTGTTTTTCTCTTTAACACAAACCAGAATAAAAACCAATCAAAATCCCCCCTTTTTAAATCACTGAGACAACGTTCAGCTTGTCAGATGGCTTATATGTAATTAAGCATGCTGTTATATCATATCAACTAAATGTTTTATAGTTGGTTATTAAGGAAGTGAATGAGCAGGTGTCACGTCACCTTACTTGTGCATGTAAACCAATGTGACACCAAACATGACCTCAAAAGCCTGGACTGCAACTGAGGAAGTCCACACTTGTGAAATCAGGTGTCAGCTGAAATAAGTCAGCCTGGACCACACACTCACACCCACACACTCACATCCACACCCACACCCACACGACCTTTAAGTGCTCTTATCAGTGGCTGTCAGTTCCTGAATGTGTCATGAAAGGACCGAGTGTGAGTGTCTGGAAGTTGTTTTTTTTCTCCTCTCTGGCCTCTAATGGTTTAAATAACAGAGATCATAACTGCAACCAGATCCTCCACTTGCTGAACGGTAACACATACAGATGAAGTCACCTGTTGCTTCTTTAATCCCAAATTTTACTTTTATCTTCACATGCAAGGGGATTTCCTCCACATTTCCTCTTTTCTCTCACATAAAATACAATTTCACATCAGTGTGTGTAGAAGTGATCCCCATGAGGCAAAAGCTCAGTTTCAGATATGTTTTTCTGTTCTCGCTCCGTATGATGTCAACAAGAGGGGAAATCCACAACAACGTGATCTAAGTAACACAGCTCAAGCTGTGAGCACAAAATCCCCACCTACGGATGTTGTGCCTCATTAAATTGTAACTTAGACATAATAAGGTGTTTCTGAGGTTGGGGGCGTTACAGCTAGTTTGGTCTGGGTGGAGCTGGTGCTACTACTGAAACACTGCAGGTGGTGAGATTATGGCCACTCCTGACACGTTCGCACTTAAAGCACAAAACTGTAAACATGAAAAAACTGGCTGAACACGCAAACACAAACAAGTCGGATTATTCTATTACGTTCGTACGCGTTACTGATGGTTAAGACACAATAAAACTCGACTTTTTGGCCATGTTTTCTTACTACATCCATCCCCACTGCCGATTTCTTTCACATGTTGTCAATAACTTTGGAACTCGAGGTTTACATTCAGGAAATGTAAACATTAAGTTGCAAATATTTTATTTTTTTGGGTGGGCAAAAGTAATGAATCAATCCCAGAAGGCTACTGATGAAGCTTTCATCCTTATTAATACTGAATAAAAACAATCAACCGTGTCAACACGACTCCAGCCCTAGAAAATAATCCACGTTTGCTGTAATTTCTCTCAATCTAATCTTCAAATGTCTTATTTTACTTTCAAGTTAATGCTCTCTCTACACTGATATAGCTCATAAAAGCCATAGTTAGCACAAAGAAGCAACTTTTAACTTGTTTTGATCCTTAAAATGATACATGTTACAATATTAATGTTATGATTTATTGGATTTACCTTCGGAGTAAGGCAGAATCCAGCGTGCTGCTAAAGGTGTTTCAGTCGGCGCGTCGTCTCTCTGACTGACCTCCAGACTGTCTGAAGGGCTGCCGTCTCTGCTGGGTGTCTGACTTGAAGTCCTCAGACACAGACTGTGTCACACGAAAAACGCTCCCTGGAAACACGCTCGCTGTCTCCATAATTCAGGTGAATAAATTAGAGCTGCTGTATTATTTAACCGTGGCACAGTTGAACGGCCGCTCTCCCCGCTGATCCAAATCTGTCACTTCACCTCACACTCCGCTCAGGGTGACAGGGCCCTTCTGGCCAGACACACACACATGCAAACACACAAACACACACACAGGTTGGCATGTGCAAACATACACTTGGTGCAAGTAATGTCTCCAAGCAGAAATGTGCATCTCGCTGCACAAAAATACACAAAAATGCAGTCTATGCAATCTTTATTGGCACACACACACACACACACACACACACACTCACTCTACTGTACACAGTACTGCAAAATGCCCATATATTATGCATGCAGAGAGACATGTACAGTCTCTGCTTTCTAGGACACCATTTGTTAAAGATCCATTACCACTTTATCTAACCTGAGCTCACCGTTTCTCCTTTAACATTTGTTATTTTTCACTTATTTATTTTCTTATTTATTAAGAAAATTACAAAATAGCAAAATTAACAGCAGACTTACAGCATAAAGTGAATGTACACCTCTTTATCTGTACATAGAGAACAACTAATAAAAATCCTATGAGCTGAAAGCATAACAGCCAGCAGACCACTGAAATCAAGGCCAACACTTCCTGTTCTCTGCTAAAGTAACTGTTTACAGTTTGACTATGAATTCTGATGATTTTTCAAAATAAAAGGCTAAAGCGAGATAAACCTGAAGTCCTTAAAACTGCATCATAAGCACTGCAAACAGCCTTTGTGTTGGTGGCTGACTTTAATCTTCATTAACACAGTGAAAAACAAAAAGTGAGATAAGAGGCAGCTGGAAAACTCTGCATTTGATAAATGATGACAGAAAGACACTACGGAAGTAAACAAGAGGTCTTCACAGGTGTGGAAGACGATGAGCAAAGAAGAAGAAAGAAGCAATCCCGTCCATGCATCTGTCACTTCTCCAATTATCCAATGGAGTCTGCCATAGGGAAAGAGGCGGGGTCACCCTGTACAGGTTGCCAGTCTGTAACAGCGCCAACACAGAAACACAAAACACCACTAACACTCACACTCACATCTTAGAATCACTAACTAACCTAACCCCACTAACTGCTAGGGGTGGGGGAAAAAATCGATACTGTGTAGTATGGTGATATTTTGTTTGCTAATAATGTATCGATACAGGGACAGCAGAAATCGATATTTTGTTACAAAAAAAGTTTTTGCTCTGACTTCAGAGCATGTTGATCCTTTTTCTGAGCAAGAATCCTGACATTCCTTCACTGTCCAAATGTGTTTAAGTTTTTTTATGGCAGCAATAAACATGACAGTTTACTTATTTTAATTTAAGACATGTTTTATTTTAATTAAGTTTAAAACTTTTTTATTTAACGTAAAATTATATTTGGTTTTAATTTACTTTCAAATTCTTCAGTTGCTGAAGGGGCTGCATAGTTTTCATAAATTGCATAGTTCAGAATAGCTATAATTGTACCAGATGGTTGATTCAGTTAAGTTGGACTAGACTGTAATACAAACCGTTCAGTTTGTCAACAATAAAACTGAAATGAGAGAAAGACTGAGTGTGACTTTGATATTAGATCAAATGAATATTGATAAAGTTTACCTTTATGTACAGAATCTGAATATCGCAAAATATTAAAAAAAATTGCAATAATATTGTATCGTGCGTTAAGTATTGTGATAATATCGTATCGTGAGTTAAGTGTTGTGATAATATCGTATCGTGGGATGTATGGTGATTCCCACCTCTACTAACTGCATGTCTTTAAACTGTGGGAGGAAGTACCCGGACATGGGGAGAACATGGAAACTCCGCCCAGATGGTGGATCCAAACCCAGGACCTAACCACTGAACTATGGTGCTGCTGAAACAAGTCATTAGAGGCAGATGCCAAAAGACACCTTATGGGTTTGTTTGCGTCACAGTCAGCCTCTGATGAAACGGCAGCATTTGATGGTCTGGGAATAAGAATGCGTTTGACGTTCACGTGTTTGGAGATGATCGTGCCCGGATCCATTTATAGCCATTATATCAATGAGGAAGAGACCGAGACGGAGCGGCTCAAGTCCAACTTGGATCTTGTCCGATTTTCCCAGAAGCCAGTAGGCCCATGAAGACCTTTAATGTAAACTGCTGCAGAAAAGAGAACCTCCCTTCAGGTCACTCAAGGATAAAGCTCACCAGTGAATCTCGGCTGCTCTCAAACGAAGTTTCTTTGGCGTTTCCTGTGTTTAGGTTGGCCGGCGGACCACTTTTTCCTTTCGCTTGCTCTGTTCTTCCCTTTCATTTCCTTTGGCATTCCCTCCTCTCCTATTTATGTCTCTTTTAAATCTACATCTGAGTTCCCTCCCTTTCATTCTTACCTTTCTCACTTTTTCATAATCCTTCTCCCTCCTGTTGCACTCCTTATATTCCTCTCTCCAGTTCTTTTCCCCCCCTCTTATCCAACCCGCCACCCCATCCCCATTTATATCCTCTCTCTCGGTGTGTATCGTGGCCATTTATGGGCAGTGTGCTCAGAGCTAAATCTCCCTCAGGCAGCCTCAAACACAAAGTCAACATTTCCTCAGGATTGAGGAAGGTGGAATAGAGTCCTGCTGGCTTTGTCGCTATAAAGAGCCTCAAATCTTATCCGTCCAGCAGCCATGTTCCATCAAAATGTCTTTGGATGAGGACAAAGAGAAATGACATCAGGCACAACACTGAAGGAGCACGCTGGTTTCCACTCGGTGTTCTTGGTTTAAGAGTCAAGTAAAGCTAAAAGATCAAAAGCTACAGCGACAGGTGTGAGAGTTTTTGAATCACTCGGACCACAATAACCTGAAGAACATCAGAGTGGGATTTAAACTCCGTCATTCCAAAAGGAATCTGTGGTTTGAATCATGCAGGCGTTGGCCATGCACCTATGATACCCCAGGCCGCTCTCATTCCTGGGGCGTCAAATAAAGTCGCCGCTGGCATGTGTCAGCTACGTCCACGGTGCCCTTTGGCAGTGTGGCACATTTTAAAACCAGACCACGGCGTTTTTCTCAGCCTACCTGGTAGTTTTAAGTGTCCAAGAGTGAGAAAAAAACTAAACCAAGTGCAAAACATAAAAGTAGAAACGAACCATGTTTTGCTTGTGGATAAACCAGCCAGTGTTGCGCTACGTGACAGCCTCTTTGGAGACCCATATGATTAATAGAAGAAACATGAATATTCATGATCGTTTTTCACGTGTGGTTCAAAATATCCCGCCGACACACATCTACACATAAACCACCACGGTCTCCCGAAGAGGGCGTAACAAATCATTTCCTTTGTATGAGGCGACAGTTAGGAGGCATATGTTGTTGGGAGCATGCAATAAATAATGCAGAGGTTTTGCTACAAGCATATGTTTCCAATGTGCATGTAAAACGAGTGCCTTGGGGATATTTCTGGTATGTATCCCAACATGTATGATACCTGTGCGCAGATTAGCCTTCAGAGAACTGTAACGCAGCCTTTTATTACTGAATCATAGATGTGAAGAAATCTGTCCAGATAAAGTTTTAACACAAAAAAAGAAAAGAAAAGGAAATTCCACAAAACATATGTTATTTGTGGGTTATTCGTCTTTAATTATATTGTGAAGCACCAGTTGGACAAGCATGTCTTGATTCGCCTCATTGAAGTATTTATTCTTTTTGTCAGAGCTGATAAAGACTGACAGTGCTATAGCCGGCTGGTTCATCTCAAAGAGATGTGTGAGGAGCAGAGCAAGTCAATGCGATGAATCCCCCCAAATGTCATTTTTAGCCATGCATTCCTCAACACTAACCCCAAGTGTCAGCATGATGTGCCTGTTCCACACAAAAATAACCTGATTAAACCCAGTTGCTTTAATTTTAAGTTAGCAAGATTTAACCTTTTAAGACCTACCATAGAACCAAGTCCGCCAGAGCTTATATTATATTTTTACATGCTGTGGAGCCATTTTTGGGAGCATTTCAAGTTGATATACATCAATACAACCAGTATAGCCCAAATTTTGATAATATGTCTGCATTAAGTGCATAGTAATTACATAAATTGCAAAAAAGTGCAATAACTACAAAAAAATTGAAAATCATTTTTGTTTTTTTAACATATATTTCTAGTTAGAGAAATTTAAGAGGCTTATCCCTCAAAACTGTAAATACAAAAAAGTTGCACAAAATAGTTTCCCACCACAGGAAATTTATGTTGAGTGTCTTCATAGTTTTATTTTTGAAAAACACCCATTTTTATATACTGCAGGAAAAATGAAAATAAATATTATAGTGCAGTGGATTTAAAAGTAGTTGCGCAAAACAGAGCGTGCCCGCTCTGACCGGTTTTTAAGGGTTAAAGGAAAACATTTTCAGAACTGAATGTGTATACAGCAACACTAAGTTAATCAGTGTCTGGAGACCGCATCACCATGGTGTAGTGATCTTGTAATCCCACTACTTGAGGCAGGTGTAACTCATTACTTTGCCAAATAAGATGACACAGTTTTTGTCATGAAACATAACCATCGTGGCTCAAGAGTTGGGAGTTCGTCTTGTAATCGGAAGGTTGTCGGTTCGAGCCCCGGCTCGGACAGTCTCGGTCGTTGTGTCCTTGGGCAAGACACTTCACCCGTTGCCTACTGGTGGTGGTCAGAGGGCCCGGTGGCGCCAGTGTCCGGCAGCCTCGCCTCTGTCAGTGCGCCCCAGGGCGGCTGTGGCTACAATGTAGCTGCCATCACCTGTGTGTGAATGTGTGTGTGAATGGGTGGATGACTGGATGTAGTGTGAAGCGCTTTGAGGTCCATAGGGACAAAGTAAAGCGCTATACAAATACAGGCCATTTACCATTTAACCAGTGCAGAATAAGCATCAGTGGCACAGTTTAAGGTTTAATTTGTATAACTGGCAGAGCACATACACAAGCACGTCATTCATGGTGTCACAACTTCGTGGGCTGACAGTGAATCACACACTTTAGACACTTCAGCGTTTTCTTTATTTTCCTTTATTTTTATAACATTTTCTATGGTCATTTCAAAACAGATTTATATTTTTGTTGTTTAACAGACTATTTTTTATAAGTTATTTTTGTGTTATAAACTATTACAACAATAACTGAGCACGACATAATACAACCCTAATTTTATAACCACCTGAAATTTCAGTTGTCACCACCAACAAAACTCTGCCTGCGTCTTTATCTCTCCAACACAGCTGAAGTGGATTTAGCTGGAAATTGAAGATTCAACCCTAATTTTGGATTTACGACCCGTTCTTCGTGTACAGAGTCTGACTATTCCATATGGAACTATAGATGCTCATATTTCTATTTTTGAAGAATTTAATGGATTTTTTTCAGAAACCTGCCACTAAATTTATCTCTCTGCCACTGTCTGATGCCAGACAGGTATCTGCTTCTCATTCAAAAACTGATGCCTCCTTCTTCTGGTGCACAGGAGGCTGAAAGGCTCCATTGGTTCTTCTCTTTTATATTAAACATACTCATTTCTTCTTCTTTGAATATTGACCTTTCTTCCCGTCCGACTCTTTGCCCTATTTTTATGCTTCTCTTACATTTGGCGTTCCTCCTGAGAGGGAATTAAAACTTATTTCATGATTACTTGCAGCAGACTTCTACTTCGTTCTCCTTCCTCCGTCCTCCACCACCGCTACACTAATTCCATCAATGCATCTCAAAGGGAAGCTGAACACACAAGGACCAGTTGTAATTAAGTCTAGTGTCTCGGGGCTCCGCTCACCTGCTGCCTCCCTAAGCACTGCTGACACCCACCAAGGCTGACCAATACTTCATTATGGCTTAAGTGAAAAAGAATCAATAGCAGCTAGCAGAGCAGTCAAGTCTGTATGGCCTCCGCTCGGCTTCCCTGTCAGGCATCAATCACAGACAGAGAAAGAAAGGCAGACGATCCAGAGGGAAAAAGCTTCAGCTTCAGCGAGAAGACTCAGCCTGTGCTGCAGACTGCTGATAGGAGCAATGTGCAGCTGGCAAGTTTTGTGATGACAATAACAAAAGCAGAGTTTCATTGCAAGATGAAAGGGGGAAAAAAGTGATATTGAGCACTTAACCTGTCTGGAGTGGTGATAACATCATAAATCTCAATCAAAATGTCAGTGAGGCAGAGGTAGGAGAGAGCAAAATAATATCAAAACATCAAGACCACTGCCAGCGGCGGCAAAAGGACTTCAATTATGTACATAGAACCTAAACTCTGTATGTAAAAGTGTAGAAGGTCAACAAATCCACCCAGCTGACGTAGATATTTGTCTTCCATTTTCAGGGAAAAGTTCATCTCTTGCATTTGAAGCTGCTGAAAGACTGACATCACTGAGTCAACAAACAATAGGTGACTCTTCAAGGTGTAGAAATGCAAACAGAAGCCAAGCACCTGCTTCCCTATTGTACTGAGAGCACCCAGCTCTGTTTATAGCTTCAATAATCCCGGCTCCACAGATCTGTCAACTTTGAATTTCCTCACGAGCAAACTGGGTCACTGAAGCGGTCTGTTGTAATGTTGTATGGAAAACCAGATGTAGCAGGAGGATTTGAGTCCGTGGGAGCAGATGAGGAGTTATTTTAACACGTGCAAAATAAGTCAGACGATCTTGACAAAGAGGCGTCTTCACGCAGTACAAAGGTGGTGAAAATGCCATGTGATAGACACCTAAATGTGCTCTATGGCAAAAAGAATCAGCCATAGTAATATAAAGTCATCCGACAATATTAGGATTCAGATTTTTCCTATAACTAATTTGCCTATACCCAAATAAACAACATCAGCGTGAGCAAGAACACTTCTAGCCAGAAAACAAGGTCCCTCACTAGACCTCCATTAACTATACAGAAACCTGACCCCTCCCTGCCCATTGTGAGTAAGATAATAACTCTCTTCACTGATGATGCCGTCCTTTTACACGGTGCTTTTCTCTATTAAAACACTGTGGTCATGAATGGGCTGCAGGACAAAGCAGAGCACAGTGAGCGATTTTGTTTCCCAATGAGAGGTTATCACATCCTTCCTGTTCTCAGTAAATGAAGGAGGGGGTCGGGGTACGGTTCCCGTGTAAAAGGAGCGGTCAGTCTACGCTCCACAGAGGGGAAAGTAGCTCATTGCCAGAGGATCAGGTAAAGAAAAAGAAAAAAATCAATGTAGCATATTATTGTGGGATTTGTGAAGTCTCTAGATGCAAGAACTGCTTGAAAACTGTGTAAGTTGATGAAGCAAGAACTGGACTTTGCAACCAGTCCACCAAGTTAGGAGTTTGAGATTAGGCAAACTGGTTCCTAAAGTAACTGGAAGCTCTAATGTGGGCTGCAAAGAAGAGATGTGAACAAAAGCTGATTGAGCAGGTTGTCCACGTGGAAAATATATTTTTATAGCCCAAATCCACCAATTTGTCAAATTTAACAACTTTACTGTACAGTAGGGCTGCCACGATTAGTCGACTAGTCAAGATTACGTCGACTATTAAAATCGTCGACGACTGATTTAATAGTCGACGCATCGTTTGAAGCTTTGTAGGATCACAAAAGACGCAGGAATAAGTAGTAGGATTTAAGAGTGTAATAACGGACTGAAACAGAAGATGGCAGCACTGCATGTACAAGGATGCCAGCTGCCGTTAAACCCCGAAGAAGAAGAAGCTGTGTCCCAGAATTCATAGCGCAGCCCAGCTCAGTTTCCAACAATGGCGGAAGCTAGTTAGTGTTAATATTACTCTTATTATTCTTTCTGGGTCACAAAATAAACGTTTAACATGTTTTCAGGTGAGAATGTAGCTGTGTAAACCTCAAATATCTGCTCAGTTTATCAAGACACCACATATTTTTAAAAGCGCTCCGACGTTTTTGGAGACGTCTGTTAGCCACTAGCTCGATAACTAGCCGGGGGCTAGGCTAACTAGAGCCGTAAGAACACCGGACTCCCGGCAAATCGTTTTCAAATCCACCGCCGTCTTTCGCTACTCAAGTTAAACATAAAAAAGTCACTTAGATAACTTAAAACTGTTATTGTTTGGTTTTTTTTAGTATTTTATTTGTTCCTGAGTAAATCGGTTTGGCTGAGATTAAAGTTATAGTTTTTACGCAGCTGAATAAATGTCAAGCAGACAGCTGATTATCAGAAGTGTGAGATGCTGGAGAATATACTCCGGTGTCCTGTTATATTTTAGATAGCAAGGAGTTTATTAAACTTCACCGAAACAATCTGCAAATTTCATTAAAATTTAATAAACTATCATCTTGTCTTTATTTTTAGTTAGCACATACCTTAAACACTTAAAGCTGTAAGCTAATGATAGTTGTATAAGAGCAGATGCTGCTGGTGCAATAAGCTGTACGTTTTACGTCCAGTGGATGATGATCTGATTAGTCGACTAATCGCAAAAATAATCGGTGACTAGTCGACTATCGAAATAATCGTTTGTGGCAGCCCTACTGTACAGCAAAAGAGAAATGACCATTCGTTGCTAGGACCCTCATGGTTATGTCCTTGCTTTGGTTGCCAGCAGATTCCAGTGGTTCACCTGCTGCTTGCAGGTAGACTTATGTGACAACACTGTCCAGCTACTCACACAAACCAAAAACAGATACCGTGAGTTTGCTGTCATAGAAAACGTTGCTACAGCCAACACATTTCAAACTCTGCAGTTTTTCCACACATCAACCTAATGTTCCCGCCAGGACAACAAATATTCCAAAAACACCAAATACAACAGCCAAAGTGACAAAAGTTATGCTTCAAATGGTTTTGAAAAAACAAATAAATGTTTGAAAAAAAAAAAGATAAAGATGAAAGAAGGAATTGCATTCAGTTAGGAGAATAGCATTAGTGAGTCATTTAATTTAAATTGTTTCTTAATAAAAATTAATCATCTTGTTAGACTTCCATGAAATCTTTAAATGTAGGAATCAAATAAATAATGGATGAGTGACTTATACATGTGCAGTATAAGTATATTAGCATATGACAAAAACACCAGTCTTATTCTACGCTACACCCCAGAGAAAGTAAGTCAGTGAGTTCACATTTAACATCATCTTCAGTACTTCATTAATATTTCCAACAGATTCTGGGAAAATCCTTCCAAAAAACACTCAAGATTCCCCAGGTATGAATGAATCACACAGCTCAGAGTACAGCTGAAATAAAAAACTTTTCAATGGACAGGTGCTGAAGAAATCACCCAGTTCCAAAAAGTCCTTGAAATATCCGCAAAGCACGAAAGACTCCTTATTTTCAAGCCAGCGAGCAGCTCGCGGAGCCTCCGATCTTATTCAGCTGTGATGGTAAGTAACACAATCTAACCTCTTCACTTTCAGAAGTAATTACCTGAGCAGACTCTGAGGCCTCTGAGGTTTTCATGTGAACGAGGCTCCGCCACACTTAAACAAAGCTAATCCAGATTAATGCCTGGTTGGGGCTTTTCCTTCATGTTGGCCTGATGGAAATCCTTTTATTACAATAGCTTTGTCCAGCCATTAAATTGCAATAAATAATTTGTCTCAAAACTTTTTAAAAATTACATATTTTAGCCTCCAGGTGACTTTTAGATAACTTTATCCAGTTTATTTTTAGGCCAGTGCTTTATTGGTTATTTTCCATCTGTCTTGAATTAAATTTCTAACTTCAAAGTTTAAAAAAAAGTGCAATTCTTCATTTTTAGTTAGTAAAATGGCTACTATTTTGAAGATAACCCTTTCACTGTTGCAATCTTTATTGTAACCGTTAAAATAGGCCCGAGTGGGATTAAGCAACAGAGACATAAATACAATGTTTGAGTTTTAAACCAAAGCTAATTAGTTACTGCTTTCTCTGCAACCTGCTTTGCAACCCATCTCCACCCAAGCTCCTCCTTGTGTTGTGTCTGTCATAATGCTGTCATTGGATTAGCCACGTATGGATGGACTGGGAAGCCCCAGTTCAGAGCCATGCCACCAAATATGATTAAGCTTACCAGTTTCAATACTTTGTTGCAGAGCAGACTTTCAAGATTAACCCTTTAAGACCTACCATAGAACCAAGTCCGCCAGAGCTTATATTATATTTTTACATGCTGTGGAGCCATTTTTGGGAGCATTTCAAGTTGCTATACATCAATACAACCATTACAGCCCAGATTTTAATAATATGTCTGCATTAAGTGCATAGAAATTACATAAATTGCAAAAAAGTGCAATAAACTACAAATAAATTGAAAATCGTTTTTGTTTTTTTAACATATATTTCTAGTTAGAGAAATTTAAGAGGCTTATCCCTCAAAACTGTAAATACAAAAAAGTTGCACAAAATAGTTTCCCACCACAGGAAACTTATTTTGAGTGTCTTCATAGTTTTATTTTTGAAATACACCAATTTTTATATACTGCAGGAAAAACGAAAATAAATATTATAGTGCAAATTTGCAAAAAAGCAGCATATGCATCAAAATAAACTATTTCCAGCAGTGCAATATGAGTCCTAAGCATCCCAGAAACGACACAGAAAGTCATAAAGTCAAAGATAACTTTTAAAAACACCAGTATAGGCTCATGAGGCCCTGATGGTAAAAAACTACATTTCCGCGAAAATGACGTCGCTTCCGGTTTCGGGCAGGTCATGGCGGACATGCGATAGTTTGCGCTGATGGACGTAGGAAGTGTTACAAACAGCTGATGGGATCGGCAAAGCGTGTTTCTGGAATATTATGTTTTTGTTGCTGCAAGTGCTTTTTATGCAGTTTTTGCAAAGCTATATGTGGAAGGAAACTGTGACCGAGGACAAGCTGATGGCATAAGATGTAAGTACAACTCCTCCGGTTACATATGCAAAAAAAATTATTGCGCTAGCTTACGTGGTTGCAGAGCTACCGGGATTTAAAAATAGTTACGCAAAACGGAGAGTGCCCACTCCGACCGCCTTTAAAGGGTTAAAGACAATTTTATGGGCAGACTTTTTATGCTGGACATTTGAAACGAAGCTACATGCATGCAGGGTGGTAGCAGCAGCAGTTAAAACAGCTCTGTGCTGTTACACAACAAGCACGAGAGACTCTCAAGAGAGGCTATACACCAGCTGAGCACAGTCCAAAAATGGCTATTCTGCGACAGAAAAAAGAAACATTCCTTAAATACTAAAGTACACAATCTACTTCAGTCCAAAGATAGCCCTGCAGCGCTGCCTCCGAATCCACTCGGGTTTCACTGAGCAGGAAAGAAATGGAGAGCCGTTCCACAACGCGAGGATTATGTGATTATTTAGAAATACATCTAAATCAAATAAACGGACATAGACTCGTGTCGGTGACACTGTTGACACGGTGATTTGTCCCTGTGGAGGTTTATAGCCATTAACCATCCCTTCAAGCAGTAACACATCAATCACAGCAGTGACTGAGGCAACATTAATTTAAAAATGAGAATTTGAAATAAATTATCAGAGCTCTGGTTAACAGTATAACCCAAGTAGGGCCCTCTGAGGCCACTAGAGAGGGAATTAGTGCTCGGTTAATTAAGATACACTGATATGCATGTTTCCTGGGGGTTGAGAAAAATCAACAAAGTGCACAAGGACTGCTATGAAATATTCCTCTAAGCGTTACATGTTTATCATTAAGGTCCAACAATTCTCTGGAGTCAGCAACAAATGTACCTTTTAACTACAAACATCCTGAGACGATTAGATTCTGGTAATTTGGGGGGTTTTTTTAATCAGGCAACAGAAACGTTTGCAGATCCTTTTCTAAATCGATTTATTGGGGGAATTTCAATGCAAGCATACGACAGCCCTGACATATGAATCATCAACTCCCTGTGAACACTTTCCATTAAAACTATATTCTGCTGGATAAATACTGTGTGGATTACTGAGGGGAATCGGTAATCTGACCTCTGGAAAAAGAAGCTGATTGGTTTTTAATTTAGCCTTGAAGGCCACAAAAGAAATTCCATTCATACTCATTATAGTGGAGCGCAGGTAATTTGAGTCGACTGACCCTGTAACCAATGGATTCAGATATTAGATTTCCAAAGCTTGCAGTTGAATAATAGCTTGGGCAGCTTTCTTGAGCAATTACTTTATGGGAACTTCATGGATAAAAATATATTTTAACATATACTTTGGTGCTTTTTGTCCTTTTATATAATGAAATGAGAGCTGCCACAAGGAAAAAACCACAGACAGACAAAGTGAGTAACATTTAGAGCCTCATTACAATACAGCGCTCTGCTGTGAAACCTTAGATGCTGATTTTGATGCTTTAACAGTGCATATGTTGTAAAATCAGAACCAGATCAACAAGGGAGCTGCCAAAAGTACCTTCTTCTTCTTAAAGCTTGAAAAGAAGAGTCAGAATTTATATATACAGGACAATAAAACTGGATCACAAACTACCCTGAAATATCAATTTTCTTTGGATGAAATGATGGCTATTGATAATAGAGCCTAGCTCCCACTTTCTACCAACTCAGCAAGCCTATCCACAGAGGGCAACCCCTCATGACCCAAAGGATCTGCCACGAGGGGGACCATCACAATAATAAGGCGAGTGGTTTTAATGTTGTTGATTGCCGTGCAGTGACAGTAATTAAGTGAACCCGGTCATTAGGACAAGAGCGGAGAATAAGGTTGGGTGCTTTTACTGAACTAATTAAAGCAAAAAGCCCAGTTTGTGGGCCTCTCATCCCTCAGGCTCTATAGAAACTCAGCGAAACTCACCGAGTGTCATCTAAAACAATCGATCCCATTTTGAAGTTAATCCTACTCAAACTGGTCAACTGAACTGATGCCAAGAAGAGGAACCTGAAACCGACTCACAGTCACTAAGAGGAAAAGACAAAGCTGATCAAACTCCTGAGCACAGGGCTTATTTCACATTAAAGGTCAGCACTGGTGTCATGGAGTTTGACGTTTGTATGTAACGCAACGCATCTGGGTGTTAAAACATGAACTCTCAGACATGTTTTGGACTTTTGTTATGTTAGGGTGCATCTTTCATTTTCATGAGCTGTTTAGTTAGGTTGAGGCATCAAATGTACACGGCTATGATTAGGTAAAAAGCCCAGTTTAGAGTTAAACACACTTTTTACAATGTAAAGCACGCGTTTCAAAGTTATATTTGCAATCTTACTACAGACTTTCCCACAGGAGATTTTATGCCTACCAAGCCTCCTACAAGGCACACTGAAGCAGCTACTAGCAATAATACTAATAACACTAATACTGACTTTTAAAGACCTTCTATGACTCTGTGGTGGCATCTGTCATTTTTTACAGTGTTGTATGTTGGAGCAGCAGTTTATCGGCAGCTAAGAGGAAGAGGTTGGATAAACTCATCAGGAAGGCCAGCTCTGTTCTGGTATGCACCCTGGACCCAGTACAGGTGGTGGGAGACAGAAGGATCTCTGATGGACAGAGCCTCCCACCCCATGCATGTAGATGTTGCTGAACTGCAGAGCTCCTTCAGTGACAGACTGCTGCATCCTCGATGCATGAAGGAGCGTTTCCGCAGGTCCTTCCTCCCTGCAGCTGTCAGACTGTACAATCTGAACTGCTCCCAACAAACATAGATGTTTACATCAATGCTGTAACTGCAATAAGTAGTTAATTAACCGATTCGCACTACAACCTGGTTTGCCTCTTACCTGTAATTATTTTTATTTAATTTAATAACTGTACAGTACTCTCTGTTTATAGTAACCATTGTCCTTAATGTAAATATGTAAGAAAAATTGTGTATGTTTCTGTTCCGTGTCCTGTGTACTGTTTGTTTGTATATTTGTCTTTTTGGCTGCTGTTACAATCAAATTTCCCTTTGTGGGACAATTAAAGGATTATTCTATTCTATTCTATTCTATTCTATTCTATTCTGATAACAGCTCTTTAGTGGACTGCTTACCACCAAATCAGGTTCAATGTGATAATTCCAGAAACATAAATAAGCAACGCCTGGTTTCAATCAGGAGCTTTCTCCTGTTTGAACACACTTCTTTTACTTCTTTTACTCTTTTAAATGGTAAACAAACAAATTGGAGTTCTTCCACATTCAGTATGTTAAACTAATTTCTGGTTCTTTCTTTTACATTAGTCAATGTGTTGTTTGTGCCCTGAAACCCACTGTATATTACTGAGGTCTTGGCTGTGAGATGTGCTGCGCCCCAAGGCTGCTGGGAGAACAGAGAGCCAGCTCTGATAACTCGCTGAGTCACATGTTTTATGCTCTGCCAGCGTCCAGAGTAGAGCCAGAACCCTGCAGCTACACACTGGGTCGGTCCCAAGAACAGTCAGGAGTCCTGTCCCATGAATCCACTGAGTGTGCGCGTTTGATCCTCGAGTGTGCGTTTGCTCTTTTGGAAGTCACAGCTTGTCGTACCAGCTGAAGAGCTGCACTGACTCACTTGGCTTGCCCCGCTGATTAGTGGACATGTGTGGCATCAGCAAGCCAGTAAAGCGGTCGAGCGGTCAGCAAGACTGTCAGAGCAAAGTGAAGCAGGCGGAGACATCAGTTAGATATGAACGACACTGAAGCCCTAAAGTTCCTGACATGCACTTATTAAACTAAAATATATGAGCTAAAAGCATTCAACAAATAAACAATGTCATCTCTGAAGTTTTTACTCAGGTTGTTTTCTGGGTAAGTGTAAAAAAATTAATTTGGAATTCACATCCAAGTTTCACTTTATCACTATCCATGTGTTTTGTTTTGTTTTGAGGGTTTTTAGCTCATCAACAGCACTGCCTTGTAAAAATCTTGCTCTCTTGGACAAGCAAAGCTCTCCAATTTACAGCCACATATTGTAGGTTCAAATCTGATTGGATGAGTTGATACTTAACCCTTTAAAGCCGGTCAGAGCAGCACTCTCCGTTTTGCGTAACTATTTTTAAATCCCTGTAGCTCTGCAACCACGTGAGCTAGCGCAATAATTTTTTTTGCATATGAAACCGGAGGAGTTGTACTTACATCTTATGCCATCAGCTTGTCCTCGGTCACAGTTTCCTTCCACATATAACTTTGCAAAAACTGCATAAAAAGCACTTGCAGCAACAAAAACATAATATTCCAGAAACCGATCCGATCAGCTGTTCATAACACTTCCTACGTCCATCAGCGCGAACTATCGCATGTCCGCCATGTCCTGCCCAAAACCGGAAGTGACGTCATTTTGCGGAAATGTAGTTTTTTACCATCAGGGCCTCATGAGCCTATACTGGTGTTTTTAAAAGTTATCTTTGACTTTATGACTTTCTGTGTGGTTTCTGGGATGCTTAGGACTCATATTGCACTGCTGGAAATAGTTTATTTTGATGCATATGCTGCTTTTTTTTGCAAATTTGCACTATATTTATTTTCGTTTTTCCTGCAGTGTATAAAAATTGGTGTATTTCAAAAATAAAACTATGAAGGCACTCAAAATAAATTTCCTGTGGTGGGAAACTAGTTTGTGCAACTTTTTTGTATTTACAGTTTTGAGGGATAAGCCTCTTAAATTTCTCTAACTAGAAATATATGTTAAAAAAACAAAAACGATTTTAAATTTTTTTGTAGTTTATTGCACTTTTTTGCAATTTATGTAATTACTATGCACTTAATGCAGACATATTATTAAAATTTGGGCTATAATGGTTGTATTGATGTATAGCAACTTGAAATGCTCCCAAAAATGGCTCCACAGCATGTAAACATATAATATAAGCTCTGGCGGACTTGGTTCTATGGTAGGTCTTAAAGGGTTAAGTGAAACTTGGATGTACCTCTGCCACTTCACCTTGTTATTTGAACAAAACAGAAACAAGAACTCAAAAAGGGCTTAAAAGCAGCATTTCGTCACATGATTCATCAACAACTCCTCCATGAAACTGGTCAAATCTCTTCCCAGTGAAATAATACATTTTTTAAAATTGGGTCATTTGCATGCTGCTACAGAAATCTGATTGAACAGTGATCCGATTAAATCTTTTAAATCTGGACAAACACTAGTTAATAAATTGTTCTCAGCTGGACTGATTTCTGACTGTGGTCGGTGACTTTTTCAAGGTGAACATACAATTTCAGGCCATAACTGTTGCTGAGAAGTTGCAATTTTGGAGTCAGAGTTGAAATATGTCAAGTCTATAGTCCATCAACACACGTCGTTGACAGTCTTCTCTCTGCTTTTACCCTCGAGTTCAAAAACCAGGAAATCAGTCTGTCAAATAAAACAGAAGTGGCTCTGAAAATTACAAACCAAGACGTGTTCACATTTCTGGGGTTTCTTAAGTAGGCGGCTACAGTTTATTCTCGCATCAACGACATTATATTACAGAACTGGGTGAGAAAATGTGACTTAGTTTTCTTCAGGTATTTTCCCTCACTGAGTAAACCACTCACACACACCGTGCGCTCGCTCTCTGTCCAAAGTGCTGAGTGTGTATGTGCTGATATCAGAGAGGAGGAACGCCGCCACCACGCAGGATTACTGTGTCACCCTCACACTTCTATTAATATCGCAGCATTTATCCTGCAGGGGGGTGTGTGCGTGCATATGTGTGCATGTGTGTGTGTGACCAGAAACACAGAAGGAACCACCAAGCAGAACCCCATCACCTCCACCTTTGGTAAAACTGGAAAGACACCATTAAGCAACCCATGCGTTAATAAACGCTGCTGGTGTGGCTCAGTCACACACAAAAGTGTCTTTTGGCGGTGATTTATGGCGTGAGTGAGATGTGTCTGTCACTCCCAACTCATCAATTCTGAGTATGAAAGGGTTTGAATCAAACGCCTAACAATGCAGTTTTTAATGTCTAAACCTAAGCAGGGAAAGCAAAAGTAAAAACAGAGGAAACAAACACAATCAGCAAGTTTACAGGAAGCAAAACACAAAAGTCCCAAATGACACAAACCACAGTTTCCTGACTATAACCTGTGATTTATGCCTGCAGTTATTCTACCCGACCAGTATTGCAGTGGCACCAGTTTTAAAGGACACCTTCTGCTTCAAAGATACAGTACAGGTGGCATGTGACGAAACGCTATTATATTACACCCCAGGATAAAAATCATGTTGCATCATGACCCCCCGTGAGCTTCTGTGAGCTTCTCTACACAACACTTTTGTCACATATGAAGAATCTGCCTGAGGCGCGCGAGTCGAGGTGTGTGTGTGTGTGCGTCGGTGAATGATTATGTAAAACTGAGCAGCTGAAAATGTGTGTGTCTCACCGTCGAGATACTTTTCCCTTGACTGACTTGTGTCCCCGACCAACAACTGCAATGTCACCACACACACACACACAAAACCAGCTATGTGATCCAATTCACCTCTGTTCACATACTGCAAAGTCAGACAGTGAGAACTTGTGTTTGGAAGAACTGGTTCTGGAAAAGCGACAGAGCTGAGACAACTTTATGGGGACAAGAGGAGACAAGTGAGGGAGGATGTAAGATAGTAAGTTACAAACAAAAGGACAAAAAGCAAAGGGTATGGGATCAAAAGGAAAGAGATGAAAGAATAAAGGGTAGATTAGAAATGGGTAAGGATGGGAGGAGATGAAGAAGAGAAGAAGGTTACAGAAAGATATGAGCACGGATAGTAGCTGAAGGCAATGGAAGGAAAGGCAACAAACAAGAGAATGGAAAAAGAAACTCTAAAGAAAAGAAACATAAGGACAGAAAGAAGCAGGAGGTAAGAAACAGTAAAAATTAGGGATGCAACGATACCAATTTTTTCAAACCGATACTTGGATCTGAGTACTTGCCGATACAGAGTACAAAAACCGATACTTCTACCACACACACACACACACAAATGCAATGAATTGGAAGACAGGTTTTATTTTATTCGCTGCCGATAAAAAATAAAATCTTAATAAAAATGACCACAAAAAAATTTCAAGTGAAAAATAAGCACTTCTGTTAAATTATTGCAGAGTCTCCACATTGTAATTTAACAAAATATCACTGAACTATTGGCACTGTCTCGAGCTTTCAGAATAATAAATAAACACTTCTGTTTGGAATAAAATAAATACAAATTAGGGTTTGCGAATAAAATAAACTTTTAAATTATTGCAGAGTGTCCATATTGTAAACAAACAAACAAAATAATTATTATAAAATAAATAATAAATAAAATAATAATTGGCCCCCTAGTGGCCAATCTAAAAAACTACAACAGAAATGACAAGCCACCCTCTGATTAATGAAATAAGTTGGTATCGGTTCATGGTATCGGTTAACTTTTACGAGTATGAGTACACACACATTTTACAGTATCGGCCCCGATACCCGATACCAGTATCGGTATCGGTGCATCCCTAGTAAAAATATCTGAAGGATGGATGGAAAGATAGGAAAGGAGCACGGAGCAAGGAAGGGTAGATGAGACAGGTATGAGGAAGAAGAGGTGAGAATGGGAATGCAGAGGAGTGTGTTACAGAAGCACATGGGGATAAAAGAAGATGGAGACAAAGAATGACAAAGGACGATGGACAGATGCATGCATCCTTATTTTTCTTTCTCCATCAAGTTTTGAAGCATCCACTCGTTTCCAATCCACAGTTTCTCTCCATCCCTCCTCCCCGTGGAGTTAACCGGGTCACTCTGCCACAACAAACTATCATTACGGCTCGATAACAGCAACAGCCCACTTCTTGCTAAAATGTCAAATGTGATTATAATACCGCAATGCCTTTAACGTGGCATCCACAGTCTCACTCTGTGACACAAACACACTCTGACATTTCCACCGAGCTGGTGGAGAGTCTGCAAAAAGCCGTGAACGAGGGAAGGACCGGGCTGCGAGAGAGGGTTAATCACCAGCTCATTTATTAATAATGAAGATAATTAGGTAAGTGTGAAGACGAGTGCAGGGGGGGGGAAAAAAGGCAATTATTGAAATTGTGTGCGGCAGTGTGAAATCTGCTGAACGGTTGTGCGTGTTTTGCCTCTGACGAGCTGTTTTCACACGTGAACTTTGGATAGTGTCGGGAAAATAATGTCAGGATGTTGTCTGAAGTTGCCCTTCCTCCCATCTGGAGACAGTCCGCCTCAGATGTGTTCTTACTACAGCAAATACTTGGTTTCAGCAGCGGTGCAGTCATCAAAATCTAAAGATGGACGGATATTTGAAATCTATTTAACTGGACCTCCATTCAGCCAAACTGCTTCCCTTTCAACATAAAGTCCACGACACAAACATTTAAACTGAAGCCAATGAAATCCCGTCAGTGAGCCCTGAAGCAAGGCAATTAACTCCCGAGCATTCAAATCTTCCTCCAGTCTCACCACGACAACAAATAAATAAATAAAGCTTTAAAACAGAATTATTTAATGCAGCTCCAAAGGAAAATCCTACCCTCCGGTCATATTTTGGAGAACTAATTTACGTGTGTTGCATTGGGCAATTAGCCAGCGCTCTCACTCAGACGGACTGAAAATGAAAGCGGGTGTAGTGTACAGTGGATTTAACCTGTGACCCGCCTCTTGCTTTAGCTGTCCAGATTCCTTAAGCTCAAAGCAAACCCGCCATCCGAAACTGGCCTGCGGGATGAAACTGGACGTCTGGCGTCACCTGAGGAATGAACTCTGCAGACGGAGCTGACTCAGAGCCCGGGGATTTGCATAGAAAAGGCCTTAATGACACAGTCTGTCAAATGCCACTCGAGATTTTTTCACCCTGGAGCTACAGAGCGAGCGACGCGTCAGTGTCAGATTACTATAGAAATGCTTCAAGTCACCTTGAAGTGCGAGTGACACCACGACTGCTTTTTCTGCTGTTGAAATGTCGTATTTACAGACGTGCATGAGTATGAATGTCGGCGCTTGTGGACACAGACCTTCAAAAACTAAACTCGGATCCAAACGGATGCTGGTTTGGGACCAACATCAGCAGTTATCACTGAAATATCACCGATATGAGTCAACCATGTAACAAGAAGGTCTGATTTTTCATCCAACTCAATCTGAATAACTTCAGCATAATGAATTTCCCTCATACTTACGTTTAGTCTCAGAGTCAAACACAGATTAGGAGTTCATGAAATTCTTTATGAAGGTCTTTCATGTCATCATGATGCCGCCTTTGAACGTTTACCCACACATGTGCAATAAGACTGCTATATGTGCAATTCTTGTGCAATTCTTCTTCTGACGAAGTTGTATTTTTGTATTTTTCTACGCAGTTGTATATAGTATTTGTATTTGTATTTTATTCTATTGTATCTTATTGCATTCCAGTGTTTTCTAATTTCTGCTACACAACTTTGCACTTTTGCTGTAACAAAACAAATTTCCCACCTGTGGGACTAATAAAGGTTATCTTATCTTACGCAGCTCAGAACTGATATGACACAACAGATGAACACTGGCTGCTGACATCAGTCGGCCAATTTATTAACTGGCATCAGCTGCTGATTGCAGGAACTGCGATACTGACTGGAGATGGACATTTCATCACTGCACTTCTAAAACAATAATAAAATATAGATAATAATACAATAAATGGTCACATGAACCACTTATTTGTGGCTTTGTGTTTTAAATTGTGTCCCGATCGAGCCGAGGCCATCGGTGAGACGCGTGTTCTGAACACCAAAAAAAGGTCAAAATTGAACCCAAATAGACTCCACTATTCCAAAACCAAATTGAACAAGATTTTTCCTAACGTTTCCCCCAAATGTGATAAATGTAAACTTGTGGACGGTACTCTTGGCCATCTTTTTTGGTCCTGTTCTACGCTTACAGCCTTTTGGACTAATATTTTTAGTGTCTATAGCATTGTTTACGATAGGCAACTGTATCCTGACTGTCTTATGGTGATCCTGGGATGCTCCAGCGACTCCTTGGCACTTCCCTTTGCTGTTCAACAGGCCCTCATGTTTGGTATGGTGATTGCCAAACGTCTGATTCTGGGGGAGTGGAAATCTGCCTCCCCTCCCTGCTTCAGGAGGTGGCTCGAGGAGATGGTCTCCTGTTTATACCTGGAAGAAATTTGGTTCTCTACGTCTGACTCCATGGAGAAGTTCAGGAAGATATGGGGGCCCTTTATAGACCACATTAAGAAGGACAGTTCACGCCCTGAGTCCTGACCATGTTGTTTTAACTGCTTTCATTCTGAGCTGTTGCCCATAACTGTTATTGTATGATTGTTATCGGCTCCTCCTAGCGATCTTGTGAATTTGATATTGTGGATTGGACTCACTGGATTGTGAGTTGTTTGACATGTATAGCAGTTGCTTTTTTTGTGGGGTTTGTTGCTGTTTTTTTTTTTTTTTTGTTTGTTCCTGTGTTTTGTTTTTGATTTTTTTTTGTTGTTATTGTCTTTATTGTCTGTGTTCCTCTGTCCCGCTGTTTGTGAATGTGTAAAAATTTTGAAACTTGCATAAATTTAAAAAAAAAAAAAATTGAACCCAAATGGAAAGAACGTGCTCCTTAAATATGACATAATCACAGACTCTCAGTATATTAGGATAAATCCATCTAAAGTCACCAGGCCTCAGTCACAGGCCCAGAGCAACTTTCCTAAAACACAAGTTGTCTCAAACAAGAACACCTAGAAGAGACAAGATAAAGTCATCTTAAAGTTGATCTAAAGTAGGAAAAATAAACAATTTCACACTGAAAAAGAAAATCATTGCTTCATTATCACCTGATTACCTTAAAAAACGAGTAAACCCGAGGTATTACTCGGCCAGAAAGCACAAATACATACAGTCTGATAAAGTAACTAACAAAAATATAAGCCTGAGCAATGAGCTGACAGGACATGAGCCTGGTGTGTTGTTTTTGTGGAAAAAAAAAAGTTTAAATGCAGTCATAAAGTGCCAGAGCGAGCAAGAAGCAGAGAAACATCAATTCTGCTAATGAGCCCCGTGAAGTCCAGCTGCTGCGACGGCCAATTTGCTTAAAACGAAAAGACAAATGGACTCCGCGAGAACATTTATGTAGAGCACGAAGATAAAACCGGCAATAACGTCCAGCAGCCGGGGATGTAATGAGGGCTGGATGCAGGGTTGCCGTGGGAAACGGTAAAGGCGGGTTATAAAGCTTTTATGTTTCTGCAGCGCTGAGACGCTAAGGTACAAACCTCTGCTCTGAATGCATGTTTATGCATACAGCAGTTTGTTTTACTTCTCTGTAAACCAGCTGCACCCACACATTCACACTATTCTTTACTGTGAGGTGCATCAAACTTATAGAAGGTAAAAGACACAATAAAGCTGACAGCTAACAATTATTCCGCTCCACCCACTATCAGGGTTGTGGGTTCGATTCCCACACATTGTGAGTGCAGTCATTACGCTAGAAGAACCTCTGGATCCAAAGCGTCCCCCAAACAGCAAAAATATTCAGTCGGCCCGACACGCCGTTGACCCCACCAACGTCTAACCGGTGCTGAGATTCGTCTAATTACCCAGATTTCCCGGGTCAACAACGCTGGCGACCTATCATCGGAGAGCAAAGCCCTCAACACCCCCCTTGACCCCACTTGACCCCATGAGAGGGATACAGCTAATCCTCTTGAAAAGCGCGTGTGTGTGTTTTAAATCCAGTTCTGGTCTCAGTTTCAGTATTTCTGCTGAACGTCACAACATTAATTTGCGTGTCTGAAAACTTGAAATTATACTAGACGAGACAAGCACACTGCACATGTGTACAATTTTTATGCAAATGAAAGTCTATACGACACATTTTTCCGGTAGTGCTTCTCGTTCCTTGAGATGTTTTTGTGGTGACTTGTGCAGTGCTGCAGATGGCAGCTACCCTCTCTTTAGTATTTTAAAACTAAAAGCCACTTGATTTATGGTCCTATTCCAGAAGTTATGACTTGATTGCCCAAATAAATAAATAACTACTAAATGTTTGTTGTGAGTAGGGCTGCCACGATTACGTCGACTATCAGAATCGTCAACGACTGATTTAATAGTCGACGCGTCGTTTGAAGCTTTGTAAGATCACAAAAGACGCAGGAATAAGTAGTAGGATTTAAGAGTGTAATAACTGACTGAAACAGAAGATGGCAGCACTGCATGTACAAGGATGCCAGCTGCCGTTAAACCCCGAAGAAGAAGTAGCTGTGTCCCAGAATTCATAGCGCAGCCCAGCTCAGTTTCCAACAATGGCGGCAGCTAGTTAGTTTTAATATTACTCTTATTATTCTTTCTGGGTCACAAAATAAACGTTTAACATGTTTTCAGGCGAGAATGTAGCTGTGTAAACCTCAAATATCTGCTCAGTTTATCAAGACACCACATATTTTCAAAAGCGCTCCGACGTTTTCGGAGACGTCTGTTACCCACTAGCTCGATAGCTAGCCGGGGGCTAGGCTAACTAGAGCCGTGAGAACACCGGACTCCCGCAAATCGTTTTCAAACCCACTCTCGGTGTCCTGTTATATTTTAGATAGCAAGGAGTTTATTAAACTTCACCGAAACAATCTGCAAATTTCATTAAAATTTAATAAACTATCATCTTGTCTTTATTTTTAGTTAGCACATACCTTAAACACTTCAAGCTGTAAGCTAATGATAGTTATGTAAGAGCAGATGCTGCTGGTGCAATAAGCTGTATGTTTTACATCCAATGGATGATGATCTGATTAGTCGACTAATCGCAAAAATAATCGGTGACTAGTCAACTATCAAAATAATCGTTTGTGGCAGCCCTAGTTGTGAGCAATTTCAATTAGAAACTATTTTCCTTCTGCCAAACTACATCCGCCAATCAAAAGAAGTTTTGCAGTTAGCAAACGTTACAGTTCAGCTGAGGGAACCCGTTCACTGTCTTGCTGTAATTAGCATGCTCACACCAGAGGTAGCTAGGAAAGGAGTGAATAAACCGCACTATGATGGGGTGAAATGTCCTTTCAGGGTGAGAAACAACTCGAAGATTAGAAGAAAAAAAAGCTTGAATCCGAGACAGTGAGAGAAATCAAGCAGTCTGACCTGACGTCACATTTTGTGGCACGCCAACTTCCAAACAAACTCCCAGCAGCTCAAAAGATGATTTATGCTCGCTTATATAATGTACAATTTTCTATGTCGAAAATCAAAAAAGCCATCATTTTTCTCATGGTGCTCTATAATCATCTACATCAGAGGGGAAACTATCAAAGAAGAGGAGAAAAATCTGAATTTCCACATGCCAGAGAGGCAGAAAGCTGCAGATGCAAGAAAGGTTGGCTTGTGAAGAAAGAGGGAGTCATGCATTATCTCATCTCTTGTGCAAACTCTCATGCCAAGTAACGTCTCTCTCCCAAATACTAAAGGCATTCTCATTTAAAGGCATTCTGGGAAACTGAAAAGCAACAGCCTAAATAAAACAAGACAGGCTGTGATAAAAAGCCTCAGTAACACATTTTTCAGACGTTTCAAAGCAGCTTATTGTAGGCATCACACGCCACGGGAACTGCATTCATCCCTACTATTACTTTACATTTGCATCCAGATGATTCAAACCCTCCGCCCCTGCTCGTTAATGTGGGATGTATGCAAATCACTTCCAGCCAAAGGTTGCGTTATGCGAATCTGAGGAGCTGTTCAGAGAAAAGTCTGGACTGGTTTCAGAAACACACAAAAGCTTAAGACAAATGGCCCGAAAACCAGAGCCGTTCTGGTAAATACTGAGGACAAAGTCTGGAGACCGGCCAGCCTACGAGAGGAGAGGTGATTTGAAAATCGCCCCTAATTGTCAAATTGGATCAAGAACTAACAAACCATAATATGGAGGTTAAAGACCTCAACAGCTCCGGTTTAACTCGGTGAGAAGAGATGCTGTGTGAAAAGAACAATCCGGGTTTGTTTGCATTTATTTACTCAGGGTCAACCACAAACTAGTTTTATAAACTGATTTTATTCAATCAGCCAAGACACGGCGACCACAATCCCTCTGCTTTTTAATATTAAAATATCAAAGTCAAAGCACACAGTGACAAAAGCAACTTATTCCTTTACGTTTTTCAGCATCAAACCACAGACTGAATATAAAAAACATACACCTGCATTTTCCCTAATGGCCAGTAGGGGGACTCACTGACAGAAACCCTTTCCTGCAGTTTCTCAGTTACAAAGTAACAGTTGCAAGTATTCTTTAATAGAATATGATGCTCATTTTGTATATAATAGTTCTCATATGTGTTACTTAGTATTAGTAACGCATACATTTTTATTAGACGAGGTTTTACTCAGATTGTTTCGAATGAAATTTTCTGATTGACGTATCTGGTGAATTAAAATACAAACCAACAGTTTTAACCATCTCATTTTCGCCATCATTAAGATTGAAGAAGAAAAGAAGTGCGTTCAGCTGAAGGTCAAATAAAACCTCAAGGGCACCCATGGCCCCTCACCCTCTCAGGGATTTTGTGGGAGTTGGGGGGGTCCGTTGGCTCTGCTGTTGCCTCCCTGGTCTCCTGCTGAGCAGAACAGTCTTCGCTTGTTTCCCTTGCTTTTAATGCACAGCACCAGCCTAGCACACTCACACATAAGATTTGTAGCAGCTACATTTTCATAGAGCAGTAAAGGACTCACTATAGGTGTTGGGAGACCTCCTCCAACTACTCTCCATTTTAATGCAGTGGAGAATGGGATGCAGTCCCACAGCAGCATGCGACCAAGCTGGCGACCAGCATGAGGAGGTGCCAGGTTGTGATGTTGTTGTGGATGTGTATGGTTCTTCCACTGTTTATTTGGATAAGCTGTAAAGTTGTTTCTTCAGACTCCAATCATCCAGTCTAATAAACAACACCAAGCAAAAGTCAAGATCTGAATAAGCTGCTTGGGATTGGCAGAGAAGATTTGGCAAGTTTTGCATAGGTGCAACCCACAAATGCATTTTCCTGATAAATGTGGAAGTTTTGCTCTTTTAGATTGAAGATTTTTAATTGAACTGAATTGCATCCTTACTTCTGATGGACAAAATGAAACCAAGGCTCGCAGCTGAGCCTCGATCTTCAACAAGAGTGTCTCACGTTCAATTCCCACAGCAACCATCCGCGTCCATCAACAGCCACCGAGCCTCTAACCAGCTCGCTCAAAGTTATTTTGGATGGCAGCATAAGATGGAAGCCTAAAATATAAATGAACTTCAACCTCACAACGCTTCACGTCCAATCCTGCGTCGGGATCTGCGTCGTCTCCTCTTGAATACTTTATCTGAGTGAGTGTTTAAGGTAAAGCAACACTGCCAAGGACACATGTCCCCCATCAAGTCTGACATCAACAGCAGTTTAAAGTCTAACAACATGAATTATCTAAACCCAGCAGGGATGTTGTTACACGAGGGAAAGCTTGTTTTCTGCCTCTGACTTTGTCTGAAGTTGTTCTACAGGACTGTAATTATAGACTGAACTCAGAAGACAGGCAGACTCACCTGGAAGTGTCACATCCAGGGGAAGCAACCCAAATTAAAAAAGTCTCATTCACCTGCGCTTTAGCTGTGCATGATAGTTCAGCACGTCTACAGCGAGCTGGCAGCTCTTTGTGCACGCCAGGCTAAAACTCTGATGTAATGGAACTGCACCGTGCACGCATCAGGCTAGTCCATTATGGCACCCCGGGGCCGGGTTATGGTGTCAGAAATGCATGACATGAAATAACACATGACCAGCAAAAACACACTGTGATAACACGTTAACTCTTTAAAACCGGTCGGAGCGGCACTCTCCGTTTTGCACAACTACTTTTAAATCCCGGTAGCTCTGCAACCACATAAGCTAGCGCAATAAATTTTTTTGCATATGTAACCGGAGGAGTTGTACTTACATCTTATGCCATCAGCTTGTCCTTGGTCACAGTTTCCTTCCACATATAGCTTTGCAAAAACTGCATAAAAAGTACTTTTTTTTTTTTAACCCGGAAGTGACGTCATTTTGCGGAAATATAGTTTTTTACCATCCGGGCCTCATGAGCCTATACTGGTGTTTTTAAAAGTTATGTTTGACTTTATGACTTTCTGTGTGGTTTCTGGGATGCTTAGGACTCATATTGCACTGCTGGAAATAGTTTATTTTGATGCATATGCTGCTTTTTTGCAAATTTGCACTATAATATTTATTTTTGTTTTTCCTGCAGTGTATAAAAATTGGTGTATTTCAAAAATAAAACTATGAAGACACTCAAAATAAATTCCCTGTGGTGGGAAACTATTTTGTGCAACTTTTTTGTAATTAAAGTTTTGAGGGATAAGCCTCTTAAATTTCTCTAACTAGAAATATATGTTAAAAAAACAAAAACGATTTAAAAATTTTTTTGTAGTTTATTGCACTTTTTTGCAATTTATGTAATTACTATGCACTTAATGCAGACATATTATTAAAATTTGGGCTGTAATGGTTGTATTGATGTATAGCAACTTGAAATGCTCCCAAAAATGGCTCCACAGCATGTAAAAATATAATATAAGCTCTGGCGGACTTGGTTCTATGGTAGGTCTTAAAGGGTAAAATGACTCAAGATTTAGCACGACAACAGGCTGAACTAATGCCGTGTAAGATAACAATAATCCTCTCCTTATGGCTGTATCAATGTTTAGTTTTAGTGTCAAGTGTTTCGGTGATGCGATGATTCAGCTTTTTCATCCTTTCGTTCGTCATGCTGTTGATCTGTGATGTATTATACACAGGCGGGTTTCTGTGGGCTAAATTTAACTCTCACTCATATAAACAGGATTAGCAAAAATAAACAGTAGAATACCTCCGTCAAGGCTTCGCATCATCCAAAAACTCCAACTACAAGGATATCCAGAGCAGGATATTTTCTCAAGGACATCACAATTATTCTTATGATATAATATTTGTGCACATTTGACACCATTTTTTTTAATATACGTCACATTCCTGAAGAATCCAGAACCTTCAGATCCTGATCGACTGCAAAAGTTGATCACATGTCAGTTGAGCAGGATTACTTTCAGAGTAATTAAGTATAATTGCATTTATTCAGCTGTTTTTATGTCATTATTTCAAAGGGCTGTTTTATATACACTCCTGACACACAGGAGATTAGCATCAGTGTTTTCACTTTCTACTGTGACTCACTCAAAGCGTAAGATTGACAGAAGCTCAAGCGTGTTTTTAAAAAAATGACATTTTGATAAGTAGCAGTGTAAAAAACAGAGAATAAAGTGTCAGAGTGTCAGTGTGGAGGAGCGAATAAAAGGCCTCCTGCAGTACTGAGTGTATTTACTGTGTCAGAGGTCACAGGGGTCAGAAGGCGGGTCAGGTCTCAGGAGTCAAAGTCTACATTTACCCTCCTAAAAAAAGAACAAAGAGCTGAACTTTGAAACAGGAGGAGGTGAGGACGGGGTCAATACACATTATACGTATGCACAGACAGAGGCTACAGAAACCAGGGAGAAACATATTTAGAGAGAAGGAAACAAATCAACGCATCACAAACACACACGAGAACTCAAACCCTGAACCGCCCAAATTTAGTCAAAACACAAACAGACGATGTGCTGCAAACACCATATTTAACACACCGGGGTGCAACGGGGCTCCTAAATAAGGCATCCGAGGTCATGAGAAGCAGCAAAGCGGTCGCTACCATGGCGGCTAAATAAACAACAGCTGCACACACACACAAACACACACGCTTACTTCTCCATCTCCATGACAGGATGCCGATTAAACCTAATAATGTGTGTTAATATCTCTACAAATTCACATAATTCAAAGCTCTAAGCGTCTCTGAATTAAACACACACAAACACAGATTATTCAGTTACACTCAAGTCAAAGGGGATTTTTACACTTTAACCAAATCCACGCGTTTTTTGGGCAAAAAGTCCCCGGAAATTCCGTCATGTTTTAGCCAATTACAATACAGAAAAGTTTAAAAAAAAAAAAAAAAATGAGGTAATGTTTTTATTTTTTTTAACACTAATGGCAGAACACGAGGCAGGTCTGCCGATTACCAAATGTTTTCTCCTGCTCATTATTCGTCTTTATTTTAAAGCAAGTAAAGTTCATTTCCGCCCTTCACCCTCATTATCCTTTCGACCAGTCAGGAATTTGGCCACGTAGCTGTTGTTTAAACAGTTTAAACTTTCCACCACCATTCTGAGACTCTCCCACTGCTACTTTGTAGCCTGAGAAATGAGTTGCCGGCTTCAGTAAAAGGAGATTAAATAACTCAGAACTAATTAAGCTTTAAGCTCAAGTACAGGAGTCACCGCTTGATGTTTTGAGAGTTATTACACCAGCTGACAATTTAGATCTGAAGTATGTTGTAGCTGGATTGACTGACTTGTGCTGTTTCTCTGCGGCCGTTGAAAGTGAACATCCAGATGATCCGGCTGGTTTCCCCTAGCAGACTGCAATCGCTCACAAAGATGATTCTGCATCGAAAACCTCCTTGTGGCTGCTTTGGTTGCTGGCAGATTGCCGTGTTCACCTGTGGTTTGTGTGGATGATGCTGACTTATCCACAAGCGTTTACTGTCCTAGCAGTCGTGAAACTTGAAGTACACAAACACAAACAGGAAACAGAACGTTCACCTTCAAAGTAAAAGGTATGTCTTATCGCTGTAATTAACATATTTTAAAAGGCGCTCTTTTACTTTAAAGGCAAACAGTCTCCATTAGCTTAGCAAGTATTTTTAAGTGCAAACTACGATCAGCCACAGGAGCCTGCTACCAACCAAGCAATAGACTTCTTTGCAACCAATTTCACACTCGCAGCCGCTAGCAACCAGTCGAGGATTACACATCGTTTCCAGTCACCTGACCTTTGTGAGTGAGGCCTTAAAGTGTGAGGATAGTAAAGCCTAATAATTATAATATTTGACGTTTGGAAATAAAGCATTTGCATTTTTGCATGTTTGAACCTTTGTGATTTTTGTGGGTCTCTAACACGCCTCTTAAATAGTGTGTTTATATATTGCTGCAGAAAAAAGATCAAAAAGAAAAAATTGTTAAAATTGATATTTTAAAAACATTCTAGTAAAAACAAATACGATTGTTAGAAAACTTGAGCATTTCTTTGGTTTAAAGACTTTCAGATAGTTTCATGAAGGAAATAGTTATCACAAAAGGTGGATTATGTAGCATGATGTTGTTTCACATGGCTCTGGGTCACTAACACAATCCACTACTGCTCTGACACTGAGACACATTCAGGCTCACAGGGAAACTGATACCGAGGAGCTCCGGTTATTGTTCCTTTATAAACACGTACCTGGTTTAGTATCTGTGGTTAAAAGGGCCCCCTGGAGTTTCTGCACAGTGCAGACACACACCAACACACACAGTTATAGAATTTTAACGATTAAAGCACAAGACTGCAGCAAGACATGCTGCAGGGAGGACGACAGAAAGCACAACCAGGTTTTATTGAATTGAATATGTGGGAACAGCGTGTATGAATCTGTCCTAGTGCTGCATTGTTCAGGATCACACACACACACACACACACACACACACACACACACACACAGTACAATAACCTAATAGCCTGTTTCACATGGTTTCACCCAGGCTCCCCCGAACAAACGCATTAAATATGAATCAATATTCAGAGGAACACAAACAGTGTCCCAGTTACATTAATGAAACTGTGGGAGTAATATGTGAGTCTGTGTTTTCCTGTTTTCTACAGGAGGTATGTGTGTGTTTCTGTGTGTGTTCATGGTGACCTTCAGGCACAGCTGAGGGTCTGACTGCCAGCGTCGCTGTTCATATGACTGGAATGCTATCCACAGCAACGTGTGTGTATGTGTGAGTGTGTACTGTCTTTGTGACGGCCCAATTTAAGATTTAGACACAGACTGTATATAAAAGATGGCATCTGTGACAGTAACGTTCCCTATTAGAGTCCGGACTTGGCATTTTGAAGCCTCAGAGTTAGTGTTTTGGCTTCAAGCATGTTTTTTTTTAAGGAAAGTGTGGACTGCTAAGCTATCAGCTAACAATAGCTAGCTTAGTTAGCAAGCTTAACTAAGCCTATAGCATAAATGCTACAGGCTTATCACACAGAAGATCCAAACTGTTATTTATAATAGGATTTAAACATGATTTTTAATTCTTTATAGTTGATATTTAACATGGGAGGTTATGGGGACTTTCAGGTTTGGAGGCAGCAGCTTGTGGCCATTAGAAGAATTGCAGTTTTTGGCACTTAACCAGGTGGTTACCGAGGTTTTGTAACATGAATGTTTGCAGAACGCTTTTACTTTACAGACTTTTACAATGCCATTTGAGGCTTAAGGGCAGAGTTGGGTTAAAGTAAGGGCGATGCATTGTCAACGAAAACCCTCAAAAAGACAGAAAGACAAAAGTGTGTGTGCTCAGGTGTCTCTTTAGCAGAATTAGCCGTAAAATTGTCATTCCCGGTCTGAACAGTAGACGCCTGTTTGCGTGTTTCTCAGTGTATGAAGTTCAAAGACTGTGTGTGTGGTGTCCTGTGTGCCATGTGATAGACAATAGCCACTGTGTATGTGTGTGTGTCTATCTGTGGTTTGGTATGTTGATGAGGTAGTCATAGATACACTCCCTGCCCCCCCGCGTGCACACACACACGCACACACAGGCTCTCTAAGTACAAAGAGAGCTGTATTCGCCACCAACTGTTGCTGGCCTTGTGATCTCATCCCATACTTCGACATTTAGCTAATTTATCCTCCAAAACACAAGGAAAGACCAAAGGCAGCCGTTTTATTTCTTCTCTTTTTCCTTTTTTTTGTTTTTGCAGCTACTTTGTGGCTTTACGTGGGAACTCTGTTCAATTTCAAGGAAGACGGAAAAAGTCTGCCAGTGAACAACTTTCCACATGCAAACGGGCATGTGTCGCGATTAGCAGTCACAGTCAGAATCAAACTAGCCGTTAAGATGAAGATCTTTTTAATCTCTTGCTCCGTGACAGGAATTCAGATGCTGCTGTTCCACTGAAACTGATGTTTTCCACCTGTGAGACACACCTGTCCAGTCTCAACGACTGTTAGCAGGGTAAACAGCAGAAACAGATCAGTGCATAATTGCACAATGTAATGCATGTTAGGGTGATTCAGCAAAACTTATGCCGGAGTTAGGTTTAAATCTTTTGCAGCTTAATCCTGTGGTTTTCCTTGTGTTGTCAGTCTGATCACATAAGGAAATTATGTGGTTACAGTTGCTCCAAGACAATAACACCATATTAAATAATACAATATACTACAGTGTTACAAATTGTAAGAAACAGCTCTAATATAAACCTTAATATTATTATTGAAAATAAACTGAACTGAAGGCTGAACATCTACACTGCTGGTATAATTTCTCCATCAGTGAATTTCATCCACCACAGAAGGTGAATTGAAGTATCCGTTTCATCCCGCAGTCTCACTACAGCACGATTTATTCATCATCGCCCTGGCATTCAGCCTGAATAGATGATGATAGAATTACACCGCTCAGAAGAAGACAATTACACCACATCAGTAAGTGTGGAAGGCTGCTGAGCTCGGTCATTCAACACTCTTTCCCTGCTGCGGAAAGGTCGTCCATCTCGGCGCCTGAAATCGGACTCTCAAAGAGCCACAGTGGGATGATGCGTGATAATTCCGAAATAAAAGGCGAGGGCTGAAAATAGCCTCGGCAAAGTGAAAACGGAAGAGAAAGGAGACCCAGCGGATGGAAAGACCGTCTTTGTCACATCGTCAGGGATGAACACTGAGAAAATCATTCGTTAAAGCGCTGTGGGCGTATATAATTCTACACTGGCTAATATTTGTGACAAGTCTAAGAGCCGCAGTCACACAGGCCTAGAGACCAGCTGGCCAATACCTGGCAACCTGCAGCAACCACTTGCCAACTGGTTGGGGAACTCTCATTTTTTCCCTAGCAACCAGAGGTTGCCACGGATTCGCCAACCGGTGTCTAGCCTGTGTGATTGAAATCTTAATGACACACATTGTTTCTTGGAAAAATAATATTGTTACAAGTTTAAGAGCCGCAGTCACACAGGCCTAAAGAACAGCTGGCCAACACCTGGCAACCTGCAGCAACCACTTGCCAACTGGTTGGGGAACTCTCATTTTTTCCCTAGCAACCAGAGGTTGCCAGGCATTCGCCAACCGGTGTCTAGCCTGTGTGATTGAAATCTTAATGACGCACATTGTTTCTTGGAACAATAAAATACTGAGAAGAGCTTATAGCTAAAAAAAAAAAACTGCACAACTTTATGTGATGATACTGGTGACAAATGCTTTAAATAAACTGGATCTGTGGTTCTGCGTGTTTATGTTCTGGATGAGGCGACTTAAAGAACAAAAAGAGAAAGACTTCATCCTCTGTTCTCCCACGCATCCCACAATTCCTTGTAGCCATGCAGTCAACACACACACACAAACACACACAAAGGAGCCTTTTTGCAACGTGTGTTGGAGGCCAGTGCCACACACTCACACACACACACACACACACACACACACACACACACACAGACAGACGTTAGCCCCGCCTGAAGCTGGGCATCTGTCACTGGTCATCAGAGAAAGAGAGAGCATTCCTTCACTAGCAACACACACACACACACACACAATATAAAAATATACAAAACCATCCATTTGCAGTTGGACAGCCACACACACACACACACTTTGCCTCGATGTTACATGCAGGCTAACGGACACAAATACGCACTAGACACTAAAATGAAAACAGCCGAATGCCGAGTGCACGGCGGCTTTCAGCTTTTGAATTCCAGCAAAATGTGATTTGTTGTGAGGTAACGGAAAACAAGGACAACGAGCTTATCACTGAGATGATCACGGAGCAAAAATATTCACTCATTTCTTCCTGAATCAAGTTCAACACGACACAATCTGCAGCACGCACAGGTTTCATGCCAGAAAAACAACATTAAAGCAGCGAGGCGCCACAGTTTCACCTTTTAAACACTCGTTTGTCATCAGTGTTTGTATTCAGTGAACAGGATGTTCCACATTAGTCATATTTACTTTACTATAGGGATTTATGTATTTTCTTTGGATTTGTTCTCACACATGATAAGACCTCAGTCAGTGTTTTTTTATTTATTTTTTGAAGGACTGGTTGGACCTCTTCATGTAGCTGCAAGCTTGTGCTGTCACTGCTCCCGTGTCTATAAACTGCAGTAAGGACAAACTATGACACTATCTTTGTTAGAACGTCTAGACTGAGTGAAATCCTTTGCTATTAGCTTATAAAAACAACGATTATCACCGTAGCGACCCACGTTTACATAAGCTCATAGATTTCTGAGCCTTAAACTAACAAAACAATCCGATAATGTCCACGGTTCGTGTCTCCTATGTCCGGGTGTTCAGCCGCTGCAGATGTCAAAACCTGCTGCTGGCGTGTAACACTGGGTGTTTCCGCCACTTCACCACCAACACTTTTCCTCCTCGGTCCGCAGGAGGAAGTGACCTGGACGACACTCCCAGGCAAAACACAGAATGTGTTAATTCATTTATCTCCGTTTCTTCTGCTTTCAAAACAAAAGCCTCTGTGCACAGCAGGGGCCCACATTCCTCTGTCTGTGTTCACACGCTAGCATGCTAACTGTATATCTGGGATGCTGCTAGTCTCTATGCTTTATGATGTATATCATGTATATCAGCTGCACCTCATCCAGTGGATGAACTCCACCTTCTTGGACTGCAGAAACTGATGAAACTTATAAATAATCCAAACTGCTGCAGGTTCTGGTTGGGTACGTGCAGTCCAGGAGTCCGTCTGGGATTGGCCTGCCTGCTCCTTTGCACACAATACTCACAGAAAAACTTCAGAATAGAACATTTAGAATAAGAAATGTCAATTTTAAATAATAACACTGTTCACTTTAATGAATTATGTGACTGTATTGTGCAGAGAATTAGCCGCTGAGCCGGCACAAACATACACGTCCTGGTTGCTCACTCAGGTTTGCTGTTCTCAGCTTATTCTCATCAATCAGGTGAGACACCTCATGGTTGTTTGCACTCATTGTGTTGGCTAAAGGCTTCACGGCTCGCTGGTTCTGGCTTCTGGAGAGTAAAACTCAGTCAACTTCCAGCTCTAGTATTCTAATTTTTCCTCCTAATGGATTTCTGAACACGGGCCAAACCCAGAAACCTGTGTTTGCAGGACGGGCTGGTTTTCTTTGAGACACACACAGACACGCTCAGTCAGCTTCCAGTTGATTCTGCAGAACGTGTGCATTTGACTCAATTCGCTGTCAGCACAATTAGATTATTTTTCAATCTACTCTGCGACGATGCCAAGAAGCCGGCTCTGTTGGGAATGAGAATAACTGAGGTGAAGATGTGATGGCGCGGCACAATCAGGGCGAAAAGGTTCATAACGGCAGCAGGTTTCTTTTAATCGTCGTGTTGTCCAGACGGGGTTAACATCTGGAAACTGTAAAGGCCCTTTAGCGTTGAATATTCTTCTGTGAGGTTTCTCTTTAGGCTTTAAAATCCAAACATCATCTGACTTATGGCACAACGAGTGTGCTTCACTGTGAAGCAATAATTTGATATAGTTTTATCTCGATTCTTACATCTTATGACTGTCATGCTGATTCTGCAGGCTGCAAGGAAAAACACTTGCCGACCTCATCCCTGAGAGCTTTTACAGCTCCCAGGAGCTTCTGAACGGCCACAGTGGGACTCCCGCCTTCTCCCCTGTCAAGGTCAGAGGTCAACACCATATTAAAAAGATGGCGATGTTCAATCAATAATTGTAGCTGAAGCTTGCAGACATCCAAAGAAACTCCTGACTTATTCTGATAAGGCTGGCAGCTTATAAAAAACATCAAATAAGCTCAAACTCTCACAGCGATCTTCTCAGCAGATAAAGTGTTACTGCAGGGCTCCCAGTCATGTGTCCCGCATTCCAACATGAACATGTTTCTTATTTATTTCTATTTGTCCTGCTAACGTCAGCAGGGAGACCGTGACACGCGGCTGCCTGAACTCCAGGCTCTGAATCCAGCCTGAACGCTGTCGGGCTGATGGCGCAGTCATGTGATCTCCTCGCCAGCAGCAGCAGCGTCTGTCTGAAAGCCTCCAACGACCAACAACAGATTACAGGAATTTAATGTAGTTGGGATGAAATTTTTATCGCCCTCTAAGAAGTTTGTAAAGTTTTGGAAATCGTATTATTTCTAACAAGACAACAGTAGTCCGGCCTCTCAGCCTCAGCTCAGTGAAATGAGAACGTTATGCAGCGCAGTTTTTTTGTTGTCTCCTCTTCCTCCTGCTGCTCAAACTATTTTGTCAATAGCAGGCAGCCAATCAGAGGAAGGTGAAGCTGAAATGACTCGTTTCAGACTACGAGGCCCAGAATAAGATAAACCAGGATTATCTTGAACTGGGAATCATGCAAACCAGATAGAGGTAGGAATAAGCATGTCTTTTTCCCTTTCTTTTAAAAATGGCCCCACCATTACATCACACGGAAATATGTGACATATCTTATACTCGCTCTGAGGGCCAGAACATTTCTTAACCCTTAATTCACTTCCTGTGAGAGAAGGTTAGAAACACACACCTTTCATAAATTAAGGAACTGTTGCTGCTGACGATGCGATTATTCTGTTGTTCCTGATCTGAAAATGATCTGAATTTGATTGGACTTCCTGGCTACAGGGTGGAGACTAACTGGTTTGCTTAATCACCCCGCCATAAAGAGGCTATACCCAAGTTTTTTTATTTTGAAAGTTTCTTGGTGCTAACCAGCCCAGTAGTCCTTGTTCTGATCTCTCCAGGATAACAAACCAGAGACTCAAGGGAGCGGTCGCTAAAAGAAACCAAGGAGAGCGAGAACAGCCTGCAGGTGAATAAATGCAAGATGGCACAGAAGTAATGTAGCTTTCAAAATAAAATGCTAATAACAGATTGATGCAGGTCCAACACTGAGACAAAGATGGGGCCGGCATACCAGTTCAGGAGGCTCTTTGTACTTTATTTGCATTTTTGGTTCAAGTGCAAGACTTTATGCGATCTGCACAGACGCATCCATCCACAGCAGACAGCAGGAAGACGAAAGCTCGTCAGCAGGGGGTTGATTAAGACCGCGCCGTGTCTGCAGGCCCCTCACTCGGTGATGAACGCGTCTCTTTTATGGGCGAACCTCGAGGGAACCTCAAAGAATATGCGAAGAAATCAAAAGTAGAATATGGGGCTTATTACAGCTCCTGAGATTAGTGTTTTTCATTTCAGGATATTTTAATACCCAGAGTGAAATATGTCGTAATAACGCCGCTAAGACAGAATTACAGAATTACATTACAGGCCTTACTTTAAATTTAGAGGAAGTAGACTTTCTGAAATAAAAGCTTTATTAAAGCTCGGGTCAAAAGTGTAGCTCTCTCTGTTATGTTGCAGTGCATCATGGGAGCTGGAGTCCATTTGACCTGCCCTTGCACTTCCAAATATTTCCCATAAACTCTGGGCGCTCCCTTTTTCTCGTCCCAGTCCCATTTTCCATCATCTTTCCTTTCCTTTCTATCCTTCTTTTTCACATTCCTCCTCTTCTCACACCAACTTTTGTTTCTTCTTTCCCATTTTTTAAATAATCTTCTATCCTTCAGTTCCTCTCCAGTGTCCTTTCACTGGCCCTTTCTCCTCCATCGTTTCCCTCCTTCCCTTCGTGCAGGAATGCAGTCATATGCTTGGACTCTTCCCTCCAAACACACACTTTCATTTTCAAACAGACACACACTTTTTGTCGCAGGGGAAAAATAAGCGTAGCCATAGCCGATCTGAGGAAACGCAAAGGCCGAGCTTTCATTGGTTGAAAGCAGCCGGTGTGTGTAGGGTATGGAGTTAATCAATCCTCTGCACTGTGTCTGTGTGAATCTCGTGAAATGTTGTGGCTGCGCTGTGATAAAAGAAACTCTGTGCAGAGCTACAGAGCTGCTTTTGTTTATCGCGTACAAAGAAAGTGAGGAAGCGTTTGCAGAGGGTGGAAGAAATATGTTTGAGCTAAACTCCTCGCTGCAACTCAGCTTTTTCCAACTGGAGCTTCGTCAACTTTTTGCAGGCTGTAAACATTTTACAGGATCTCTCTTAGCATTACTGCAACGACCAAGATGAGGGTGTCCAAGTAAAATGGTTTTCTGCTACCACTGCAGGGACTGCTTGCAGTTTTATGAGCATCCTGTCGTGAGCTGTTGGATCAGACTCAGGTGAAAATCACTTCATCAATTACCTTCACAAAAGCAACAATTATCCGCCCACCAACTGCTGACCTGTATCATCGAATCAGAGGGTTACGTAACAACGGTTTAATCCGCCGCTCTTAAAGATCAGCTGATCTCAGTCAGACGCCGTCTCTGGGCTTCGTCCAATAAGCACCACTATCCGGGTTTCCAGACCAAGCCGTCGGTAACCTGCTGCCAAGATCTGCCGAGAGCCAATCACTCACCACGCTCGCTCCCGTGTAATCACCCATTACGCAATCCCCTATTTGTATTACTTCTTTCTCTGATTGTGTCATTTCTTTTCTTTTAAATCTGTTGTTATGTGTATTAAAACATGCTTTTTTCATGCATGTGCCTCTTGAATTAGAGTGGAAGTGGGAGAGCTGAAAGAGCCTTGGAAGTTATGGAGAATGTGGGGCAAAGGCACACCTCAGCGGGGTTTCCTCTGGTCAGAAATGCGACCTTGGTGACCCTCTGTCAGCCTCCATCACCTCGCTGTCTGAGCAGGGGCGACCCAAGGAGTCACGTCACAGAGACGACACCACGGTGACAGGACTGGAGGAAGGATCTCCTCTCTCTCTCTCTCGGTTTGTTTCTTTCACTATTTAATTTCCAGAAAAAAGTTTTTTGTTTCAATTATAAATATAAGGAGAATATTAGGATGTCTGCAATCTCTTTTAGATAAGGTGAGAAGCTCAGATGATTGCAGGGGGATGGAGTAGAGCTGCTACTCCTCCACATCAAATGAAGCCTGTTCAGATGATTCAAACATCCTGAACTCTTGGCTAAAGCATCTCAGACATGTTCGATCCACTTAAGACATCCCCGGGCTTCCACCTGGATGAGATGGATGAGGTGGAGGACCTGACCAGACAGAGGGAGGTCTTAGGCTGTTACCCAATGATCAAATACTTAAACAGCCTTGTATCTGTCCTGAGCTTCTCCACCCAACAGATTCCTTTACAAAGACTAGATGTTGCCCCTCCCCCACGTCTTGGTTTTTGGGGCTAAAATGTAGGTCGGAGCAAACTCAGCATCTGGTCTCATGCTCATGTTGGCAACTGAGTTTAAAGGGGGTGACGGTGCTTGGTGGGTGGGGGTGTGTAGCAGGCTGCAAGCAAACCTCCCACCACCCGTGTGGATATACACAGACTCCACTTGCTGCATCTCTCTTTGCCGTTCGCTCTCCTGGTAACCCCAAAATTAGGATTGAGACAGAAGGGCAGAACATACGGTTGCTGTTTGAGCCTGGAGCTGGGAGAAAGGGATTATGGGAGGTGCCTGCATGTGGACCAGAGATAATGGAGGGGAAAAAACCCCAAAAAAACCCAAGAAACTTCAACACAAAGAATCTTGGCCCGTGTTTATTTAATCTACTTGCACTACAGGAAAGCAGTGAAGACATCTGCTTCATCTTCTCATTTTATTCTGTTGAATTTCCTTAAAAAGCCAAAGATAAAAATGTGCAAAGACACCTGACATAATTATTAAAATCGAACACTGACCGTCTGCAGGGTCACTTAATGCGAAGGCGGCTCAAACGCTGTACTACACTACCAAGAGCTGTTAGCATCACAGACGAGCTGAAGGAGCTGGCAACAGACTGATGCCCAAACTGGTCCAACGTGCTGGTTACAGCATCAGATGCCATGTTTTTCTGAGGCCTGGCAACACCGACGACAACATACAGTAAGACTGGTGGTGACCTAATTCACAAGCCAACCTCCATCCCCGAAGGGCAAAACTAGAGTAGGCAGAACAATAAGACACACGCACGCACGCACAGACACACAGTACAGCTCATGTCTAATGTGGCTGTCAGTAAACGTCACACGAAGCAGGTTGAATGTTAGACGAAGTCACTTCTGACACATTCAAAGATTCTGATTTTCAAAGTGTGTTTGACCTGAGGAGCGAGACGAGTCGGCAAATAAGTCGTTTTATCTTTTTTGTTAGTATTGATGCGTGCGACGGCAACGTCCGGTCCTCTTTTTCTAACATCAAAGACAGTAAGTCTGCAAAGAAGGTTAATATAGATGTGTGTTGTTGCAGCTTCCACAGTTCCACCGAAGAACCCACGAACATTACAAACACATGAAATCAAAGCTTTTCCTCACATGCAGCCTTTACCTGCCGTGAACAATGGATGTTATAAACAAAAGCAGAACACAGAGCTACACAGGAAGCACCAAAGTAACCAAAGTATCTGAGATGACTTTCTATATTCGTTGGCTTTAAATCTGCATCAACAACAAGTTTTTGTTGCCTCACATTACATGATTTTGCAGTTAAATCATCATCCCGCAGCAACTAAATCACTTCTGAACTTCTGCTTCAGGTCTTGTGACGTTCTGTCTGTGACTTTCTGGCCATGTAACAAAAACAGATTTGCAGTTTTCACCAATTTCTCGTCACCCTTTCTCAAACACACTGGATGTAACAGCCAACTCGACCCCACTCAACCGCACACTGCCAGCAGCTGACGGAGTGGTTGCAGAGTTAGTCCCCATCATTTTGATCACGTCGTGGTCTCAAACCACCGTTTTCCCCTTGTGTCACTGTAGCATTATTAAACCTAACCTTAGAGCAGCAGCTATAAAAGACCCAACAGTCATAGTGGGCATTTGCAAAGACAGTTTACTTCAACTCATCATGCACACTACATTTTCACTTTGGTAGTGCAGAGGAGCGGTGTCGTAGATCAAACAAAGCCAGTTGTATATTTATCAGAGACTTTCTTAAAAGCCTGCACTGCAGATATTAAAAATGATTCTTTGAACAGTTATTACCAACTATTTGAAATGGTTTCATCCCTCTGTGATGCTAGAGATGTCACGGTAAAAAGACTAAAGCAGTCCATGAAACCCATGACACCGCGTGGCCATAATTCAGCTTCCCTTTCCAGCACTGGCACTGAAACCTTGCCCTGGATTACTTAAAATATACGAACCACAAACAAATCCCAGGTTTGACCGAAAAATCAATCACAGGATGAGAGATCAGGAGAATAAAAATCTAAATCACCTCTTTTTTTTCACTCCGTCTGGCAAAACATGATATTTTTTCAACCAACACAACTGAGACTGTGAGACATTGGAGACCAATAAATGATTTTTACATGTCGTATCTGTAACATATGGTGCAAGGGCAGCAGGAAGTCACATTCAGTACCAAAGGGACAGCATGGGACATACAGCAGATTCGATGAGGGCCCTGACTTCCGTCCAAACCCTCAGTGACCATCTGCTCGGGAGTATTTTCCACGCTGGAAAAGGAGGCAGAGCAGAAAACCGAAGAGGTGAGATTTCACGACTTAAAGAGACGAAGCACTTTTGCAGATTCGCCCGCAACCTGCTGCGTCAGAAACACTAAATCTTTCATTTAATTGCGAGATCAGCAAGTGATTGGAAATTAAACGTATTAGAGCTCGAATTGCAAAATCTATTAACCATGCAGAAAAAAAACAAAGGAAAGGAAGACAAATCTTTGTCAAACAGCTTCTATTCTTTTTTCTTTTCTTTTTAAATAGATAAAAGAAAAAGAGCAAAAAGCCACACTGAGAGCGAAATGAGTTTAACTGAGATGTAATGAGCAGGCACATCTTTCTTAAAGGCCACCGGAGAGCGAGATGGGCAGACCTGCTGCGGATCTTTGTAAAGGTCAACAATCGGCTTCTTCTTTCTTAGATCCAAAACTGCAGCGCTTAATTAAAGACATCCAATTAAAGAGAAGCTCTCTTATTGGTAAGAATCATGTCAAGCCTTTAATGACCAATACATCCAATTACAACTTCAGAGAATTAGGTTTGCAGGCATTTAACCTGAGAGCTGAGCGTTTTATCCATCTAATTGGGAAATGAAGAACTTCCAGCTACGTGGAGATCAGTGTTGGGAAGGTTACTTTTAAAATGTATTCCATTACAGAATACATGTCCTAAAATGTATTCTGTAATGTATTCCGTTACGTTACTAAATGAGAGTAACGTATTCTGAATACTTTGGATTACTTAACATATTGGCTGCAGTGGTTATTATTATATTTACATGCTTCCAGCTCCCGTTTTTGCTCGATGACAGCTCGTACTTTTCCTTTTTCTCCCTCCCTCGCTCACAGAAACATAACAGGTATGGCAGTCCATTCTCCCTGCAGCACGGACTACACTGCCTATGATGCTACATTCTTTAGAGCTATACCTGTAGCATTCTGCCTGTTAGCTTAGCACAACAACAACAACAACAACAGGGGCTCTCTCACCCAGGAAACACGCAGAGAGAGAGAGAGCGTCACCCTGTAACCATGGCAACCGTAATGCTGCCTGGAACAACAGAACGTAGCTGTCAAACAAAACCCAAACAGTCCTGACCCGCCACAACATGAAACAGGAAAGTACCGCTGTGTAATCCATTTATTTCAAAGTAACTAAATACCACCTTTTCAAACGGTAACTGTAACGGAATACAGTTACTCATATTTTGTATTTTAAATACGTAACGGCGGTACATGTATTCCGTTACTCCCCAACACTGGTGGAGATGGAGGCGTTTTACTCTCTCAGTCAATGAGAAGGTGCTGCTAACAAAATCAAATCAAATCATCTCTGTGTTGTACGTGAGAAGCAGCTAAAGGTGCTCGAAGCTCTTGATTCGAACAGGCAACACTCGACAGTGAAAACAGAGTCTGCTGCAGTGCTGCCAGGACACCTGTTTGTTGTTGTTGTTGTTTTCATGCTCTAAGTCCCTCTGTAGCTATGACAATGAGGTTCATCATCACTTAAAGCAAATGAATGAAATCAACGGAGTAGATCAATAAAAAGTGACTGTGGAAGACGGCGAAATGAAACTGATTACATTCTGCGTTTGCCGAGAGCGCCGTGCGGTTCACGTCTTCATCTTCAAACCAGCAGGTGCGTGGCTTTCGTCCAGCATTATGTTCGGCGTGCACTTCCTCCTCTCCGGCGTGCGACCGGACTCAAACAGTTTAATCCTCTCATCTGTGCCTGGAAGCTCAGGACATCCTGGATTTACACAAAGCCTCCTGTGTGTATCTGCACGCACCCTCCTGTATGGCCTGCAGTACCACCGCATTTACATATCACTGATGTTTTCAGGTCTACTTTCACCAAATATAAATGGGTAAAAATGCATTTATTTAAATGCACTCGTGATTTTAAAAACAACCTGGATATGGATTATTCTCTTTCCACATGAATACTCACATATATTTAAAAAAAATAAATAATAACAAAGCGAAATAATTGAAATCTGACGACTCTGTAAATAAAATTTTACTCTAACACTCTGGATAACACAGAAAACACCATAAATGAACATTTAAAAAGGACAAACATATAAACAGGAAGCGTGCCCTTCATGTCTTCAACGTGCTTATGTGTTTTCTCTGGGTAGCAGCCCAAGATGACCTCACAAACCCACTCTCTCAAAGCTGCGAATCCACCTTTGACCCAAGGAGCTCGCAGCTGCTTCGGTTTCCAGTTTCATCCACGTGTTCACCTGTTTGCTGTTCTTTCTGTCCGTCTACATCTTTACTACCCTGGTATGTCTTCTCCCATCAATCAGTCCATCTTCACTCTGTTCAGTTTATTACAGGTTCCCTGAAGGAAATCTGAGACGCACACAAACTGAGTTTAGTATAATTTGCATCCACGATGAGATTACCTGTGATGATGTTGAAACAATTACATGTTTGTATCTGCAGGAGAAAAACGTTAACAAGCTGCTAAACTGCAGTTTGTATTTTTCTCATGTTTACTGCTAAAACGTGAAATGTCACTTGATTTAACCTGACCGGAAAATTAGAGCCATGCCATGCAAGTGATAAAATCATCAGCCAACAGACTGAGGCCGGCTGTACAGTCACTGCAATTTAAGCCTCATTGATGCCTTTACTTTTGCAGCTACGCAGCTTCTACAATTTTAAAAGCTTGACGGGAGCATCATGTGCCAAAGCCAGAGCCCTACCTTGTAATTTTAAAGATATTGATCCAGAGCCACTCGAAAACCTTTTCCTGCCCACGCTTCACTGCTTCTAGTTTTTTCAGCCCCGATCACATCCGATCAGATCTTCCACTCACTAACACTGGATAGCATTGATTACTTTGTGTCTGTTATGACAATACTTGTGTCCAAACTTCATCTCCATGTGACAGCCCAGATAAGCAGGAACGTTGGGCCTGTATTCGGCCTCGACTCGACCTTACACGGGGCAAACATCAGGTGCGTGGTGACATTTGGGTGACCCCTCTTAACACATGTAAAGCCCAGACCAGAACTGGCTCAGGGCCACATCTTAAGTCTGTGGAAAACGTTGTGGTCCCAGCTGAACTGTAAAAGCCATAAAAGCAACCGATTGGATTGGATTGGTCCAAATGTGCCCGCTCCCTTCAAATCAATTTGACTGGTAGAAGCCAATAAACCAGTTACATTTACATAGTGGTTAACCCTCACAATAGTGAAGATGTAAGAGCTACAGCCATACCTGATGCAGTTTAACTATTTCTTTTTGGTCACATATTTAATCAGGCAGCAGAAATCAGACCATTAATTGTTTTTTAGTGGTTTTCTTAAGAAATAACACCAGAATTCATCAGTTTACCTTCAGTTTTCTTTACTATCTTTGGCTTTTGGCTTCTCAGTCAGACTAAAAATATGTCTGAAGAGGAATTTTTTAAGGAGACAAAAAAACAAAACAATTTTTCCCCCGCATATTTTCACACGGGAGATTTCATATTCCACATCGGGCGCCAAACATGTCTGTGCCAGTTTTGATCAGCTGATAAGACATTTGACTCTTATCAATAACATGCCCCTCTATGTACCTCTGTCATAGTTAACACACACACACACACACTCTTTCCCACCCTTCTACCTACAAACTGTTTTGTCTGGGAGATAAAAACAAGCAGAAAAAAAGAAGAAAAGAACAATCTGGAGCCCGGCTGAACACAATGTTAATAACCCTGAAGCGGAGAGTGGGAGCGATTATCTGGGTGAGACACTATCAGACTGAAACACGACCGCTGTGGATAGATAAAATGAAAAACACACAAAGCTCCCATCGTGCACTGCTCGCACTCAGCCAACCTCTTAGATAACACAACGCCGGCCAAAAGCAGACGCTCGTTACTGGAGCGGAGCCACAACGCCGCAGATCATAACTTACACATCAAACGTTTGACCTTTTCAGCACATTCTGTCTTTTAATTGTTTTTCTATCGCTGACTTTGGTGCAGTACAAATGGGCCGGACTGGAGTCTTTACAGGGCCGATTCTGGCCCCCAGCCCATATGTTTGACACCCCTAACGTAGACGAAAGATGATATTTGGTTCAACATTTAATTCAAACGTCGAACAAGAAACATTTACTAATATGATACTGTACCAATTACAATAAAGCCTGACTTGAATAGACCACATATTTGTTACAGTTTGCACTGATATGAACACCTGGAGTAATTTAGAAATGCTGTCATTACACAGTGACTCCAACTTTATTGATTATAAGGCTGCTGCCTGCAGCTCATGCAGCAGAGCAAACAGTTTGTTTACAGTTTAATCATCATTCACACTCTGCCAGGTTAATTATTCACACCGAGCAGCAACCTTGAAGCTAACCATTCAAACCAAAAACTGCAGTACCTCCAACGGCCACTTGGAGTCAACTATAATAGAGTCGATGTCCTTTAGATTGTTAGTTCTGCTTTCCACACATCCAGCTGTGGTGGAAAGTGAGTTCATTAATAACTCATCCATTTAAATTTTTATTATAAGCATAAAACGATGACTTACTGACTCATGGCAGCTTTGAGTCACACGTTGGTGCCAATTAGGAAACTGGACTTTGTGACTGTTTGTGCCTTTTGACATATTTTTACTACATTCATCGTCTTTCAGCTGCTCCAGTTAAGAGTCACCTGCCTCCACCTCACCCTACCCTTAGCATCTTCCTCTACACATGTCCTGGTCACTCCCAGTGAAACTATTAGCATCTTCAGCTCTGCCACCTCCAGCTTGCTCTCCATAAATCACACTTGCAGCTCCAGAACCTCCTAAATGCAAGGCAAGAACTTTCCCGCACTAATGTGTGTTTAAATTTACTTTAATGGAAAAAGTCGCACAAAGAGTCTTGTTTCGGAAACCAGAAGCGTGTCTGCAACATATGTTATAATAATGGTGACATCAAGGCTAAAAATCGGCGCTCTTTAGCTGCTTTGGCAACAAACAACATAAGGCCCAGACAGTTGAAGTACCAGCAGAGAATCCACAGAGCCACAGTTACTGACGTGCTTATGTTTTCCTAACAAGCAAACTCCTGTGGTCATGGGAATAATGCCGGTCTTTTCTCGAAATCAAAGGGAAAAGTAATCATCTTCTGGTGACGCATAACCTCTCCCCGAGTCAGCAGGCCCGAGCCTATCACCCAGCTGATAAAAGGTTCCAGGTCAGAAATTACTCGTCCATCTTTATCCATTGAGTACTGAGACAGGTCCAGGACTTGTTTAAGTAGTTACACCTTCAAAGTTTTTGTTCAAGAGCAGCAGAACCTCAGCAAAGTTTTGCTCACAGCTGTAAAAATGTGCAAAAACAGAACTTCTCCCATGTTTGTGCTAAGCACTGCTTGCAGGAGTATTCCCTTTAGCCTTTAGCTGCTGCAGGAAAGCAACTTCTAGCAATGAAAGCAACCAGTAATAATGAGGTCAAAGGTCAAAGCTGAATATCTGTGATGACAGATGAAGCAGAACACTGCAAGCACAGCGTGATCAGCTGGATCTGCACACAGCTTTCTTAGGGTGACCTAATACTTTAAAGTTCACAGCCCGTATCATATTCAGAGCCAGTACTGGGTGACTTTCAAAGCATGTCTGTTATTGGCTTAAACCGGTCGAATTCACTGCCACATGACGATCTGAGGTCATTTTTGCCATTCGGTGGACGCATTTATCCAAACCTTCCTACAGAGTTCTGCGGATGAAGTCTCCAATCCAGGAAAGCGTGAGCGCAGCAGGGCTTAATAAGCACTTTCACAGTCTCTCTTAGTGACGCGAAGCTCCCCGAGTGCCTGGTTATTTTGGAAAACAAACCAAAGGCGTCTGTGCAACACAAGACACTCCTCACTTTTCCCAAGACAGTACAATGCCTCATTTGAAGCACAGGAAAGTCAGACTGTTAAGGATTACACAATGTTGCTGGAGTGAGGGGGAGGTCATTTGATGCAACTGATGAGCAAACTGGGAGAGCGGGTGAGCTCCAGTTTGCTAAGGGGGCGGAGGGATATGGAGAGCGTTTTTGTTTTTAGCCTGAAAGGAGCGAATGATGAAATCCCCGTCCTTCCTTCCAGCGGAAAGAGAGAAAATCGGCTCAGATGTTGAGCGTGAAGCTTTTGCCTGAGCGTTCGCGGAGGAGGGAAGACATCTACGAATCATCAGTCTCCATCATGACCCAGTTAGCTGGATTCGATAATTACTTCCACGCTCGCTAGGAGGGACGCTGACACCTCCACCCCGCTCCTGACCACACCACCACCACCACACACTTTTCTGTACGCTCAGAGAGGCCCTGTGCACATAAACAGACGACGGGTCGAAAAGGTCTCCCTCCCGTTCTTTAAGGGTCAAAAGCTGCACTGAATGGCCATCATTCATTAAAACTGAGAGGTTTCTATTCACTGCTGCTCCGTTTCCCACCATGTAATGAATAAGCAAAGTTTCATTTGTCCACTTATATAACTTATATAATGATTAAAAAAAAGTGTGTCGCAAATGTATGGAAGTCCATTTATGCCATTTATTCATTCAATCCTGGATTTAGAGAGTATATTTTATATTAACTAACTTATGGATTAACTATGGATTAAATTAACTTATAATTATGGATACATTGTTTAACAAGGTAACTGAAAAAGTTGATCCCAGCTTGATAAATTCAAAGCAATGGGTTTGAATTTGGTACAATCGCTGAATTGATTCCAGAGTCGAAAGCACGGAAAGCACAAAGAAGTTGATTTGCACCTTTAATCAAATGTAGCCCTCATGCCAGTCAAGCCCAGTGTCAGCCAGTGACATCCATGCAAAGACTTCCTGTTCCTGTGGTTGTCACTGGGTGGAGTCCAACTAGAAAGTCATATAAATCAAAACTGAAAATAAACTCAAAAACTTAAATGGAATAAATGTGTTTCCAAACAGTTACAACGATCAGCCAAATTCTTATCTGCAGCCATAGACTGTAAATAAAAGATACGCACAGCCAGTTCATTTACGTGGCCAGTAGAGGGCGACTCATCTGGTTTCTAAAAGAAGAGGAGAAATTTGAAGCACTCCCCTCGATCCCATTTGCTTAAAACAGACAATAAAGCTGTTGTTGATCTTTACAGCACTTTTACAGTAGCTCACACCTGTTTTTGCATAGCTAAGTAAAAGTTAATCTAAGGCAGTGGAGCGCTTAACCTCCTGGTTTGAGGTTCAGAGCTTTTATTTTTCATGTTAACAGGAGAAAACTGCGGGGACACGAACATGTCGAACACGCAGTTGAATTTCTGACCTTTCGGCTCGAGCCGTTTTCCGCCCTCCTCGATTTTTCCTTACACAACAGTGTTACTGTTCTTTAAGCCGAACTGAAAACCAGCAGCTTTTCCACATGAGCAGTTCCTGCAAAGTCATTTTCATGACTCCATAATTATCCAGAGACTGTTTCCCTTTGTTCAGGCCAGTGTTGATTACACCAAGATAAATCTACCCACCTGGTTCAGCCAAGAGCATAAAAATGCAAATGAGTTTCATTCGCAGTTCAAAAACCATCAACGGTAAGAGGTGTCAGTGCTTTTCTGCATGGTGAGATTTCAAAATTACAACCTTAAAATTCAAATTTTACAAGGAAGGGAAGAGAGGAGGGGAAAACGAACCAGTGACATATGTCTACTCATGAAAATGGAGCTTTGAAAGGATTATTTATGACCGAGAAGGATTACAGGAGCAAAACATTCACGTTGTAAACTGATCAGCAATTTTCTATGACGAGCCATCTGCCGACCTCGGATGCTAACAGATTAGCATCTCCTGCTTTGATAATGACATAGAGGAAACGTGATTACAAAAGAGATTACATATTTCAATTTTATTGACTAATTTTATAAAAAGAGGGAAAAAAGACAAACTTTGCATCAACCTGTTGAATGCAAGTCGAAACCTTTTCATTCCTTCAACCTCCGGTTTGGTCTCCACCACCTCCAGTTTTTCCTGCTCTTTAGACCCGTTCTCACACTAACAGTAAGAATTCCTGGTTAAACCTAACATACACCCACTTATCACAACAGAAATACCATAATAAAGACATGCACCTGCTCTTTGCTGCCTTTCAGGCATCATGTCTCACCTCCTTTACAAAATGAGGTCACGTAACAGGTGAAGTGAGGTGTGTCATGAGGCGATTCTGTGGAACAAAAACCAGTAAAAGTTTCTGGGTATTATACGGTTCTAGAAAACTACTGCAATACCCTGTCCTCAGGTCCTGAAAGCAAACTGACAGAAAAAAGCATCAATGTGAAAGATAAATCTTCTGATAAACACAATAAGAACTAGAAAAATTTGCATTTCCTGCGAAAAAGCTGTGTGGATGCCTTAACGCTGAAGATGCCTGCTGAAAAAAGCTGAAAAAGTTGAAAAGTTGCAAAAAGTTGTATGTCGGTGAAGAAACTGAAAATTCTGCTGAAAACAGGTGAAGAAGCAGAAATTTTTGCTGAAAAGTGGTGAAAAAAAATGTTGCCGTGAGCAGGATTCGAACCTGGCCCTCCTGGTCTCAAGGCGGCTACTCATCTCACTGAGCCAAACTCATTCTCATAAAGAAGAGGTGGAGAGACTGACAATTCTGCTGAAATGAGCAGAAGCTGCTGAGAATTGTGCTGATAAGAGGTGAAAAGGCTGAAAACTTTGCAGAAAAGAGATGAATCAGCAGAATTTCTGCTCAAAATCGTTTTTTTTCTGAAAACAGCAGAAAAAACAGAAAATTTTGCTGAAAGGGGGTGAAAAAGCTGAAATAAGTTGAATTGATAACTGAACGAAATGTTGCCATAAGCGGGATTTGAACCCGGGCCTCCCAGTCTGAGAACTCATCTCACTGAGCTAAAACACAGCTCATCCCGGCAAGCAAAATCAGTCACACCATGGATAATGTGGAAGAAATGGGCAAAAAATATTGCATAAAAAATTCAATATCTCAAAAAGTATATGAGTGAGGAGCACCAAAAGTCATAGCTGGAAAGAGCAGAATTTTTTTAAGATTTGAACGGTGAAAATAGCACAAAAACTGAGGGAGTAGTTAAGCGCCAAAAAACGTACGGAAGCAACTTGAAGATGAAGAAAAGATAAAGAATAAAGAGAAACAGGAACTCAATAGTGTGGATGCCTTTGAGGGCATCCACACAATTAAATACAAGCCCTAGGTGACAATTAGGGATGTACCCTTTCATGAGGACAAAGAAGAAGGCCGAGGATGCCGACAAAGAGCAAGATGGCGATTAGTGCAGCTGCTGTGATAAATAAACAGGTGATAACTGGCTGGCAAAAAGCAATATGCAAAGAAATTCATGCTATTACAGTTAAATAATAATAATAATAATAATAGAAATCATTTTGGAGAGCCAAGATGACTAATATTTAAAAAGATTAACAGAAAGAGCCTTCAGGTCTACAAGAATTAAAACTCCACGTTCCCACTGGTGACCTGTGAAGCTGCCAATGATACATTGTGATTATTTCCACCTGCATCAGGCAGCTTTACATGTGACAAACAAAACTATAGACTAAGAATAAAGTGAAATAAGCTCCGCCATCAACATGAATACATACACGATAACCAAGCATTAGCAGTTGTGTTCTGTATAAGACTTCATGGGTGCCTCAGGGTTGGTGCAACTGCACATAGTTATAGACTCATTCACGATCGGCACCTGGCTGCCTCGGTGAGATTTCATCACACGGGGTGAAAGAGGGATGCTTTCTGTTTGTCATGCACAGAGGCAGTTTTATTTACATATGTAAAAAGACACCATCTGGAGTACTGTAAACCTCCAACGCCCTGCCGAGCCACACTTGGCTGCGCTCCAGACTCCCAACAGTCAGGTCCGGGGTTGGATCCCATCGTTTAGAGACGGAGCGACACGGTTTGTATACAAAAGGGGGAGGCAGAGGTCGGAGTTCTCCACTTGTTCCTAATCTGTTATTCTGAGAAGAGCCTGACAAAGTCTCTTTCTGGTGAGCGCGAGCCAAGTCTGGGCTTTTTTTGGGCAGATGTACCGCCAGCAGCTTCTCACTGAACGTTTGTTTTCGAGGCCACGGTTTAGAGATTCCTCTAATTCAGTCGTGGCGTTCGGACTCTGCGTTCCTGCCGTGCATCTTCGGTTTAACTGAGGGAAGAGTAATAAGTTTACGCAGTTCATTTACATTCTGGTGTTGCAGGATGTTATCTGTGTTTAGCTGCGAGTGTGGTCTCCTGCAGAGTCCTGCCACAGTGTTTGGAGAGCGACTTCAAAGAATTCTAAGCTTTCGAGGAGGGAGAACCGAGCCTCTCTTTGTATATTCAATTTCACGGTGGTGTGTGTGCGTGTGTGTGTGCGTGCGGCAGCCGCTCTCAAACTTTCCATGACAGTTGCCTCTGTGCAGGTTACTCCAGCTGTTTCAAGTCTCCTGGAATTCGAGACAATCCGAGCTTCTCTGGAAACATCTGTTGCTGTTCAAGATTCTTTCTGTCCTTTCTGCACACTTTGAGCCGAACCACACCGCTGCATGACCTGCTACAATGGTCTTTTCATGCACACTGTGGGAGCGTGGTGTCGTTTTGGAAGGTGCTCAGTGAAATGTTGTCCACGTGTTACTGCAGCTGATCTGCCAGGCAGCTTTTCCTGGCAGGCTCGCATCTGTGCTGCTCAAACGTTTATCACTCCAACATACCGAGAGACAAGCGAGCAGCCAAACCTCGGGCCTCGGCTCCAGCGGGCCGTGGCATTGTTAACGTTCGCTGCACAATGCTCCTCTTATCCGTCAACTCCTCTGGAAGCCAAACGGCACTCTAATCTCAGAAGTGGTTCAAACCAGTTTGGGGAATGTCTTCGAGGATGAGGGCAATTTTAGGCTCATTCCTGGGAAAAGAAGAAGAGTTTTTTGTTCTTTCTTTCCAGGTTGTGAAGCAGATGGAATTCATCACTTGTGCTCTCTTTCTGCGCCGCCTCCTGTGACCTTCAGAGCTGACTGCTAAAAGCCTGTTTTCAACTATACCTTTAGTTTAGCTTGGCCTTTGCACCGCAGCAGCAGGTAACTCCACAGACCTCTGCCATATGGGCTTGTCGGTGCACTAAAGAGGCAATAAGGGGATTTTACAAGGCATTAGCTTAAAATAACGAGAATATTTGTATCTGCTGTGGGAGTTGGTGGGGTCATCATCAAAAGAGCTCCTACAGCTGGACCTCTGCGCTTCAGCAATAGCCGACAGCGACTGCATCGTTATTAGTGTCCAACAACAGTCACATGTTTGTGCTAACGTATTGGAAACAGATCCATATCTGAGTGCGTGTCAACATTAAAGCAGGAGACATTTAACTAATCATGTTTAAAAGAGTTTGTTTTGGTTTTTTTAGACCATTAAATTCTACCTCCCTTATCTTAACATTTAGAAAACTTCTGAAAACGCCTTTTATTTAGATCTAAAATTAACCCTGATCAACATCAGTGACCAGATCACATTTTATGTCCTCTGGGGAAGGTCCAACATTTAGAAGTACATCTTGCCTAAAAACCACACCACCACCTCCACCAAGAATCTTTTCCTACATAACTTACTGACAGTTGATTGCGCCTCACGTCTACGTTACTGTCACAATCATCTGTGACCGAAAAACAGCTCTTAGGAGTTTCAGACCCAAAGATCCGACTGCAAATGAACGTCTGTGTTGTTTTCTGGATGTCCAAATCTGGAGCTCCAGCTAAGAAAGCTCTGAATACTTATTTCCATTGTTTGCAGGAGTCAATAGAGTCTAACTGTCATCAAATCCAAGCTCCTAATTTTCTCCTTGTGAAACTTGTGTCAGTTTTTGTGGGTTTTAAAAAAAACCTCCCAGATTTATCCCGAGGACACTTGGAACCATCGGAACGTGGCGTCCTCTAAAATTATCCTACATTCAACTCAGATTTCATAAAACTTTAACACCTTAATAAAAGTTCGGATTATTGTAGGATTTAAATTATTGACTGAGCTTTAGCTCAGACCTGCTGATTTATCTCTTATCACACCTTTAACTGAAGGTATGCTGCGGTCTCACTGTGCTGTACAGACTGTTTACATAAGGAAAGCACCAAGTGTGATGGTATCTTGTTCGAGAAAATTCAAACAGGCCTCACCAGCTGTTTGTTATAGTAACCAAAGAGCAGAAAGCCACAAGATCACAAGGAACGCTCTCTGCTGGACGACTTTTTTGTACCTTAGGTTCCCTGTAAAGCATGGCGGCTGGCAGCGGGTGAGTCACAGGCCAGCAGTGTTTGAAGAGAGCGTGTTTCCATACAGACGCACTGAAGACAGTTCACAGGACAGACTGGCATGAAAGGCGAGCATACCTCGCGGATAGAAACTAGCTGACAAAGATGCCGTGTCTGTCTGCAGAGAGGAACGCGCTCAAACACATGTGCAGCCTCTATTTGTCCGGTCATGCTTCGCAAAGAGGAGGTAGTTTCAGATTTGATTTTTTCTCTCACCCCAACCGGTCGCAGCAGATGGCCCCGCCCCCCCCTGAGCCTGGTTCTGCCGGAGGTTTCTTCCTGTTAAAAGGGAGTTTTTCCTTCCCACTGTCGCCAAAGTGCTGCTCATAGGGGGTCATATGATTGTTGGGTTTTTCTCTGTATCTATGAAGCGCCTTGAGGCGACTTTTGTTGTGATTTGGCGCTATATAAATAAAATTGAATTGAATTGAATTGATTTAACTGCAAAAACAAAATAAATGACCCTTCTGGGATGGGCTTGTGAGGAGACCCCGCCCACCTGTGATTTGATCGACTTCAGCTCCATCATCGTGGACTGCAGCTGACATATCTGGACTCCGCTCTGAGTGGGACGACGGCTCTAACCAGAGGTCTGAGAGATGATCCACTCCACCAATAAGAGCAAAACAAGCAGCTAAAATGACCCACCAAAATACCTGGGCAGCCAATCGGAGTAATAGTATGGTTTAATTTTCCATGACAGGGAATTACACCGATCGTAGACTAGAAACTGTTCAAACTTCACTCAGATTTTCCTGTAACTGCAGAAAACACTGGAATATGGAAAAGTAGTATTAGCTTTTGGTGTTACCGTGTTACTAAAGCAGGTGTCGACACAAATGCACAGACATACAAACAAGGTAAAAGCAGCACCGGCCAAACGGCTCCTTGTTTAATAAAGCAACAGCTAGAACAGTTCAAAGGAAGTGCGCCGAGGACACGAAGCTCCGATAGACGCATAAATAAAAAGTGATGAGGGTGGAACGGCATCGGTGCCGTTGCCAAGGCCGAAAAACAAAATTGGAATTCGGCGTCACTCCTGGCAAACCGCATCAATCACTGCGGGAGCTCCACATCTCAAACCTCTGCAGTGAATCTAATAAAGCTGTACTATTTAAACGGATTAAGTGCCTCATTGTCCGACTCCGCCGACCGCTGTCTGTGCACACAAAAGCCCCAAAGCCTGACTCGGGCAGAGTTCAGCAGCCGACACCACCCCTCCCCTCCTCGCCGACTGGAGGAACTGTGTCACCCTTGTGATCATTAACTGAGTATTGTTCTCGGAGTTCAGACACAGCGGTGCGTTTGATAACAAGCCGGGAAAGTTTTGGACCTTCATTTAAAACTAGTTTGGAATAACAGCGCAGGAGCTGGTGCCAATTAGCCACTGGTCAACCCTCATCACAGCTAGAGGTTAGCGGGGGGTCAAAAGGTCAAAGCTGAAACTTAAACTGTTACAGCGAGCAGCAGGAGGCCGGAGAGCAGCAAGCAGCAGAAATGCATCATCCTGGGCTAATATTTGTGTCGCGTGTTGAAGAAAAAGTTTCAGAGCGAGAGAGCGGGAGGGTTGTCGATTTGCCTTTTGGTTCCCGCCAACACCCCCCGACCCACCCACTCACTCCACCCCTGAAGACCTCACTGTTTGAGCAACAGATCCCTCGCCGGCTCGACAACAAGCGGGAAGTGGCGAAGAGGGAAGAAAACAGGCATGAGAGGACTGAAAGTGCCTGTCTGAGCAGCTTAATGATGCAATCTGGCAGAAACACTCCCCCCTCGACCATACACACACACACTCCTCCATCACCTCCCCAAATCCCCCTCCCAACCCTGCCTGCTCAAGCGGTGACATCACCTCGCTGAGAAGCAACAGTTGCAGAGCTGCATGCGGTTGTTGGAAATGTTTTCCGACAGCAGTTACGGTACTTGAAGCCGTGACAGGAGCAGCGGAGATTAGAGACTCCAATTCTCTACTTTCAGTAGAAAATTCAAGGCTGGGTGACGAGAATCCAGTCGTTACAAATCTGGATCTTAAGGAGGGCAAACAGAATGAAACAGATCTTTAACATGTCAAACAAACAGTAGTGGACTTAAAGGTTTCCACTCATCGTCTTGGGTGCAGGGAAGGAACTCGGCGTTTAAAGGTCAGATTGACACAAACACGAGTTAATCTGACTAATAATTCGGATTTTTCTTTCCACATGTTGATGTTTAACTGTTGCTTCTGATATATTACGCAACCACCCGCCACTGGCCAGGGCACCACTGCTCTCTGTCTGTCTGTGACAGGCAGGCTGAACTTAAACAGACGACAGCTGATCAAACCTCGTTCGCTGAATGTGTTCAGATTTATTTTATTACTTTTAGACTCATTGACGAGTCGCAGAGAAACTCCAGCTGCTGTCTGCAGCGCGAGTAGCACAGCAGCATGACAGCTGATCATGTGATCCCTAGCTTTGGAAATAAATAGCTGGAAGGTGTAAAAACAACGACCCCTCAAAGCTGGCTACTAAACCATCAAATAAGATGACAAAATTAAAAAACAGCCAGAAACGGGCCGAGCCAGCTGGCTATTAGCTGATGTATTTATCTCCCCAACCCAGCATGACCAGTATATGTATACATATAGTATAAAGTACCAATAAAAGTGGGCAATATATTCATAATAAAGTTTGTTTTACCCCCCAAAGACAAAAAATAAGCCTCAAAAGTCCACGACCAGTCAGACTATTTCTGACGATAAAAGGAGGTCATAATAGATTTTATTTTTTGATTCAATTTTCTCTAAACTGACTGAAGTATCTCAACCCAACAGACCAAAACACCCAAACATGACTGGCTCCAATTCTAAGATTTTTAGAATACAATAAAAGGCTTTTTTTTTCCAGCTCTGTGTGTTTATTTTCTTCAAAACAATTGAATACACAAATATGTGCAGTAGTACTGTGTGTAGTACTGATGCATGCAATCCTGCGGCCCAGCTTTTATAAGCTGCCTTAGTAGACAGATGGGGAGTTTAAGTGATCTTACTGCGGGCAGAGAGTAAACTCTCCTGGACAGGCTGACAGGATTAACCCTGCACGGCCTTTAGTGGTCGAGCTCAGGCCGGATGCTGCTGGTCAGAGACGCTGCCAACTTCCCATTAACAAAAAGAACCGGGCATGTATAGATCCAATAATAATGGTTTAACTCGTGCACAGAGATTCACAGAGATCCTCGTGAACAGATTCGACCTCCCAAATAAAGATTTGTCAAAACAACTGACCATCCACCAAAATACAGGCCGGAGAGAGACAGCGATGGTGCCACGTTTAACAAACCAGAACACAGAAGAAGACGTTTAGTTGGTTTTACAATCCGCAGCATCCTACTCAATCTTAATACCTTTTAACTGATTTTCAGGTCTAATTAGATTCATTGTTCTCCAACTCCGTATAAGAAAGAACCACTTTGTCAAACTACTGGAGGTCCCGATTGTTATCTTAAACCACTGTCAAAAACCTTACATTAGTGCATTATCGCCTTACATTAGCGTCATCTACGCTAAATGAAAGATAAATAGATTGAGACTGGTTTTGAACTGGCTTCCGTAGGTTTCTGGAGACAGCCTGTAACATAGTGCTGCCTTTATCTTCAAATAAATAATGAGGTCTCATGTGAGTCAGAAATGTTTGCTCTATACTTGCGGTTTTGGTTTTTCCCCCTTTCTGCTCTAACTTTTTATGATTTTTCCCCCTATCGCACGCTTCCAGTGGGACAGAAAGAACACGCCGATATATTTTTTTATGTTAATGACTTGTTTTGTTTTTTTCTTAATTTTGCGGACTTCTTTTAATTATGACTTTTCCCTTTATGTAGGTACATAAAGCAGACTTGGGTAGAAATTACAAGGGGGACATAAGCCACACATATGTGGCTCACAGTGGTTTGGTCCAGAACCAGTGGACCAACTCCTTTACTTTGCAAACCTGAAACAAAGGCTGTGTGAGACGTTCGTCTTTCTACCACGTATTAGAAGAAAACACACATTGCTCATTTTTCTCTGAGTTTTTGATTATGTAACCTTTAGCCGACCACTGGTAGGAGACTGAAGCTGCTCACTTTAAACTGGTACCCAGATGGACCGGCTTGACTTACTTCCTGTTTCTAAACACACCATGCTGTATGGATAGCGCGTAGTATTGTGTGATTAGGTTTTCTGTATCTAGTTTTGTACATACTCTAAATATCTTCCTTAAACCTTCCTTAGACCTGACAGCTGTAGGAGCGCGAAGCCTTTTTCCTTTAATAGCTTGTCTCCTCTTCATGCTAGGCAGGAAGGTAAGACCTGTAAGTTATGTTTCTTTTCTAGAATATTTTGTTTGCTGTTTTGGCCATGCCCACCCAGAAATTTTCAACCTCGAAAGATAAATAAACTAGTCTGGACTGCAAACCTCGCTGTAGCACTGGTCCTTCCTTGTGAGCAGGAGAATCCTGTTTGTGCTAGGCTCTGGTTTCCAGTAGGCCGGAGTGTAACAATCTTCTTTTTTTCCCTTTTTTTTGTTGAGCAAAGCAAATATTTCTTTAATGTACTGATTGGTGGTGTTTTGAAAGAAAGCACCAGACTATGGCACCAGTCAAACCCGCCCCCAGTAATCACTGGTGACAAGGGAAAAAACACATAGGAGCCGTTGCTAGCAAGAAATTGGTCATAAAGAGGTATACAATGCACCGTGAGGTTGATTTGGTTGGTAGCAGGTTGCTGCTGCAGTTTGCATGGAAGACCCCGACTGGTCTCCAAATGGTTGCCAACTTCTGCAGTGCAAAGCAATCACAAGGTAGTTTTTGGTGCAGGACCCTCTTTGCGACACATCTCACCTAGCAACAGGCAGCAACCACTCACCAACCGGTTGGGAGATATGCATTTCTTACTCACCAGGAGGTTGTCAGGAGGTCAAAGACTGGTCTCCAGGTCTTAAGTTATTTGTTTTGTTGACGACACAGTTGTATCTCAGCACTCCTCTAAACACCTCCCTCCTCTGTACACTGTCAGCTCTCTGTTAAATATTAAAATCTGGATTGAATCTGGTAATAAAACTGCGCCTTTTGTTGTGGCTCTGGAAAGTACCTGACCTCGGCCTTGATGCTGACAGCTGCTCTAGGTTACTGTGTTCGAAGTCCAGCAGCGTGGGAGTCACTCTGGACTTGTTACTTATCAGACTGATTTCTAAATCTGCTTTTTACCAACTAAAGAACATCTCCAGGCTCCCGCCAACATCACCACCCGCCTCGAATACTGCAATAGCGTCTGCCTTCCAAAGCACTGTGCAATCACCAGTGTGCTCAGCAGTCACTTTAACAATACATCAGCCCTACTCTTATGCATCTTCATGTCTCCCGGTTAAGTTGTCCATCTATAAAACCCTAAATGTAGCACAGCTCTTACTTACAAATGCAGAAAACAAACCCAGTTTAAAGCTGACATGACTAGCCACTCGAAAAATCATGAGAAAAAACATAAATGATCAATTAAGCCGCTTATTGTCAAGCAAAAACACCAAAAAACGGCAAGATGCACCTTCAAAACTGGTTCTACAGCATCTTTTGATTGGCTAGAAACCATCGTGCTATTTTTGCACCAACTACACAAAATAATTAACAGAGGAAGTAAATAATCTCGGCCTTAATCAATAATGAAAACAGTCCTTCACGGTGTGGCTCCACTCAACAACTTTCCTATTAACCGAGCGTTTGGCACGACAAGCTGCAGATATGCACGGCATGGTACGTTACCCAGAACCCCTTTCTGCATCCCTACACAAAGCCAAAGAATGAGCTCCGAGAAAATGCTTTCATATAAAAAACACAGGCCTGAACTCCAAATAAACACTCCCAAATCTACTACAGCTACGCCACAGAGCAGCTCGCATAATCACCACAGTCTGGGAATTGTTAACTCAGCTCATTAATAGTTGATTCTGGAGGAAAATACAAGTTTTTACGATCAACGCCCTCTCGCCGGAGCCAGTTAGGTGACTGAGGGGTTTTTTCACCAGATGCCGAGCCAAGCTCTCGGGTTTGACACTGATCGGAGAGACGCGGGAGGCAGAGCAAATGAAAATGCTGATTGGGGGTCTTCCCATCGCTCTAATGGCAGATGGAGCAGCCGAAGCCCATTACTCCGCTTTTTACAAATCGCCTGAGCAAGCACAAATGCCATCTCCCTTCAGATAACGCAGAGGAGGCTTAAACGCGCTGTCTTCAGTTCTCATCTCAAACATGTCGAGCGCTCCGATGAAATCTCAAAGGTTAAGTGCTCTGAAATGTTGAGGTGAAGACAAAACAAAGAGTTTTATCTGAAAGTTTTTATAACTAAAAAGAAAGCGGATGCTGTAAATCACAGTTCTGGTTTATTTACATGGCGCACTCTCAATAATCGGCTGTGACTCTTTAGGTCATCAACTTTACTGTCTCTACCTCTGTTGTCCAGACTCAGGGGGAAAACTGGGAATGGCTGTAGCTTTAAATAGGAATCCCCACACTGGTTTGTCTACATGTTTGAGACCGTAGACTCCATTTGTGTCGTGTTTTTGTTTGACAGCGGTCACATGAAAAGACTTTTTACTTGCTACAAGCTATTAATGATCATACAGAGAACTGACAGATTATTAATAGAAACAGGAACAAGCTGAATAAACCAGAAACATCCGAATCCTCTGTTTGTTTTGCATCACTTTCTCGAATTTCTGTGGCACAACTTTGAAATCGCCAACAACCAAGCAGCTGAAACAGAGAGATGGCAAAAACCTGAGGCTGGCTCCAGAAGCAAGTCAATCCCCACAGACTGTACAGTTAAAATGTCCATAAATAAACATGTTTACAACCTTCTACAAAAACGCTTTTGGTCTCTATCGCTAATTTACCGTCTCATAATAACTTCAAAGCATAATTAAACCAATAAAACTGTATGCAGGCTTTTGACTGCTGTAAATTATGTATGAAAAGGGTGCTTAGCTCAACTTAATGACTTATAAAGCCAAATGAAGCGGGTGAGTTGCAGTGGATGGATGGTCCAAAATCCAAGCTTTAAAGCTACAGTCCAAAAACCAGTGGACAGTGTTGTCTTTATTAGCATATTGGGAAAGTTGCTAGGCCTGGCGGTGGATACTAAGAACATTTAGAGTTATCAACTTTCTTCAACGCAGAGAGAAAAATGTGCAGCTCGGCAGACAGTAAGATAAATGAGGGCGAAAAAGGGAGACTCGAGGGAGTTTCTTTCCACTTTAAGCATAAAGCTAAATTACACTGTATTCGTTTAGCCTGGGATACACTCAAAGCTCATATCGTAATCCAAAGATACAAACAGGTCAAACTTTAAGAGTCTTTAAGCTCTGTTTTAAAAACAAAAGCTTCTTTATGTTTTTTTCTACATGTGAAATGTTTAACATCCATTAGAAGAAGATCAGGCTGACAGCTATCCTAGCTGAGGGACAAGATATGGCCTTTGTTAAAAGGACACCACAAGCCCTCCTGTTTATCCTCTCAGGTCTCCCACCGTTAACTCCAGCCTGTGTTGTGTTTACTGTCGTTTCACTGTCTGCATATCCTTCACAACGAACAAAGAGGTCAGAATCACAGACTGTATGAAAGGAAAACTGGCCACTGTTTCTTCTTCTTCCTCTCATGCAGGCCCGAGGGAGGATTGGATAATAATTACACTTGCTCCAGCTCCTTGAGATACAATGTTGCTACTAGAGGTGGGGGGAAAAATCGATACTGTGTAGCATGGTGATATTTTGTTTGTTAATAATGTATCGATACTGGGACAGCAGAAATCGATATTTTGTTACAAACAATTTTTTTGTGGACTGGAACACGGAACTCTGACTTCAGAGCATGTTGATCCTTTTTCTGAGCAAGAATCCTGACATTCCTTCACTGTCCAAATGTGTTTAACTTGTTTTTTTTGGCAGCAATAAACATGACAGTTTACTTATTTTAATTTAAGACATGTTTTATTTTAATTAAGTTTAAAACTTTTTTATTTGATGTAAAATTATATTTTGTTTTAATTTACTTTCAAATTCTTCAGTTGCTGAAGGGGCTGCATAGTTTTCATAAACTGCATAGTTCAGAATAGCTATAATTGTACCAGATGGTTGATTCAGTTAAGTTGGACTAGACTGTAATACAAACCGTTCAGTTTGTCAACAATAAAACTGAAATGAGAGAAAGACTGAGTGTGAGACTTTGATATTAGATAAAATGAATATTGATAAAGTTTACCTTTATGTACAGAATCTGAATATCGCAAAATATTTTAAAAAATTGCAATAATATCGTATCGTGCGTTAAGTATTGTGATAATATCGTATCGTGAGTTAAGTATTGTGATAATATCGTATCGTGAGTTAAGTATTGTGATAATATCGTATCGGGAATTAAGTATTGTGATAATATCGTATCGTGAGTTAAGTATTGTGATAATATCGTATCGTGGGATGTATGGTGATTCCCACCTCTAGTTGCTACAGCGCTTTCTGTTGCAGATGTCACATAAATACCTCTGAAATGTCTCAACATCTTATTTTAAGTTGCCTCGTGTAATTCTGCCTACAATGACAAGCAACAGTCGGCACTCAGTTAAATTGGAAAAAAACGAGTTTCCCACTTAATTCCACCTCAACACCGATAAAGCAAATCACCTTCGGCAGCCTCTGCAGCCCAATCTGCTTTTCCTGCCGGCTTTCTGACCGGACGTCAACCTGTCTTCCTCCCGCCTGCCGAGAACTGACAACCTAAAGCAGGCAGAAACAAACGCCCGCTGGACCCGCTGACATTTCCAGCCCTCAGATTTGTTGTGCTGCGATGCTGACAGCGAGGCCAGATGAATATTTATGCGGCCGCCTCCTGCGAGAAACCACCCGCCTCTCGGATGACAGCTGATGACAAACATGTGGACGGACTGCACAGAGGAGGAGGCGGAGCCGTATCTGTCAACCTTGTGTTTTCATTCAAGTTCTCAGTTGATGCGTTCACACTTTTAAGAGCCGTCACTTCACCAAGTTGCCCGTTTCAAAGAACAACAAGCAAGTTCGTCGCTTCTAGTTCGTTCACGTCATGCGTGCACTTCTGTGCAAGTCTCTCTGTGACCTTCGCCAGCACCAGAACACGTTTTAATAACAAACAACAACAAAGGGCCACTGGGGGAAGAGGAGAGAGATGATTTGCATTCAGCTAAGAAAGTGTTTGTGTGTAAAGACGATGCTCTGGGGAATCGATAGCGCTGCTGTTTGGGAGAGAAAACATCACTTTAATTTTGTTTTTCTTCCTGGAGCGGAAAGTTTTTACGTGCTCGCCTGTGCGCCGAGTGAGCTTTATGTTTTATAACCCTTCAGGCTTTTGAAACTATGGAGGGGGGGAAAAATAAAAAAGGAATGAGAAAATAACAACTTCTGTCTTTCCTTTCCTAGAGGAGTATTTCCTCTGCTGTAAATTCGTTGTGTTTGCTCAGCTCGACAGGCTGATCATCTCGGGCTCGTGTCACCTCGCTGGATCTGAAGTGCTGCTCGCCTGAGACTGTTTTTAACAGCAGCCGCGTCTGCAATAAAGAGGCAATTTCAGCGGATATTTCTCCGGCGGGAGTCAAGCGAGGACAGCTGGCAGATTTACGTCAAGTGACTGCACGTGTGGAGTCCTGAATCACTGTTGATATCGCTCGAGGGAGACGACGAAGAGACCAAATATGAATTTACGGCCCTGCCGTGTGACAGAGGCTCCGCGCGCTAAGGTAGAACCAGCCTCCCTCCATCCCCACAGGCCATAATCTCCCAGGAAGGAGGAGAGAAAATAACATCTCTATGGCAACTGCCGGTCTAAAGGTGAGATGTTATGTTGCAGGGGAAGACGCTGTGACCACTGCACAAACACAGACTGATATTTATGTCTCATCTCTGAAAAGTTGAATGTGTGGTTTCAGCTCTGCTGACAGGAACCGCAGACTAAATGTAACATCAGAGAGGGAAAAATGAAGCCATTAAAGTGACATGACAGCGAGGAGAATAGTGCAAGTAGCTTTCTTTACCTGAAGGAGGGGAACAGCAGCAAACTAAAGCAGTTTTTTAAGAGCATGAACAACGAGGTAGAAGCTGCTCGACACCAGCAGAGATGCTGTTCCTGGAAGCGGATACGAAGTGCACAAAGGACAGAAAAGTTGATATGAAAAGTACTTTCAGCACATCCATCATTAATAATCTGAACTTTTCAACCCTTCAAAGTTTATTAGCAGTAACCCCTGAAGCTCTGCTCTGAAATCAGTGGTTTCTGTCACATTTCAGGTCTTTGACTATGACTGTGGATCAGAAGCTAGTGAGGGTGGTGTTTGGCTGCGCAGCTAGCCTTCAAAAAACCCAGAAACTATTCAAAAAAAAATCGCAAAACCACGTCGCTAATGATCCACACTGAAGTGTAAAACTCATTATACAGGGGAGGTGGTCAAATGTCGTCTTTATGGGGAAAGAATTAAACACCTGAAGCACTTTTACAGATGTAGCAGTTAGCTAGCTCCTAGCTAGCTGTAGCTAGCTAGCTAGGAGCTAGTTAGCTAGCAGTTAGCCATCTTCTAGGCTTTACCTGACCTTGGGAGTCTGAACAAAAGGTCTCAACTATCAGAGAATTCTGCTGAAATGTATGAAGTGTATGTATAGTGTAGCACTATAGCAGGTATCTGTGTCTGTGTGACACAACTATGCATCTGGACACACTTGCTAACATTTCCTGATACCTTATCATGATAACCACCCTGCTATCTGAACACAGTCATTTCAGACTCCAAAGAAACAAAGTGGAAATGTAAACACGGATGCTTCAAAACGGCACTTAAATGAGCAATATCATAGTGGTTACTGCCATCGTTTATGTACAGTCTGCTCAGTTGACTCTGTTTGTGCTAAAAAGCCAATTTAAAAAAAAAAAAACCCTCAGTACTATCTATCTTATAAAACACAGGGGAGGAGGTGACACTGACTGAGATAAAACAGGCTAAAACAGGCTGCACATTAGATAAATGAATTAAAGCCTGTTGACAAGTTTACAAGGGGGAAAAAAATTTTTAAAAATCTGCAGCTGCACAGGTGACTCATGAAACACTTTAATTTAGCAGAACATCAACAAAGTCATCAGAGTTCAGATTCCTCAACATGAAGAAGCCCTCTGATGACTTATTAGGACCTCTAGATGTGACGGGTCGGATGGAGACGATGTATTGGTCAACTGCTAAATAAATTTCAGATTAGCAACTTTGGTTTGACTGCGAGAAAGAAATCAGGGAAGCAAAGTATCAAGTCATCACAGCATAAAAGCCCCAATCAGAACACTCAAGTCCACGTAAACATCATCAGTGTCATCAGCGATGTAAATAAAACTCCTTCTGCAGACAACTCGACTTAAAACTTCACCACAATCATTGAGTATTCACTCAGTCAGCGTCGGAGGGGTGTGTTTGTGTGTGTGTGTGTGTGTGTGTGTGTGTGTGTGTGTGTGTGTGTGTGTGTGTGTGTGTGTGAGTGTGATTTAGGGCTGTGGAATATGACCAAAATCTCATATCCCAATATAAGAATTCTATCGTCCTGATAACGATATAAATCACAAAATTGTAACATTTTCTGTAAATTCTGTGAATCTCGGGCAGCTCAACTTGCATGAAGTGTTTCCAGCTGCGTGTCATGTAGCTGGAGTCGAGTGTTTTAACCGATGCATGAAACGATACATTTTTAGACATAAGTTGTAACAGCCGCCGTTTTCTTTGTGAGTATTTATTACACGGCGTGCTGCGGGGAAAAGCCTGTTCTAACGTTTGAGTCTAAGGTTTATTTTTAGCACCTGGTGGCTCTTTTTTACCTCTCATCCGTAAATAATCTGCTCTTTCACATGATTCAGTTTATTTTGAAAAGTCTCAACAGGATCTTGAGCTTTATTGTGAAAGGTTTGTGTGGAACATAAACAAGCAGACACGCGATGGTGTTACCGTCGTTGTTGCTAACCACAACGCATAAAAACAGGCGCTTGTCCATCCGTAGTGTGGTTATATTACATATAAGAGAAATAGAGAACTTTAAGAAATGAATATAGCCACTACAGTGACCATCAAAACGATGAAAAAATGTTGCCGTAAACAGTTTATTTTGCGACACCACGAAACAAACGATAGCGTAAAATGAAACGATAGACGTTTTTATATCGTCATCCATATATATCGTTATATCGAACAGCCCTAGTGTGCTTCATTTTTACGTTGCAGAGTCTGTTACAATCTCCAGTCCGAAGGTCGGACCACACCTGGTTTTAACCGCCAGTGTAAAGCCATCACTTGCTGCTGCGGCGCCCACCTGTTGCAGTAATCAGAGCAACATCCACGCCTTGAATCTCAGACGTTCGACTGCAGTGCAGACATTAATGAGGTACGGGCTCCAGGCTCGTCACTGTCAGTGATCATCTCAGCAGATGAAGGCATGAAATTCAGCCAGTGTTTGATTTATAGGCAGAGGAGGAAAGGGCGACGCTCACCGAGAAGTGTTTTTAGTCCGTTTAGTGTCCCAGCACATATTAGTTAAACTGGACACAGAGTTTATGTGGAGCTAATGAAACGGTTAATCAGGTTGGTTATGTCAAACATAAGGTCGGGGGACCAAAGTCAGCCCAGCAAAGACTCCAATCCGGCCCGTGGACCATCTTTGGAAAATCTGGAAGAGGGCATACAGTTTTTATCAGTTTTCTGTTATCTTACACTGCTGACAGATTTCTTTACAAATTGAGTTGTGCTGTTTTTCTTATACTGACACATCGCAGGGATTAAATGTGCAGTTAAAACTTCTTCACTGGTCATTTAGTCTGGAACTAAAACTCTCTGCAAATGCTGATAGATGATAGATGGCAGCCTTAATCTGGACTCTGAGTACATACAGGTAAATATACAGTTAATCCCTCTGTCTAAAGCAGAGGTGGGCAATTCCAAGCCTCGAGGGCCGGTGTCCTGCAGGTTTTAGATCTCACCCTGGGTCAAAATCAGCTGTGTTGGTTCAAGGACACATCTAAAACCTGCAGGGACACCGGCCCTCGAGGCCTGGAGTTGCCCACCCCTGGTCTAAAGATATGCGTGCGCCACATGTTGCATCACTACAGACTGCAGAGCAGAAACGGGCCCCCGGCCAGCTCTGATGGAAGCTCACCGAACGAATTAATTCGTTTTAGCCACATGTCACCTGAATCTCTGGCAGTTGTGCATAAAAGAAAATTTAAAGAAAGTTTAAAGAAAATTAAAGAGAAGACGTGTGAGGCTGCAGGCAAAGAGAGAGGAAAATGCAAAGGTGTCAGTTTTTAGTCCATAACTTGTACCTGATTCAGTAAAATGTCACCGGCTGAATACATTAGGCTGTGAGGCGGGAGGCTCAGAGAGTGTGGCCTTTTATTAACACTGAGAAATCCCACGGTTCACTTCAGGCTGTTAGGGAGGAAAATGACATCTTTGTCTGCGCTTCATGAAAAATTAATCAGCTCGTTTTCAAAGAATCGCAGAGAAGGAGACATTTATCTGAGCCGGGTGACAGCATTTACATTTCCAGTTTACCTTTTGGGGGATTTTTTTAAGCTTTGTTAATGCAACAAAAAGGCGAGAGGAAGAGGAGAACCGAGCTGGACGGTCAGCAGCTACACCTCCAGGATTCGCTCAGCAAATAAATATCTGCGGTCATTGGACATTCTGCACACGGCTCTTAAAAACAAACCATAAAACGTGTTTATTTGCGTGCATTCTTCGCCGCCTTCTCTTTTTCTGATGATGACATTTGCTCAAATTACTCAAAAGGAGAAAGCTGGGTTGGACGCAGCAGTGGCGTTTCCCAGAAGATCTTGATTCGCAGCGAGCCGTCGGAAGGATCAGAGCTCCGTCTCTGCACAGACGCTGGCACTCAGCGGGAAGCTCCTGAAAATCTGCCAAAAACGTCACATCACATCCTGTTCTGACGAACTCCGAGAAACGAATTCATCTGCGAAGAAACCGAAAGACCTGCGGCTGAAACTCAATAATAATTATCACGGTGGAAGAAATTGCCCTGTACAGTTAAAAGGATCAGTCGGCTGCAGGATTGATTCTTTAACCGTTCGTGTTATGGACAAAACAATTATTCAGTCAATAAAATCTGGGAAGCCACCGGCCGATGAGCGGAAACAGCCACTGCAGACGGCGAAATCTGGGCCAGGACTTCCACTTCTGCTGGTCACTTGCAGAAAGCTCGCACCCACACGCCACTAAAGCCTTCAAACTCAGACTTCACCAGAAAGCTGCCGATTCTGCACATTCACATGCAGATCTCCGTTTCCTCAGATTGAATTATTCAAGACTTCACCAGCGACGACATAAAGCCTCAAGCACTGCCCTAAACTGCACCAGAGCCCTGTGGAAAACTGATAGTCACGCAGTGCTAGCTCCAAACAGCACTAAGACCTCAGATCTGCTTTAAACCACGTGAACCGAGGCGGCCCACGTTTCCGAGAGATGAATTCTGGGAAACGGCCCTACAGATCCAGAAGACTGCTCACGCTCGGATTCACACTTCTGTCAGAGTTAAACCTGTCGCCTTTGGATCGAAATACTGGCGATAAATCACAGAGAAGGAACACTGGAGTCCTTTTCAAATATCAGAGCTGAGAGGAAGCGCTTCTGCCGAGCCACGGACAGAACGAGCTTTCAGGAAAGAAAGAAAGAGGGAAGAGTGAGCGCTTCAGAATAACAGACTGACTGCCGAAGTCTCACACAGGACTCTTATCAGGACCAGATGTGAGTGAAGCAAGAGCGATTTTAACATCAGCCCAAGCTCGCCAAAGGGTTTCACTTCTCAATTCAATGAAATGTGACACTGAAGTAACTTTCAATACGTTCTGCAATGAGATGAATACACTTACAAAGCAATGAAGCAGCTCGCTTTCGCCCCTATTCGCCCCTTTGAAATCTAAAAAATGAAACGAGCTGAAGCCTTTGTGCCAAACAGGTCAGCGAGCAGCTGGACGTTTGCAGCCAAAGAAAGAGCTTCAATTATCTGCTGATTAATTAATTAGACTGTCATCATCGTGTATCAGCTCAACACGACTGACAGCGCAGAGGAGAGTCAAAGACCTGTGAAAATGATTAGATAATCAGATAATCAGGAAGCTTCAAAAAATAAAGAAATAAAAAAACATTGCGGATGTGGAACGTTAATTGTGTAGCTGTTGGAAAAGTCGGACATCGCAGCCTAAGAAGACTGGTATGCCTTTAATTTTAGAATCTTTCTAATGCAAAGAATCGTAAGTTTGAGACAATGTATCAAAAGTGGAAAAAGTCTGTCTGTCTTTGTTTAGTTTAGGGGTTTTTTTTCACACCTAGAGACAATTTCCTATCAGCAATTAATCTAATGTGCACGTCTTTGGACTTTGGGACAAAGCAGGAGTACCCGGAGCAAGCCTGAGCAAAGGTAGACTCCAAAAACTGGACTGAGAAATGATGCGTTTAATGTTTACAGGCGACGAGATGCCCACAGAGCTGACTGGCACGTGCCCTGCTGGCAGCTGATGCAGCGCATAATGAAAGAAAACAGAAACAAACCTAAATCTGCATCAAAACTACAGCAGAGACAACAATGCACGAGCACTGCAGAGCAGCTGAGGTCAGCCTGGTGTGTGTGTGTGTGTGTGTAATCTGCAGTGTGTTGGGATGGACAGCTTGTTATCTGGGCTGGACTGCAGAGCTTAATATTCAGCCAGCAGCCAGATTAGCTGAGGACAGCCCGTCAGTCTGCAGCTGCACGACGAGCGCGGGGTTGTGTGTTTCAGCGGGAGTGTCTGTCTCTGTGAGGACCGTGTCCAGGCTGCAGACCTGCAGGGTGAGGGTGTTTGCGACATTCGTTTCCCAGCCCTTCTTCTCCAAAATCAGATCCGGCAGCAAAATGAAAGCGGTGCTCTTAAACTCAGACTGGGGAGAAGTCAGTCAAGCTTCTATTTTCTCCAAGTCTGATAAATAAAGTTATTATTATTATTACAAAATGCCACATTTGTGCCACACCCAGAAGGTCTCCTGCAAAAACAGACCACTAAGAGCCCCAGCTATCCCAGCATGCACTGCAGCGATGCGATAGGTCAGCGTCCGAGTGAGAGGTCGCCTCCTCTTTTATCTCAATCACAACGATTCACCGCGCTGCTCAAACTAGCGTCCGCCCAGCAGGCTTTAAAATTCATTCTGAAGTTCACACCTGTGCCCTGAAGGTGCTCAGAACAGGGAATTCTGGGAAATGTAGGAAATGTTGGTAGGGTTTGAGCAGAGAGGCAGGCTGAGAGAAAAAGCTGAGGTTATTTTGTTTGCTTTGTGCTGCCATCGTCATCACTGTGAGCATCCAGGTGTCGATACAGCTTCACAGGAACTTTGTGCCCATGAGCAAGGCACTCATCCTCCAGGTATATGATCCATTATCCTCATACTTCCTCAGAGAGCATTTTTATGCAGTGTATAAAGGGGATGTTTGTTCCACCACCTGATGACAGTTAGGGGGGAAACAAGAGGGTGTACTGCCTTGCTCAAGGGCTCCTCAGCAGGATACGAGGTCCCTGTGAAGCTCTGCCTTCACCTGAGCGCTGACAACAGCGTTTTCTGCCACCACTCCCCCGAGGCGAGAGGCTTCAAAGCATGGAGGAGGGATGATGCGTGGAAATTGAAAAATTAGGTCAAAGTCTGCAGGACGCGGGGAAGCTTTGCATCCGCCGCCGCCGCAGACTCTCGCGCCATCAGCAAAGCATGTAAATATTGCAGCGGGGCATCTGACCCCGTTTCCCAGGGACGCGCTTGTTTACACTGGAGGAACTCCGAGTTGGCGGTTTATACGTGCAACCTTCCCCGCCCCATCTATCCCTCCTCTTCATCACCACTTCTTGTCTCATCTTTTCAGCGTTCACAGCAGCAGCGGTGGAAACATTAAAATGCGATGTGTGCGTTCAGAGTCAGCTGTTACAATCTCTTCCCCTCCCTCCCTCCCTCTTCCTCTGTGCCGTTTTCTTTCTCCATACATGGCCGAGCCCCACAAAGCCTCCAAAGACTCGGAGAGAAGCAGGGAAAACACGGCTCGCAGGAAGCTGAAATATGACACTATGATACTCTCCAGGCTGAGAGTGAGTCTGCAGCAATGTGACATATCAATCTGAAGTAGAAGAAGAACAAGGAGGAAGGAGGGGGGAGAAAGAGAGGGAGGTGGTGGTGAGGGGGGCTAATGAGAAAATCAATACCCAAGCTGCATTTCAGTATCTTGCAAAACAACCCGATATAGCACGCTGTAGTGTTATTGGGGGGCGCAGGAATATAATGGGAATCATTCATCGCATCTCCGGAGAAAAGGCTGCCTGGCTGCGGTGTGTCATGTGAAAAGTGTGTCTCCTAACAGCTGCATGCTGCCTGTGCACCATCTAAGCAGCGTGCAGGGCTCTGCTCAACATGATTTTATAACAAAACCTCTCTGACAACAACTTTCCTACTGACGAACACAAACCTCCACAGAATTCCCAGGATATCCCCACAGCAGGCTGCTGTGTGCCTCCTGCGCTCCAGTGAGGCTTCAAAGTGCACTTTATGGGTTGTTTATCAGCCGTGATGGAAAGATTCATGCACAGATCAACAGATTAGGGGTAAAAACGACACATATTCTTTGATTTTTATCAGGAATTAGCAGAGCAGCGTGGATGTGTGTGGATTTTGGAGACGTCACCTGACTCTGGGGAATTATTGTAGGGAATTTTTGAAAACCTGAGCAGACAAAATAAAGCAGTTAAGTGTTAAAAGGTGATGTACAGCTGGATTTAAAGGTGAATGCTGGCTGTGTTTGGACTCTGGGACACTATGTAGAGTAAGGATTGATGAACTCCTTCAGATAATCAACAGTTTATGAATAATGAGGAGCCCTGCAGGCTTCACTGCAACAATACTGTGGAGCTCTGGTGCACAGCAGCCACTCCAGTTCATCCACAGCACTTTATGGGATGTTTATCTATTATCTGTATCATTCCCATGATACCTGGCGTCAGGTGACGTTGTGTGTCAGTTTGGGGGAGTGAACCTGCAATGATCTCCTTTAAATCCAAGAACCCCCTAACAGCACTGTAGTCTGTCCACAGCCAGTGACATCTCTGTTTCCATTTCACTGCCACATCTCCTGCATCCAAATCCAGATCAGTCAAAGCAGTCATTGTGGCAGCGTGTGTGCGTGTGAACAGACATGCACTTGAACTTGTTGGAGCTCAGCACTTTATCTCCTAGCAGTTCAAACTCAGCAAGGACAAACAGTCCCAGAGCAACAACAGCAGCAGAGCCCCGGCAGAGCCGCCGAGCTCCGCGGTGAAACCCAAGTACTCACCCTCGGATAACTCCAGCTCCAGCTCGGCCAGTTTGGCCCGCACCTCCGCAGGAAGCGGCACCGGGTCCCGGTCCGCCATTCCGCCGTTCCAAACCGACTTAAATATCTGTTTTCCGGCTGTTTCTCCCTGTTTCCAGTGCCCACGCTGCTCCACAAACCACAAAAATCCAAAGTCAGTCACACCGAGTCCGTCAGCGTCGCTCCGTGTGCGGCAGCGGCTCTGCGCGTTCTCCGCAAACTAGCATCAAGCTACAGCTAACACTGCAGAGCTGCTACCGGAACCTGTATTTTCAAAATAAAACCACAGCGTTAAGACATTAACAGTCATTGGTTGAGACCGCTGCCTGTGGCTCTCACACCCTCCAAATTTAAACCTGAGTAAATCAGACTCACAGGCTGGCTTTAACTAAAAGTTACGAGCTAATAAATTATAGATTAAAAAATAAATCAATGTTACTTTTGTGATACTTGGATTTTTATTTTTGTTTTAATTTAATTTTCAGAATAAAGTATGTTATAAAATGTTATATGACTATAAAAGCAGGTTTATATTTTTAGTTACTTGTTTCCTTATTTTAAATAAAAATAGGTAAAGCAAGAGCAATCCAGGCTAAAAAAAAAAATCTGAATTTAGTTAAAACACTCAAAGAAAGGCGTCAGGAAGATTATGTAATTATTTTTAAACTGAGACATTGAAATGCATTTTATTTACTGACTGGTTTTATAGATATATATTTTGGAGATTTTGACTGTTTATTTTGAACATTCTCCTTTTTCTACGGTTTGTTCTCAATGCTTACCTCGTTTATACTGACAAGTTACGGTTCACCAGTGTGTGTCTGTTAAAAGTAAACAATATGATGCATTGCTAAAAATACTGGATATATGTTGATAGCTAGTAAGAGTAAATTATTTTTGAAACAACTTTGGGAGATGAATAAATTCAAAAGATCCAAACCCCAGTGCTGTGCTTTTATTTTGAATGCAGATTATGTTCTCTTCCTGTCTCACACCTGTTAATTATTGCCGCCTTCACGCGCCTCATATACACAATTTCCCTTTAGGTGATCCTAAAGATCCACGACTGAACTCACAGGAGGCAGTATTTTTATTCCGATCGATTTTCAGTCAAAGTTTCAGGAGTTAAAATGAAAACAAAGTGCTGCTTAATATTTTCACACCATCAACAACACACCGGTAGAGGGCGCCACATTCACTTTCTCTCTCACACACACACACAGGCACAAACAATCTGTTAACCTGACTGTGTCATTTATGTTAATTGATAAGATGGATAAATGTCAGCTGTAGTTCATGTGCTTTTGAACAAGTAGTCTGCGAGGCTGATGCAGAAACGAGATCAAAGAAGAGTTAATTAGAAAGATTATCACAGCTGAAACACGTTTTGATCGTTTGTTTTCTGTTTTATCTCAGTGAAATTTAATCACTCATTCACTCATTTAAAGTCTGCTAGGTGAATGTTTATTTAGGTGCAGCAGAGATATCTCAGTGATATCCCAACAATCAGAAAATTACATATAGGTAAAAGACGGCAGATGGAGCTTAATGGTACATCATATTCAAAAGTACTCAGTCACCCAACCGAACCGTTAAAATCAGGTGGAAAAGTTGAATTCAGTGGAAGCAACTCAAGTCACAGAGCGGGATCAGCGGATGCTGAGGCATATAGTGCGCACAGGTCACCAAATTACTGTAATGTTAGGTGTTCTCCAGAGGGACCAATTACACTTCTTCATCCGGCAATCCAATGGAAGAGTCTGGGTTTGGTCGATGCCAGGGGAACGGGACTTGTCTGACTGAATAATCGGGGGATTGTGATGTGGAGTTTTTTTTAGGAGTTGGGCTCAGCCTTAGTTCCAGCATATCGAGACATGTTGGATAATTTCATGCTCCCAACTTTGAGGGAACAGTTTGGGGATGGCCACTTCCTGTTCCAATATGGCTGCACACCAGCGCACAACTTGATTGGCCTGCACACAGTCCTGACCTTGTTTTGTGATATAGATCACCTAATAAGTTTGTGTTTCAGCTTCGATGACAGAAATTCAGATTATTATTCGGTTACTTTGCAGAAATTAGCAGGTATCAGTGTCTGTGCTTTGAACCCAAACCCATTATGGATGCAGCACGCAAAACCAGCAAGATAGAGTAATCCCATCCACATGAGGTCACTTCCAGCTTAACTAAAAAAACAGCAATGCAGTGGCCAAAATGCTGAAACCGAGGCTTCAAAAGTAATGCGTGTTACAGCCACAGTCTATGGTTTTCCCTCCTTTGTAATTTTCATTAGTTCCACCTGTATTCAATGTATAGTATATAAATACCCTGTTTTCTTCAGTCACCTGACAAATCATCGTTTCTACTTGCAGTGAAAGTTTTCAGAAATTTCTCATGTTCCTCATGACCTCAGACTCTGCTTACAGGTTTAGATTTTGGACTTTACCCTGGTCTCCTGTGGCCTGTGTTTGGATCCTTTACTCTGTGAATCATTAAACCATCTGAGGGGACTTCTCTGTGACCTCAGGACATTTTCCTCATGAGTTTATGGTCTCAGTCGCTAGTTCCAAACTTTACTGGATACAACATGATGTTCATTTTTCAAATGATGGGAACCTCAACATGCTGGAGCGCCTCTCGTGGATAGAATAAACTCTGGTGGTCACAGCCACGCCCACATCCGATGTGTTCTCAGTATATCCAGCCTTTATTTTTCATGTCTGTTTAAAAAAAGGATTTATATACAGCCTGTAAGCTACATCTTTTATATACAGTCTATGTTATCCAGTAATTAGTGCATCATCACTGCATGATATCCATACAACAAATGTATAAGACATGGATGTAAGCAAATATTTTATTTTGTAGTGAGTTCAGTCCTTTCTAATCACATTTATCTACCTGCAGGCTGATGTTGGCATCCAGTCGTGAACATCAGACTAAACGAATTTAGTATGAGCAATAGAAATATCTGGAAATATTTGGAGTCGTTTCTGTGTAATAACCATGAATCACAGCTGGATAATAAATAAAGTGCTTGTTTCTTTGTGATCATCCTCATCCGACAGGACAGAGCTGAGAAAAGAAGGAGGTCCTCTGTGAGCATGCTGCCATCTTGTGGCTTTCCGCTTTCATCTGTACAAAGATGCAGAGGATCTTCCTAAAGCCCAGATGCTTTTAACTCACAGTATGTGGACATTTATTTGACCAATCAAAGGCAGCTTGTTTTATACTCGTTATGAATGCTCCTTGCAGCCGTGTCCAGAAGTAGAGCTCAAAATAAAAAAGAAGACCAACAACAGTGGACAGAGCAGTACAGAAACATGGTTTGTTTTCATCATTTTTAATGGAACAAAGCATCCAGGTGATACTTTATTCACAGTGTCACATCTTTTTGTAAATAACTTCAAAATGTTTCAGTTACTTTGTGAAAATCTAAACTTCGCTGGGATATCTTCTGTTTTAAAGCTCCTAACAACTTCTCCGCTGCTGTCAGTGTTATAATAATATAATATAGACGGTAGAATTAACTGAGCAGTTTAAAAGTTACACAACATCCAGTTATTTAAAAATATTATTTATGTGGAGATTATAACCCGCTATGTAGCGTTTCTTCCTGCCGGACTTTGGTCACGGACCCAAATACAGACTCACGGGCAGCAAGATGAAGAAAAAAAAAAGTTTATTCAGAATTAACTCCATGAAATTAAGACGCAAACCTAAACCATAAAACTTCACAACACATGGGGATGATGACAAATGCTGAGACAAAAATGGGAAGACCGCAGTGGATCTAGAGAAAAGGGTAAGCAGGGACACAGGAGGGTAACGAGACCCAGGTGAAGATGATCAAAGACACTGAGACGGGGGAGGGAAGCAAAACTAAACACCAGACACTGGCTGTATCCCAGTTCAGAGTCTGCAGCCTTAAAGTACGCAGCCTCAACGATCCTCAAGGGCCGCGTACTCAAAGACCGCTAAGGCCGGAAGTGCGAGGCTTGTAGGCTTGTGAAATGGGACGGTCTAGCCTCCGTTGCGCTGCCCAGGTTGCCTAGCAACCATGATACTAACAGCTGGAAACGTTTCATACAGCTTTGTTTGACAGAAATGAAGGAGAACATATTTTGTTCATTTGTTTGATGCGCCCCTCATCCGCCGTTTTTTTTTCGGCAAAATTATCCACACCCACCGCCGCGCTATGCATCCTGGGATATGTTGGGCCACGAAGTCTACACCGCCACGTCCTTAAAATTCAGGGAAATGAAGGACGCTTTTGAGGGCAGCCTTCGAATTGGGACAGCCTTCGTCGCGTCGCGGTGACGTAATCGGCCTTAAAATGCGGCCTTTAAGGCTGCAGACCCTGAATTGGGGACACAGCCACTAGAGACGAGTAGCTAACAGGAAGTGAGAAGTTAACGAACCACAGGGGGATAAGATGGGAACATGCTGGTCGGTACAGCCCATCCTGTCAAACTCAACTCTTCAGTCTTTATTCATGACTGCACGCACTTTTCACGTGGTTCGAAGTCGAGATAAGATTAGTTCAAGAAATACATCTTAAGTGTTTTCAATTGAAAGACAAGTGTTGTTTGTTTATATTATTAATATAATTTCCATTGCTATGCAGATAACACCCAATTTACCTGTGACATAAAGAGGACAAATTAAACTAAAGCCACTTCTTAAAGACCTTCATGCAGGAGTGCCACCAAAGGGGGCTCCGGCCACCCCGCAAAATTTGCTGCCCCCCCTCCTCCACCGCTGAGAATCATTAAAGCGATGGTTGGGATTTCCAGTCAATTAAACCTTATTTGGTTAAACAGATACTTACTCTCGATGGCATTAGCTCCAGTCATTTTACACCAGGATATGTCCGTCACATCAAACAATGTATCAGTTTTATCACAATATCGCTAAAATTGGAAACATCCTCATTTCAGAAAACGACTTTCACACTTCTTTGTTACTGCAAGTTATTACGATCAGACTTTTCTAAAAGTTCTCCCAAAAGCCAAAACTTGGCAGCGACAGATATTTTCTCTCTATCCTGGATTGCATTGTTCAAACAGCTGGTTCTGAGTGATGCATATTGATGCTTATAACAATATAACAGTGCCACTTTGAACTTTACAAGGTATTGCTTAAAAATGTGTTGAGGTTTTTCACTTTATTCCCTCTCATGCAGAAGAACTGAAGGTGTAATTTTTCTCTATATTAACTGTAGTTTCTGTAATTATGGAACAACTAACAAGAAAGGTTTGAAAAGATCTTTTGGAAAGAAAGAAAAATCACACAGCAGCTCCTCAACAGTGCCTAAATCTTTATTTTTCAGTAAGCTACATTTTTTTCTCCAAATTAGACAGTTTACATCATGACACAAGAGTAACTTAAATTATCTATAGCTGACATGTACGCTTGATTCCAGTCTCGATGGAAGAAAAGACCCAAACAAAAAAAATTTAACAAAAACAAACAAAAACCCAAAACAAAAAATAGAGAGAAGCCCTCTTGATCGCAAACCTCCATTCCACGTCTGTTAAAGGTGTCGTTAGGCAAAATTATCTGTCCAAACCCCAACACGGTGGAGTCGTCGATTGTCCACAGCTGTTAGCGTAGCATGGTAAGAGTGTTAATGAGTTAAACCACAGTGAGTTCATAGAGTCCTTTTCCAGTCAGTTGATGTGCATTCATTGTTATACATCTTTGAAAAACAAAATGAAAACACAAAAACACAAGGGGGTCTTTTTTTTTTTTTTTTAATGACCAGATGCAACCCTCGTGGAGGAAAAAACAAAAAAAACAAACCCAAAAGAAAAAAAATGGCACTGTCAAAATGGACGAACAGGAAGGAGGTCTGAGGCGACCAACAGGCTGATATGAAGTGTGACGCTCCATGCAGAAGTCCACGAGGAAAAGGGAGCTCCTTCAAAAATGCCACCGCTGAGCATCTGGATGAACGCCGGCAAGACTGAAGAGGCGCGAGGAGCTCGCGGTGTCTTTCCCGCCAGAATAAGAGATCCCTTTGAAAGCGGTACCATCCAGTCTGAGGTACCGCGCTTGTGGAAAGAGTCACTTTTGCATCGGCCTGGATTAGCTGGGTGGTACATTTTATTTTATTCCACACATGCACACATTCACAGTTCAGAGATGCCCAGTTTGTATTCTCAAAGTTCGAGGCCGCCAGAGGCAGAAGACGCCTCGACCTCAGGCGGGGGATCCACCGCAAGTTACACCGCGTGAAAAACGCTCCTACAGTCACTGGTGTCAAACTGAAGGTGTCTCCAGGCTTCCAGTAACAGGAAAATCACATCTTAAAGTAAAAAAACAAAAATAAAAGCCCGAGACGGTAAGCGCTCAGCTATGTATGTACAGGTTAAACTGCCCAGCCAAGACAAAAACGACTGTTGTATAATGGCACGGTTATTGGTTTTCTTTGCCACATCGAACTGCAGTCCACATGTGATCAAATGGTTTTAACAGACATCTCAAACTGCGTGTTAAATGTACTGTACGTGAGAAACATCGCTCTGAACAAGGTAAACTACTCTCATTCCAGTTGAGCCTTTAACCCCCCCCCCCAAAAAAAACAAAAAAAGCACATAAGAAAAAAACAAAACATTTGTACATTTATTTCTCAGTAGAGGAAATCTTGGAGCTGATGAACATGAACAAGAAATCACAAACATTAATCTGAAGAGAAAAAAACAAAACTGCACAGAGCGGGTCGAATGGTTTTTGGCTCCTTGGATGTCTCGCGCTCACATCGACACCTAGGCGGGAAACTTTTAGCGCCAACAGTCGCAATGACGACTCCAAAGAGTCGCCTTGTTTTTTAAACGAAATGCACAATCCGAGGGCCCGAGACTCGTCGTCGCCTAGCGGCAGGCTGCAATAATCCCCCACCTCAAGTGCCGAGTGTTCAAGGTGTGCTTCACTGGGAAGCTTCTGATGGGTGTTGCACATCACATCGCCTCGACTAAACCGAGAAGTGTCCACCAAGAATCCCTCTTTTCAGCAAACCAGCATCCGCCCGATGGTACGTCAAAGTCGGTTTAGCTGCTGATCGGCCAGCTTCGATGCTTCAGGCTTTCTTTTTATTGATTTCTGTCTGAAAAGCTCTGGTTTTCTGTCCAGCAAATGAAATCAGACCAAAGGGATACTGGACCCCGACCCAAACGCACAGAAATGGATAAACCGAGAATACATTTGCAGAAGTTGGTCAGATTGGGCTTGAACAGCTTTACCATGCACAGGATCTCTATCAGCAGACTTCGAAATACTCAACTCTTCCCACTCTCTGAACTTTCAGTAAACATTTTCCTTCACCATGTTTCTGACAGAAGTGGTTGAAATGATTAATAAAAGCTTAATTTTTAGATTTTTACAGGTTTCCGACTGTAGAAAAATGCGTTTCTGCCAGAGACATCAGCGGAGCATGAACCACCTCGATGGTATCCTGATGGCATCACCACGACCAGCTGCTTATTATACGCACACTGAAATTTCCACTGTGGCTCATCTACACTTCTAACATCTCATTGTGTGAAAACCGAAACCATCAAAAGAGTGCTTCCTGTCGTAAATCCAGTCAATCTGAAAGGATTCGAACGCCGGAATTTTATGGGCAAAGTCTAAAAGCCCACCAACTGTTTTATTTCTAATCTGACAATTTATCAATGATTGTGAAAACTACAAAACCTGCTTCAGTCACTCTGGTTCACTCAGGGTGCCCCCCCTGTTGGTCTGCAGCAAAATTTGTTCAGTTTCAGGTAAAGAGGAAGTTGAATAGCTTTTCAAGATCATCTCTGGCTCCAACTGTGCAGGTTGGTACAATCTGAACGCTGCGATTTATCACAGATAAATCCAAAAATCTGTTACAAAGCTCTAAGAAACCCATTAAATAAACAGGTGTGTGACAGGGCCGAGCACAAAAACCAGTGAAACTAACTAAATCTGAGAAACGACATCTAGCAAAACTATTACTGTTTTAAAACTGAAGCTTAGTCCTTTGTAGGAAAGCTTTTAGCTGTTCTACGAAAACAAAACTTAATTTTTAAAAAATGTATTTGGGGTATTTGCTTGTCCTTTATAATAAAGCACGTGGCTCTGTTTGGAAAAAACAAACCAAAAAATGGCTAAACCAATAATGGGATGCACGCGGTCTGCCACACAAAAAGATTTGTGAGGTTTAGTTGCCTTTTTTTGTGCCGTTCACTGACTAACAACAGAAATGTGCTATTTATTTGGTTTCTATTTATTTTCCCGCACATTTAAACTGGTGTATGTGCAAAAATCAAATGTGTTGACTAGTGAAATTTAAAACAGATTTAAAACATGACAGAGCCAGGCGTCCAGTGTTTTTCTGCTAACCTTGCTTCATCGCTTCCTGGTCTCAGACTTTTGATTTCCTGAAATCCGATTCCCCCAAAACTGTGATACTCACTCATCCTAAAATATGGACAGAAAGCAGAAAATAGAGTTTGAGCTCATCAGACAAAAACCGATAAAATAAGCCCTCAGATGGTCGTCGTTAAGCAGAGTTGGTGGATATTTGGAGGATTTCTAATATTCTCAAATAAAAGCTGCAGTCTAGTCATGCTGCCCGACCAATGTGGACACAGTGCAGTTTGATTATAGCCTACTGAGCTGCATATGCATGAACATCTCATCTTAAGTATTAGTGTTACCTAAAGTTTTGCATTAATGCCTTTAGCTGCAGCTTTCATGTCACGCCTCATCTTTTGGCATTGTTAGCAGAGTACTCAACAATGGCAAAAACAGAGTAAATATCCAACATGTAGTGCTTTGTTTTTGTTTTGCTAAAAAGCTTCATTCAGACTGTCCAAAAAGCAAACACACTGTGAGGAAAATCCCCAAAATCAACTGTAATCAGTGAAAGAAAAAGAAGCCAGAGCTTCGAAGAGGATGCCGGTGGACACTCGGCTTTGTCGGAACCACAGACTGTGAACGCAGAGGGGCGGGGTTACTGTCGCACCTGAGCATCCAGGTGCGACCGAACCCACAGCGAAAGTTTAAAAAGGAATGAAAGAACGAAAACAAAAAAAAAATACAATAAATGATCTGCTCACACTGCAGGGCGGAGCAGGAATCAAACTCAGCACACCCAAACTGAAAAACAATAGTTAAAGAAAAATATTTCCGAACGCACGACATCACGTCTTTTTTTTTTTTCTTTTATATTCTACATCCAGCTCGATAGCGACATTATAGTTAACAAGGATCAATATATTTTTATAATCATTTTAAGGTACCTCTTATATTTTTCTGAGTATTTACATCTGTACAAGCAAAGCACACACTTCAAAGTGCACATATTTAATACAGTATTGACTAGATTTGCAATTACAAGGTTTTTATCCCCCCCACCCCCACCCCCCCTGCACAAAAAAACCAAAAAACCTGAAACTATTGAACAAGAAACCAAAAGAACGACCCAAGATTTTCGTACATTTTACACAAAACAAAAAACAAAAAGTAGGAAAAGAAAGAAAACGCTGCTAGATTTGTACTCTCTCTCTCTCTCGCAGTAAGACTTGTGACGTCTGGTGTGACTAAATATTTCCACATCTCACGCTTCGTTAACATTTTGGGGATCTTTTCTGAAAAGAAATAAACTCTATGCTTGTCTTGTAGAAAAGTTAAGGCAAAGTCATTTTTCAAGTTTAAATAAAATTCAAGTTTCTCAAACACTGGATGGATTTTTTTTAACACACACACACATTTATATATGTGTGTGTGTATATATATATATATATTTATATATATTGAGAGCTCAATACATCCTTTTTTCCTTCTCCCAAAAAGAAAACTTAATGATATTTCTTGTGGAATAAACAGCACTGCTTTATAAATAAGTGGATATGGTGCATTTACATCTGTTTTACCATTTCCACCAATGAGGAAAACAAAAAAGAGAAAATAATAGACCCATCCAAGTGCATCTCAGTCCTTCAAAATAATAAAAAAATATTTTCTTTTTTCACTAAACTCAAGCTGTAGCGTCCAAATCAAAAGCAGCTCCGACCAGGAGTACAGGCTCTTTAAATGAAGCTTTCCCTTCTCCAGGCTCCTGTTTTCTCTTAGTGGGATTACCCAGAATGCTTTTTGTTGCAGGAAGACTTCAGCGAGACATGCGAGGTCCCACCTAAACAGATATTGTGTATAGTACAGTGGTTTTTATTTATTTATTTTTTTCAGGGTGTTTTTGCATCTTAGGTGACGACTTCAAAAGATGAACCCGAGCACATGGCCGAGGAGCAGGGAGGGAAGCCTTTTAAGTCATTTTTCAGACAGTTACATTCAAATTAAAAAACACACTCGGTTGGTTATCTGCCAAAGTGGTTGCTACAGTAGGCAGACCTTCCAACCAAAGCTGGAGCTGCCCTCCCTGAACGTGCGAGCTTGCTACTTCACTCTGGTGCAGGATGCAAAATTTTCCACCAGCTCTGGTATAAAAATCGCTGCTTCGATTATGTCCCATGAAAGCTCTGACCAACTGGGTGCCGCCGCTTCAAACGAGCCGGGCTCGATGTGAGTAAAGGAGGTTTCCTCTTACTCTGTGCTTTAAATCTTCCTCCTGTCTGCTGCCATTTATCAAAGGTAACCAGAGTGAAGCGGCAACAGAGGAAGTCTCGTGTGCTCCGGTTGATCTTTTCCAATTTTTTCGGAGAAATCAAAGAGTGCAAACAAACTAAAAGAAAACAACAAAGCACGCCGACAGAGAGGAGGGGAAAAAACCACCCCCAAACAACAATAATAAACAATCCTAGTGGTATAGACTTGAGGAAAACAGCGGAACATTTTCACCCCAAGGATGGATTTTACACACCTTCCTGCTCCAAACCTTCCAGCACTTAAATGTTTGCTTTAAGGCTGTTCACGAGTCCGACGGGACCCCCACCGCCAAATTATCGCTCTCTCACTTCAACATTGCAAACCACGTTCCAGAAAAAACAAAAACAAAAAACAAAAACAAAAATCCACTCGTTATTTACCTTCATAAAAATATACTTGTCTATTCAACCATCCCACTTCCCCATTTTCACCACTTTCCAACAAAATCCTCACTGACACGAAACCCGAAGTTAAAAATCCAAACCACTGCATGTCTATTCAAGCAGCACCAACCAAAAACAAACAAACGAACAAAAAAACGTTAAGCATCAGTCTTCGAAAATTTAATGCTGCACAGATGCTTCAACATGACCGACGAGACAAAAAAGCTTCAGTGATTGTGTCAATGGAGACGATGCAGCAGGGTGTTCGTCAACTTCTCTCCTGGAAAACTGAACTGTGTGTGTCATTCCCCAACTTTCCCCCCAAAAAAACAAAACAAAACAAAGTTAGTCCCTTTTTCCACTTTAGGTAGGATTAATCGCATGAATTTGCTTGCGAGAGTCTGAGAAAACAACAACAGTGCAATTAAACGTCTGCAGATGTAAATCAAGTATTTCTACTTACAGTATCAGAGGAGTTGTAGTAACAGGTTCCAGGTTTTGATATCTAGCACCATAAGTAGGAGAAAGAACTACAAACATGCCACAGTTTGAAAGGAGGTTTGAACAGTTTGAACAGGAAACTTCCCGCTGGATCAAAACGCCACACTGAACTCTGGAAACGAACGCACATCTCAGCCTCCTGATGAGTCACTCTGTCTCAGCAGATTTCCAGAAAATTAAACAAAAACCAAAAAACCCTCCGTTTGGCGCCTGTAAACAGACGTGTTTACTGAGCTGATAGCTGGTAGCTAGTGTTAATTTCCTCCTTCCTGCTTGCCAGCGTTTCCTCGCCTCCAGAATAAACAAAACCCTTTCAGATGGGAAGAAGCGGCTTCCTCGTCACCGCTCAATTTTACGTTTGTCAGCCTAAAACCTGCCCTGCATCTTCCTTCCTTCCACAATAACGATCAACAGTTTGACAGGAAATGAAAAGCGGGGAGAGAATTTAGCTTCCTGACTAGTTAAATGTCTGCAGACTCGTATGCAGTGTGAGCAACACCTCACCTACTTCCACTTTTACAACAGATGCCTCGTTTTAGAGAAAGTCATGTGCCCTTCCTGTGTGATACTAAAAAACAAAAAACAAAACAGTGCTGACCCCACGTTAAGCCACAGACGCACACTATGGTGAGTTAGCATGTTAGCAAAACAGAGAGGGAATAACAGCAGGAGGGGTGATCCTTTAAGAACAGGATCAGAGGGAGAAGACGCCGAGGGGAGGATGACCAATTACTGTACCAACAGCCAACTACGGTTTGCAAAAAACCCCAAAAAGACATAAAAGCCACCTAGTGTAAACAAACCTGCAAAAAATTCTCTGTAAACCAAAGGATCCAAGTCTTCTTGTGATGTTGAGTTGCATATGGATGTGAATATGTATTTAAAAACAAAAGGACTAATAATGACCCATAATTAAGCCACTTAAAGTTGCACAATGCTGCCACTCAACATGCAACAAACCCCTCACTATGACAGCCAAACAAGATGGAGTCTGTTTTATGCACCCTTTCCCATCATCCTTTGGGGTGGCTTCCAACAATGCCCTGCTGCTTCCCACACATGCACACACACGCACACACACGGCTAATTTAATCCCACAAGGCCATTTGGACAGAATGAACAAATTTCAGTGTTGTCTGTGCCACCTGACCGGCTGACACCACTACGTAATGCAAAAAGAGAAAAGAAGAAATAAAAGTGAAAAAGCAAAAACAATAAATAGAATATAAAGAAAAAGAAACGGTGCTCTACATGCACAGTAAAGTGCTTTTTGTCTGCAAGCCCTGATCCAGAAAAGAAGGCGTCCTCTATGCTTGTTTGTGACGGGTGATTCTGGGATATAAGTATCGAGTAGCCCTGACTTTATTTCCTTTATTTTTTTAAACGCATCTGTGGAGCATAGTAGTGGGGAAAGAGGTCACCCTACTGCGGGGATTTGGGTGGGGTGTGGTGGGAATCTTTGTTGGGGGTTTTCCCTGGGTGTGGGGGCGGAGAGGCCCACCGCCCACCCGGCCTTCGGACCTCCTTCGGGGGTCTGCCTGTGGTGGCACCCGTTGAACTGGGTTTGGAGGAGGGGTGGTAAGTCTCTCTGGCCTTGGCCTCCCCTGAAGGCGTGGAGGCGTCGGGGCACTTCCTCTCCTCGCCTGCTGTGGCGGCGCAGGCTGGCTTAGCTTCCTTAGGGGTGGTTGGTTGCTGTAACGTCGGGGCGTCTTTCACCCGCTGGCAGATCTCGGCGTAGGAGGGCTTCCTCTGCTCCTAGCGGGAAAACACAAGACAGTTGTAAAACATTCTGCACACATCCTTACAAAGCTCGTCTGCGGGCAGTTTGTGAACGAGTAGCTTTCATTTCCACCTTGAACAGGACAGAATCAGAGTTAGATCCTCGTACGGGTCCGTTAGCGTCAGTAACAAACTTCCTCACATGCATCTCGCATACAATGCCTGGAAAGGTTCAGGCCTGTAGCGCACGCGTCTTCAGAAGGAGAGCCCCAACAACAAACTGGTCCAAGCATCATACAAATAGAGAGGTAAGCTGAATTAAGTGACACAATCTTCAGGTCTTTGTTTATATTTATGCCATTTAGTCCAATGTTGTTGAAAAGGATGACCTTTAAGTCAGTCTGTCCATCAGATGTATTTCCTCTATAATCTCTAGCACTTGCTCTACTTGGGGAGGATCCTTTTTAAGCCAATTCCTTCTTATGGCCTTTTTAGATGCGATCAACAGGATTTTAAAAATATATCTGTCCTTTTTTAGAATCAAATCTCTGAGTAGAAAATCCAGTAAGAAGATCCTGGGGTCCTTAGGGATGGCATAGGTCAGGGGTCGGCAACCTGCGGCTCTTTAGTCCTTATATTTTGTAGTTCTAAATTGGAAGATTATTGTGATATTAAAATATTAAAATAAAATTATATTTTATTATTTTTTCATCGCTCAAAATAAGCGTCACACTCGCGGAAGCCGGTTTACCTGCCAAAACGCCGTGCATTTATCGAGACTTTCAACCCCAGGTAGGCCAATTATGGATCTTGGATCCACATTATGTCAGCAGCTGTTCTCCACCGTGAACTATGTTAAAAACAAACACCGCTCACGCCTCACAGACGACAGCTTACAGTCCTGCGTAAAGATGAAAGTACAGCCCTGATTTGCAGACGCTGTGCGCAAAGGTCTTATTGTAAACATATCACGGCAGACCCGACGATGTTTGCATGAACACGCTTTTCAGCATCTCTTTATTGACCACTTTTCACACACGGTTGCTGTACGCATACAGCCGGCTGTAGCTTTTCAGCTCACAGCCCGACACACACCAACACAACAGCATAGATAGCACAGACGTTAAGGCGGCGAGGCGTGAAGGCAGGTGCCGCTCAGGTGCGTCCACCACACACATCAGCAGCATAGAGCTTTTTTTCCAATTATTTTTTTAAAAGTCAGGTCAAGGCTCCAAAAGCCCAAAGGAGATATAAGGGTGGCAGCTCACAACAGTTTTTGTTTGCTACATGGATCATTTTAGTTCAGCTTTCCTTTTGTTATATTTCTTTAAGAGTTAAAAATGTGTTAATTACATAAATAAAATGTAATTTTCTCTGTAGCACTTCATGGATTTCATAAGCAACACACCTTGTTCACACAAAGCATGAGGATAAAAAACAATATATACAGTGTTATCTTCATTTTAGATGTCAGAAAGTATTTGCGGCTCCCAGAGTTTTCTTTTGTGTGGAAACCAGGTCCAAATGGCTCTTTGGGTCTTAAAGGTTGCAGACCGCTGGCATAGGACATGATGTCATCTGTTAACTTGGATATACTGTCCCAAAATGAAGTCAGTTGTGTACACGTCCAAAAGATATGAGAGTGATTGGTGTTCGGGTGACCACACTGTCGCCAACATTTTTGCTGGTGTGCTTGAAATTTGTTAGTAATATGTGGAGTAATGAAGAATCTAAATAGAGTTTTCCGCACAGATTCCCTCCACCTTTTGGAACAAGTCGATGTTTGTTGTGTGGTGCACATATACTGTGTTGTTACCATTTTGTTTTTCTAGCCCTTTTGTAGAGTTTAGACACAGTTTTGGTGGAAGAACTCCCTTTTAACAGGAAGACATCTGCAGGGACGGGCTCAGAGAGAGAGCCATTAGCCACAAAGTGACAGAGAGCCGAATGAGAGGACCCCAAACAGAAGGAAGGACAGACTGAAGTGAAGCATCAGGGATAGACTTTGTTCCCCTAACTGTTACAATTAGTCCACATTACAACAGCTCGAAGTCAGTAAAACTGTAAAGAAGCTTCTAAAAATACAACAGAACCAGGCAAACTGTGAGATTTAAGTTTCTGTACCTGCTCAGCTGATCTCTGTTTACTTACATTCATCAGCTATGTTGGGATTTTATTTTTTTGCACAGTATCTGCCTCACTCTGCTCACAGCAGCTCACTGTTTGGTTTACACCAGCGGTCCCCATCCCCCGGGCCCATGGACCAGTCCATGAGTCATTTGGTAGCAGGCAGCGAGAGTTGAAGCTCGGGTGTTTTTCAGGGTTTTTAGCGTTATTTTTTAAATCTTTTTTATCGTTAACTCTGTTTGGGTCTTTTCCCGTGTGTTATGAATAAATCGTATTTCTTTGGTACCGCTACTGGTTTTATTTTGTTGTATTTAACCACGACAAGGCCGGTCCGTGAAAATATTGTCGGACATTAAACCGTCCCGTGGCGCAAAAAAGGCTGGGGGCCGCTGGTTTACACTACACAGCAGTCTCCTAAACGTGTGCAGAAACTTTAATGTCATGACTGAAAAATTAAAATTGAAAATATTGAAAATCAAAGAATTTGGCTGATAATTTAATCCAAAGGCTAATTATCATTAAGTGTATATAATTTATTAATAAACAACAAACATGAAAACAAGGAGACGAGAAAAATGTATTTTACGCCGATGCAGGAACATGTCAATCAAACCTTTTCATGTATGAATATAACGCTGGGGACAGCCACAGTTTGGGAAAACGCTGCAATAAACACGGCAAATGAGCTAAAAACATTCAGGATTTTGGCTCCTGAACATTTCAGAGATTAAGAGGTTCAACATGACAGCAGTGATATGATTGTTGAACCCACAGTTGGCATGTTGATTGTATTTAATTTGCCAGATCCGTTTCTGTTCACTCCCACATGTGTGTGTGTGTGTGGTCGCTGTTTTAGCAGCAGTACGTTTCAGACCTTGGCTCGTGTTTTATTGCTATTAAAAAAAGACCAAAGCTGAGAGGAAAGCAGGGGTTGTTTTTTTCGCCCCTCCATCAAAACAGATTTTCTTCTTTCAAACGCACCGTTTCCTTCTGACACCTCACACCGACCTAAATTAAAGCTGCAAGAGGAAATTTGCCTTTGGCTTGTTACGAGTAAAGCTTTCTTGGCTGCTACATGTGTCTGTTTTAAAAATGCACAGCTTTTTCCTCTAAAAATCGAGTTGTCTGCAATCAAAATCAATACGAGACTGCGCAGAATTAAGGTGCAATTAATTCGCCTTCTTTTCTTGGTGATGAGATTGATTTAATGGTGACTGAGGTGTCTGAGAGGCAGCAAATATTAAAAAGGGCCGGTGAGCAGAAAAAAAAAGAAAAAGGAGGAATCAATACTGACTGTGGCAGCACCGTTGACTTGCACCGATTTGCTTGCAGTGGACAGAGTCCCAGGAACTCGCTCCACAGACAGCTGCGCCTCCTTCGGCTTCACCTCTGTCACCTTCACCTCCCTGGAATAAAGAAACATGAGCCAACAGCATTAGGGTGGAATAATGAATTTAACATCATTTAGGAGGTCTGCAGTCCTCGAAACGCACATAATGGCTAAAGAAGTGATCAGTGCAACACGAAGAGGCAAACTGATGACTGTAATAAGACGAGATCTAATCAGAAAGCTCCTCCTAACCTTAATGTGGCCAACCTAATATTCAACTTAGCTTCTTGTGCAGCTCAGGACTTTGTTTTTTTTAGATCCTTCTGTGAAATCCCATCGTGTCCCCTTGTGTTGAAGCTTGAATTTAATTATCGCAAAGTGGACGACCTCAATCGAAGTGGTGGAGGAGCTCACAGTGACTCAAGATTGTGTTGTTGTCCTCTCCCGTGTTTTAAATTCGACCAAGCGATCTACAAACAGCTCAGCGTGCTGAAGAGACGACTTTGAACATGACACTGTCCAGATTTAAACAGGTAAGGTTAAAATTTTATGGGCCTGTTCCCAGAACTTTTTGATCACACCTCATCACACCTCATATATCAAAGGCGCACACAAAACTACGCATTAGCATGTTTATGTGAATACGCAGAAACCTTGAAACATAAAATAATGAGTAGATGACCCTCATAATCTCAAAGTGTTGGTGCAGGATAACTTTTTTCTTGCTCGATTATCGTTTCAGATAAAAGAAAAATAGAAGAAGAAGAAATTTCCAAACAGCAAATATGACTATAAGGTGTAAAGCAAAGGATGATGAAATAGACAAGCAATGTAATATGAGCTGGGATACCGGTTCTCACAGACCTAAGTTTAAAGAAACAAAGCCTTGGTAATATCTTAGGAGGACTCATTTTAAACCAATAGGAGTTCGGCAGATGTCCGTGTGTTGTGGTTTACACATCTGCTTAAGAAGCAAGCGAAAGGTCTCCGGTTTGCTCCCAGGAGGAGACACGAATCCCTTTGGGGAAAAGTATTCACTATAAAAATTCTGCCTTATAAAACATCCGGAGCTTCCCGCTGTGGCAACCCTCATGAATAAGGGAGCGGCTGAAAGTCGCTCCCTTATTCCCATTTCAGGGTGAGAGAATGAAGCCTAATGGTGCCACATGACTAAAATGTCCAAAATGACACATCTCATAGCTGTGAGAAACTGTCACTGTGCCATTGCAGGTATGGTGTGTGGCTGCCTTTCCAGTTCTGCAGTTAATACCCCTAATTTCCATTTTCTGTCACGTTTACTTCCTATAATGATCTGAAATAGGCTCACAAGCTTCCTGGAAAACGCTGCCTCTTTACCTGCGATGTCAGGCTGTTCTCGTGGGTGGATGGCACCTTTCCTGTCACGTCCTCTCTCTAAATCGTAGGCTATTATGTTACACGCTTTTCTTAACAGATACTAGAACCATTATGATAATTAATGACAGCATTTCAGTGAATGCTGTGTATGTTCGCAGCCTTATCTTCTACCCTACGGCTGTCAGTAAATGGCTTTCTACGTGCTGCAGTCAACAACATCTGAGTGCTACTTACGTTACTGGGAGGGAGGGAGCGGGACTGTGCGGCGTGCCAGGGGAAGGGGTCAGCGTCGAGGCGGGGGTCGTGGTCGGGGTGGTCGGCGAGGGCTGGAAGGTTGTGGCCATCGGGGACGTTGAGGACCGGAGAGGCTCTTTGGGACCCGCTGGGGAGAGAGTGCCTCCACTACTGGATTCAGCACTTACATTCTGCAGCGACATCAAACAAACAGCAAGCAGCAGAAATGACGTATTACAGCAAGTTCTTCTTATTAGCAGTAGGAGAAGTTCTTTACAGGTGAGCGTATATCAGTGTACAATGAAAAAGCAGGACCAGTAGCTAAAATCACAGTGTTGGTGGTGCCTTCCTAAAGCCTTTTTATACTTGTGCTGTTTTTCCATATCATAAAGAAATGCTAGATTAATGCTCCATATCGTGAGCCAACACACTCGAGAATCAGATTATTACTCTCAAGAGTCTCACCTCTATTTTGAGGAAGATTTACACACACACAAAAAAAAAAAAAGAGTTTTCCAACATATTTCAAGGTACGTCTGTGAAGGTTCTCAGTCATCCAGGTCATCGTAGTCTAAGGAGCTTGAAAAGTAAAAGTGTCTGGACTTCTTTAAGTTGTTTGAAGACGTTTCACCTCTCATCCGAGAGGCTTCTTCAGTTCTAAGGTCAAAGAGGCGGTGGCTTACAACACCAACTGTCTGCCATCTATAATCCAGTTTTAACATCCTGGGCCTTCTGACCTCAGGAAATCACAAGATAGGGCGGGGCCAGGTTTCACAATGAGTTTACCCGAAACCCTGGCTGATTGTGACCCACACCTGTTTTCACACCTTGGTGAAACACCTCATGTGATTAGGTAAAGGATCACTGGGGGTCCTTTGTCCCTCTTCCGGGTTAAAACTTAGAACTGAAGAAGCTTCTCGGATGAGAGGTGGAACGTCTTCAAGCAACTTAGAAGTCCAGACGCTTTTCTTTCCAAGCTCCTTAGCCTATTTAAAGGTATCGTTGCAGTTTAAACAGCCTGTTTTGTTTTTAGGAAGTGCCTGAGTCGAGTCACCATGAAATATCTGCGTGGCAGCCGCAATAAGAGCTGGATGATTTCTCTATTCTTTCTAACACTGGGGCACCTTTTATGAAACAATTCAAAATCACGCACCAAAACCATGCTGACCCTTCACAAAAACAAATCACCAACATGGCTGATGTGTGTTGTGTGTGAATTATTGTCATACTTTTATGCTGTGTGCTGAGTGGCAGCTTGTCATGGTCACTCCTGATTGTTTTTTCTTTAAGAAAATCGTATTTTTCTTTTGCACGCTCACTGCTCTCCTCACAAAAGTAAAACCGGCAAAATGGCGCTTCCTGGAGCAGGCGCTGTGATTATAACCTATTATTATCTTTGCTAACCAAGCACTTTACTGTATTATTTTTCGTTTATACCAGAAGATTTAATTTAATATAACAATGAACCTCCAGGGCTTATTGGAGTTTACATTTATTCCTACAGAATTTAACACACCGCTGACAAACCTGTAGCTCAGTTTGAGTTTAGCATCAGTTCCTACCCGTTCCTTGGAGTTTCCGACGACTACGCTGCTGGCCAGTCGGTTGTCAAAGACGTCGTCAGTTTTGAGCTGGCCGGCTGCTCCGGGCAGAGGAGGGAAGCTGGAGAGACCGAGCTCGAAGCTTGGAGATGGAGGTTTTGGGGGCGGAGGCGGCGACTGAGGCGTCACTCTCTACACAGAGGCAACAAAGAGTCAGGAAAAAAAACAATCTTCGATTCACTTTCAACATAACAAGTACTAATCTTGGTTTGCTTCCTTTAAACTGAATAAACTCACAGAAAAACTGGAATTTAAAGTTTGAAAAGAATCAGAATGACGAGGATAAAAATCAGTACTTACTGTAAACTTTTCGTCCCTCTTTTTCCTAGAAGCAGAAACATTTTTCCTTTAAGAAAAAGAACATCTCAATTTACAAACATCCGTTCTATCTAAAAACACCGACTTCACCTTAACACAATGTGAAGACTGAAAGATTTTAATAGGTTGGAACCAAAGACTAGTTTCACTAATTATGCATCTGACAGAACGTGAAACACGGCTACGATCTCCCCTTCTCTTCCTCAGAATCGTGATGGTACGAGGAGGTATGAAATGTCACCACTTCATCATTTTATCCAGATACATGCAAAACTTTTAGTAGCTGATTATTTTTGAGGAACAGCCAAAACAGGGCAAAAAAGATATAATTTCAGATCCCATTAAACACAGAGACAAGTAAACGTAAAGCCACCAGAACAGCTTCAAGTCCTCTAAAAGAAACTCGCTCATCTGCTGTTTTAATGGTGAGTCACTGTCGCTGGCAGCACGACATAAATGTTTCATTGGAGGATAAAGGTGATCACTCAGAACAGCTTTGGATAAGGTGTGGCCAAAAAGCTCCCAAACATTACCTCACTCAAATTTGGCTGATGCCCTGTTCAGTGTCATCATCTCTTAGTTTGTCCAGACAGCTTCCAACGCGGCTGCTATTCTTAGAAGTCTGTGCCCACTTGCACTCTTTGCTCTGCAATTCAGCCAGACGGCAACTCTTGCCTTTCGTTTTAAAGTGACGCAAAATCAGGATGGAGGTCGATCACTGGTGATGGGAGCCGGGTCTCCGTTTAAAGTTAGTTTGTAAGGCTGAACAGAGTGAGTCATGCGAGGAGTGAGATTCGCCTCGCTTTTAGTTTTTCCACTTTCACAAAAATTGAATCCAGTTGAGGAATTGTGCCAATCGTCAGCCTCGATAGGCGGGGATTGGTCCGACAGGGCCTCCACCTGGGCTGCTGCCCAACACAAAGTGCTGCGGACGCTGTACCACAACGAGCCGGTTGAGGTGGATGCTGAATGGAAGGTTGGCCAAATTTAAATAAGGCAAGGTTTTTAATTTTTAGAGCTCAATTTCCAAACATTTTGACCACACTTTGTACCGAATGTTTCCCCTAAGAGGACCAAAACTTCAGGAAATTTGTGGCGTCCCATTTCCAAAGACATTGTGTCCAAGAACAAAAGAAGAGAATCACCTGAGCCTGTTAGTTTACTCATGTTTTCACTTTAGGACCACATTCAAAGTGTCAGCGTGAACTGTTGAATTCCTCTCATAACACTTTGGAAACCTGCACTATCAGAGGGGAGTGGCAGAGTTATTGCTCTACACAAGTAAATGATCAGTGCCTGACCTTCCTCGGCCGATCCCCAGCGAGTAGTCTGTGGTTGCGGGCTCCGTTACTCGCCCCGTGCCCACAGTGTCCCTGCGAGGGAAGGCTGCAGTGGAGGGTAACCTGGTTCTGGGTTGGCTGGTGGGGAGTCGCGTTGGCGGGCTGCTGCGAGCCCCATTGAGCCTCTCGCTGGGAAAGCCGGCAAAGAGGCTCGGGCTGTCCAGTAGCCCAGTGCTGCGATCCGCTGTGGGGATGGTCGGCCTCAGGTGAGGTTTGCTGTGATTCCTGCAGAAAAGGAAAACCTTGTGAGCCCATGTGAGCATTAAAACTTGGGTTTAAAGTAAATAATCGAACCCTGGGCCTACAATAAACTCATTCTGTGAAGGACCCCGCAAGTGACAGGTAAAACCAGATGGTGAGATTTGATTTTTGTGTTTCACCTTCAGCCTTTGGAGGAGTAAATATCTACAAACTCAGTGAAACTGGAAGTGGATAAATTATTTAGATACAATCATTTCCCATATGCTGATGGTTTATTTACGAAATTCAAAAGGAACTGATTTTCTGAGATTTTAGCCGCACAACCATCTCTGGGGTTTACAGAGAATGAAAAACAGCACTCATCCAGTGAGCAGCAGCTCTATGATCGAAAATGCCTCGTTGATGTCAGAGCAGAGTGGCCAGACGGCTTCAAGCTAACAGGAAGACGACCTGAACTCAAAAAGCCACTCATTACAACTAAAGTACGCAGAATCAACAACTCCTCAAGCCTCGAAACAGAAGAGCTAAAGCAGCAGAAGACGACACCTGGTGCCACTCCTGTCGGCTAAAAACAGAAAACTCACGTGGGCTCACCAAAACTGGACAACAGAAGACAACTTCACAGACTTTTACCCCATTAAATTCATATTGTCACAAATCCTTAATTTAAAAACAACCTCAAAACTTTGCTAAGCAGGTAAATAATAATCATATGGTTAATCTGTCAATCACCCCTGGGATTACAAATAAGTAAAAACAAATGTTTTATGTTCTATGTTCGGTTTGTTTAAACACACATGGCCACACAGCTGTGTGTCATACACACAACATCAGTGGGTGAACAGCTGATCACACCCTGTGTGAGGGTGATGGAGATGTGCTGGGACGACTGAGGAACTTCCAGTGTGTTTACATGTGGAGAAAGGTGAGATGCTGCCCATTTACCTGGATGTATTATCCCAACAGCAACATTAACTACATTGTTGCACTGAACTATAACAAACCTGTTCCTGGGCGAGTAGTGTCTGACAGTGAGGGGCGACGTCGCTGGTTTGAAACTGTGGGATGTAAATCCGTTGATGAACTGGTTGTTGTGAAATGGAGTAACCTGGAGACAGAAAAACAGTTAAATAAGATGCATTTAAGTAACAAATTATTAAGCTCGTTGTGACTTTTGAACTTAATGTTTTCTAATGTAGTTGTTGATATTGTGTGTTTATAAAAAGTGTTTTAAAAATGTGAAAGTGGCTCTAAACCTATTAATGCTTCATAGCACCAATTTAAACAGTTTATATTTAATAAAGGAGCCACTACAGAAAGCACAGTGTATTATTCAGACCATTAAACACAAGTAACTAAATTTAATCCTGGTGCTGATTTAATCTTAAATCCCAAAAAAATTGTGAATTTACCGTTTTTAATACACAACCGTTTTGACGTCTTCTTTCCCAAATCCAATAAGTACACAGTAACTCATTCTTACCAGCGCGGGGTCGATGAAGCTGTGTGTGGCCGACCAGGCCTGCGGCGTGATGAGGCTGTATAACGGGAATTGCTGCTGGGGGCTGTAAACCGGCGGGATGTAGTAGGATGTGTAGCGCTGCTGAGCGTACGGGTTCACCTCCACCGGCCGGTACCCGTTCTTTGGTATGAAAGTGTTGATAGCGATTGCCTTCGCCTTTATCCTCGCCTGGTAGAAAGAGCCCGAACAGAGAGAGAAATTAGCCCCAGCGCCCAAAAGAGGGATCAATATTATAACTAACTGCTAATACAGGTGAGGAAAAAATACAAATAAAAAATAAATTTCTCAACCATCTTCACAAAATTTGTTTGTTTCATCGGTTGTTAATAAATATTCAAGTGTACCATGAGCTTAGAGGTAATGATCAACTTTTTTCAGCCAAATCTAAAAAAGTGTTTAAGTACAGAGGAACGCAACTTACATTTACACGCTTCATGTGTTCTTAACCCTTTAAGACCTACCATAGAACCAAGTCTGCCAGAGCTTATATTATATTTTTACATGCTGTGGAGCCATTTATGGGAGCATTTCAATTTGCTATACATCAATACAATATATTACATTATAGCCCAGATTTTAATAATATGTCTGCATTAAGTGCATAGTAATTACATAAATTGCAAAAAAGTGCAATAAACTACAAAAAAATTGAAAATCGTTTTTGTTTTTTTAACATATATTTCTAGTTAGAGAAATTTAAGAGGCTTATCCCTCAAAACTGTAAATACAAAAAAGTTGCACAAACTAGTTTCCCACCACAGGAAATTTATTTTGAGTGTCTTCATAGTTTTATTTTTGAAATACACCAATTTTTATACACTGCAGGAAAAACGAAAATAAATATTATGATGCAAATTTGCAAAAAAGCAGCATATGCATCAAAATAAACTATTTCCAGCAGTGCAATATGAGTCCTAAGCATCCCAGAAACAACACAGAAAGTCATAAAGTCAAACATAACTTTTCAAAACACCAGTATAGGCTCATGAGGCCCTGATGGTAAAAAAAAACTACATTTCCGCGAAAATGACGTCACTTCCAGTTTCGGCCAGGTCATGGTGGACATGCGATAGTTCACGCTGACGTCTATTTCAACGTAGGAAGTGTTACAAACAGCTGATCGGATGGCAAAGCATGTTTCTGGAATATTATGTTTTTGTTGCTGCAAGTGCTTTTTATGCAGTTTTTGCAAAGCTATATGTGGAAGGAAACTGTGACCGAGGACAAGCTGATGGCATAAGATGTAAGAACAACTCCTCCAGTTTCATATGCAAAAAAAATTATTGCTCTAGCTCACGTGGTTGCAGAGCTACAGGGATTTAAAAATAGTTGCGCAAAACAGAGCGTGCCCGCTCCGACCGGCTTTAAAGGGTTAAATAACAAGCAGACCTCTGAATGAACCCCTTAAGCAAAAATCTGTGATTTGTGAGCTGTCTACAAAAAAGTTGGATGTGTGCTTCTCTGCTGATTCATTATGCATGACAGGGGATAATATTTGACTTTTGAGACCACACTCATGAACAGAAGTGGTTTGAATATAGCTCAAAATGCATAAACTGACAGTGACGAGAGCCTGAAATCACCACTAGCAGGGTGCATCTGGTACTGGATATGCTGGTCTCCGCTTGAAACCAGGATGTTAAAAACACGAACAGTTCTCGAGCATCTTTTGATTTGCAAACTGTTTTCTTTCCAACTCAACCTCAAACCAATAAAATGTGAGCCTACCTTTATTGGCTTCCCTTGGAAGGTCTTCACTTCCTCACGGAGATATTGATATGCCTTTAAAACAAAGGAAACGCGGCACAGCATTAGTGACTTAAAACACACAAAGTTCACTGATAACTTTGATGCTTAAACTGAGATTTAAATACTAGTATAAATTACTAATGAAATCAAAACTGAATGAATGCATGAAAGTAACTGTCCACATGTACGGATACCTGCTGTGCATCTGCTTCTGATTCAAAAGTGATGAACCAGTTGTCATTGTAGGCAAATTCACAGTTGATAAACTTGGGTAAGTTGTCCCCCTTAAAAAGAGCCTCGACCTCCTGCAAAACAAGAGAAACTCATTTCATTCCACTGTTTCACTACAGATCTGCTGCAACCCCGGTGGCCCAGGCTGGGCCCAAGCGTTAGGACACGAACCTTACAACTATTTCTTAGAAAGTCTAGTAGCTTTCTGATACTGTTCGCTCCTTTAACACATAAAAAAAGCCAGCAAGCCTATGAAAAAATAATAATGAAGATCTATTCGTTTGTCTCAATTACAGATAACAGTTTAAAAAGTGGACATAACCACCATGTTGCCTTACATGTTTATATATAGAATCTGCAATCAGAACAGCTGCCCCCTGCTGGTCATAAGACGGCAGGTTTGAGGCGCTTTGTATAGAGATTGAAAATGTGACGTCATTCAAGGGTAAAACCACAAAGAATTCTGGGAACTCGTGGCAAGAGGTACTAGCGCACGCAGGCTTTCAATTGAAATCAGTTACACAGCGATAAAAAGAAACAAAAAAATGGCAAGAAGCTGTTGTATTATTAACTGCAATAGCCGGTCGCATGACAGCCACGGGAAGCCGACGGGTAAAGAGATCGTTTTTTTTTATCGGATTACGTCGTTGAAGAGAAATTATTCGAGCCACGTTTCTGAAGTAAAAAGAGGCGACGGATGGCCTGGATTGCAGCCATTCAAAGACCAAATATAACGTCCCAGAACATCCAGCTCACAGGTTAGTCTGCTCCAAACATTTCCACAAAGGTCAGTCTTCTGTTGTAGTTAATACGTCATTTTTCTTAACATAATTGGTGATATAGGTTACAAGCAAGTCTGGCGCTGAACAGAAATTGTGGCGCTATGCTCCTTTGTTTATTGTGCATAAATAGTGAATTGTCCTGACACAATATTGTGTTTCGCTTCTGTTATTACCATGGTACATTGACAAAAACATATACTTTTATTCACAGGATAAAACAGGTTTTTTTGTATCACTAATTGCCCAGTACGATTACAGCATACAGTATTATTGTCACTGCTACATTTCTGTAATGCGAACCAGAAATTATTTCCATTACTAATTAATTACCGTTGAGTTTAAAGGTCCTATTAATAAACGGTTAACGAATGTGTATTTATGAAGACGATTTGTGAGACTGGTAAACTTATGATACGTACGATGGTCTTTCGTTCTACACGGTGCATTTCAAGGTCCTGTACCCATCCGTGGGTAAACTGTACCTGGGCTTGTTGCAGTGACCTGAAGTTACTAAACTTCATGAGTGTATGCACTCACTCCAAGAACGTATAATTATAAATATGAGCGTGGTGAAAGTTGGGCAGCACGCTAACGTCTTTGTCCACTCTGTGTGCTCGTAAGGGTATAAACCTTTCACTCCTTTGATTTTTTTCTCGTATCTTTTCTTTAACTTTTCATCAAGTCTGTCTTTGTACGGTCCGGCATTGTTCTCCTTCGTTTTGTACATAACTTTTTTGGGGGGCAAAGAAAAAGCAAGAAGGTATTGGAACCGGAGAATGAACGTTTTGCGGTGCTGCAAATGCTTGCATTTGATGTGGTACTTGGATTGTTTTGCCACGAGTTACCGGCATGCAATGCGCGAAAGTCACGTGGTCTGTCAATCTCTATTGACGTCACGCTTCAGACCTGGAAGCTTCCTCCATCTGTCATTATTGTCTAATGGCAGATTAGATCAGTCTTTGCTATATGTGAATGATGTCATTGGTGGCCTCTTGTTGGCACAGCCTGCACCGTGGGAAATAAACTACACAAGTGCTGTATTAGTTTAACCTGAAGCAGCTTCATTCAAAATTATACCTCGAAGCAGAGAATGTGTCCGATATTAAGGCTATTTTCCATTTTCCAACTGGTTCTTCAAGCAGCCAGATTCACCTTCTGGTTTTGTTTTGTCATTATTATTATTATTATTAATAAACTCCACAGAGTACTAGTTTACACATTCTCTTAACAAGCAAAACAAACCCCCCTTTTTTTTTAGCTGCGTCATGAAGTGCATCACGGAGAGCTGCACTACTGGGCACTACTACCCCTTGTTGCTTCTAGAGATGCTTATAATTTTTGGCTGTTTGATGAATTTACTTCATATCTGCCATAAAGACATCAGGAGACACTACAAGCATGTTTTCCAATTTCTTCTCTCTGTGGGTGCAAAAAGCTTTAAAGAAGCCTTCACAAATTCCCGCAGGTTAAACTGGACCAAAGGTACATTATTACATTTAATACTCGTAAGATTTAGACTACAAACAACCCATAATTGAATAAGCTGCAGAAAACCGCGTTTCGCTGCTACTCTCTCTATATTTCACAACTAAATATGATGCGCTGAGCAAAATAACTAGTGTACTTTCCAGTATTAAGGAAATATGGGGAATGATGTGATAGAAAAACATTGTTTATATGAGCAGATCTGTTTGACGTGGACTTTCTGCGGAGCTGAAAATGCACTGCTGTGATAACAGTCATTAGCTCGGAGTCAGCTGAACTGAAAATGTTCTGTCGGGCTGGGGTAGATAAGCGAGTTACTGATATCACACAAGACTCTGCAAATGTTTTACCTTCACTGCTCGACGGGAAAATGTTTCTCAATAACCTCAAAATGCTCAAAATGTGTGGTTTGTGGTGCTTGCTGGGAAAGGACGGGTCCTGACTGGATAAAATCCCGACTTTGCATTTTGGAAAAGTGAGGTGTCTACCTTAAATGTCTACTCTCTGGTCTCCTTCAGAGTCATACCACCTTGTTATCATGGTTTAATTAGCTTAATGTGTAACAGTGACAGCATTCTGCAGACTCCGCTTTAAGCATAACAGAGATTGATTTAAAAAATATCCAAGAACGTGACATAAAACAAGGATACATGTAGAGTTACCTGTTCAGGCACATATGATAACTAAAAACTAATAATTATGGTGACTGAGGCATAAGAATTCACTATATTAAGTTATGCATTCTAACAGAAACATTAAATAATTCAGAGTCTGTCGACTTCATCCATGTTTAAACTTCATTAGCTGAATATTTTCCCCTGAATTCAGAAATGAGTAAAATATTCAAGAAGAACTAAATTTAATTAACTAAAAGTAAACATTTATCTACTTGCATTTCTATTTACATTCCCAGTTTAACTACTGGGACTGTAAATAGAAGACCTAAACAAATGTGAACAGACCATAAAGGCAAACTATCAATCAGACACCCAGACCAGACTGGCGTCTACAGTGTACATAAGCTATGCTTGTGTTCTAGGCGTGAGCCATTTCCATGGAATAATAATGCTTCTAGTGTTTGTTGACTCATGACATTAGCGTCAAATGACAGACGTGTAATTGGACATCCTGTTGCGGCACTGACCTCTATGGGCGTGGTCTCTGGAACCTCTCTGAGGATCACGATGCAGCGGTTCTGATTGGGTCGCACCTTTTCCCCCTTCTCATCCACCTGGACCAATGGCAAAGCTGCAGGAAGCCATAAAGAAAAGGTGTTATAGGCCATTTCAGGAAGGATCAATCAGTGCATCCCACCTAATAAGCCCTTCAGAATCAGCTAGTTTATTACGTACAATAACTTTCACAGATCTAATGAAACCTTGCAAAATGTTCACCTTCAAACTATGAAAAGTTTCCAGGTTATGTGTCCTGAAGGAACTCACAGGTGCGTTGAAATTCTGTGTCTTTTAAGTCACTTTCCCGGCATTTTTGAGCCTCAGATATCCACATGAAATTTGTAGAGCTGAACAGCACATTTGAACTCTGTGAAAATCTGCTATAAGCTACATTTACCGTTTTTCCCCAGCCACGTATGGACATGAAATGTGTCTTCCAACACTTCAAACGAATTAATTTTACAGCCACATCCAAGAGTCACAATCTAAAGAAAATCCTTTTTCTTGACTAAAAATGAACACAAACATAACCCAATATAATCATAGTTTCAACATTTAATATTTAATATTTCAACATTTAATGGAATAACCTCCCTGTTCATATTCGTACTGCCGAGTCGATCCAGTCTTTTAAATCACGTCTTAAAACTTATTTTTTTACTTTGGCTTTTGATTCTGTCTAGTCGGCTGGTCTAGCTTGTTGTGTTGTTACCTTTTGTTTGTTGTCCTCTTTTATTGTTTGTTTTAACTGTCTCATGCTTTTACTGACTGTGAAGCACTATGGTCAACACTGTTGTTTTAATATGTGCTATATAAATACATTTTGATTTGATTTGATTGAAAGTGCAGAAATGTAGTGTCTATGACCTGCATTTTATGTTCATCTGTTTCTGAAGATTTCGTTTTTCTTTTCTGTGAACTTAAAGGCTGATATCACCGTGGCCACTGGTCCAAATAAGTCAGACCATAAATCTACTTTCTGGATGCATTTTGGTGCACGACTCCTCTAACAGACTTCTATTTTAACATGTGCAGATGTGACTAGACTCTGTGTGTAACAGGTATTAAAAGTGGTTTTTCATGTGGGTACCTCCTGTATTCACAAAGTTACAAGGACTCAAATATGCTGGAAAAAAATAATGCAAATTAAACACTGACTAATCTCGCAGTTTTACTCTTATTTTCTATGACAGACACTCACACACACACCAGAGTGTACAACAGTCTCATATTAAATATGAACAAAGTTTAAAATGATGAGGTCAGAGTATTCAACTCCTATGAGCCCAAAGCTCCAGCTATGATCTCATAGCTGGAGCTTTGGGCACAGCAGCCCCATCCACCCGTTTGTGAGGAGCAGCCAATCAGGAAAACAGTTGTCTTATGCCGGGCTCACACTGTGCGATTTTGTCAGTCGCGCGATTCAGCTCCTGCTCAAACTGTACGATTGACTCGCAGGGGTTAAAAGTTCGTAGGTCACGATGCAGGGTCTCACACTATACGGCCCGAGTGCTCACACTGTGCCTCCATAAAATGAAGGTTATAACAGAAAATCTGTCGCTCACTCTCCCTCTCTGTCTTTCACTCACACAGACACACACCACCATCAACTTTGCTAAATTGCTAATGAAAAACATGATCAGGCAGCTGTGATTGAGCAGCGATGTCCATTCAACTATTTTCACGGTTGTTGTGGTCGTGATAATTTGGTGATGCCACATCGAAAAGGCTCGGATGAGCTTTCCAAAGTTCTACAAGTTGTGCCTCCATCGCTTGTGTCCAGATCACACGCTGCACTGCCGCGCTGCGCCGTCTTTTTCGCTGACATTTGTGTTTGCGCGTGCGCAGTGTGAGAAACTGCGGTGACACCCTCGCAACCAAGCAATTGATGATCGGGAGCTGGTCGTGAGGTGTTAATCGCTTCTCGTTACCCCACGTATACTACACGATGAAGGCCAAAATCGGGCCGATCGCCAAAATGGTCGCACGACTCAAAAATCGGCTCAAAATGGGCCAAAAATCGCACAGTGTGAGCCCAGCATTAAATGGAGGGGAAGGGAGCTAAAAGTGACTGTTTCAGACAGGATGGACGGGGGCTGCACTCAGGCTTTGTATAACATAGATAAATATGTGAAATTTCTAATCATGGACGCAGGACCTGAAACTGGCCAAACAGGTGATCTGTAAATTACAAGCAGTTTCATACTTGAACATCTCCAGAAAAAGAATATTAATGCAAAAAGCCTAATCGCAGCGTAATTACATGATGGTTTATTTACAGTAACCTGATTAAATTCAAATATAAAACTCTTGGCAGTGTACAGATCAATGAGCCATTAAATAAAAAGGCCTCCAAGCTAGAAAGGATTAATTTAAGCAGTAAACTAAGCACGAGCACAAATCAAACACAAGTAGGTAAGACTCTGCTGGATGCACTTTAACGACCTCTCCTGGGAAATCAACTCCAACCACATGCTGATAGAAATTCACTCTGATAAGGTTTTCTTGACATGCAGCTCGTTCAGGTAAACAACCATAATGACGAGTTCTGATTGAACTCCGAGAAAAATAACTGCTGCATAAAACTGCGGCTTTGAAAGCATTTCGCTCACATCGTAAGATGTCCACGATCAGCTCCACGTCCGTGCTGAGCTTTTTGATGTGGTCCAGGTTGGCCACCGTCACAATTGGCACATATTGGTCACTGTCCATTTGGGAGATGAGGTACATGTCACTGGCCAGATTCTCCCTGTCAAACGGAGACGCAGATAGAGGTTAGTTAGACTTTCATGGTGGAGGTGGCAAAAGGTGCAGCAGTGAAAACAAACTTCATTTACTCTGATAAACACAGTCGCACCTGCTCTTACATAAGAGCGACTCTTACACGTGTAATAAACATCAGCTTTGTTTAGGGTGACACACGGCATCTGAATCGCTGCTCTTCTGGTAACAAGTGCACCTTTTGAAACTCCTTCAGTTTACAGCTGTTGCACATTTGGCTGCTTTACTTGTGCAACTGTGAGATTTTTCTGCAGGAATGCACTGTAGGTGTGTATGGTCCAGTATTTTGTAACCCAGCAGTAGTCTGTTGGTTTCTATAGCTTCTTGTTTTCATATCTGATCAGTTTTTTTCCCTTTCTTTTAACTTCCACTGTAGTTTTGGAGAAGCTAACAGTATGCTATTGTTGTTGGCTTGTTCCAAGTTCACAGAGAGGAGAAAATGAAATGAATTTTTCAAGGCCTCAGTTCCTTTCAAATTAGCAGCTAAGCCACCACCACCGCAGAGGCATTCAAAAGTATGAAATAAGGCTTTCATTCAGACTACGCCTGACGCCCACAGCCGAAGGGAGAGAGAGAGAGAGAGAAGAGGCCTGATCGGTATCAAAAACAATACATAGTCTTCCAGTACACTAGCTGCACACACACATGTAATTATTGATGGATTTAATAATTCTTTTAGCGCATGAACAATGATGTTAGAACATATACAATTACCATCACACCTCCCAGTACGACCGAAAATATTAATTTACTCTGACAAAGAGAGAGAGGAGGGGGAAGCAGAATTCCCATGAACCCTGTTAAGACAGACAGACGGACGATTCAGTGTACAAATGCTCCACGAATGGCACCACTTTTGGATCTTGTCGGCCGCTTGGTTTGTTTTGTTGCGTCATACAATATGACATTCACACCACTGACCGTGCTGACTTCCCCCACCGCTGTTTAAGTCTCATCTTTTATGGTTATTTTACTTTAATAAGCCTTAATTGGAATTAGTGTGTGGCCCAGTTTGTGACAGTCTGAATGAGCATTGTTACAACATTCAACCCACAGAGCTTAAGTGTCCCTCCAACAAAAATGTTGAAACACACAAAATCCACACAAGGAGGCAGTGCGACGACCCAGTTGGAGTGAGAGAAAATGTTTTCCTAGAATTAACAGCGGCCCTTGTTAACGCCGCTGTAAATGTGATCAAAACCTAAAAGTCCTTTAAAAGGACCACCTGGTCAAAAAGCTTAAACATCATTGGTCGCAGGCTTGTTTTAAACAAGGAAGGTAGAAAGAAAAAAGCCCCATCTTGCTTAGTTTTCTCAATTAAGAAGATTTCTTGTAAACTTTGTCTCAGGCTGAAAGCAGCCGTCCCCTCTCTTACTAGCAGAGATGTCCGAGTCTACAGAGGAAGGCAGATTTATTTTTAACCTTTAGCTTTCAGATTACTAATACTCATACCAATAATACCACTAATAGAGAGAACTATAATATGAGATGGGTATTTGGTTAAGATTTGCAGCAGCACAACCCCCCCTCCCATCCTCCCATGAGCAAGTATAAATGCATACTGCGCCTGTAGCTGGACACTGCCTTGCATTAAAAGTGTTTAGCACAAGGCTCATTATGGTTTAAAGCCCCATGTTGTACTTTAAAAGCAATCTCATGGGCAGCCACGGTTGTTCGAGACGATCTTAAATTCTCTAGTAGAACAAATACACACAAATGCAAATAAACAAACCACATATTCAAAGTCTGGGTTTTGTCTTGATGCACAAAATAAAATAAAATTTGGGCCCTGGGAGTAAACCAGGAGAAAACTAATAGCATATGAGAGCAAGCACAGAGCAGAAACATTTTTGTTTATGGTACAGTGGGTTTCAGGTCGTGTTCACACGTGCAGCCAGCCAACAGTCATAGTTGGGGAGTGCACAGATGCAGACCCTTGGGAGCACAGGCAGACGACAACATTTACGTCATGAAGGCTACTGTGGACGCCTGAGGTTTCACTGTCGCAGAAAGTATTATTTGAGCCTAATGTGCTGATTATACCAATCAGGATCCACAGGATTCAAGGAGGCAGAATAACACATGAGTGGATTGCACACAGTCATCCACAAGTCGTTGTGTTAATCACTTTCAAGTAGAAGTTTTTCCTTCCAGATCTTATTTTAAGTGCTTTTCTCCATTAGCAAGTATGAAACAGCTGCTGAGCATTGATTGAAGTAGATGGGCTGAGATTTCAGCACATACGCCAGTTTCTCATGGACAGTTCGAGGCTTAGTGAAGGAGATGTTCCTACATTCAAAGAAAAGCATAAAATTCTGGGCTGTACTGTGATATGAAGCTATTGGCTCACCGGGAAAGACAGAACTCCAGGGTCTTCTTCAGGTGCTCCCTCAAGCCCTCCTGGGGGTTGTCAGGCTGGGGATCACTGCCTGTTGATAGAGGATAAAGATTTTGGTAAAATAAGGAGCAACTAAGCTTACGTCTAATCCTCTAAACACTATCCAGACAATGAAATGGGATGTGGGTGGAGAGGATTGTAAAATATGGAGAAGGAAAAAAAGAAAGAAGACAAGCACCAAAAGAGTGTCGTATTTACACACAGCAAATACTCATGCAAGCTAATTTAATGTGTTGGAAGCAATGGCACGGGCGCTAAGAAACCTACTCCTACACGGTTGTATAATCACAGTCATCTTAATACCACCCATTCCTCCCTTAGCCTCGTTGTTTTTGTCAACACTTCTTTCAAGCGGAGGGCGCTTAAAAAGATAAATGTCTCGTAGCAGATCGTGTCTGGAACAGGTCAATGACATTTTAATGATGCAATAAATAACACATAAAACAAATACCTCTCAAGCGGTCACTGTTCTCCTTTAAAAATAAATCTACTGCCCGAGGACAGACTGTCCCTTAATATTCGACCACATTAGCCGACTGTGTTTGGTTGGAGTTCATTCTAACCTTGAGTTATCCAAGATCAGGTGAAATCAAACATATTTAGATCCCTGTGTGATTGACGAGGCCAACGCACTTAAAATCCTTAAAAGCCTTCTAATAGCCATGCCTGTGGTATAAATGTGGACATCGTCTCGATTTCAAGTTACTTTGTTTACAAACTTGGGTGTCCACGCCGCCCACATCAAAAATCAGCACAAAAGTATCCATGTGTAGACATGTGGATAAACACCGCTGATACACAACTACTTCAGAGCCTCCTCTGACTAACAACCAATCACTAACCAGCCCACCTGTGTGCCCTGGCTGCCCAGGCTTGGGGTATTCTTTGTAGGCTGACTCGGAGCACTCCAGAGTGACAGCGGCTGGCTCAGCCAGCATTACTGGTACCGGTGGAGGCTCATCTGGGTCGGTTAGAAGGGGCTCCTTGTAAGCCTTGTCTTCACTGGCTTCATAGCCTGTGACAATCAACAATGGGCATTATGATAATGATTAAAGGCATAAGAATATCACCAGATGTTTAAAAGGGGGGCTGTGAGCATAATAGGAGTTATTTTTATTTATGGACTTCAGAGTAGCTTTACATGGTTCGTAGTTCAAATTAGTTTATCAGAATCTTAAACTGGGCCTTGATCCAGCTCCTCAGCTCAACCTCTAAAACCAGCCACTACCTTTAAACTGTGCTGGTTCTGATTGGCTGCCCCTCCAGCTACAGAAGGTGTGAACAGCAGGTGGGTGGGGGTGATATCATACAGCGTAGATACTCAGTATTTAGATCAGTCTGAGTGTTTGGCTCACACTGTTTACATGACAGATGCTCTCCTCATCATTTGAAATTTTGATTTGATTAATATGAACATATACAGCAGAAGATAAGGAAAAGCAAGAAAACAGCTCCAGTGTGAATTGAGAGCAGTGTCCTTTTTAAGTTCCAAGTGCCGATTTTCCAACCTTGTCCCAGTTCAGCAACAATACACCTGTGCAATGACAAATGGACATTATTACCAGAGGCAATCTGAAGCATCTGGCCCGGCACATAAACTCAGCCTTTTCCTGATTAAGATGCAAAGACCATCATTCTGAACGCTCTTTTCCTTTTAGAGCACAACAGATCTTCTTATAGAAATACACAATGATAATGTGAGCAACTTAAATAATGAATAATTATGAATTATTAAAGGCTGGCCAAAAAACTAATGTAATTCCAAAATAAAACCTTTTTTTACAGCACTAATTACATCTAAACAAAACAAGTATTGCCTTTAAAACAAATGATCCATCTTAACATAAATGTAAATATTGCACTACTGGTAATATTGTACTAATAACAGTACTAACAAGTGGTTTTTTGGTCCATTATGCAATGATAAATACATTTACTGGAAATGTTTCTCAAATAAAGTGTACCAAGAAAGACACTGTATATTTTGTGCTACAGACAAACACTATTTCTGGCTGTAGCCTAGCAATAAATCCTGAGAATTAGTGCTGTGGATTTCATTTACACTGAATTAAAAACAAGGTGGGTATGAAAGCAATGTCGAGTCAACAGCAAATTAAAATGACAACGGATCACAAAGGAGAGATGTGCCAGAACAGAATGAAACATGATAATATACTTCTAAAACCAGAGAAAAATTACATTCAGCTAATTAAGCACATAACCATTTATTAAAACAGTATTGGGACAAATTTTAATACTGTATTTATAAAAAGATAAATCGGGGTTAAACAGTGTGGGACTAGTAATGCCATCGTATTCAAGAGCATTTTCCTCTTAATTTGTGTTTAAGAGTTTAAGCAACCTCCATCAAATCACACAATTTTCCTTAAGGTCTGGCTAAACTCTCTTCAGGGTGCTCTATGGAAATACTCTGCACATGAGTGAACGGTACAGTGACTTAAACTGAAAACAGTTTATCTACTCAGAGCCGTGTCCCCCGTGGGAAATGGTTCGTTTTATCTTTTAGATTCGTTTCAAACACAAAAGACTTGGCAGGAGCTGACATAACAGCGACCATAACAGCACAGCACAAAGGCCACTTCACAGATAAAAATAAAAAAGTAAATCTTTTAAGAGAAGTGAAGTCTCTGATTGGAAGTTATCCGTGGGAGGTTCAGTAAAAGTTGCATCCTTTGAACTTGGTGGCTGTACTGGTGAGGCACAACTTTTACTTTAAAGGGAAACGTTTCCAATTACTTTCCACTTTTCAAGTTTCAGTAAAGCTTGGTGAGGAAAATCTAAGTATTTCCAGACAAGTTTGTGTTTTCCATGGAAACTACAGGTGATTTCAGCAACCAAAACAATCACAAGGTGGTTTTTCAACAGCATTTATTACCATTTTTAAATGGTCAATCTCCAACAACCACTCGCTAACTGGTTGAGGAACACATTCTTCTCTAGTGGCCGGAAGCTGTGATGAGGTCACTAAACAGTCTCTAGGCCTGTGGGACTCAAATCCTCAGACCTGCTTACTCTTTCAAACGTTAGCACAAAGCACACCGCAAAAGTGAAAATAAACTAGAAGCTAACTAGAAGCGACAAGTGATCGAGTCCTCCAGACAAGGGTCTTGTGAAGGAGCCCACATGCCTTTGCTAAATACGTTCACACACTGCTTCTGTGGGTGTCATCTGTCTTAATTTAGCACATCACTCCCAGCAGTCTCAGAAACAATGCTGTTATTTATTAATAAAATATGAACAATTATAATGGGGAAAGCACCACTTCATCGTCTAGGCAACGAATGACACCCACCCCAAATTTGAATATTTGAAAATCTTGACCTTTACTTTTGAAGTCACGTCCACATCAGGCAAGTGTGAAACATAATGGTGAATACTCAAACATCAGATGTTTAATGTTTAACCCATGAGTGTCAAACATGGGGCCTGTGGGACAGAATGGGAACCCCCACACTAAACCATTACTGCTGATACGTAGCACATACATTTTTAATTTTAATTTTTTCCATTTTACGGCCTTCTAAGGCTACGTTTACACTGCAGACGAAAGCGCATCAAATCCGATTTTTTTTTACGACCCATATCCCATCATGGTGTGACAGTGTGAACGGCACAATATTTTCAAATCCGATCTGGGTCACTTTCGTATGTGGTACTGAATCCGATACATATCCGATGTTTCAGAAAGCGACTGCTGTTTGATGGTCATGTCGCATTAAATCCGTCTTTTATGTCACTGACACAAGACAGACGCCAATTATCAGCGCCAGAGAAGACATCGTGAATGCTTCCTGGCCATCCGGTGAAACTGTTTGGAAGACAACGTTGGAGAAACGTGAACATTTTATTTGTACTGTATAATCTGCAGATTCTGACAGAAATCTGCAACTATCCTTTGAAGCACCACTCCTCTAAAACAGCAATAAGGATCATTATTAGGTTATTTACGTTATTATGTAAATAACAAAATAACTTAAAGCAAAAATTGGGAAACGTGAAGTCCGAAGTCTTTATATTAAGGGCCATCAGTCAAACAATACTGTTGGTCTGGGTCTAAACAGAGCGCGTTGTGTGTGACGTCTTCTTTTGTGCATGCGGGCCGCTTTGAGCGTTCACGTGTTTGCTGTCGCATTTTATTTGTAGTGTGAACGAGCAGACAAAAAAAAATCGGATTTGATCGAAAAATCGGAATTGAGCATCAAGACCTGCAGAGTGAACGTAGCCTACGTGAGAAAGGCATCGCCTACAGTCTGAAACGCAGCACCAAGGTCAGTAAGTAAAAGATGAACCATTAAATAAAATAAGTTCCTGTTTCTCATCATCTGCCATATAACTTTCAGGTGGTTTTGTTTTGTTTAAACAATGGGTCCACAGTAAATGAAGGACCCAAGTTTGAAGTCAATATGAATGCAAAAGGAAAAACAGGTGACAGGAATGATAATAAGTGGCTTAAATTCATAACCTTTAATAGTCCTTCTTTGTTTGCCGACAAAGGAATCAGAATAAGCTTCCATGTGCATGTAATGGTTCAGCATACTGACAGTGAATGGGGACATTAGAGGAACCAGCCAGTATCATGACTAAATCACTGTTACCACTGCAGGCGTGGTGTGAATTTTCCGTCACAGACCACTACATCCATGGCCCAACGGCATTAAATCAGCAGTGCTCTGTAATAAATTTCCCATAAATGTCTTTGCGGACGTGGAAGATGAAGTAGGCCAGGACGTCAGTGCGCGTCAAACTGAGACTAATCAATAATTTCTGTTTCACCACCATGTCCTTGTTGCCTCTGTGGCTAAACTTGGCTGAGCACATTGAAGCGAGTGATTACTGTCATTTACAAAGAAAGAAGTGTGACTGGGGCCGGAATATTCATAACTCATTCTAGATTGAGTATGAATGATTAAAGGGGTGTCTCCTGTGTGGTGGGAAAAGGGAACCAGAGTGGACAAAGCAGGTTTTTACACCAGACTGTGCCGTTTGTCACTACTCGATTATTACAGACTTAGCAAGTAGACTACATGCCAACATTTCACTTTCTTTCTACACCTCAGCTTCAGATTAGCTGTATACTATTTTCAGTTTCTCCGCATTACATTAATAAATTAGCTGCTGGCTATGTTCACCTGCGTCACGCTGCCACAACCACCAAAACCTACAATTCTCCACTTTTTCAGGTCCAGTATTTACCTGCAAAATTTAAAGGTGCTTTTTGTAAAGACCCTCTGAAAACTGAAAACTTTCACCACATGGTGGCAGCGTTTTACCAGAAGGTTTTCATGCAGCTGATCAGCCCAACGTGCATTAAACAGACCACTTCTCATTAATGTAAATTTGTAAAAACTATTAGTTACCAAAGTCAGCACAAGTCAGCAAAATACAACAGTAAAATATGAATGCTAACGAACACTAGCTTGAATTATGTTGGTGTCATGGTGAACACTGCACTTACTCCATGTACCATCTTGTGGTCAACATGGGTGTTATGCAAGACTGCAGTCTGAACTTATTTGAACGTCAGTTAATATCTTGCAACACAATTTCATCTGTTACAGCCCAGAAGAATGGTGCTAGAGGCAGCGCAGAATCATTTTGCATTTAGCGGCTACGTTCTCTGGAACAATTTTGTGCACTTTTGTTGCTTTTTTTAAATATTTAAGATTAAGATTTAAGATTCTGGGTGTCAAACATGCAGCCTGCAGTTAATACCTCACCCACCAATGACTGCCCAAGTCTAATCATCTCATTTTTTTCAATGAAATACTAGCACTATTACTACGTCTATGTCCAAGCGTGAGAAATGACAAACCTGCACCTGAACTCCACACTAGCTAAAGAAAATGCTAAAGAAGGGCTCTGCTTGGGCTCAAACCACCAACTTCTCACTGTGCTGCCACACGTAAATATTTTCACAATGTACTTCTGCCTCTTTAGGGACGTGTTCAACATTATTTTGCAATTATGTTGAACATGCAATAGTTTTAGTGGTTAGCCTAGCTTGAAATAACACTGGGTTTGAAAGAGGACCATAATCTATAACAAGTCTGACACCCCCTGTCTTATATGGTGCCTAACATATTAGGAGTTTACCTGCATATAAAAAGGGTTTGGGCCTTCTGCTAAAGGAAAGCCACCTTGAGTGTGACAAAACTATTTGGCGTGTTTAAAAAGTGGAGTTAGATTAATTAGATTTTGGTTTATTAAATCACTAGTAATGTCACAAAAATCCACAGAATTCTATTAAGTCAGGTAACACAATCTCTTTGCCTTAGCCATGCATTTACCAAACATGGTTATATGCACAATAATCCACAAAGACCATTTATAGGCAGAAAAATTCCTGTTAATGCTGATTAATGATTCAATGCTATACTGATAAACCATTTTAGAAACAGGAAACGTTTTATGTTCTTATCTATGCTCTGTATTGCATTATTTCGATATATCTGAAATGGAGAGCAGTTATACTTTGTTTTGCACTATAGTGGCCAAAAGTCAGATTCTAAGTATATAAGAAGCCAGTTTTTGTGCATCAATGACCTTCTGGGCCGGGGTCGGCCGAACTATCGCAGCCTTCCTTCCATGGCTGCAGGGCAGCAGTTGTGGTGTCGGCAGTCCCGCTGGGGTCCAGGCTAAACATGTGGTTGGCCCATGCTTTCGCATTGGGGTTGAGGTCCGAAACCTTGGCAGATTCCTGCAAAAGAACAGAGCCTGATTAGAGAAATCAACTTCAGCTAATGTATGTCACCACATCAGTAATGTAGTTACTAAAAAAAAAAAAAGAAAAGAAATGACATCAACTTCTTGGGCATCAACTATAAATCATACGACTGTAATCGATGAATTGTCTTTTACTAGTAAATATACACCTCAAAGTAGAGCTGCACGATTAATCGTTAGAATTCATCTCAATTCATACTTATGTGCGATCTCATTTCCAAATGACAACAATTTAAAAAAAGAAAAAGAAAAAAGACGACGATTGTACCGCATTTTGATCCGGGACGTAATCTGCATGAAAGCAAGCGCTCACTCTTCCTGCCCAACAAATGACGAGGGCGGAGCCTTATACCACGTGAAACAGAAGCTGGCTGCTAAAATCGGCAGGGAAAAACAACGGAGAGCACGTCAGGGATGACGAGAAAGTGACAGGAGAAAATCCGTCCCGGTCAACCACCCAAACATCAATAACGGGAACCTTATACAGCGCTTCCCTATACCCGTCGAACTCCCGCAGGCACAAAGAAATTGCGGAGGCTATCACTTATCACCTGACCAAAGATATGGCTCCATCAACACTGTGCAAAACGAGGGATTTAGGAAAATGATCAACACCCTAGACAAACGCTACACAGTGCCGTCCCGCAACTATTTTTCTATTGTTGCTCTACCTGCTCTATACACGCAGTGTCGAGCAAATTTCAAGCAGTACAACGTTTTGCGGCAACGACAAAACATGAGACATTTGTTGTTTTTATGTTTATTTATTGTTTTTATGTTCAGTCTCAACTGTTACGAAGTTGATGTGCAGTTAATAAGTGCAATAAATATTTATACTGGAAAAGAAAATCGTGAGAGAATCGTGATCTCAATTCTAAGCAAAAAAATCGTGATTCTCATTTTATGCAAAATCGTGCAGCCCTACCTCAAAGGTTCTGAAAGTATATTTAAAACCATGCTAACAGACTTATGTGGCCTACATTTCATCCGTGCAATTTAAAGAACAACAACAAAGCAGTGTTTCCTATACAGATTTTATGTAGTCCAACCAGCCACATATACTAATGTTTGCCTTGTTCACTCATCTGAATGAAAAACAAACCACTATCCTCTCACTCTTATTCTTAGTTTGGTCTTGCTTTTCCCTACTCTCTGGTTCGCTGGCCACATTCCTGCTGTGGCGGCCTGTGAGACATTTTCTCCGTCTCTCAAACAAACTATTGCGTTGGCTTTGCACATCCTCTCTGAGCTAGAAGGCCACTCTAATCAGAAAAGCAGCAGGTGGAAAACTGCTTCATGCACCATATTATTGAGCTCACCGTGGTTGCGCAGCAGAGTTAGAACAACAGCACCAGCAAAGACGAGTGGAAGTGAAGTCCACCCAGGTGATCACAGACTCTGATCTGATTATATTCCTTCAGTATTTGTCACAGAGTAAATTAAATATTTGAAGCAAGCATGGTTGTGCCTGTGTAAATGCACGTGAGCTAACATCAAAGACCGAATCTGTAGGAAGCACTGCAACTGCTACAAATCAATCACAAGAGCCAAGCTAACATCAACCCACCCAGGTCACAGGGAAGGAAAAAAAATGAAAAATTTCAACAAGATGGTGTCTAAGGAAATCATCAGGGTTTGCCTTCTACCCAATTAAAATCCATCATGAGTGACCCACATTATGGGGTCTCATTTTGTCAGTGACACGAGCTAATATAACAGTGCTAAAGAGAGAGAGAAGTGCACAAAGACTGCAGAAGCCGATTTTCCCCACATGTGTTGCTTTTTAAGGCAGTTTTAAATAGGTTGCTTATTTATATTCATATGCACAATGAACTGTACATTTCAAAATATGCCAATAAAACACTGTGGATGTGCCAGACATTTATTATAAAGCAAACAGTAATTTGGTTAAAAAAAAAGTCTTCACAAAATCTTTCATGTCTCAACTCACATTACAGTTTGTGAGAATACCAATACTGCAAAGCCTTCTACAACAATTTTCCTTTGCTTACTCTAAAGAAAAATACAGGGAAAGTATAAAATATGACATTTAAATGACAGATTCACTTGCCCAGAAAAGAAGTTTCTATTTCCGGGATTTCTCCTGGCTCAAAATTGGCCTTTCGGCCTGGTGACTGTGCATGTAAGCACGACTTAAGTCTAAACATTTTCCTGGTCAAAATGTTCTTTACGATCAATTTAAACCCCTCGTTTAAAAAAAAGAACCTCTCGTTTCATTGTAATGTTTCTGTAATGCCTTCTCTCTAAAATGGTCTACGCTGAGCATCAGAAAGGCGAGCATTCATCGGTCATGTTGTGCATAAGTCTCAATCGACAACAAGACTCCTCAAACTAAAAATCGTTTTGACAGGAACCAGGCTAATAAACCCCTGTTGTCTGCTGGAAATACTCACAGGATCAAAGCGGCAGTTCAGCATGCATGTCTCACAGGCTAAGAGGCTATAACCCAGAGCGGTGGTCAGAGTCAGCGTTTCACTCAACTCCTGAGGAACAGCAGGCCAGACGCTGCCTGCCGCTGGTGGTATTAGAGTCCACTGCATCCAATCCATGGCTAACACATAAAAAAAAGGTCTAAGTATGTCCACTGGTGGGCTGAGGAAGGAAGTCTTCCGACCAACATTGGCTTGCCTCAGGATCCTCTGAGCAAAGCGGCTGCCACCACCCCTCTCCAAGTCATCCTCGTCAAATCACAGCGACCGCCACGCTCTGCCTGCCCTCCTCCGATACAGGCTGCTGGGTTGATTCAACAAATCTGATGACAGCACTGAGGCTCGGCTGCCCCGGTGGGCCAGGGCTGACGTTGCAGAAGCTGACTGGCTGTCTCGCTCCCGTTAAGCACCCGTCTCTGCTTTTGTTTTGTCGCCGTTGCACTGAGTCATTCCCCAGGAAAAAAAAAAAAACAAAACGCTGGAGCTGTGCAGGCAGCGTTGAGTCGCACACCTGCGCTCAAATGAAATGCCTGCTCCGGTCTGCCACATGTTAAACCAACCCTGAGGCATTGCTCAAATTCAGACCTCCAGAGCCTTGGTTTTAATAGATTATTCTGCTAACAAGCTAAATTGCAAAATAAAGGGCTGGGCAAACTGGTTTCTTTTTGAACATAGTAAAGAGAGGAGGAAGAGAAACAAAAACACAACAAGATTAAGAAGTGAACAGCAAGAGATATTGTTCCTCAGTCGTATTTCACAAACATGGCACTACGAGATCATTCACGATGTGCCTGGCCAGACAGAGACAAATCCCCGCCTATGCTAATAATCCATCCTTCCTCCAATGTAAAACTCCCACTCCTGTCCGAGCGGCTGCCATAGAAACTGCTGCTGACATCAATGGACGCGTACGTCCAGGGCATCGCTTGACCTTTCAAAATTTTAAAATGTTCCCCTCTCTCACAGAGGAAGGAAAGGTTAGCAGCCTTTCTGATTGAGGGTGTATTTTTGGAGGAAATAGGAGGATGTGATTCATCACGAACCGTGGACAGAGATGAGTTATAGTCAGTGTCATTGGAGGGCAGCCGACGTAGCACCGGGTTTATTGCTCTCCCTCCTTGATGGAGGTGGGCTCCCAGCAGGCAGGCAGACAGACAGAAAGACAGAGCAGACAAACCAGAGTCCTTAGGGAGGGAAAACAAAAACAGCTGAATTTGGACTAATCTGTCTGTCTGCACACCGGAGGCTCCTCTTTCCTCTCTGACAGACAGATCTGGGGGAGACCAGATGGGCTCATCACAAATACTACAACATGCATCATCCTTAACAGCATTTTCTACAATATTAGACTAATTTAGCAACTACAGATTAGTTGTTTTTCCCCCCAGGTCATTATTTAGACAAATTTAAAACAGTTTAACCTTTTTATTTTTCTTTGAAACCATCGGTCTGGCGGCAGGACCATTTCCTTTACCACTTGTTCTAAATGCAAAATGTAAACAGTTTGGGAAAGAAGAGAAGATAACCTTTACAGGGATATTCTGTGTATCATGGTAGCACAAAGCATTCATAAGGTACTGTGTGAACACCAGACAGGGGAACCTAGATTTTACAGTGTGTGCTTTTTATTTAAATGGTTCCAGAAAGATGACTGCAGTCGACCTCCATCTATACGCAGTTCAGTATTCGCAGATTTTTCTGTGGAAAGTAACTCCAAATTATTTGGGGAAAATTCGCCTATTCACAGATTTTTTGATTTGACACGCTATTGGCTGGTGTTTGCAAAGCAGCCAATCTAGGAGTGCCATTCATTTTGCTTCATGTTGAACAGAGTACCGCCCAGTACATCAAGACTGTGGATGTTAGCTTCTGTGGTAGTGCCAAGAAGTTTTCCACATCTCAATTATTTGCAGTAATCAGTTCTTTGCGGGCGGTTGTGGTTCCTAACCCCCTGCGAATATCAGGGTCTACTGCATTTTGTAGTTTTACAGTCAAAATTACAAAATAAGCCCACGTGGGCTGTTTGATACTGGCTTAAACTTAACTGATGCTATGTTTATTCTTAGACTAGAGGAGCTTTGCATGATCCCTAACAGTTTATTTGGATCGTCACTACACTTTACTGTAACATCATCTGATATTTGCTGTTTTTATAAAGATACCTTATTCTGTTTATTTAGCTTTCTTGAGTTTTAGATATTTTACCTTAATTATGCTAATATATTTTTTATTTAAATCTATGCTTAATAACTAAACATATATTTTACCTTCTACTGTGCTTGGTTCAAGTGTTGGGGGTTGCTGAGGTAACCTTTAACCAGAGGTCAGCAACCTGTGGCTCAGTTAGAATTAAAACTAACTGTTCACATGTGCGGCTCTTTTTCTCCTGTTGTTTTGTAGGCGGAGCTTAAGCGGCTCTTCTGATGTTGAAGGTTGTCGATATATGAGGTGATGCTTCTATATCACATTAAAATATGACACAGCCTTACTCAATAACATTCTAAATATTTAAGCTATTTTCTTCCATCTTTAGAAGAAATGGCAGTTGTGCTTATTACAGCAAGTTTCTGAACTTCTCATCTAATGCAAGCTTATTCTTTGCCTTTATTAAAGTTCTGTCACAAACGAGCCATTTAGCTCCTCTCACTTTAACGCTGCAACCTTCTTCCAGAGGAAAACAAAACTAACAGCATTATATTATTAGTCACATTTGTATAAGAACCGTGGTTCTCTAAGACGATAACTCAAAGGCAAGCCAAGTCGTAAAAGACTGATCTAAGAGATTTGTTGACGAGGCTGGACAGTGGTGAGAAAGGCAGTGGTGTGGTGTCTGTGTATTGGTGGCATTTCCCTGCTTTGGCAACAGATTTAAGAATGAGGATCTGAAATCTTTTGATATGGCTACCCAGCTGCTAAACTACATTTACACTTTTTGAGTACATCCCCTTCGGTTTCCAAAGCTGGACAACTGCTTAAAAACTAGTCTGCATTTCTGTCCCCACAGTTTTGATTACATCTGCATTCATACACAGAGCATTTTCATACCTGCATATGCAGCGAAACTGCAGCTTCTCTCTAAATGCTGTATGACCCACTAAAAAAATAAAATAAAATAAAAAATATATATATATTTGTGAAGATTTCTGTCAGGCTCACTTTCTTTCCAGCTTGTGTCCATAATTGATTTGATTTAACATGCACAGCTAAAAATGGGTCACGCTCAATTTCTGGTCTGTTTCTGACACATATGTGCAAAGCATATGGTGTATCACTCCGTCTCTCTGTGTGAACGCATGCGTGTGAATAAGGAACAACACAATTTTGGTAGCACCAAATGGCTTGCACATTATTATCCATAAAACTGAGTGCTATTTCACTACAATTATATTTATAATTTGGTGTCTTACTGTTACAATTTTAAACTTACCGTATGGAGTGATAGGAGTGCCAAAATTAAATAAATACAGAAAATAATGTGTGAATTAAAATGGAAATAAAATTAATACACAATTAAATGCATAATTACTTAAAATACCAAATATTCATCCATCCACAGGACCCCAAGATGAGCAGTTTCCCTGCACAGCAAGTTGAGGCCGATGTGGCGCAGCCAGGTATCCCAGAATGAATGTCAAGCACCCTAAAATCTAAGTCCAGTTTTAAAATGGTATTGTTGCTTAAAAGTTCATTTGCAAAAGCACACCAGCATTTGTTGAGATCTCTGACTAAGTTGTGAGCTAACTTCAAACCAAAGCATTCTTTTAGACTACATGGTTCTTAGACCCGTCCCTGAATTTAATGGATTAGATTGACAAGTAAAACAAATTCAAGATGCAATGTAGCACCGCAACCATGAAATAATTAGAGAAACAAGTTTCAAGTAAAGTCAATTTATATTTCAATGAATTATTGCTGAATTATCAACACGTTTAATTACTCATTTAATCGTATTTACAAATTTCCCTCTGAAACTCTTAGCATGCCTTAATATAACTGCATAGCCCAGTAGTAAGTATTTTTTGAGATTACAAAGATACAAACTGCACGATTAATTGTTGCGGAATTTTATTCATATCTGATAGAAATGAGTGTGCAGACTAACCCGCAGTTCAACCTGAATTCTGAGGAAGTAACTGTTAACACTTTGTTTTTTTATGTTGGTTGACGATCAAGTTTTACTTCCTGTGAGCTCAACAGTTTCACAAGCTTTAGATTCGAGGCTTGGTTTAAAATTGAATTAGCTGGTAGCAGCTGGGTCACGTAGAGTCTACGGTCCTTTTAAATGCTCATTATATAAATGTGAACGTAACCTGGCCTGAACTACAGCTCTTGTGCGTTATATGATGTGGCGCTCTCTCTTTGCTCAGTAACCTTGATATGCTGAACTGTGTGGATTTAACTTTGAGAGCTGTGTTTTTCTTCTCTGACCACTTTTCCCACAACGAATCCCACCTGAGACCTACCCAACCATGAGGGCAGTTTGCTCTTTCCTTTTCACTGCCAATCTACTTTCTAATCTTGTGAATCTGTCAATGACAGTGGAAAAAAAACACCCAGCAGGCTCTTTCCATTTCCCAATTTTGGAGCACACGGGAAAAATAACTTTTCTTCGCCTCAAGGCCATCCGCTCACTTTCTGCCCATTTCCTCAATTGTGCATTCTTTCCTATTTGAGGAGGTTGACTGAAGCCCAACCTGAGGAGTCAACCCCTGTGAATGCTTGTTCTCAGGTCAAGTCCCCATATTTCACCTGTACTGCACCAGCAGCAGCTATGCTTCACTGCACTGAGGAAATTCCAGTTTCTGCTAGAGTAAGAATTACCATTAGGAAACAGCGAGAGTAAGAATGTGTTTTCCCTTTTAAAAACACAAACGAGCATGAGATACACTCACATCAGGGGAGTGACTTAAAGCCCAGGAACCAACACTAGGGCTACGTCCACACGTACCCGGGTATTTTTGAAAAGGAAGATTTTTAAAAACTCCGGCTAGGGTGGATATTTTTGAAAACTCAGTTTTTGCATTTACGTGTGGACGAGAAAAAAACGGAGAAAACGCAGCGTCAAAGATGTGCGCATTTTTTGACGTCACACTGTGCGCCACGTTATTGTTTCGGTGAAATGAATTTCTACAATACTGTTACTATTACTTGTACTCTCTGCAGTGTTTAAATGCTTACATATACACACACAGTTACTGTCCCTCCACACATACGACTCGGTTCTGCTTCTATGCCCCAGCTTTGTTTACTTTTTCCCACCGAGGCTTCTAGACTTCTGATTGGCCAACATTTCTGCACAGTTAGGAATATAGCGCCACCTGTTGCTTTGGCATGTTCCTAGCAGCGTTTTCCTTCATTTCTACGTTTACATGTGGACAGGATTATTTTTTAAAACGAAAACGGAAAATCTCTGTTTTCAAAAATACCCGTGTATGTGTGGACGTAGCCTAGAAACTCAGCTTCAAACCACAGTGGTTAGATAAAAAAAAAAAACAACAAAAAACAAAACAAAAAATGCCAACTAAGGTCAGGGTGTTTATTACTACTTAAAGTGCAAATAGTTATTAAAAACAATGATCATTTATACGGACATACACTATAGGGAAGAGAAGTAGTGGGCTACCTACACATTACACCTGGAGCCACTGGGGCATGTAAACCCTTGCTGTGAAGCTCCCAGCACACACAGTTTGTGTGCTGATTAGGGGTGGGGAAAAAAATCGATACTGTGTAGTAAGGTGATATTTTGTTTGCTAATAATGTATGGATACAGGGACAGCAGAAATCGATATTTTGTTACAAAAAAGGTTTTTGTGCTCTGACTTCAGAGCATGTTGATCCTTTTTCTGAGCAAGAATCCTGACATTCCTTCACTGTCCAAATGTGTTTAACATTTTTTATGGCAGCAATAAACATGACAGTTTACTTATTTTAATTTAAGACATGTTTTAGTTTAATTAAGTTTAAAACTTTTTTATTTAATGTAAAATTATATTTTGTTTTAATTTACTTTCAAATTCTTCAGTTGCTGAAGGGGCTGCATAGTTTTCATAAATTGCATAGTTCAGAATAGCTATAATTGTACCAGATGGTTGATTCAGTTAAGTTGGACTAGACTGTAATACAAACCGTTCAGTTTGTCAACAATAAAACTGAAATGAGAGAAAGACTGAGTGCGAGACTTTGATATTAGATAAAATGAATATTGATAAAGTTTATGTACAGAATCTGAATATTGCAAAATATTTTAAAAAATTGCAATAATATCGTATCGTGCATTAAGTATTGTGATAATATCGTATTGTGGGATGTATGGTGATTCCCACCTCTAGTGCTGATGTTAATGTCAGGTTAGGCAGTCAGAAGAGCATTAGACTTTAATCACTGTGCATCTCAGCACTCAACAACCACAATCTGTAACTTTAAAGAGCTTGTTAAGATCTTTTTAATCAAACCTCTCATACATCTTGCTGATATAAATAAGAAAAGAATTTGGGTTGATAAGGAGAGGAAAAAGCACTCTGTGTTTAAGGAAACAGCTGTGACTGATCACAAGACTTAATCATTTTTCCAGGTTTTGTTTTCATAATAGTAGGAAGCCAAAATTGTAACTGACAAATCTGGGTGTTAAGTTAGTAGCAAAAATAAATAGCATGAATAAATGTAGCACAATTAACGTTTTTATCATCATTATCCTTTTTTAATAATTGTTGTAGGCCAACATTAATTGAGAACCCAGCTCAAACCGGAGCAGATGGCTGCTCCTCCTGGAGCCTGGTTCTGTAGCAGGTTTCTTTTTGCTAAAAGGGAGCGTTTCCTCCCCAATGTCGCCACGTGCCTGCTCAAAGGGAGTCGCTTGATTGTTCGGGTCTTGGTGTAATTATTGTTGGGTCTTTACCTTATAATACAAAGTGCCCTGAGGTGACTACCATTGTGATTTGGTGCTGTATAAATAGAACTGAACTGAAACTCCATTTTTTATATTAAATAAAAAACGTCTCATCAAAAAGTGCTGCAACATCTCACTTGTTGCTTTCATGATAAATACCAATATACATCTCTTCCTGCATTGAGGATACAAGCACTAAAATGTTATTTTTGGACCACACTGCCCAACCCTAATACAACCAATAATCGTGTAGCACCACCAGCTGAGAGCCAGACACCACACCAGAAAAGTGACACAAACGCTTCTCAGGAAAACAGTTCGACCCAACCGGGGAAGGAATAGGAAACTTATGGTTTTAAATCTAGCTTTCACAGCTACTACACCTCACCGCCCACCTTCAGTCTAACCAGACACGTCTGGCCTGAGAAAAGCAGCAGCTGGTTAAGTGGACGACAGAGAAGGCGTATTTACTGTCACAGCCAGAATTTACCAGTATTTGGTCAGAGCCTGCTGTAATATCCCACCCCAGTGACCACATTTAGCCCCAACAGGCTCGCATGTGCTGCTGTCAATCAAACCTGCAGAGCTGTGAAGTTCCCTCCGAAAGCATAGAGGTCGTGCAGATGAACTGAGGAATCTCTGGGGACAAGATTGAGGGCTAATATGCAGAGTCGCCGATAAAAGGAACACAGAAATAACCACTTTAGCTCTGGCAGTATTTCTCCCTTGCAGCAGGCTTTAAAACCTGGGATGCTTTCATTCTCACTTCCTGATCCGAAAGGCTTGTGGAACAGTCGACGTTAAGTGATCAGAAATGGAAAAGATTAGGTCCAGTTACAGTTTGTGTTTAAATTTGAAATGTATTTTTTGAATGCACGTCCAAAGTTTTCAATGAAAAGTAATTAGCATATAAATAAGGAGCAGAGTGGCAGCATTTCAGGGTGAAAATAACCATGCTGCTGGGCTATTAGTATTGTCAAACATAAGTACTGTTGAAGTATAATGAAAAGAGACGCAGTTTTTCCACGATTCAGTTTATGTACACACCAATATATAAGTCAATATGGATCCTTATAAGCCTTTTTGGATTTCCGATGTTTATTTACTCTATCAATTTGGTGGTGGCCAAACACGATTTCCACAAACAAACAAAAACAAGCTTAACATCGTCTACTCCAAACACAGATGTCAGCAGTAAGACAAGTGATCTTTAAAAAGCTTTGACATAAACACCAAAAGGTGACACGTGTCTTTCTTGCAGCAAAGAAAAACGACTTCAGTTTTAGACCAAATCAAAGTGAAATAAATTTTATTGATTAATTATTCTCAGTGAAAACCTACAAATTAAAATAATTACTTTCCAACCTGCGTTCTCGTAGCTGCAGTTCATGAAGTGTTAATACTGGGCAACAGACAAGGACCAAGCATAAAAACATTTACACATTTTCTACGTCAACATCCAACTACATGCAGATTCCAGGGACGATGTGACACGTGCAGCTCTAGTGCTGGCCTTCATCTAGAAGTGTTAGTGAGGTCTGGCTCAACAGGTTGCTGAGCTGAGAATCTATATTACACTTTAAGCATAAAGACGAAGATATGTTGCTGTTAGACGACTTTAAATAAAAAACTCATCATGACTAGGGATGGGTATCAAAACCCGGTTCTTGTTGAGAACCGGTTCCCACTGTTTCAATTCCTTGGAATTGTTTGCCATTTTTGCAAACGATTCCCTTATCGATTCCAGTCGCCTCGAATGACGTCACCACCTTGCGGAGCATTATTTACCTGGCAGGAAACATGGCGTCTCAAACGCTCAAAAGTTTGGTTATACTTTACAAGAACGGATGACAACAGGGCAACTTGCAATACTTGCAAAGTAGATATTTAATTTAAGGGAGGAAACACTACGAATATGCAAAAGCATTTGCTCACAAAACACACGATGACCTTAAATGAATGTCGTGTTTTTAATTCCGCTCCGGACTCGTGAATCTCAACCCAGCAGCAGCGGTAACGTTTGCACGTCCTCTCCCGTTAATGCGGCAGGTAAATAATCAACTAACAGTGCATATTATGTTAGCGCGATCTGCCTTATTACAAAACCTGCCATTACTGTGCATTTAGGTGACCATGATGAGAGAGACAGACAGAGTCTGGCTCAGATGCTGGCAGTTCTCGCTGCAGTCTACTGGCAGCGTCTCCTTTCAGGCCAGGATAGACGAATGTCACCGAGCAGTGACTCAGTTTGTAGTCAAAGGCTTGAACCTATTTGCCACAGCAGATGCCCCGATTTTTGGTAAGTGAATGTGTTTAATTGTAGGCAGGGACATTACTGGATATTCTTGTGTAATTGCTACAGAATAATTTATGTTAAACTTTGTTATTGCTACAGAAGAATATTTATTTTATTATTTTACATTTACATTTTTTTCCCCGGGGACCCTGTGACACCCCATTGAAGAGCCATAGGCTGTGGATCTCTTAAGATCTCACTGTTGGGTTTGTAAGGCCATGTTACTCCTAAATTTCTATCTTGTTCAAAGAGCAGATATAAAACAAAGTTCTAAGCTAATCGACCTTCATGTTCTCCTTTTTTAAAAAGAATCGATAAAGAATCAAATCGTTAAACAAAATCGAAAATGGAATCTGAATCGTGAAAATCTTATCAATACCCATCCCTAATCATGACTTGGTTGTGTTCAGCACTAATAACAAATAATAATGGATTGCATTTATATAGTGCTTTTCGGGACCCCTCAAAGCGCTTTACAATTCCACTATTCATTCACTCTCACATTCACACACTGGTGGAGGCAGCTACAGTTGTAGCCACAGCTGCCCTGGGGCAGACTGACAGAGGCGAGGCTGCCATATCGCGCCATCGGCCCCTCTGGCCAACACCAGTAGGCGGTAGGTGAAGTGTCTTGCCCAAGGACACAACGACCAAGACTGTCCGAGCCAGGGCTCGAACCGGCAACCTTCCGATTACAAGATGAACGCCCAACTCTTGAGCCACGATCGCCCATTAGCTGCTATAATGATCGAGCGAAGTCCACCTTTAGAGAGAGACTCCAGGCCTCAAGGGCCGGTGTTTTGCAGGTTTTAGATGCGTCTTTGATCCGACACAGCTGCTTTAAATGGCTAAATTACCTCCTCAACATGTCATGAAGTTATCCAGAGGCCTGGTAACGAACTAATCATTTGATTCAGGTGTGTTAATCCAGGGTGAGATCTAAAACCTGCAGCACACCGGCCGTAGAGGCTGATTTAAAGTATCTCTGCTCTCCAAATCATCCCACATTGTCACATCTACCTTGTGATGGATGGAGCCTGTTAGCACAGACTGTTTATGCTACCAGGCGAACTAACATTACCCAGCAGGTTGTTCAGCGGTATATTTTATTAACGTGGAGTTATTAGTTCACAAATATTGTGTGCCATAGGGTTGTCCCAATAGACAATATTGTGGGGGATCTGGGGGGGGGGGGGAGAGAGAGAGAGAGAGAGAGAGAGAGAGAGAATTCAAGCAGAGAGCTAATGTGTTATTTTTAAACTCGGTGTTTAATTTACATTTCCTAACCTTGTGTGGAAAGAGCAAAACGACCGATGACTGCAACAAGATGCAACTGTTTATTCTGTATGATGGAAGGCTTTAAGAGGCCACAAATCCTGGTGCCACCTCCCTCGGAAGATTTTCCAAAACAGTACTAATGGGAAGCATAATCTTTGTGAAGCAAACAAAGATTATGCTTGACTTGAACTCGGATAATGGAAATGTCTGGTTGACACCCACGGTGACCTTCTGCAATTTCAGACACACCCAGATGTACGTTAATGACACTTCACACGTTGCACCGGCTCAGTCAGTGCAGACCACAGAACGAAACTAACTGATCAGTGTGATTGAGAACTTGAGATATTTCACTGTGTTTAAAAAGAAGGAACCACATCTGGTTATACTGTTTTTCTTGTTATGATCACAACTTATAACTTGTGTTATTTTTTTATCTTGCAAATATTAAGCAGGAAAGCCACTTAAGACTCAATCCCAAGTTTTAAACCGATGAGGACTTTTAAATTAGTTTTCTATCCTTCTTGTGTAAAAATGAAAACCATAATTATTACATTAGAACATTTTAAAGCATCTGTCATAGAAAAACAGTGTAGTCAGACCCACTCAGTCATTTTACTAAAAATAACATGTTACCTAAAGACACAGGACTCAAACTTTGATGTGTCTGGCCTTCACGCTTCAGCGAGAAATAAAATGTCACAGCTATGATCAATAGGACTGCTACAGGCCCATGAGAAGTGAGAAACAAAAACAGGTCATGGTTATTTAGTTACAAGAGTTGCCTTTTTCTTTGCCTCCCGATTCTTTATTGAACAGTCATCTTTTATATGCAATCAGCGTGGGAAATCAGCTGCAGTGAAAAGCAGGCTGTGGCAGCTATGATGCCATTTTGGCTGGTTTGAAATACCCCCCCCCAAAAAAAAAAAAACCAAAAAAAAAAAAAAAAACGTACTTTAATATAGGCAGGCTGTTGCTGAATAAACTTAAATTTTCTCTGGCTGATTTACCATGAAATACATCCATAGAGATAAATAAATGTGACAGGTAATCCAAAGTCCAGAAATAAAAACTGAACCTTCCAAGATTTTAAATTAAATTACATTTATTTCCATTGTTACATATGAAAAATTGGTTTTTGTTTTTTAGATTTCGATACTTTGAGAATTTATGTTATGGTACAGCCCCAAAGCCATCCCCACAAAAGATAATTCACTGTGACAACTCGTGTGACATTATGAAAATGCGACATGAATACTGACCTTTAGAGTATCTTTACTGCTACGCCCATTATAGAACAACTCTAAAGTAGTGCACAGCAGCACTTTAATATAAAATACAGTTGTATAGTATTTAGGGCTGCCACAAACGATTATTTTGATAGTCGACTAGTCACCGATTATTTTTGCGATTAGTCGACTAATCAGATCATCATCCATTGGACGTAAAACGTACAGTTTATTGCACCAGCAGCATCTGCTCTTATATAACTATCATTAGCTTACAGCTTTAAGTGTTTAAGGTATGTGCTAACTAAAAATAAAGACAAGATGATAGTTTATTAAATTTTAATGAAATTTGCAGATTGTTTCGGTGAAGTTTAATAAACTCCTTGCTATCTAAAATATAACAGGACACCGGAGTAAATTCTCGAGCATCTCACACTTCTGATAATCAGTTGTCTTCTTGACGTTTATTCAGCTGTTTAAAACTATAACTTTAATCTCAGCCAAACCGATTTACTCAGGAACAAATAAAATACTAAAAAAAGCCAAACAATAACAAGTTATCTAAGTGACTTATATATGTTTAACCTGAGTAGCGAAAGACGGCGGTGGATTTGAAAACGATTTGCCGGGAGTCCGGTGCTCCCACGGGCTCTAGTTAGCCTAGCCCCCGGCTAGCTATCGAGCTAGTGGGTAACAGACGTCTCCGAAAACGTCGGAGCGCTTTTGAAAATATGTGGCGTCTTGATAAACTGAGCAGATATTTGAGGTTTACACAGCTACATTCTCGCCTAAAAATATGTTAAACGTTTATTTTGTGACCCAGAAAGAATAATAAGAGTAATATTAAAACTAACTAGCTGCCGCCATTGTTGGAAACTGAGCTGGGCTGCGCTATGAAGTCTGGGACAGCTTCTTCTTCTTCGGGGTTTAACGGCAGCTGGCATCCTTCTACATGCAGTGCTGCCATCTTCTGTTTCAGTCCGTTATTACACTCTTAAATCCTACTACTTATTCCTGCGTCTTTTGTGATCTTACAAAGGTTCAAACGACGTGTCGACTGTTAAATCAGTCATCGACGATTTTAAAAGTCGACGTAATCGTGACTAGTCGACTAATCGTGGCAGCCCTAATAGTATTTATATTCAGGTAAAATCTATTATGATGTCATTGGTTTCTAAGGGCATAGAAACTATTACAGGCTGTCTGCGGCAATGCAGAGGTTGTTCACTTATTCCAACACAAACTATTAGGATTGTGATCTGGACATCACATATAAAATTCTACAATTAAAAATTATAAACATGGCTTTGTGTACAAAACCATGATATGGGATTACTACATAAATGGCATAAAGATAAAGTAGGCTAAAATGCATCCTGTTATAAAGACACTTGGAACATCTTACTGAGAAACAGTTCCCACACGAGTGTCTGTCATCTGACCGAATCTAGAGATCATATACATTATAACCTTATATATGAAAAATAAATTCGAACGGGAGCTGGATGAAGAAATCCCAGAAGAGATCTGATACCACATGTGGATAACACATCAACAACACAATCACTGAAATTGAGGGAATTTAGTTGGAAGAACCAGATTCTTGACTTTAATGCTCCAAATTACAAGCAAACAGACAAACACTAAACAGCCATGCTGGAAATTATTAAAATGTGGTCATATGGAACCAAACCACACTCACATATGGGAAAATAAAACTGGGATTCATTCAGCTCTAGGTAAGCTTGGTGAAAGACTCGGTGAAATATATGATTCCAAGATCATTTCAGATCCTATACTTGAGTTATCTTAAGGGACGTATATATGGGCTCAAAATGTGGTCATAAATATTTTGTACTTGTAAATCAGGACTTGTATGTGTAAAAAAGATTTGTGTGTGTGTAAAAACAGATTTGTGTGTGGACTTAGCCAAGCCAAAAAAAAAAAAAAAAAAACAACCCTGCAAGTTACAAGTACGAATTTTGACCCTATTTTTCTTCCTTTCATCTGATTGGCCAATGTCATGTCAATCACAAATGTAACAATCCAATCAGAGAACAGATGGGTTTGGCTGTCGAAGGGGCGCTTTTTTGAACTGCAGGTCCTTGAAGGGTAATACAGTTTGAAGCTGGAGGATCTCTATATAAATATCCGATAGCAGTTAGATCCCCTAACTTTCAGCAGCTGTTGAAAGGATAAAGTTGTGGTATATCAGTGGTTAGAAATACCATTATTACTTTAGGATTAGTTTAACACAAAGTCACAGCTGAGACCATTGCTGTGAGTCACAGTGCGCAGCATAAAAGTCCTTTTACATCGGACGCAGCATGTGCTGCTAATGCTAACTAAAAGCAAAGGATCCAGAATTTGTTGCGCTGGCTGCTGAGCTCTGTGGGTTTTTGCAGCAGCTCTACCTGCACTAGATGCACCTGCTCCTTGTCGTTTCTATCTCTGACTTTATGTCCTCTACAAGAGTTTTTTTTTTTTTTTGCTAGTTCTTCAAATGTTCAATAAAAACATGTATGCTAATTCATAACGAAGAAAGCTTTGTAATGAAGACTGTCATTTCCAAAACACTGTCTCTTTTTACACAAATCCTGATTTACAAGTACAAAATATTTATGACCACATTTTGAGCCCATACGTATATCCTAAGGACATATCTGACACCAGCAAAGAAAATTATCACCAAACACTGACTAAGGATTGAAACACCAAGCTACAGAATGAGGTGTTTGCTGTTGAGGAGTTTCTGTTGATGTGAAAGCTCAGACAGAAAAAAGAATACTCTCTACAAGAGTGGGACAAAAGGTTGTCATACAAAGTAAAGAAAGGACTTAAAATAAAGGATTTTGAATAAATTGAATTGACTTACACTGGCTTGGGACTATTCAAATGTCCATGAACTTGATTTTGTGTGTTTGTTTTTGGCTAATTTTTAATTTCAGCATTTGTGTAGGTGCTTTACATGGATAAACAAGGCAAATAAAATAAAAGCTACAAAAAAAAGATAAATATGGCCTGAAGAAAAATAATTGTATTAATTAAATGCTGTCAAAGCTGTAAAGGCTCCATCATTGAATCCAAAACCTCCACACAGAATCAAACTATTGTGATTTCCAGGTCTGAGCCAGTTTGTAGATCAGATGTAAGGGTCTAATCATTAAGCTTGTTCATGCAGTAATTAACTGTTATTTACTAGGGGTGGGGGGAAAAAATCGATACTGTGTAGTATGGTGATATTTTGTTTGCTAATAATGTATCGATACAGGGACAGCAGAAATCAATATTTTGTTACAAAAAAGGTTTTTGTGCTCTGACTTCAGAGCATGTTGATCCTTTTTCTGAGCAAGAATCCTGACATTCCTTCACTGTCCAAATGTGTTTAACTTTTTCTTGGCAGCAATAAACATGACAGTTTACTTATTTTAATTTAAGACATGTTTTATTTTAATTAAGTTTAAAACTTTTTTATTTGATGTAAAATTATATTTTGTTTTAATTTACTTTCAAATTCTTCAGTTGCTGAAGGGGCTGCATAGTTTTCATAAACTGCATCGTTCAGAATAGCTATAATTGTACCAGATGGTTGATTCAGTTAAGTTGGACTAGACTGTAATACAAACCGTTCAGTTTGTCAACAATAAAACTGAAATGAGAGAAAGACTGAGCGTGAGACTTTGTTATTAGATCAAATGAATATTGATAAAGTTTACCTTTATGTACAGAATCTGAATATCGCAAAATATTTAAAGAAAAAATTGCAATAATATCGTATCGTGGGATGTATGGTGATTCCCACCTCTATTATTTACACATATAAATCAGCATAAAAGAGTTAATAGAACAAAAAACTTAATAAAAATAAAAGTTTTATGACTTATGACACTGTTTAAAGGACAAAATAATTTCTCTCTCCAGCTGATAAGGCTCTGCTCAAATCTATGTTTACCCCACAATCTATTATTTTCACATTTAAACATCTATTTTACAAAGACTCACTCAAATATATAATCATAGGAAGAATATTCATTTACAGCCCTAATGTATTTGCTTTAGTACTGTGCCCTCGTTAAGACATTTTCGTTGAATATTAATGAAAAGCTGCTGTGTATCCTTAACACAGACATCAAACTTTGTCTGAAAACCAGTGTGAAAATGTCCCTGATGCAGCCAAAAACTGTGTGCCATGTTTTCCATCAGTCAAATGGATTGTTTTAATGAACTGGAAACAACATAAACCAAATTGTTTCTGTACGGTTCATTCGTGTAACGACTTTATTGACTTAGCAGAACAGGAACACGGGCCAGGTCAGCGTGTGTACCCCTCCTTCTCCTTCTACTCTAAGCTCCACCTCAGTTTCTTTCTTGTTTTTAAAAATCTTTCATTGTAGTCACTGTCTACAGCGCTGCTCAAGTTGCTCCCAAGAACCGAGCCAAGTTTGCTTACATTTGCATGTAAATTTCTGCGCTCAACAATAGCGACTGCAGAAAGTCAGCAATCACGCCTTTGTAGGGCCAAAGATCCAAAGAAATATGCCTGGCTCTTCAGCTAAAGGGTATCCAGACCAAAAACAGGATCAGTTCCAACCTTTTTTGTTCAGTTTAAGTGCAGCTACAACTCCCTGAATGACTGTGTTTGCATACAAGCTCAACACATGCTGGAACAGTATTGAACTGCAACAAACCGAGCAGGTGGCTCCAGTAAAAACAGCACAGTGGTGTAAAGCTCGACTGAAAAACATGAGTGTTTGCGCGTTACACTCACCAAATGAGAGTTCTCTTTTGCCTCTTGTACTTGCTGCACCTGTGGTTCAGCTACAACTTTCGTGTCCTGGTCAGAAGTCATGAGCCGTCTGCTTCTTGGCTCCTCAGGGAGAAGTCTCTGTGTCACCAAGTAAGCTACAGGGGGGCAGAAGGGACAAACAAGTCTGAGTCAACAACGGATGTTTATCAGCGTATCATCAGCTGGCACATGTGTAAGACAAAGGAGTCAGGAGGTAGTGTCTGACAGTTGCGTTATTACATCTGATTTTTCACACAAATTGTTTTTAATGCTTGTATATGGACAGAATAACAATCAGAGCATGTGTGGATATTTTCCTCGTACAGACTTAACTTACACTAATTTAAACTACCAACACGTTGCTGTTTCTCTTAGAACTGCAATGGAAAAACTGACAATATGCTGTTGTTGTACGGAGGCCACTATTCTCATTTCAGACACTTCAGACAGACATGATGACAAAATGTGAAAAATCAAACGTCAGCTTGTTCTGACACATTGAAAGTATGTCACACCAATGTACAAGAAAAGCTATCAATTAGCAATAATACAAATACAGTAACACGAAAAGCTCTGCAACTCATAACAGAAACAACCAGTGAATTAGACCCATCTACTTTATAGGCCTCGATTACACAACGTGGCTTTGATTCATATTCAGCAGCTGTTTGTTTAGTTGACAGTGTTTTGCATTAAACGATGCAGGCTTTAATATTTAGCCAGTTATTTAAATAAAATGTGTAATTGTTCTTTTGTGCTCTTGTTTTTATTGAACTGTTGCATTTGTCAAGGTCAGATTTTGCATTTTATATTCCCATTCAATAAAGGATTTTCCATTTCCTGCTGCCTGTGGATACTGACATTTACTGATGTTTATCTCGTGCTTTTATGGGTTTACCAGCACTCATGCTTGTATGACTGAATTTTAACATTATGGTTTTTTCTCACTTTTAAAAATAAAATAAAATATGTACGTGTGTGATGGTGCATCCCAGCATAGAACAATCATGCAGTTATGTTGAAAACAACAGGTGCATCCATAGAAAGTAAACAGTTTTCTATCTTTAACACCTGCTACATTTGCTGCTTGTGGAGCACACAAAAAAGCGAACTTTTAACCTTTTTTGACAATTTTTATTAGGGGTATTTAAAAAAAAAAAAAAAAGATACATAGTAGCATTGCAATATTTTGTTAAGGTGGTATTGTATCTATACAGAGACACCAAAAATCTGTATTGTAATCAAACACAATAATCTGGGTCAATCAAATAAAGAAACAAAGAAAGAAAGAAATCATTGTATAGAATGTTTTCACATTCTGCAACAGATTAAGACTCGTGGTAACAAAATGTTTGCCCAGAGCTTGATGCTGTTGCGCTCTCATGACCACTTATGATGGCAGGGCGATTGCACAGGTTGCCAGATAGGAGGCAATTTTAATACCAACAGTTGCAATCCGACTTTGTCTGACTGCAGTAACTCAGAAAAATTGTTGGAAGCTTTCAAATAATTGCTAATTCATAAATGAGACAGATTGCCAACAAGTTGCTATGAGTCTAAATGAGTCTTTGTCAATGACCAGGATTCGAGGGGACTGAACACAACAGGCTGCCAGCTAGTTGTATTCTGGTTTATATGCCTATAGAACAGGAAGGTTGCAGAGTGGAAATGTATTAGTTAAATGTGAATTGCTGTCTATGTAGACAGCAGCAGATATGTGCTTGTCAATGGTTTATCGCAGTTAATTGCCTACTTGACCGCATTCAATAGCAGACAGAGCACACAGACTTCGTCTGGCAGCATTTATGGCAGGTTGTCATGACAGTCGAATTTTTGCAGCCAAAAAAAAAAAAAAGAAAAAAAGAAAAGAAAAGAAAACAGCTTAAGTGTGATAACTTTATCTTATAGGATAAAACAGATACTGGCAAAGTTCAACTTTGAGGACATCACTGAAGAATGCAGCTGACAAAATGTGATAAAGTAGAGTACGTGTTATTGCAATACTCATCGCAAAATTTTTTTTTAAAAATTAAATTGTCATATCATGAGTGAAGTATTCTGATAAGACTGTATCGTAGAAGGCGGCAATGATCATCATATTCCACATATGTGGCTAAAAACTGATACAGACTGCAGAGAATACTGCAGTCTGTATTAGTTAGCAGCATGTGAGTGATTAAAAATGATTAATGTTAATGTTGTAATCTGCTGTCTCAACAGAAAGGTTGATAATAAACCAGCAATAAGACTGACACAGATCATGTGTGTAATTTCTGGTTGATTTTCAGCCTCATTTCTCTGATGAGGCGATGAAACCAGGCGCATTGAAACAAAAATGTTTTTCTTCAGTTAACAGGAGCAGCACTCGTCATTGTCACAATCACGGCAGGTAAAAATCCAATCAGTCGTTTCTGGACCGACCGCTCAACAAACGTGAAGAAAATAATCTTTTCAGCTGCTCTCATCCACTGCTCTCTCGCTTCACACAGCAATAAAGCAAACGCATAAAGATAAGTCAAAATAAAAGCTGTCCGTTTAGTTTGCCGCTATGTTTTTAAAATCTAAATGTGTAAGACAATATTTGTTATTAAAGCTTTAAAATAACTGTAATAGCAGGTAAGCCTGCTAGAGAGATTGGATAGCTTCTATAAACCTGAAGTTTACCAAATTTACAGCTCGCAGCAGACTAAACAAGCAGCCAAAAATGTCACTTTTCTTCAGGCGGTCTAATGAAGGACTCTTATGGGCTTTAACAACTACCTCTGTCACCTCTACAACGCTCCATCCTACTGGCTAAATATTTGAACATACGCTCCTAAATACTTTTTATTGTCCTTGTGCATCTATTTTTAGCCACAAATGCGAGCAAAACACTTACATCATCAAGCCCTGCCTTCCTGAATTCTTTTCCACGTAAAAAGGACGCTTAGCTGCACTCTTTGCTTTCTGTTTATACACGAGTCAAACGTCATGAGGTTTTGTGGGTCAAGTTCTCGACATCACTCTGTCATCCCCAAGGCCCGATTGGATGATCACTTCCACAACATTTGACCTCAGTGTAACGGGAAGGGGGGGGACACAACAAAACACCACTGGAAACACCTTCTTTTCTGTCCTGCTTGTAAAGCGGTGATAATCCGCCCAACAATCGGGCGCCTGTCCCTGACACGGGCCCTCGCTGTGTTCGCATACAAAGCAGAAAAAGAATGGTGTGGCTGTAAAGCCGGTGACCTTTGATCCACATAATGACACAGTGTCACTGCTGCTGTGATGAATGGGGCTAAGCACAAGCCTCCATCAACTCACATCAATAATTGAAGCATCTGTTTGTGTGATAAACTTTGCACCTAACATTGTAAAAACGGTTTGACAACTGAAACCTGCACACAACCCGAGTGTGTAACTAGCTGACAAGTCATGCAAAATCTATCATTTTGGAAGCCAGTAACCAATGATTGGGTGTGGGGGTTCTGGGTTTTCATGTCACCTTGTGTGCTTCAGTACCAAATTCTCTGTGATGTATTTTTCTGTCTCTGCTGTCGCACATTTAAAGGACTGAAATACTGACACAACAAAGTCTCGGCAGCCTTTTTTCCAAAACTGCTGCTCTTTAATGCTGACGTTCTGATTTGAACTTCTACCTCTGATAAAAATCACCACACACATATAAATAAAAAATAACTCTGGTGCTGTGATTAAAGCCAGAAAGTCTCATTCTTGTCTATGTCAGCTGCCCTTCGGTCAACTGCCTGTTCCAATTGAGGCTGAACCACGTTCACCTCAGAGCTCTTCCAGAAAGGGTCGTGGTCTGAAACGGTTTCTGCAGATTTAAAACTACAGACACTCTAAGAGCTTATTTGGTAAACAGCTTAAGGAAGAAGGAAAAAAGAAAAGAAAAAGGTGTTAGTCTGTCCCTAAAACACCCTAACAGGCATTTTTGTTGGCAGAGCCCATGTTACATGAATTGCAGGAAGTTTTTGGGGTACAGATTGGGGCGAAGACTGCAGCGGGCAACGCTGAACTGATGTTCTGCACTGCACCTACGAGCCGAGTGGCACAGAGCTGAAAGCAGACCATGTGAAAGCCTGTGAGCACTCTGAAGATAAAAGAAGCTGAAGGCAAATACTAATAATCCTTCCACAGGTTCACTTACAGAAACCTCAGTTTTACTTCCTCTAGAAAGATCTTACTGAGCTAAAGCTCTCCTTTAATCATCCTGACTCGAGCTGAACTCAACTGATCAGGCTTTGCTTTTGTGGAGGACCAAATTTATTTATTTATTTATTTAGGACAGTGCATGTTAATGAACATAAATGTAAAAAAAATTACATGAATGTAAACATACCAAATTATAGCCAAGGGCTAATTTCCATCTGTTGTCCTTAAGCATAAAAAATAGGCATAATAATTCATAAAAATTCATCATTCATTCATAATAAAAACTCCATCACCAAACTTACACATACACACCTTTCTGTTCCCAAATAAAACATTAAAACTATACAACTCATACATGATCACACACTTGCTTCCTGCTGGAGCAAAAATAGTTAAAATAGTCATCGTTTGATCCGGACGGTGTCGTTTTCATAATTGCTGGCAGCCAAATTTATAAACAAATTTTAAATTCAATACTTTTGTGTAGAAACTTGAAATCATATTATGAACCTGTTAGATCTACATCTACTCGATATATAAGCTGACTAGGGCTGCCACAAACGATTATTTTGATAGTCGACTAGTCACCGATTATTTTTGCGATTAGTCGACTAATCAGATCATCATCCATTGGACGTAAAACCTACAGCTTATTGCACCAGCAGCATCTGCTCTTATATAACTATCATTAGCTTACAGCTTTAAGTGTTTAAGGTATGTGCTAACTAAAAATAAAGACAAGATGATAGTTTATTAAATTTTAATGAAATTTGCAGATTGTTTTGGTCAAGTTTAATAAACTCCTTGCTATCTAAAATATAACAGGACACCGGAGTAAATTCTCGAGCATCTCACACTTCTGATAATCAGCTGTCTGCTTGACGTTTATTCAGCTGTGTAAAAATTATAACTTTAATCTCAGTAAAACCGATTTATTCAGGAACAAATAAAATACTAAAAAAAGCCAAACAATAACATTTTTAAGTTATCTAAGTGACTTGTATATGTTTAACCTGAGTAGCGAAAGACGGCGGTGAGTTTGAAAACGATTTGCCGGGAGTCCAGTGTTCTCACGGCTCTAGTGAGCCTAGCCCCCGGCTAGCTATCGAGCTAGTGGGTAACAGACGTCTCCGAAAACGTCGGAGCGCTTTTAAAAATATGTGGTGTCTTGATAAACTGAGCAGATATTTGAGGTTTACACAGCTACATTCTCGCCTGAAAATATGTTAAACGTTTATTTTGTGACCCAGAAAGAATAATAAGAGTAATATTAATACTAACTAGCTGCCGCCATTGTTGGAAACTGAGCAGGGCTGCGCTATGAATTCTGGGACACAGCTTCTTCTTCTTCGGGGTTTAACGGCAGCTGGCATCCTTGTACATGCAGTGCTGCCATCTTCTGTTTCAGTCCGTTATTACACTCTTAAATCCTACTACTTATTCCTGCGTCTTTTGGGATCTTACAAAGCTTCAAACGACGCGTCGACTATTAAATCAGTCATCGACGATTTTGATAGTCGACGTAATCGTGACTAGTTGACTAATCGTGGCAGCCCTAAAGCTGACCCATAGCACAACAAATGACATAGCTACCAGGCTGTGATATCAGCTAAAATACTCTTCGTTTAGCCCAAAGGTTGGGCAATGCTTGTGTTAGAGTAGTGAGAACAACCTTTTCACTCTGGTCAGAAACTATTGCACACCATGAAGCTGAAACCATGCAAACTTGGATCACTAGCCACAAATGTAAATATGAATCAACTGAAAGAACCACTCAGAGGAAACGGAGAACTTGTGAAAATGACAGTTGTTGTGACATTAATGTAAACTATTTTAAACTACTTCAGGAACCTCACACTGGTAATACTAATGTTACTGAGGTAAAGTATCAGTCCAATTGATTCAGCTAAAACATTCAACATGTTCTGCCTTGTTTGTGTAAAAGTAAATACACAGAAAGGTTGGACAGCTTTTGTCCTGAGATAGACTCTGTGTGAACTGTGCTGCTCTCAAAAACAGTAAAGATGCCGATTGTGCGTCCTGCGCTGCGAGCTGTTGTTCATCAAAGGTCATCTAAATATTAACCAAGTTGGGTTTTTCTTAATTCTGTTTGTGCTATCATGCACAGTAACTCACTAATTGCTCATCAATTTGAATAACTCATTATTTCAAAAGCGTATAAATCCCTCCTGTGGCAAGTAGTTAAGAAGAGAACTCACACCTCCCCACACCATTTTAAAATTAAATTAAATCCAGATAAAAAACATCTGAAGTTTCTTTTAAAATATAAATAAAGAAGCTCATTTCTCTCCAATTCAGCAACAATTACATTTTTTAGCTTTAAGCAGCCAGCAGGAATACATCTCATGCCCGCAGCGTTGTAATTTTAACCTGAGACAACACCTTCAACCAACACACAAACTGCCTTTTAGAGAAAACACCTGCACTCTGAGAGTGAGCCAAGTGTGATATTTACTTTATGCAGGATCAACTCCAGACCACAGACGTTTCCCTTTGGTCGCTTTACAGGTCATCACTGAAATATTATCAGTCTGTCAAAACATTTAACATGGATAATTGTGAGAAGCCAAAACTGCAAGTGAAATTTAATTTTCATTAATCGCACAGCTCTAAGGCAGCCTAACCTGGTGGTGTGTAGTACTGTGGTTTAAAGTAACAGCTTATAAATATTAAGTCAAATTGAACTTGGATAAACACACAGGCTGGCTCATAACTGCCTGCTCAAAAAGAAACAACTCAATACAAATTATTTTCTTGCTTATTTCACCCTCACTATACCTGAACTCTAACCCCACCCATACCTGTACTTACAAAAGGCATAACAAAATACCCAGATCTCTTCATTTTATCTGGCTTAACTACACCAAACATCAACAATTAGGCCAACTGATTACACAAAGGCCATTGTCAACTTAATCTAATTAACACTGGCAGCATCTGACCAATCACAATCATAAGTGTGCTGAGAGCAGAGTGACCGACTCAGAGATAAAATTATAATCTTAGAAAATACGAAGAAGGTAAGCCCGTAATACAACCTGACCATGTCAAGGCTCTATTATTAAAGGGGGGGGGGGGGGGATTGAGCCTGAACATTAAAAAAACAAAAACAAAAAACAGTTTGTGAAGAAATAAAGACCAAAAATTAAAAATAGGATTCATATTGGTTAGTGTGTAGGATTTTTGCTGGCATAGAGTGGACCTTTAATGCGCGCCTATGCGTAAGCACGACTGGTATGCATATAGTTGTAGCGAAAACACATTTATAGCAAATTCCTACTCTTGCTGCCCTCTCAAAGAGCTTTAGACTACAAGGCCACATTTAATCTACCTCACATCCACGGCCAATTTACAATCACCGTTTAACATAAGCAGTCCTTGGACTGTGGGAGGAACGTGGAGTATGCAGAGAGGACCCACATACACAGGAATAACAAGCAAACTCCACACAGACAGGCCAGAGCCGCGGTTAGAATTAGGAAACTACTTAATGTGACGCCTCAAAGTGCCAGAATACCCTCAGCATTGGTCACCATAACATCATAACACGTCACTTCTATTTATGCTAGCTGCTGTCGTTTCTGTGGATTTCACAAACAAAAAGTTAAGCTTCAGTAAATTAAACCCTACTTAAAAATACTGGTTTACCATCCTTTAAAAAATTAAAATAAAACAGTATTGGTGATGGTGCTTGGTTGGTGGACACATCTACTTTCAAATTTCATAACAAAACAAATAGTTTTAAACAGGAATAAATTTGTTCCTCAAATCTCTTTGAGTGATGCTCATCAAATGAAGAAGAGAACTTTAGAGTGTGTCCAGGGTAAGATTAATCAATTCCCATAATTCTAAGACATGATACTGCCAGAGAGATAAAGCTGTCTAATCGAGCTCAGCCCTGCATCTGCACTGGTGCACAGCCACAGGACAGCGGCAGCACTGCAGAGGTGGACCCACATCCGACCTACACAACACCTTTACAGTCTACAGTGGAACTTGAGTGGAACTCGGGTTTACCTGCTGCAGCAGCTTCTCTTTTCTGCTTTTTGCGCATTAACTTTTCATTCATATCCATGTTTTGTGTACTTTAAATATTCTTCTTGTGTCTCCCATGATTAAAGAGGACTAACAGCAGTAGAATAATATTTTTGTTCAGTGCAACTTCTACTATGGTAGAGGTTGCACTGAATGAGCAACTTAATATAAGAATAAGCTCCAAATCTTATATCTATCATAAGAACTGCATGGTTAGAGGTTAGTGGTTCAGTAGTTATCACCTTTAGCAACTAGTTATTTTCATCTTAATGTTATTATAACTGCAGTGAGGAGACTAGCTATAGTGGTATTTGTAGTAAGTACTTTTAGAGACACAAAAACCTCACCTGTGTGTATTCATTGTGTCACTCTTTCAGAGAATAAATGTGCAGATGTTTAGTCGTGTAGAAACAATCCTTCCTGCCCGAGTTCAGAGCAATCACAGCAGCGCCACTTTCTAAAGAGCTGACTGATAAATGGATAGTTATTTCATACCTGTTGAGCATTCTTATTTTGAACTTAACCTGCTCTGGAGCAAGCGATGTATCGCCTTAACAACAAAAATACCTACATAACCCCAAAGACCCAGAGTTACACCTGAAGTTATCTTGCTCAAGTCCAAATTCTGCTTCCTAGTATAGACCTCAGAGCCCACAATACAGACAATGTTAAACAACTTATTTCAAAGTTATTCCAAAGGGAAACGACAACACTGATAATAAACATTTTAATAAGCAATGTTTTTAAAGGGTGGGTTAATTTACTTAACCTTGAGTACATATTTTGTGAACAAATACACAAAAACACCAGAAAACAAGAGATGTCTGTTAAGTAATTAGATGCAGACCAACCGCTTTTCTCATCACAAAAAAGGCCCATTGTGAGTCCAGAAACCCCGCTGCCACTACACCTGAGGCTGCCCCCCGAATCCCCACTTTAACCCCTCAATACAACCCTTCAACAAACAGTGACTCTTATCAAACCACATCCCATTTCCTCTACAGATGCAGTGACTCAATCATGAGGTTTCGACAGGGCCCGAACCAAAACAAGCTCTGCTCACTCCTCCCCTGTCGTGTTTCTACCCTGCTCAATCACTTCAGGTGATTTATGACCCCCAGCCGGTGCTCTAAAAACAAGGCCGAGGTTCAACTCTACCGGTGAAAAATGCAAGGGTGGTCCACAGGACTGTATTTATAGTCGGTTGCTTACCGCTGGGGGAGGATGGTCGCAAGACATCTTGGATGTCTGTAAACGCTGCTAATCAACTGCTAATCCGCGTGTACCTCCGTCCATCCACACACACTCGAGAAGTATTTGTTTGGATCAACTTGACAAGTCAAAAAACATTACAACTTCCAGCGGAGACGCAATGCAGGCGCGTTTAGCAGCTGACAGCCGGCAGTGACTGCAGCTCACATGCCAGGGGCCAAACTCAGCGACACTCCTTTAATAATTGCGCCGTGATGAGGACGAAGTGCGGCCTGAGCGTGGGTAAAGAAAAAACACAGCTACTGTAGCCACGACGCCTGTGTGGTAAAGTTGAGCCGACTGCAAAGTAGCAGCCATGTCTTGTTAGCTGGTTTGCAGCAGCATCCAATGAAAGATGGCGACCTCAGGCGTGATTTCGCGGATTCCCCAACCCCCAACCGATTTGAATCAGTTAGTTAGCAAGAGAGCTAACTTGCCCCTGACCGTGTGTTTACCACCCCTCTCCCCTTAATGACAGAGAACAGCTTCTTACTCACCTGTCAACTCTCACTATACGGCTCTGCAAACACTGTGGTAGCTTCTGCTGGAGGTGGTGCTGGACTGAGGCCTCGAACTGGCTTCCAGGCTAAATGCGCAGGGTGTTAGCTAGCGAGCTAGCAAGCTGTATCGAGCACGCTAGCTGCGAACAACCGGCTCAAACTTCACCCGCAAACAGTCTTCAGGTGTCAGGGGACGCACCCACAGCCAGTTACAGCGCAATGACAAAAACACTCCAACACTGACACGGGGAAGGGGGAAAAAAGAAAGGAAAACGAGGTCCCCCTTAACAACACTGCAAGCTAGTTAGCAAGTTAGCTAGGTGGCTAGCTAGCTAGCTTGCCTGCCTATCAAGTTTGTGTAGTCGATGAAAACTAGCGTCTGGAAGCAAAATCCCTCACAGTCAACAGCAGGCTCTGAGGGAGGGAGGCCAGTCCAGAAACAATCAGGGGAAGCCTAAAAAGTGAGAAATAAACGTGACTCGTCTTCCAGCTTCCGATCGATCAAACATTCGCTCCTGCTAAAGATGAGAGAGAGAAGAGGGGGGTTTGGAATGGAGAAGTCGGCGTTTCCTTTCCTTTTCGTGTGCAGCGCAAAGATCGTCTATAGCGCAGATTTACCGGACATCTCAGCGGCTCCGAAAAACTTTTTTTAAGTGTCCACCAAAGACCAGAGCTTCATCATAAATATTTTAATTAATAAAGCCCAATAATATCACATAGCTTCAAATGTATTCACATATTTTAAAATGGGGCCACTTACATCTTAAACCAGGCATTTAATCAAACAAGCAACCTATCAGATATACACACACACACATACACACAAATAATCATAAGTAAAAATATAGCAAAACATAATCAAAGAAATATATAAGAAACAATGTTAGTTTAAAAAAGTAGAAGGAAATTTTGATACTAATCAGGAAGGCATGCAAATGGTCTTTATCTGCTAGATTACCAAACGTGGCTGAGCTCAACAGGCATGGCTGTGCACTGCTATTCTTAATTTCAATATTTGGTAAAAGGACTAGTAAATAAAAACGTGTTCTTGAAATTATCTGTAGCATTTGCTTCCCTAATATTTTGATCTTCCACAGTTTGGGGGCTTTAACTGTGAAAGCTGATAGCTCAAAGTTCGGCAGTGTAAGATCTAAGAGGGCGAGTCAGTTTGTGACAGACTTTCGGAAATATAAGAAGGTCCAAGACAAATGAGGATTTTCTATTCAGATAAGAGCATTTTAAAGGCGGCTTATATTGTTTACCTCATGTCAATAGACTAACGCTGCATGTTAAATAGGTTTATTGTGTTATGTTTCTGTATAATAGGTAGACAGACACATCTTATAGTTTGAGGTGGTGCAAAGAATTTTTATATATACACAAAAGTGATTACAAATTAAGAAGACAGAACTGAAGCTAAGTTAAAAAATACAAAATTCAGACTCAGATTGTGCGAAAGAGTACTTCAAATGGCATTAATAAATAATATATGCAGTATAAATCAAAGAAGGTATGTGGCTGTCCTGACAGGTGTGTTCACCTGACACAGAAAAACAGACCTGTTATGCAGTTTTACAGAGAACAGTAGGAATGATTTCCTGAAGCGTTCTTCATTCAGTGAGGTTGAACACGTCTGAGGAAGAATGAGCTCTGCTGCCTCTGCAGTGTGGAGCGGAGCAGGTGTGATGGGGCATGGTGGAGAGCAGTTTGTTCAGTGACCTCCTGTTTCTCACTGACTCAGACGCCTCCAGATTCTGGCCAGTGATCCTGTGGAGCCTGCTGCCATCTCTGGCACTGATGCTGTCCACCCAGCAGTCAACTCCAAAGTAAACAGCGCCCTTGAGCACTGAGCTTCCTCCGAAAGCAGAGTCTGCTCATACACAGCACCAGTGTTGGTCCTCCAGCCCAGTCTGCCATTCAAGTGAACACCCAAGTACCTGTAGCTCTCCTCTGGGAGCCAACCAACTCTTTTTTGTCTTGCTGACATTCAGGAGGTTTTTTCCCTGCATGACACTGCAGTGTCACCAGAGCACTTCTTTTCCCAACAGTGAAAAGTAAACAGGAATGGAGACAGGACAGCCAGCTGTGGTGCCCCAGTACTGATAAGCACCACATCAGACATGGCTCCCCCGCCATACAAACCAACAGACAGCCAGTAATCCACGAAACTTGGAAGTGACACCCATCCTGAGCAGCTATTAAACATGACTCTCACAATGCCACCAAGGTATATCCACTCCTGTGTGGGCTACTGGTTATTTTCTAAATATAATCTTTTTGACTTAAAAAGACAAACAAGACAAGTTTTTAAAATAACTGCTGACAAATGAATTTGTTACAGCAGGTGAGAATGAAGTAAAACACAAATATATAGGAAATAAGTATAATAGCTTATGAGTCAGTAAAATAAGAATGTAGCGTGACAAAACTATTATGAAGAGAAGTAAAAAAATAAATAAATTTGAAATCATAATAAATGCAAGACATGAAAATGAAAAAAAAAACCACATAACAAATGAACAACAAACACTAATCTTTATGTGACAATAAATAGATAGGAATATTTAAATGGTAACAGATAGATAGATAGATAGATAGATAGATAGATAGATAGATAGATCAATCAATCAATCAATAAATAAATAAATAAGTGTGCAAAAGTTTCAAGTCACACCTCATTTATTTGTTTTGCTTCAAAGGAGAAGTTTTTCTGGGTTTTTATTGCTGACTGGCTGCTTTTTCATTAATTTTCAGTCCAGTCCTTGTACCTCACATGTTCACAGGAATGTTTGTTAAGCAGCTTTACACTGACCTATGGATGAAAAAAACACATAACTTACGGGATGAACCTGTGTTGTGTCCACACATAACAGACAACTAAGTGAAGACATTTTCAGATTCTATCTCCAGGCTCTTTGTTACTAATAGCCTGTCAAAAAAAACACATTTATTCCCACTCCCACAATGGTTTGACAGGAATATAAGTTACTTTTTGCAACAACAAGGGGATTCCCAAAGAGCTACTAGCTGAAACCATGGCATACCTAAGCATGATGTGCAGTGTGTCCTTAACAAATCTGAGTGAACTGTACAAGTGACAGGCCTAAAAACTGTCATGAAATCCACCTGACACAGGACCTGAGAGGTGAATCCTGGACCTTCAGATAATTCATCTGCTGTTTACTGAAGCCTCATCAGAAATACTCTCAGTGGAAGGGTGGCTGTCAAGAAGTCATTCTTAAGCAAAGGAAACAGGGAGAAAAGGCTGAGGTGTGCCAGGTTACACAAGAACTGGACTAAAATCAGTCAGTATCTGTCTATAAAACTGTCTGGAGGCTCTGTCATGGTGTAGTAAGTATTGTTGGGGATCTTATCAATGCTGATGAAATAGTGCCATCAGATTTTGACCCCTTCATGCTACATCATCTTGAAAATATCTGACTGGAAAGGCAGTGATCCCAAACAGACGGCCAGTGCAGTAAAATCATACCTGGATAGAAAACAGTGGAACACCATCAGTCATGGATTGGCCTCCCCAGAGCCTGAATCTTAGTATTACAGAAGCATTGTTGGATCATCCTGACAGAGAACAGAACAAAAGATAGCAAACATCCAAAGAAGAGCTTTGAATGTCCTTCAATAAACCTGGAGAATTACTTTGGAAGACTAACAGAGTTGAGGCTGTGTTAAATAATAAAAGTGATCGTACCAAATATTGACCTTCAAGCTCTAAAGAATTGTACAAACTCTGTTTTTATCTTATATTTCATATTTCCACGTGAGCTGCCGTGTTTCAGTAAAATGCTGCACCTATTTTGCATTTTTAAGCAAAATATAAAGAAAGACTTTCTCACAGGGCTATATTTCATCATCAGTGCAGGAGGAAAGCTGACACTGAGGGAAAATTCTTTAATGGCTAAGGAAAAAATGTTGTCCTGTTTTGTCTTTTTCTGTTCTGGTGCTGAGTTAGCGGATACCGAGCTTGCGCTAAAGTCTCAGTTCTCACTGAGGCCGGAGGAGCAGAGCCAGAGGATCGAGGCGGATGTAAACACGAGCCGCTCTCCGTCAGCGGAGTGATACCTCTTCGCGTGTTTTTCTATCTCTGCGCCTAGAGCTGTCACACAGGGCTCCAGCCCCCGCCCCTCCTCCCCCCTCCTTTTACTCTTCCTCGCTCGCGCTCGCAGCAGGTCGTCCTGATTGGTCCACACTGCCCATGGGTGCACGCGGATCCACTCGTGATCAGGGAGAGTGGGCGGGGTCATGGGCTATTCTTGTCCGCTGATTGGCTGCTTGTCGCTCCGCGCGGATCACAACAAGAATGTTTTTCAAACTAGAGTCAGTGCTGTCAAAGCACACACACACACACACACACACACGTACATATATATGTGAATGATAAATAATTATTATTTATTATTAAATATTGTTTTATTAAAATGTCACCAACTCCAAGTTACAATGCTATAAAAAGTTTTCTGTTTATTATAAAATAATACAAATAACACAACCTTAAATTAAAATGAAAATTAGACACTTTCTGGCAACTTGAAGTATTAATAATAGCCAAAGTTTATCCAATTCAACGAATAATTATTATATTATTATAAAACGGAATTTAGTAAAAGAAACCCCCCCACATATATGTCATTAACTGCATCACTGACATAAAATGTATCAATGACATAAAAATTAAATCAGTTGATAAAATAGGTCACTGTGATTTTTCGGACGTAATGAGCAAACAGCAAACAAACCTAATGAGATTTCCATATTAATAAATGCCTACCTAGTCCCAAAGTTACTTTCAGATCTGTTTTTACAGACAGGAAATAAATAAAAACTCAACTCTCCTTCCTTTGTGTAGGGCACACGGTGGAATCAGTGGGTGTAAATCAATCTCAATATATGATTTTTTGTTTAATAATTATTTGGAAAATCTAAAAAAAAATCTTTAGTTTTTAATATTCTAAAGAAAACCCTGCTTACGTAAACAGCAACACTAAACGAATGAATAAATGTCTTTATTGTCACTGTAAAAACTACATTGTGAAGTAATAATATGCATGTAAATAAATACACTCACATATAAATGAATAGTACCTAAATATACATGTGTACATTTAAGTTGTTTTTATGTATCTCATACTCACACAGATAGATACGATAAAATGTTATTGAAAAAAGCTGTTAAGCTTTTGTGTCTCTTGAATACATCTAAATGATTCAATACAACCAGTATTTTTGTTTTTGATGATTTGGATTTCTTGTGGTTGTGTCTATTTTTGTTGTGTCTGTGTCCGGACGCCAGGGGGCGGTGTCCAAAAAACACACACACAAACTGTTTTCTGAGTCTTTTCCGGCTGTAGCGGAACTCCGGGCTTTCTTTCCCCGTGCCGTCAGCGGACTACAACGTGTCCCGACAAAATGGCACTTTATAATTTCAAGAAGATTATGGTGGTTCCCACCGCCAAGGTAAGTTTTACCTTTTGCTAACATCGTGTTTTAAGGCGGCCGAGGAACGGTCCGGCTCGCTGTGGGAGATGGCAGGAGATAAAAGATGGTGGAAAAGAAAACACGTGCCTTACTGGGCTGAGAGAGCAGCATGTTTAAGAAAAGCAGACTTCAGGCAGAAAACTGCTACACTGAGTCTGACATGTCATTATATGTGAATAAACAGCCGGTAAAAGTCTGTCTTAGCCGGTGGTAGCTCTGATCTTCGCTTTCAGAACTGCATTCACAAATCTGGAGGTTTACGTATGTGTTTTCTTACCTCTGCATAAGTTTAAGGCTGTTTGTTTCATACGTTTCTGTTTCTTGTGAGCAGAGACACTGTTGCTCACTTCGGCAGGTATAAGATACTTTCATCACCTCATGAAAACACGCCTAATGACTCTCGTGTGGCTGCGGTGGTGTTAGTCCTTTTAAACACCACGTTGCGGCGGCCCACTATGAGAAGAAAGTCATGAAAGACTCTGCCTTCTTTCCTCAAACAGTTTTTTTTATATAACTTGCATGCCGAACTTTAAAAAACACTATAATTCGTGTTAAGCGTCATATAAAATTGTGTTATAAGCTGCCTGATTTGGCCGGTAGTCGAGTAAACATTAAACTGATTGGTTTCTCAGGGAGGTCTGGCTGGATTCTAGGAAAACCGATTATATGAGGGTTAATGGACTGAATTACAGGGAAATGGAATTTTCTTGTACGTAATGTAACTATTCATGTATTGATAAATATAACCTCAAATAGCCAAATAATTAAAGACAGTAGAAGCCAAAAATAAAATCACTTGATGTAAAATCAGATGATGTTATAATGAATTGTTTGTTTGTGGTGATCTGTGGCTGACCTTTACCCTGTTTAAATCTGTGCAGGATTTCATCGATGTCACTTTATCCAAAACCCAAAGGAAGACGCCCACGGTGGTACACAAACATTACCAGATTCACCGTATCCGACACTTTTACATGCGAAAGGTGAAGTTCACCCAGCAGAACTACCATGACCGCCTCACGCAGATCCTCGCCGACTTCCCCAAGCTCGACGTAAGAAAAGAAAATTTCATTTCATTTAAAGATCTGGTCAAACTCGTATGATGCTTAATGTTACGTGATGTTTTCCATCTCCTCAGGACATCCACCCTTTCTATGCTGATCTAATGAACGTCTTGTATGACAAAGATCATTACAAGTTGGCCTTAGGACAGTTAAACATTGCCAAGAATCTGATTGACAAGTAAGTTTATCTAAAATCTAATGCTGGTTATTGTTGTGCTGTGAACACTGCTTTCAGATCCATGCTGTGCTTTGTTCCTCCTGATGTACAAATCTGAATCAGAAGCCTCTCACTCTATTCACTGATGGATGTAAAGCTTTGAAATCTTCTGTGGTGTTTGCATACAGTGCATATTTTGGAACCTTGGAAAAATATTTGTGCGAGGTGATAAGATATCGTTTGTCTATTTTCTTAAAGCCTTTGTTACTCAGTGTATTTATTGATTTCTTACCTTCAGAATGAGAGTCTGGTTTCAGTGCATCTATGTGAGCTTGTTGGGTATGCTGATGCGCTCAATAGGCCTGTTTTTGTAAATGTCTGGGTTTCATTAGACGATTCAGTTTAGCAGCCACTGCATTGTTTTTCTTGGCCTTCATGCATTTATATTACACCTTCAGAAACTGTGATTGGCTCCAGCAGGAACAGGCACTGATTTATAGAGCGCTTGATTTGCTTTTGCTTTGCGTTCTATTGGCAGTGCTTGCATTTACAGTAGATTAATTGTGCAGCCCTAGTTACATCAGTGTGTTACTGTAATCACATGTAAGCATTGGCAGTTGCCAGTATTTTTCTTCCTGAAATGATGGTGTGGTCTAGAGCTCTGACTTATGAACATTATTTCTTTTTTATTGCACAAAGAACAAGAGGATGATGGTAGAGTGCAAACATAAGAAACTGTGTGCCGCTGCTAACAGGATGTCAGCATCAAACACAACGTGAAGAACCTGAAGCTGAGCGTAATCAGACCTGCAGTGTAGCAGCAGGACTTCACGTCTTTGATGCCTCCATTTCTACCTGTACATATTTCTACTGTCGAATGTGTTGATCGCTGTTAAGTGCCTCTGTTTGGGCTGGTTTTCAACTTTGTTGTCAGCTTAGTGTTAAAATTAAAACTGTAAAACGATCACACACGTCTCCTGTGTGTCCGATATAAATTTGGCCAACAATAGAGATTTTGACTATATCGCTCTATCGCGTAAGCTGCGTCTGTTTTGGTCGAAAGCGTCGCAGCGGCTAAAACCATTATCATCTGCAAATTATGGCGGGCGACAGTCATAGCAAAGAGATGAAGCACTTTTGAAATAAGGGGAAAGCCAAAAACTGCGCTTCCTCCACTTCCGTAACATTGATTCATTAATGTTGAATTCTCTTGCAGCTGTTCTAGTCCCGTGTTGTTGCAGTATATTAATAACTAACCTCGTATTGTGGATGAATAATCTCAGTTGTTCTCCTGACTGAAGTTTGGCCCGTGTATAGCATCCTGTTATGCGATTGCATTTGTCCCTGACCACCAGAATCCGTCATTTTAACTTTTAATGAGTGGAAAAAAGTTGGCGTTCATCCTCCAGCTTCACTGTGCTAATGTTATGCTAACATAGCTGTGTCGCTAGCAATCACGTAGCACATGTTTAGGTGGAAGCTAGCGAGCTAACTTCCTGTTAACTACTAACTCTGTTAAATTTAATAAATCCTGTTTCCATGGATGTTAAACTTAATTGTTACAGCTGGTAAAGCAGCAACACTGATGATTTAATTAAAGATGAAAGAATTAAGACAGTTTTTAACTCTCAGTATTCGTTTGACTTTGGGACCTTAAGCAGACGGAGTTTTGGACCCAGATTTCTCCGCGAAGCTCCTCACTACGGCAGCCGTAATGCTCTGACAATCCATCAAGAAGTGCGGCTTACCAAAGTTGTACTAAAACATTTTTTAACAGATTTCTGCAGCCAAAATCGGTTCGAGGTCAGTAAGCACAACCAGAATTCATACATAAGGCACACTCTCAATTTTTGAGGAAATTAAAGGATTTTAAGTGTGCCTTATAGTGTGGAAAATACGTTATACAGAAGAAAAGAATATATCGTGATATATATCGTTACCGCGCATGCTTCAAATTATATCGCAATATGAATTTTAGGCCATATCGCCCAGCCCTACTTGTACTACATTACTTATCTGAGTAACGACCCCAACGCCCGTCTAGACTTACTCTCCTATAACAAAGTAGTGAAGAGGCATCTTTTGTTCTTTCAGTGTTGCCAAAGACTACGTGCGCCTGATGAAGTATGGAGACTCTCTGTATCGGTGTAAGCAGCTGAAGCGAGCTGCTCTCGGGCGTATGTGCACCATCCTGAAACGGCAGAAATCCAGCCTGGAGTACCTGGAGCAAGGTGAGGAGAGTTTAGGCTGTGATTGAGAAGCTGAGTCCGTCCAAAATCGTACTTTTCCTTTTAGCTGAAAAGTTTGAGCAGTTCAGTCTGTTTCTTCTGTCTCCATACGTAACCCTTACTCGTCTTTCAGTGCGTCAGCATCTGTCCCGTTTGCCAAGCATCGACCCAAACACAAGGACCCTGCTTCTGTGCGGTTACCCCAACGTGGGCAAGTCCAGTTTCATCAACAAGGTAAATCCCAGACACATTTATCTGATTATTGATTTCCACTGTGAGCCAACTTTACGAGCAAGATTCTGATTAAACTCTTAAATTATTGCACTTCTGATTAGACTCAGACTGTATTCGTCACCCTGTATATTTACATGCGTAATAACAAGTTGAATCCTAATCCTAAATTATTATAATCTAATGTTTCTTTTTCTGTTTGTACTGAACAGAGATTGCACTCACTAACAGTCGTCTCCATCTGCCTGCTTTCGGTGTAGCTAACAGTGTAACTGGTTTCTTCCTTGTCAGGTGACCAGAGCTGATGTTGACGTCCAGCCGTACGCTTTTACCACCAAGTCTCTGTTTGTGGGTCACATGGACTACAGATACCTCCGCTGGCAGGTGAGATGATCCTGCTCGCCTGAGTTTTACTGTGGTTATCATCTCATTGGTAAAAATGAACTCCAGGACAGTGGATGTAAAGCATGTGAAAATGAGGTTTAAAAGGAAAACTTTGCACTCGTTTCAAACTACACATTGCTTTCTTGGACTCACTTTGAATGGCTTTGCATGGTTGAGTTCATCCACTCACTGAAACAAGCCACTTTACCCTGCTTTCCCTTCCTTTAAGCCAGCTGTCATCTGATAGGCTGCCCCTCATAAGCAACACTGGGGCAGAACAGAGCAGCTTTTGCACTGATATTCTAACTAAACATGGGATTGGTGATCTTAACTCTTTACCTGCAGAGCTGCGGAAATTCTTTCTGTTTATGTTTAATTTATATAAAAGCTTATTTATTAGCCTTACGATCATTATTGCTGAGATCTGCCTGAACTAAATGATACTATGTATGTGCTTAAAGTTGGCTGAGAGTCTGGACAACTTCACGAGACCACACAATCTCAGGAAAAATAAACATGGTAGAAATCAGCATTTAGTTTTATCTGTTTTAGGTTATAGTTTTGGGAATCTTGTGAAAATAAATGTGAGTCCTGCAGGAAGGGCATTCAGGACTTCAGGAGTTTCTCATTTTTTTGCTTGGATTTTGAGGAAAATAAAAACGGCCACAGCGTTTTGTCTCAGGTTTAAAAGCAGTTTCCCTAACAGAGTTCACTTAAGCTCAAACTAAACATCAAATGCATCCTGATAAATCTAGCATAGGTGCTTTCCCCTCACTCTAAAGGAGGAGCGGGAGCTGTGTTTCCTCCTAAAGTTGGATGGTGAGACAGGCTCATCTAAGACCATTTTAGTAAGCTACCACCTCCTGTTGTTATTCACATGCTAACTGTGTGTTTGTGTGTAGGTGGTGGATACCCCCGGGATCCTTGACCACCCTCTGGAGGAGAGGAACACCATCGAGATGCAAGCCATCACGGCTCTGGCTCACCTCAGGGCGGCGGTTCTTTACGTCATGGATGTTTCTGAGCAGTGCGGTCACACCCTGCAGGAGCAGCTGGAGCTCTTCAACAGCATCCGACCCCTGTTCGCCAACAAGGTCAGACGGCAGCATATCATAACTGCTCTGCAGATGAGTCAGTCCCTGAAAATTCACCCACTGGACCCCCTCAAAATCAGCTGATTCGTTATCTACAAGAACTTTAGTCTAAGCAGTCACGCAAAAAATGTCCGTCATACTATGAATATTTTACGAGTTAGTAAGCAGGGATGGGTCTAATATTTGTGTCTCCTAATTCACATGATCATTGTTGATGACTTCACTTTCAGGGCTGAAAAAAAAGAGATTCAAGCTGTTTTAAAAACTGCAACCAAATCAATTTTACACACTATTTAAAAATAAAAAAAATCAGATTTCTGATAATCATCAGATAAAAACTTACAATACAACTTTATTTGTATAGCACATTTAAAAGACCAGTGGTACACCAAAGTGCTTTACAATAAAAACAGGAAAATTAAGACAATAAATAAAAGACTATCAACAAAGTACCACATATGTCATCAGGTTAAGGGCACTAATTATACAACAATAAAAGGGAATATAAGAACAAAGTTACTAAGAACAGATATAGCTAAAAGATAAAGTACATAAATAAGAAATTGAACCAAATATAAAACAGGGACGCTAACTAGATGGAAAAGCTATGTTGAATAAATGAGTTTTTAAACGGGATTTAAAAGATAAAGCGGAGTCTGACGCACGGATAGCGATAGGAAGGTTGTTCCACAGATTCGGTGCAACCAGGGCAAAAGCACGGTCACCCCTAGATTTAAGTCTAGATCCAGGCTGAGCCAGGAGTAATTGGGCTGAAGACCCGAGGGCTCACCCAGGGACATATAGACTAAGAAGATCGACAAGATAACGAGGGGCTAAATTATTTATAATTTTAAAGGTGAGCAACAATATTTTAAATTAGAACTTAGATGAATTGCGTTTTGGGTAAACTTTAGAGTGTGACATCTAGGGCTGCCACAAACGATTATTTTGATAGTCGACTAGTCACCGATTATTTTTGCGATTAGTCGACTAATCAGATCATCATCCATTGGACGTAAAACGTACAGCTTATTGCACCAGCAGCATCTGCTCTTATATAACTATCATTAGCTTACAGCTTTAAGTGTTTAAGGTATGTGCTAACTAAACATAAAGACAAGATGATAGCTTACTAAACTTTAATGAAATTTGCAGATTGTTTCAGTGAAGTTTAATAAACTCCTTGCTATCTAAAATATAACAGGACACCGGAGTATATTCTCGAGCATCTCACACTTCTGATAATCAGTTGTCTGCTTGACGTTTATTCAGCTGTGTAAAAACTATAACTTTAATCTCAGCCAAACCGATTTACTCAGGAACAAATAAAATACTAAAAAAAGCCAAACAATAACATTTTTAAGTTATCTAAGTGACTTATATATGTTTAACCTGAGTAGTGAAAGACAGCGGTGGGTTTGAAAACGATTTGCGGGAGTCCGGTGTTCTCACGGCTCTAGTTAGCCTAGCCCCCGGCTAGCTATCGAGCTAGTGGCTAACAGACGTCTCTGAAAACGTCGGAGAGCTTTTGAAAATATGTGGTGTCTTGATAAACTGAGCAGATATTTGAGGTTTACACAGCTACATTCTCGCCTGAAAATATGTTAAACGTTTATTTTGTGACCCAGAAAGAATAATAAGAGTAATATTAAAACTAACTAGCTGCCGCCATTGTTGGAAACTGAACTGGGCTGCGCTATGAATTCTGGGACACAGCTTCTTCTTCTTCTTCGGGGTTTAACGGCAGCTGGCATCCTTGTACATGCAGTGCTGCCCTCTTCTGTTTCAGTCTGTTATTACACTCTTAAATCCTACTACTTATTCCTGCGTCTTTTGTGATCTTACAAAGCTTCAAACGACGCGTCGACTGTTAAATCAGTCGTCGACAATTTTAATAGTCGACGTAATCGTGACTAGTTGACCAATCGTGGCAGCCCTAGTGACATCACATGTTTGGGATGGCATGTGAAAGCTCCTCACAGGGGTACAGCCTGGATGGGTCGCTCAGTTCATATTAGCACCGACGATGATGGTGGTGAAATGGAGAAATATTATTGGTGTAGACAAGTTTTTCCTCTTGAATAGGGAGAGTTTAAGGATCAGTGGAGGGTCTGAGTGCGATCCAGCCGTAAACACAAGCGTCGGTCTCCTGATTGTGTTTAGTGAAGTGTGTAAAAGCCTGTGCCGTCGTATGCCACAAGAAAACTGCCCCAAGGTGTAAAGGGAGTGAAGTGAGACTTTGCTAAGAGACACTTTGGGTGGATTTACAAAAATGTTGGTTGTTTAAACATGTTTTTGAACCTAGGACAGCTCCTGTACTTATGCTGGAAAAAAATACCACATATTTTAAAAGCGCCAAATTTGACCTACCCTTATTTACTTTGGGGACATCTAGCTCTGAAACATTTCCAAGTATCAAGTTAAAATTTCTCATGGCTCAAATATGCAAAAGTTACTGTAGAAAAAAGAACATCTGATCTTGAGTTGGTCAGGTGGGTTTTCAGGTTTAATTGACTTTAAAAGATTTTTAGCGCTCAAACTGTTGGTGATTGTTTTTGTACCGCAGCCTCTCATCATTGTGGCAAACAAATGTGACGTGAAGAAGATCAGCGAGCTGTCTGAGGAGAACCAGGTGGGTGGTTTACAGGTTGCACATCTCAAAGACAGGAATGTGTAGGATGTGTTTAAGAATTTGCTTAATATGTTAAATGTCCTCTTTGTTGTCAGAAAATCTTTGCAGACCTGTCTGCAGAGGGAATCCCTGTCATCGAGACCAGCACCCTGACAGAGGAGGGCGTCATGCAGGTTAAAACCGAGGTGAGAAACAGCCGACTCGAGCTCGCTCTGGTCCCGGAGCGTGTCAAGTATTTGATCTCACCGTGGCTGCCATCTTTCTTTCAGGCGTGCGACCAGCTCCTCGCTCATCGCGTCAACACCAAGATGAAGGGCAAGAAGGTCCACGATGTTCTCAACCGGCTGCACCTGGCCATGCCCGCCAAGAGGGATGAGAAGGTCAGTCAGTCAGCTCTTGAATGTCACTCTTAAACAGTTTAAAGCTGTTTAACGCAAGACTTTTCCTTTTTTTTTTTTCTTACATTTGTTAAAGGTTAAATCTGTTCATGTTTTCAGGAGAGGCCTCCATTCATCCCAGAGGGAGCCATGATGCGCAGGAAAGCGATGGAGGTGGACGCACCCAAACGCAAACTGGTAGGTGTGGTGGGAACTTCAGGCTTATAGCAAAAGAGACGGCAAGCATTTACTTAAGCTCTTTACTAGGGATGGGTATCGTTTAGGTTTTATCCGATACCGGTGCCAAACCGGTACTTTTGAAACGGTGCCGGTGCTTAAACGGTGCTTAAAGAATGGAGAACACACACTTTGTCCAAAAACCTCATAACAATGTTAGCCTTTTCTGCAGCTATGGGGCATATATGGTATCACTCTTGGCTGGAAGCAGTGCTTAATAAATGGAAAAAACACCAACTTTGTCCAAAAACCTCTCATGTTTAGCTGTTTTCCACTTTTTCTTTGGTCATTTTAGCCTTTTTGTCCAGGGTGAAGGGAGCATCTGCCATCAAACAAGAAGAACGCATGTAGCTATGATGATGTTTGCTAGTTCACCTTACACGCATTAATGTAATAACGTGGTTAGCCTACTCAACGTAAATTACACACGAACAACATGAAGCTACTCACGCAGAGAAGAACGGCTGCTGCTGCATCATCATCCTCATCATTTCTGCTACACTGGCAGGGCTAGGGGCCAGGACTCTCCTCTTCGGGTTTTTGGGGGATGTTGCAAACTCCGGGTTGATAACAGGCACCACACCCACAGTAGATGTGCTCGGTGTGAGGTCTCGCAGCAAGCTATCAAATACGGTGCATTTCTCGGCTTTTAAAAAAACGCTATACGTCGCCAGGTGTTTCATCAGATTTGAGGTGTTACCTCCTTTGACAGCATCACAGTATCAGCTTAAAGCACTTGTTGCAGCTGCTGAGTTTGCATCTTTTGCTGTGAAGTACAGCCAGACTTTTGACCGCTTCGTCTTGGGCATTTTTAATCTGTAGCTCTGCTCTAAAAGAACGTACGTACCTGGACCCGCCTACTATCCTCGGAAACGTAAAATGATTGGCTAGAATCTAAAGTGTATCACAGCTCAGGAAAATAAAGCACCGAAGTGTGCGCTGCTTTTCGGTCTGGTTACTACCGTTTATGTCAGAACCGGTGCCATGATGGCACCGGATACCGGTACCCATCCCTACTCTTTACTTTAATTTAATTTCATTGTATATTTATCTTATTTTACAGAACCCAGAGACAATAATCTTTCTTTGACTCTAAATAGCAAAATATGAGTAATAATATGAGTTTTTCTTCCTCTGCTGAGTTTAATTCTCTCTGTGCGGCTGTTGTAAAATAAATGTTTCCTGTTCTTCTTACAGGAGAGAGATCTGGAGGTGGAGCTGGGTGATGACTACATTCTGGACCTTCAGAGTAAGAACTGCTTCCCTTTAATAACGGAGCTGCTGCTGCTGTGACGTTTCAGACCATTTATTCACCGCCGTTCATTTTTTTAGAATACTGGGATCTAATGCACGAGGATGAGAAGCGTGATAAGATCCCTGAAGTGTGGGAGGGCCACAACATCGCAGATTTCATCGATCCCGACATCATGAAGGTGAGCGTCTGCTTTTGCATGTGCGCGAAGGCCTGCAAAGGTTCACGTCGCTGAGATTCTGCAGACATCTGTGTGCAAACAAGGAGACCAACTGTGAACGCTTCCTCCGAGCAGGCTAGAGCGTAGTATGAAATGAACGGCTGTGGTTACCTGCTGTTTACAGCTGTGTTCGTGTTCTTCCACAAAGGAGAAGTTCACATTAAAAATGTAGCAGCCTCCAGATTAATCTGGGGAAACCTACTTCCCTTAACTGGTCCTTCCGCCATGCCAAGAAACAAAAGGGCACAAACTGTTAAACAATGAAAACCACAAGATCCTTTATGATTAATAGCGACTGGGTTCATTTCTGTGTAGTGAAAGTGAATTTTACTGTCATCTACGGTTCCTCTGTGCTTTTGTTTTATGCTACACGAGGACACTAATCTCTATAACTGTAATGCATACCTCTATATTTACTCCTAAGCTACTCGTGCTGTTGTTTATGACCACACTGATATTCCAAAATGTAGAAAATAATGTGAACAACTAAAGAAATATAACTTATTCTAAGCTTTTAATGATAACAACTGAACCATGAATGTAATGCATTTATGTCCAGGATGCTCTCAGAAAGGCTTAATGAAGAAAAAGAGGAATAAGGCATTTGTCAAATGTGTTTCTGCCTCTAAACTCTGTCCTCTAAACGTGTGTTTGTTTCTCTCTCGACCCTCACAGAAACTGGAGGATCTGGAGAAGGAGGAGGAGCTGAAGGAGCGAGCCGGGGAGTACGATTCCGACGAAGAGAGCGAGGACGAGGAGATGCAAGAGATCCGCATTCTCGCCAAACAGATCCGCGAAAAGAAGCAACTCAAGGTCCTGGAGTCGAAAGAAAAGGATGTGCATGGACCTCGCATGCCCAGGACCGCCACCAAGGTGAGCAGGGCTCAGTTTAAGCTACTCACCGTCACCCTGCTGGAGTTGAGATGTGGGTCAAATTTAAGTACAGCTGCCTTCAAATACTTTATATTGATTGTTCCAAACATAATAAAAATATATGCCGACATAGCAGATTTTTCCCCCTATTCTTTAATACCTGTTGGTGTTTAATTTCTTTGATGTCAACAAACATCTGAGAGCTTAAACTGTATCAAGTGCTGACAAACCTCACCTCTGCTGGTCGCTATTCCTGTTTTTCGAACATGGAAAATTAGCTGCACTTCCAGCAGAATAAGAGACTTGGCTGCGGTTTAGAATCAAGTATAAAGACGTCACATTGTTGGCTGAACATGTGTAGAGACAGCGTGACACACAGGTTGAGCTGCTGGGTCCTTATAGCTGGTATGTCTTAAAACGGGCGCGTATAAAACATATTCCCTCAGTAATCGACACTGCACTCAAAACATCAGTGGAAAAAAGAATCGGTGGAAACGTGGCATTCATGGAAACCAGGTTATGTGCTCATCATCAGTTACCATGGTGATTTAGCCAGGTTTAACCCTTTAAGACCTACCATAGAACCAAGTCCGTCAGAGCTTATATTATATTTTTACATGCTGTGGAGCCATTTTTGGGAGCATTTCAAGTTGATATACATCAATACAACCATTACAGCCTAGATTTTAATAATATGTCTCCATTAAGTGCATAGTAATTACATAAATTGCAAAAAAGTGCAATAAACTACAAAAAAATTGAAAATCGTTTTTGTTTTTTTAACATATATTTCTAGTTAGAGAAATTTAAGAGGCTTATCCCTCAAAACTGTAAATACAAAAAAGTTGCACAAAATAGTTTCCCACCACAGGAAATTTATTTTAAGTGTCTTCTTAGTTTTATTTTTGAAATACACCAATTTTTATACACTGCAGGAAAAACGAAAATAAATATTATGATGCAAATTTGCAAAAAAGCAGCATATGCATCAAAATAAACTATTTCCAGCAGTGCAATATGAGTCCTAAGCATCCCAGAAACGACACAGAAAGTCATAAAGTCAAAGATAACTTTTAAAAACACCAGTATAAGCTCATGAGGCCTTGATGGTAAAAAACTACATTTCCGTGAAAATTACGTCACTTCCGATTTCGGGCAGGCAGACGTGATAGTTCACGCTTGACCTAGGAAGTGTTATGAACAGCTGATCGGATCGGTTTCTGGAATATTATGTTTTTGTTGCTGCAAGCGCTTTTTATGCAGTTTTTGCAAAGCTATATGTGGAAGGAAACCGTGACCGAGGACAAGCTGATGGCATAAGATGTAAGTACAACTCCTCCGGTTTCATATGCAAAAAAATTATTGCTCTAGCTTACGTGGTTGCAGAGCTACAAGGATTTAAAAGTAGTTGCGCAAAACGGAGCGTGCTGCTCCGACCGGCTTTAAAGGGTTAAGAAAGAAAAAGGAAAATGAACCGCTTTCAGGACAAATTTTGAAGGCTGCACCTAGTGGAGCTTTTTACCCAGAGTTACTCCGTCAAGCTTCAAGCTGGTGACTCCATTTAGTTCTTTGACTGTCTTTTGTCCCCACGTTTCACACGGATGTCTGAGCTCATGTTTGTGTTTGTTCTGATATGTTCAGGTTGAAAGGAAGCGGCTCGAGAAGGAGATGGGTAACCTCGGTCTGGACATGGACGACAAGGACGATGTAAGTTCTGATTTTAAATCGGCGCCTACAGGATGTATGTAGCTGATTTAATGATAATGATGTTAAGTTATAATTACAATGGTGCCCACTAGGGATGCACCGATACCACTTTTTTGGAAACGAGTACGAGTACTTGCATTTCAGTACTCGCCGATACCGAGTACTTAATAAAAACATGATTTAAATTTACAGGTAACAGCTTTAGTCCTATAATTTAACAACAACAAAACAAAACAAAACAAGGGACTGGTTTGGAATTAAGAACATTTATTTAAAATGAAAAGCATGTTGTATGCAACATATTACAGAATAAATAATTATGAAAAAAAATGTAAACAGTGACAGTGCAACTCAAGTATTGTTTTCAGTTTATTGTAAACTCTGTCGCTTTGGACAACACAAGGGGCATTAATAAACATCTTTGCTATTTAGTGCACAGTATTTGAATAAACTAACAACATCCACCAACATAGAACTGTGGCAGTCAGTGCAACTGAGGTAGGTATTAACATCAAGTCTAAGATGACTCACTTAATGGAGAGAAAAAGTGAGTGGCAGGTATCGGGGGACTTTTAACGAGTACGAGTACTTTAGAAAATGTGGTATCAAGGTCGATACCCGATATCGGTATTGGTGCATCCCTAGTGCCCACGGTAACAAATAAAAAAGAGGCAACCTTTTACTATGTGGTTTAATAGCAAAAGGTTGTCAAACTGTGTGGCGTGGAATGAGGCTATGTTTTTATATTATTTTGTTTATTGCTAATAATAAAGGATAAAATCTTGCTGGGTTTGGTGCGTGGACTGTTGGAGTTTTAATATTTGGGTTTTTTGAATAGTTACAGTAAAACATTTGTTTCTTTGGGGTGTTTTCATTTAATCTGTTTGATGAACTCATTTTATTTTGGTAAAAATGTGTCCTTTTATTTATATTTTCTTTAATTAGTTTGGTTGTTTTGAGATTCATTTGTTTTATTTTCATTATTGAAGAGTTTGTAAACTCATTCATGTTTCCGTGGTTACGTGTTTCTTCGGGGTTGATGGTGTTGATGTGGTCTAATGTTCTTGTTCATACTGGTTCTTGATGAGTGAATCTTTGGAGATGTTTGTGTCTTAAGTGTTTCCTGTCGTGTACTTTCAGAGTCACTACGCGCAGCAGGCCAGACGCTCCCGCAGCGTCGCTAAGAAGCGTAAGCGTGAAGCTTCGGCCCCTCCGACGTCCCGAACCCGCAGCCAGAGCGCCTCCCGTCCACCCCGAGACCAGTCTGGTTTACGAGATGCAAAGGTACGAGGCTGTGGCGTTGCTCAGCTTTTAACTAAAATCTGCTCTGTGATCGACTCGCTTAGTCTTTTAGGTTTCTGAAAAGGTGGATGAGCTACCTCACATCAGAGATCTGTAAACATTAGTTTTTTCACACTTAATTAATCACAAAGTGGCCAATACTGAAATAACTGAAGTCTTTGCCAGCTTACCTTTAATCCAGTTACTTAAATGTTACTCACTGGTGTTTAATCTCAGAGGGTCAGTTTATGCTGAGCTGACTGTCAGTAAACCAGCAGAAACCCGAAATAACTGATTACCTTTGAATTCCTTTTTTTGTCTGACCAACAAGGATTCACTTAAACTGCATGCTGTCGTGTGCAGGAATTACTGCATTTATCAGCAGTTTTATACGTGACTAGTAGTTGCAGCATATTTATAAAGGTTAAAAATACAATTTTTAGCTCTTAAAAAGCATCAAATGTGATTTAATTTTTTTTGAAGGTGTCTTTTTGCTTTCATTAGTCACAGTTGAATCGCAGGAAGGAGTGGATTATATGCAGTAACTAGTCTGGGGTTCAAAATGTAATAGATGCATGAAGTGAATCCCTCGTTCTGTAAACTGACCGCTGGCTCTGTCCGTTTGTTCATCAGATGGCGAAGAAGACGAAGAAGATGATGAAGAAATCCCAGAAAGACATGAACCGCCAGGGCAAGAAGGGAGAGGCAGACAGACACGTGTTTGACCTCAAACCCAAACACCTCCTGGCTGGGAAGAGGAAGTCGGGCACCACAGATCGCAGATAAAACTGCTTTTCCTGGACTGTTGACACCTGGACACTCTGCTGGCACCATTTACATGATTAGTGATTATATTAATACCAATTTTCAGCTCAAGCATTTGCTCATGGAAGTGAAGCTCAGCTGTAACGAAAACATAACTGTATTGAATGGCAGAGACTTTGTAGTGGTTCATGTCTTACTGTGTTACTGCAGTAGTTCATGTGTGAAGCTGATTTGTATTCAATATCAGTAAAGTGAAACCTTTTGCCTTACAGCTCGTATGTGGCTCTACTTTGGATAGTGTGATGATGTGATGATGATGCTTCCTTTAGTCTCTTCTTGAGAAATATTAACACGGGAGCCAAATAAACACATCGGAACTAAAATATCTCAGGTGTCATATTTTTCTCTATGGAGTGATTTTATCTTAAAGAGACGAGGTGGTGACAGGAATGAACCTTATTGTGTGTTTATATTCCTGATTTGAAAATACTGGTGATAATTGCCTCAGTTGTGCAACAGAAACGTCACGTCCAAACTTACTTTCACATTTTAATAACACATTTTCTTGCTTGTGTTAAATATGCACACCAACATGTTTTTCAAACCCTTTTAGTTCATTGTTTCATTTTTTTTATAACAAACATGGACGGTCCTACCAATCATTTTTTTTTAGTTTAATTTCATGCTTAATTTTCAACTTTTTGTTGTGATGGTTCACATTTTGGTAGTAGCTGTCTCATTTCGGTTGTTTTTCTCTCTTTGATCCTTTTGTATGACCTTTTTGCATCTTTTCCTACAGTTGTTTTTTGATACTGTTTTGTGTTACATTTTGATTTTTTTATTTTACAGTTTTAGCTCATTTTGCATCTCTTTTTACCCCATTCTCTCTCTGGGGTCGTTTTGTGTCTCCTTGTGGTAGCTGTTCATGTCTTTGTGCTATGCTGTGATTATTTGTCATCTCTTTACCACCATTATGTCTATTTGGGGTCGATTACTGTCACGTTTTTGTTTGTTTTTTGTCATTTTACGGATGTATGTTTTCTGGGATATATTTAAGACCTGGTTTTAGAGCTTGGACCTTTTCCTAGACCCCGTTCATTATGTCCATTATTAGAAAGCATTTACACCAGCATGATTAAAACCGGTTTTAGTGCTTTTATTATATCTCTGAAATGGCTTCATGCCCTAATTTAATTTTAATGAAGCCAAATTTACAAAAACATGTAATTTATTTGTAAAAGCTCCATAAATTTAGAGTGTAGTTTGTTTTTATGTGGCGACAATCAAGAAAAAAAGAAACTAACAAAGTCTGGATAGAGTTTTGCTGTGACCGGCGTAGGCTTTTATTGCGAAAAAACCTCGGACCGGAATTGGCTTCGTTATCTTCTCGCGTAACGGTACCCGTCTGTTGTCAACGCGGATTTTGGACAAAACCTGCGCAGCATTCTCAGACCTTGAAGAAAATGTTAGCGACGACATCAGTTCCCATCCATTCCCGAAATAAAAACGAGTATTTGTAGACTTTCTGGTGAGTTGGCCTCCATGTTTGAGCAGGTTATTTTCACCGTTAGCCCGTTAGCATGTCTGGCAGCACCAGCTAATCGGGGAAACGTTAGCTTGGCTAAGCTGGGCATCGCCGCTTTAAATTGTCTAGAACTGCTAATGTTAAGGTCCACTTTTTTCCCCAGGTATTTTCGTTCTTTTTAAAACCTTCAATGCTGTTTTTTAAATAAAAAATATTTTATCCAAATGTAGTGCAAGATAATGTGACCTTAGCGCTGTTTTCATTGCGCTCGCACCAGTGACAGTCAGCAGGAGGAACTAGGCACCAGACAGCTAAACAAGGCTGGTTTTATTCCTCAGAAACGGGCAGTAACGGATGGACGACTCTCTGATGTCTGTGATAGTTTCAGCCTGACTGGTGATTTAAAAACGCACCTTATTTGCATGTCTTAGTATCCAGACACCTTTGTGTCAACTCAAGGACAAATGTAACACACACCAGGCTCAGATGTGTGTGAAGACTGTTTTGAACATCCAAAAATTAATTTTCCTTTCGTGTTTCTCTGTGTAGTTGAACCTAAATTACTGTCCTTTCTTGAACCTAATCCAACTGTTTTGTTGGTTAAATATAACGGAGTAGTTTTGGTTCTTAAATCCAACAAAACTTAAAACCGAAAAAAATAAAATTAAGAGGTCGACGATGACTGTTGGTTTCACACAGGGGCCAGACCTCTTTTCTAAAGGGTAAAGTCATCCAACACAACCTGGCGTTCTTATCACCTCAGCCGACTTCTGATAATCTGTTTCTGGCAGTAAGCAGTGAAGTGTAGACATTACTCAAACCTCAGAAATGTTCCTGGAGCAAAACACACACATAGGCTTTTTGTGCAAGTCAGATGGGGTAAGTAACTTGTCATTCGTAATATTTAGATTATTTTAAAATACATACATCTTAAGTGATGGGTCCTGATGAATGTATGATCAGCAGGCTTTCTTTTAACATCTTAGAAATTATTCAGCTGCATAACAAGTAGGAGTGGGCAGGATGTTGATCGTCCGCTTCTATCATGGTGTGGGATTTTGTTTTGTAGTTATGATTCATGATAAACAAGTTAAACGCCAACCTGAACACTTCAAAGAGGAAAATATTCTGCTGTTCTCTCTCACTGATTTATGAAATGACAAGAACGAGTCAGTGAGTGCTGCCCACCTGATTTTTTTTCTTCTCTCTCCTGTATCTTTAGAACATTTAATGAAGTCATGAAAAATGTTGCATTCATTTTAGTTACAGCCCTTAAAATGACTGACCTGGCCCACCCTTATAAGGAGACATGAGTGGGTGGATGTCAACTCCATAAAGTTATGTTCCTTGGGTAAAATATATGTGTTTTAAAAACAATGCTTAAGGATAAAATCATCTAAAAACACTGATTTTCTGGCCACTTGTGCCATGATAAACTGGTATTGGCATTAACGGTGATATTAAAAGAGAAATTAATATTGATCAGTGACTCTGTTTTCTTTCTTTAAGTATTTTATTGTAGCCACAGATAATTATGCTTGGAGTAGGTATAAAATTAACTTTACTGAAGTTCTCTTATAATGGAAATTAAAATGTTTGACATTTTGACTCAACTTTATGTACTTCAGAGGTTTGTACCTGAGGCCTGGGCTCACAGATCAACAACTCCTCGTCCTTCTTTTCCTCTTTTGTCCATTCTTCTATTTATTACATTAAATTTGACATGAGACCTTTTCTTTTTCTTTTCTTTTTTTTACTTGCAGATTTCATTTTATTGCATCTCAGAGCCATAAGTAACCCTATTTAAAACATTTAAACTCCAGAGAAAACACTTTTGAGTGTTCTGCCGTCTCTGGCGTCCTTCTCTGATGCTGTTATTTCAGTTTCCTCTGTTGGAAATTCTGATGCTTTTTTAGATTTAATATTGTAGACCTTTTTTTTTTTTTTTTTTTTTAAATAAAACTTTAACTGCTTCCTTTCTGGTAAGCCTACAGGTAAACCGTTTTCCTTGGGTAGAGGAAAGTGGGTGTGGCACTATGCAGATTGGTTTGAACAGTCCGGGCCAGAGCAGACCTGCCAAAAGGTCCAATCCAATGTAATTTTCTCTGTATTTTGTCATGAAGATTGCTGTAACAAATAACCGAAGGGTTAATGTTCCCTGAGACATGATTTTATTACAGTAATATATCTTTGTAATCTGGAAACCATTATTTTGCTTCTCCAAAAACCTCTCTGCCTGTTGCTTCATCCTTTTACAAATGTATTATTTGTTTCCAGAATGAAGTTGACATTAATATTTCAGAGGGTTTTTTTTCCCATATATTGCATGTGCAGCCATTTCTTGCATAAAGTGAGAACATTTCTATTAGTGAATGTAGCAAATCTACATGTCTAATTATTGAATGAGCTTTTGGCTGTTGTGAAACCATAATCTTTTTTTTTTTTCTTGAAAATATTGCTCGTCTCTCACTGGAACATTTCAGCTTCTTCTAACAAAATATTGAGCACAGACAGTTTTCAGTTTCTGGAGCTGAAAGAAAAGGTTGTGATGTGGTTGTTAGCTTCTCCGTTTCGATCCCAGTGGGATTTATTAAGCGTGCTTGCTGAGAAACACTCTGTTTCACACTCATTCACTTTGTCATTTCACACATTCACACGTGGAAGCTGCCAAATAAAACCACTGCCAAGTGCAGTACTTGGCAGTGGTTAGGATTTCGTCTTGATGCTTTGCAGTTAGTGAAAAAGACTGGATCTGTTCTCTTCGCCCTTTGGTCAGCCTCTCTTTTGTGATTTTATACTTTCAGTCTGTGGTTGCATCAAGTTTGGACGGAGGGATGCCAGTGGAGAGCGGGAGTAGCGCTGCTGCCCGCCAGGCCAAGCAGAAGAGGAAGTCCCACAGCCTGTCCATCCGCAGGACCAACAGCACCGAGCAGGACCGCTCCGGCCTGCAGAGAGACATGCTGGAGGGACAGGTGATGATTCCTTAAATTGTACCCTGAGAACGGATGAAAACTGCCTTGTATTTCCAGCTACTCCTCTGGAAACTGCACTCCTCTGCTGTCTTTCAGCATTAGCCTGCTGCTGTCCTGCTGTTTCTGTGAGCACCCGTAAGCACTTTGGTTGTAAGCCTAAGCCAATTAGGTTTTAATACAACCGTTTAGAGGACACATGATGGTTTATATTGTTGCTGGCTTGCCACAATTACTGGATCAGTGCTGTAAGATTGTTTTCATTTAGTGGATAAACAGATGGATTTAGAACAGGCTGAGCCATTTGAACTTCGCTCGGGTGGATCGTTCAGCTCAGTGGTGTTTGTTCCTGTTTCTCAGGTGTTAAAAAACCTGCTCGCTTTCTCTGTGGCCTGCCAATAAGGAGCTGAAATACTCGTGGGATGCAGGGTAAACACAGCTTACCTGGAGGTAATTATCTGAATCGAGAGTAAATCAAGAAAAAAAAGTGAGAGGGAAAGGATTAGGAGCCTCTGAATTAAGACTTGGCTTCAGTTAGAGGTGCACATGTAGAGGAGGGAGAGTTAAAGCCTGTTGAACTGAAACACAGTTCACTGGCTTGTCTCACCTGTCTGGTGTACCTGTAATCTAACCACTTACAAAAATCACTGAAACACCTTTTTATTGCAGTTTCTTAAAGCATCAGTGCAATGTTATTTATTTGCCAGGGAGGCATTTTAGCATACTGTCCAGCACCTTCAGATAAAAATAAAAATATCAGGATCGATTGTTCGGGTCTGACAAAGTGCTGAGCTGCATCTTTAAAGCAGGGTTTGCTGCTTCGCGTGGATTAATGTTGTCCTCATGTGAGCCTTAATACGTGAGGGCATTGTTGGCTCAGCCCATACTTGTGGTTTTGGGTTTCAGTCTTGACTGACTGTGTTGAACACACTCTGCCATGTAGACTTAATAGATATTCAGACCTGTGTTTCATTTAGGTTGGCAGGATTTTTTTTCCTAATTAACTTTAGTGTCTTTGTGTTTTTATATGAAGAAATTCAGTAAAACTTTTTAATAACCACATTTATTATTGCTTGTTTGTTAATGCTTGGTTAATACATGATTAACTTACTGATGGATAGGGCTGCCACGATTAGTCGACTAGTCACGATTACGTCGACAATCAAAATCGTCAACGATTGATTTAATAGTCGACACGTCGTTTGAAGCTTTGTAAGATCCCAAAAGACGCAGGAAGTAGTAGGATTTAAGAGTGTAATAACGGACTGAAACAGAAGATGGCAGCACTGCATGTACAAGGATGCCAGATGCCATTAAACACCGAAGAAGAAGAAGCTGTGTCACAGAATTTGTAGCGCAGCCCAGCTCAATTTCCAACAATGGCGCCAGCTAGTTAGTTTTAATATTACTCTTATCATTCTTTCTGGGTCACAAAATAAACGTTTAACATATTTTCAGGCGAGAATGTAGCTGTGTAAACCTCAAATATCTGCTCAGTTTATCAAGACGCCACATATTTTCAAAAGCGCTTCGACGTTTTCGACGTCTGTTACCCACTAGCTCGATAGCTAGCCGGGGGCTAGGCTCACTAGAGCCGCTGAGAACCGCAGACTCCGGGCAAATCGTTTTCAAACCCACCGCCGTCTTTCGCTACTCAGGTTAAACATATATAAGTCACTTAGATAACTTAAAAATGTTATTGTTTGGCTTTTTTTTAGTATTTTATTTGTTCCTGAATAAATCGGTTTGGCTGAGATTAAAGTTATAGTTTTTACACAGCTGAATAAACGTCAAGGAGACAGCTGATTATCAGAAGTGTGAGATGCTCGAGAATATACTCCGGTGTCCTGTTATATTTTAGATAACAATGAGTTTATTAAACTTCACCAAAACAATCTGCAAATTTCATTAAAATTTAATAAACTATCATCTTGTCTTTATTTTTAGTTAGCACATACCTTAAACACTTAAAGCTGTAAGCTAATGATAGTTATATAAGAGCAGATGCTCCTGGTGCAATAAGCTGTACATTTTACGTTCAATGGATGATGATCTGATTAGTCGACTAATCGCAAAAATAATCTCGTTTGTGGCAGCCCTACTGGTGGATATAAAGTTGCAGCTGACGGTTGTAAAACATTGTATTCCTTGTGGGCCAAACGCTCAGGCAGTCTGCTTCAGACAGTTTTTTTTGTTACTCTTGGCTCTGTATGATGTCAGTGATGTGGCACATGATGAATATGGTTGTCTCAGGCGCACAGCTCTGTCTCTGAGCACCTGCTGTTCAAACCTTTTATTTGTAAGAGACAGCTAATCCGAAGAAAGTGCCCTTAAAGGGAGCAGAAAGGAAACTAGAAAAACATAATTAAAACTGATAGTGAACAAAAAAAGGATTATTTTTGATCTTAGTTAGTAGAGTCCAAGAATCAAAATCAATGTGCTGATGATGTCAGCAGCACCCGTGCTTTTCCTGCTGCAAGAAAGGTTCATAACCTTAAGAAGAAGAAATGATGCAAATTTCTTAAATTGCAAATCTAAAACTCCCTGAATGTGGAAGCTGAACCTGTGATCATGCAGTGAAAAGAGGTTTAAATCTGTTGCAGATTTAAACCTGCTGAAAGCGCCTGTTTCTAACCAGACGTGGTGTAATCCCTTCCTCATGACTTTTTGTTTTCTCACTCTGGTCCCTTTTGGTCTCAGTCCTCTGATAATCTGGAATCCTTCATGAGAATGGAGGTAAGTTTCAGGTGTTTCGCCCTCTGTGTTTCGGATAATAGTGTAACTTCCCTCATAGTTTGTAGAGCTTTAGGATTAGTTGTATACGTTTGGTTGTAGTTTAGGTTTGATTAGTAATGGGTGGAGGTGAGGTGTGGTCGTTGCTGCACTTCTAGTCTCCTTAAAAATGTGACTATTTCTAGATTACAGGACGTTTTCTTTTGTGTTTATTTAAATAATATCTACATTTTTCAGTTAGAAATAAATCAGTGTTTGTGACCTGTTTAGTTTGTCTTTGAGAGAAGATGGGATGTTTTCAGCTCTGTGAACTTGAGGTGTTGTTGTTCTTATGCAAATCACAGTAGTGCTGCTCTATGTAAATAATGATGCACATGAAGGATGTGACTTCAATGTTGCATATGTTTCTACTGATGTGAAGAATCAGCAGGTGTTTGAATCTTGCATCACTTTCTTTATATAATCCTGAGTCTGTAAGAAAATAGCCTAATGCATCAGTGGATTTTGGTTGTATTCAAAATCTATATCATGCCTCTTTAGACTCTCCCTGCATTTGTGGGTATCGCTGTCAACTTGCAACAAAGGTTACAGGAAATTCACCGAATTTAAAGCTTTTATTTGAACTTCTGTTTACTCATGTGAAAACCAGAAAAATAATAGTCATTAGTTATGTTTCATTTCAGTCGGTTCCTGGCTGAACTTGACTGTTGGAAACACCGTCACTCTCAGCACCTGGCCAGTGTATTTACCCAACATTGGACCTGCTGTTTATGTTGAATCCTGTGGGATAAAGGCTCACATATGTAAACATATTCTGACTTCTCACATGTGCGTAAAATGTTCTCCACACTGGTAATAAGGATTAATATAAAGGAATTTGTCTTTTGAGCATAAGACTAATTAAAAACATAAGATTTTTTTTGCATTTTGCCCTCATTTGATTCATTTTAGGCAAAGATTTTCAGTCGTTTTGGACTTTGAGATCTCATACCTCAGTGTGCTCTAGTCTGTAGACTTGTGGCTTCACGCAGCAGTACATGTATCATCATGCAGCGCTGTGTCGTAGTCAGCCCTGTTTATTTTCATGTCATTATCTCAAATGTAGCACAAACCCTTTAGCCTTTGAATGCTGACCCACGACTGATTTCTATGTAAGTAGCTGTGAGCACAAAGGCAGTCAAAGAAAGAAGGCAAGCTTTGTGCAGAGTACACAACGAAGAGAGCTCCACACACTGACCCGTTTCATCGTGACTGGCCAAAGCTTGGAGATCTCTTCCACTCCGTGCTTGTGTCGAAGCTGCTGACTCAACTACAGACGGAAAGCGACACAAAACTGTTTACTCGCTGTGAAAACGCCTTCTCAGGTGGATTCAAATCTGACTTATAACACTTGATTTTTATGGTTTTTTTTAAAAAATTATTTTAAATGACTTTTTTAACAGTTGTTTGAGGATGTACCCTCTCCTCTCACATACTCTTCTCTTGTAAAGTGCTCCTACAGACTATGACAAGGTTAATCTTTTTATACATTTTTGTGGTCATCATCTTTGGAGGTGATGACTTTTGCCCTCTCTGTACATGTGCTGGCTGTCGTTAGGGTAGAGTTCATCACCAGTCATGCTACATGTGTCCAACTATGCTGTTTTTGCAGGCATGCTCAGGCACAGTGTGGAATGCCTGACGCGAGCACACCCTCAGGCTCATAATTAGGAGCTTATTTTGTAATAGGACAAAGCTGAGGAAACTCTTATTGCCTAAAATGGTGCCTGTGTTCAAATATGTAAAGAATGACCTCAGCCATCACGGGAAGAAGGTTGTAGGCTTGAACCTCCCAGTTGGCCGCAGTGTTTATTTTAACAGGATATAATAATAATTTAGGCATCTAAATTGTTTTAGTCGACTAAATGTAAGATTATCATAGATTAAATCTAAAGTTGGTTCAGTTGACTGACATCCAAAGTGTAAATGTTTGTTGTGTTTTTACTGGTGAGACTGGTGACACATGGTTTACAAAGCTTCTTATTTTCCTTGCCATCCAATGAGAGATGTGCCTGCTGCTCTCTTCCTCCCAAGCCTTTAAATTTTGGCACATTTTCATCAGAAACAGGAAGCTGGATGCTAGCTGTACTGTTTCCCTGAGACAGATCAGATGTGCGCATTTAGCTTTACTTAGATCTTTTCTGATTGGATCACTTCCAAACTTGTCCCACCTTTCATATTTTAATTACTTCTGACTGGGTCTTGTCTCTTCAGAATATTTTCATCCAGTTTTATATGTTGAAAAAATTCATATATTTCATCATAGTTTTTGTCCTTGGGTATTTGTTCTTTACTTATTGTCGAGTTTAGTTTTTTAGAGCTTCTAAAGCATGAACAGTTGTCTGCCTCTGTGTGTTGGTCCTGCTTGGTGACCTGACCTCTGTGACTCTGAGCTGGATAAAGGGTGAAGAGGGAGGATGGATTTTTTAATCAGAGGCAGTTACTGTGCAGACTTTCCCATCACATTATGTTGCCTTTGGGAATAACCCCTAAAAAATGTTGTCTGAATTTATGGGTTTTTTCTGTTAAATCTTTTGTACTTTTCATGTAATTTAAAGAAACTTGAAAGCTACAGTTATCAAATGACTCTTAACCTAAACTACAGTGATTAAAGTCCCATTGATGGACATTTTTTAAAATCGTCTAAATATCCGTTTAACCCATGACATTCTTTAAAAAAAAAAAAAAGTCAAATATTGTGTATTTATTTTTATTTGTATATCAGTCCAACACAACACAATATAGATTATTTAAGGAAGTTTAAAGCACATTGTAAAATGGGATAAAGAGAAATTCTGTCTAGAGTTTCCTTTTATAGCAGCAGTAGTCTTGCAGAATGGTATAAATCGTCAAAGCCTGTTTGTTTGCCCTATAAAAACACATTCAGGCCTGTAAGGCACCAAGACCTCCCCAGTGCTCTGTAACCATCTGACTGTTTCTTTCGCTTTTATGGATGATTTTACAAATTCTTTCCTGCCCGAGCCTGAGTTCACGATTATTTCCTTCCTCCAGGTTTATGGTGTGATAAGAGGCTGTTCCTGTGCTTTGTTGCAGTAAATTTGTGCTGTTGGTACCGGATACAGGGCTCGCATTATACTTTATTGTATAATATTGTAACGGAAACAAAACAGGAAACAAAACATAAAAAAATTGCTCTCTTTTTTATTCAGGCTACTTAAATTTATTTTGGGCTACCAAAAACTGAAGAGTGCCGGCCCAAAGGGCTACCAGGGATTTTGAAATTTTGCGAGCCTTGAGATATATAGCCTGCTTGTTCTGCAGGCTTTCTCACTCTGTAATGTTGTTTTCGTGCTCAGAGAATGGATTGAAATCTATGGGAGAACTCTGCAACAGGATGGTAGAAGTTTACCTCCTAGGGAAAACGTCTTTGTAATGCCTTATTTTGGGGCAGCGCCAGCAAATGTCTGAAGCATTTCTTGCCATGTTTCACAGTCAGTCCTGATGCATGCTCAATGATCCAGGTTAGAAAATGGCACAAAGTCGATTCTGTTCAGGGTAATGAAATCTTCCTCCCACTGAAAACAACCAGAGGAAGCAGTTTGTTTGCCCTAGTCAGTGAAATTAAGTTAGATATAATTTAGTTAATCCTTCAAAATAAGTGGGCAGAGGCACATCAGTAAGGTGGCCGAGTGACCAGATCAGCTTCTTTGGATAATCCCTCATATTTCCACGTTTTTTTTAATGCTCTCCTTTTTTCCACCCTCTCCAGGACTCCAAGCTGCCTCTGTCTCTGAGGAGCAATCTGCTGGACCTGTTCAGTCAGATCGAGAGGGAGTTTGAAAACCTCTACATAGAAAACCTCGAATGTAAGTTCCCATGAAAGCAGAAGTGATTGCTCTAGCTTTTGTAATAATTCACTGTGCAAGAGACCCAACACAAAAACGAAAGCAGTTTGCATTTCTTAATTTTATTCAATGCATTTAACTTTTTTTATTAAGATGCATGAAAAAAAATGATAAATTCCTACAAAATAAAATGAATTTATCAGTCTCTGTGGCCAGTAAGCAGAAAGCTGCTACTCAGCAATGGAGAGTAACTTGCTAACCCTGCTGTGGTGAATAAAACGACACATTCAGATGTCTTTTAATGCGCGACATGTTTGACTTTCAGTACGCAGAGAGATTGAAACACTGAATGATCGCTTGGCTGCAGAGGGACAAACATTTGAAGGGGCGGATTTAGCAAAAGGAGCACTTAAAACAAAAGGTGAGATTCATGTACAGTTATGTTATAGGTAGCATAGATATATTACTCATCTTTTTTTTGTTTGTTTTAATCCTCTGACTTTTGACTTCTCTGGTTTCTTTTTGTTTTTTTATGAAATTCACAGCGAGCCACAGCACCAGCCAGCTCTCTCAAAAGCTGAAGACGACCTACAAGGCCTCAACGAGCAAGGTAAATCGAAAATGTTTGTAAATTAAATTGTTTTATGTATCTGATATTATTATAAGTTACCAGTTTATAAGGTTTTGGAAAGTTTCTGTAATTATTGCTTATTAAACAAAGCTTCTGTAAATCCTTCACAAAAGATCTGAAGTTCAGTTTTTGTGAGCCTTTGGGTGCTTTTCATTATACTAACGTGTTTCCTCATTTCCTCCAACTGTGGCTCTTCCTTAAATGAGCTCAAAATAACTGATATAAATGACCCAGAACTCAAATAAAAGGTAGTTACTTATTAAATACTTGAACTGACAAAAATAGCTGATTATTATTATTAGCAGTAGTAATACTGTTTGTTTTAATCTATATATTGAATATTCCTTTTAAACCTTCCAATTTATGTACAAGCGTCTTCTTCTTATAAGTTCTTGGCTGTTTATTTACCTTCATTATTATAACCTGAAGGGTAATAAACGGTGTGGCTGTGTAAGCGTGTCAGTGGTAAAATAAACAGCTACTTTGTGTGATGATTCAACATTTTGCCATAAAATTATTTCTTTATTTCAGGTTTATCACACATTATGTGTGATGGCACATTATTCATATCATATATTTACCATGTAAACGTTCTATTATCTGTTGATTCTTACTCACAGCACAGCAAAGGAAGCACAGTGAGAGTAAACTGTGCCGTGTAGAGGTGCAGCTCGTATACGTCACCTCAATTTAAAAAGAACAAACAAAAAAGCAAGACTTCAGTATAGATGCATCATTTCTGAGCCATGGGAGGAGAGACGAAGCTCGTTGGCATCATGAAGAGCACCCTTAGTCGATTTTTAATATTATTTTGTCCATCTGAATTTATATAAAGAAAACAACGCAGTAAAAATGTTCAGTGTCACTCGTTTTGCGGTCAGTAAAAGACAAAAAAAAGGTTTATTTGGCACCTGTTTCCATGTTGTCCGTGTGAGCTCACATGACTTTTGAATGTTAAAGAAAAGAATTGCTTTGCTTTCTTTTTTCACCTTTTTGCTTGTAGCCGCGTTCAAATTCTTGCCATGCCAGAGTAGGTGGATCCCGCAACTTCAGCGTAACCAGCTGGGAGTTGTGGGGTGGAGACTCATGGGTAACTTGTTGATTTCTTCCCCTTGTGTGCCAATATGCATGAACAGCCCAGCCAGGGGGGCGAACCTCCCTCCCCAAGAGACTTGGTCATCCAAATGTAGGCTTTTGAGCTTTTCTCTCATTACCTGCGTGAGATAAACCAGCTCTTTATCATCTCCCTAACGGGCCTTTTCAGTTGCACCTTTTTATTTCGTTTTATGCTGCTACCGTCGGCATTCACATAATGGTACACTCTGGAGGCATCTTTAACACGGACCAGCTTCAAAATGCTTTTTGAGGAGCATTTCCTGGCTGCTCTAGATCATTGCTGGCAGAGTCACGTGTGTGGCCTGCTCAAAAGTCTTTGCCTATAACAGATTTTGCTTTTTTAAACAAAAACGTTTAGAGTTTTCACTTGGATTACTTTTCAACTGTCAGTATTAATGGTGACTTTAAATATTTGGGTGACTTAAAATGACAGAAAACCCAAACATATCTTCATATTTGTTTTAAAACTTGGCCGTAGGAATCCCGGGTTACTTGAACTTCCTCAATTAAAGTAACAACCCAGACAGAACGACTCATTTTCCTGGTAAAAACATGAGGTATGATCAGTTTTTAGGGCATGGGACTCTAAAACTCAAAAGCCTTACCATAGCTGTTTTATTTATTTATTTAATTTAAGATCCCCAAGTGGGAGGAGTCAAAATACTATGTATTAGAAAATATTAATACATAGAAAATGGGGAGTCTTCTGTTGAAAACTGCTCAGCTGTAGCTGCATGTCCAGCTCTCATCACTGCTGATGATCCTTCATCAGAAAGTTGATGTTTGCTCTCATTGTGAGTTTGAGGACTTTGGTGGCCAGAATGATACTTATGCAGAGCAGCCTGAAACCAGCAGCCGAGTGGGGGACCCTGAACAGAAGAGCAGCTGTTATTCATACCATGGAGTGATATATTGAATAAAAAATCCACACTTTTAACTGATTATTTTACTAAGAAAAGCAAAATCTCACTGTGGCTGTGGCAGCCTGCACTCTGACACTACAAACTGTAGAGAGTCACTGCTCCGTAATTCTTCTGCAGCGCTTCGCATTTCCTTAAACCTCCCCAAACGTCCCTGTTGCTGCTTTTTTTAATGTAACATGGTGCGTCGATGTTACAGGTGCACAAGTTATGGATTAATATCATTCCCAGCGTTATAACAGAAGACATAAGAAATCACTTGCTTCATATTATTTATTTTTGTACACGAGAACGTACTGCTCTGCTCGCTAACAATCACAACCACTGGTCCACACCCTGTCATCCGTTTGACTATCATTTGTTGTCTTCAATCCTTCAGATTTTGTTTAATGTTTCTCTTGATTGGTGTATCAGATGATTGATTTCTGTCTTGATGTTCTCCTACTTTGTTTCAGTTGGAACTTATTTAGTGGTCTGTGCCCAAAACGAGCCAGAAGTCCTGTTTGTATCATCCCCATCTTTAATGTAAACGTCTCAACAAAATCTTGATACAGATGACAAAAACTACTCCTCGGTTTCGTGTCTAACCATAACTTTGGCCGCTTTGTTTTCTTTTTTCCTCCCTCTTTTAGTTTTAGTGATCCGCAGTACTGATACAGTATGAATAATGCGAACGCTTTGATCTGGGTTCGTCTGGTAGTTTGTTTTAAAGCTCGTCTGAGTGTGCGATTGCCAGTCTGATACTTCAGGAGCTTTAAAAGAAACGGGAACAAAGATATTTTGGTAAAAGCTCTTGAACCCAGTGAATAACACTGCTGTTCACCAAAGCTAATTAGCACTGGCATACTATAAGGACCCTGCTGAGCAGCTCCTCAGTGATCCTCAGTCCTGCTGACCTGCTTCCTCCCTCCCTCCATCAGAGCAGGGTTCCTACACAGCTCGAGAAACTGATGGCTTAACAATAAAATCTGTGATCAAATTGAACTTTAGATTTAGTAACATCTTAAAACTTTAATCCGCTTTAAAGAATAAAAAAAACCAAACCAAAATGCCAAAGAGGGGCCCAGAGAAAGATGACGAGTGTCAGGAGAGACAGTGGGGTCAGTTAGTTTTTAATTTAGTTTCAGTTAGTTTCCAGAGCGAGTTTACACATTTCAGTTCAGTTGATTGTTTAAAAATGTTTGGTTTCAGTTTAGTTTTTATTATTTCCATTGTTAGTTTTGCATTTGTCTGGGGCCTCACACTGGGTGTGTTGATTTGACCAATTCGGAAAAGACTTAAAGACATTTCTTACATATTTTTATGTAAGACCCCTCAGTCACCTCTAGTGACATTATGAATGTTTGGGGGGGGGGGGTTGAGAAGGTGAGGTGTGTAGGAATCCTGTTAGGGACACGTCTGGGATTATCTGGGATTTCCTGGTCAGTGTTAACATTGGCTTGATGTTACCATCAGATTGTGTCCAGTTTCAAAGCGACCACGTCCAGAGCGGTGTGCCAGCTGGTCAAAGAGTATGTGGGTCACAGGGACGGCATCTGGGACCTCAGCGTCACCAGGACCCAACCTGTGGTGCTCGGGACAGCGTCTGCAGGTATTTTCTTTTATGCTCTTGTACTTTATTTATGTCATACAGTCTTTTTTTTTTTCTTCATTTCTGTGGCGGTGGTTTTGTCTCTAGCTTCATTTTCTGTCTTCAAACTCAGAGGTTCACGTGTCTTTGTCTTTCCTTCTGTTGTTTGAAATGTCAACAGATTTAAACATGTTTAAGCTCTTTTTTTTCTTTCCAAGCTGAGACCTAAACTAAAGCGTGATGGACAATTGTTAATAAATAAAAACTCAGACTGTCCTGTGTGCTTTCCAACAGACCACTCTGCTATGCTGTGGAGCATTGAGACGGGAAAGTGCCTCCTCAAATATATGGGTCATCAAGGATCAGGTAGAGTTAGAAATGTCAAACCCTGGAATTGAACCAGCATGTAATAATCTCTTCTGTTTAAGAAGGAGATCCTGCAGCATTGTGACCTGCTAAAATTGTTATTGCACAGTGATTAAACAGCCAACAGTCAGAAAAACATTACTTGGTACACTATGCCTCAGTGGTGTTTGTCATGTGACAGAGTGCATATCTGTGTCTCCACAGTGAACTCCATCAAGTTCCACCCCACTGAACAGATGGCTCTAACAGGTAACCATCGACAGCATCAACATAACTAAGAGTTAAAGCAGAAGCAGCCAAATCTGTGTTACATGTACTTATTGCAGCAGCTGGAAAAATAAAAATGAAGTGAAATATTGTTTCGATACTTCTGAGAAACAATAACCCGAACATGAGAAGGCTTCTGCAGAAGGACTGAAAGTGTCAACGAATAAGTGTTGTTGTCTTTTTACTGCTGCTTTTAACCATAAAGTAAAACATGGACACAAATTATTTCTTTTTATTTGTTTTTCCTTGACTCTCAGCAGCTGTTTTACCCCTTTATCTCTGCCTTCCCCACAGCATCTGGAGATCAGACAGCTCACATCTGGAGATACATGGTGCAGCTGCCGACTCCACAGCCTGTTGCTGATATCAGCGTAAGCACAAAGTCGCTTTTTTTTTTCTTCCCCCTTAATATTTTAAAACTTGTTAGTGTTCCTGTCGTCAACGCCTCTTCCTCTCCCTCCTACATCAGCAGCAGACACCCTGTGAAGACGACGTGGACTTCTCAGACAAAGATGAGGCCGACGGCGAGGCGGAGGGGCCGAACGACTGCCCTTCCATCCGTGTGGCGACTACGACTCTCCGCAGCCATCAGGGTGTGGTGATCGCTGCTGATTGGCTGGTTGGGGGCAAACAGGTTGTGACGGCTTCCTGGGACCGAGCCGCCAATCTGTACGATGTGGAGACGTCAGAGCTGGTCCACTCACTCACTGGTAGGAAGACGAAAGTATTGAAATATGAAATATTGTGTTTATTATAAAAATGTGGAGCCCACACTGAGAAAAATATGCCGTTCAATCTCTCTGAAGTTGACTTGATGACATTTTATTAGTTGAGTTGAGTTGACCCAACTTCTGTGAAGAGTTTTTGGTTATATTGTCAGATTTGGTTAGTTAGAGCAAAGCTGTGCTTCTCCTTTCTGGTTGAAAATGAACTGTTTAAACATTTCAGATCATCTGTTCTGCACTACAGTCATGACATTCTGCTTCCTTTTATGGTGCTGACCTTATTTCATTGGCATGTATTTAGTCATCTCCCTAAAGTAGATGTTTATTATCTCAGTGATGTACTTGTGTTGCCCTTAATTCTTTCAGTTTGTATTTAAAACACAGATGACCTGTACAACTTGGAATCTGCCATTTTTGGAAAGCAGGGAATCGTAAATCTTCTCCCAAAGCAGAAGAGGAATGCAGTGAGAATGTAATCGGTCTAAATCGCCACAGGCCTCCTCTGCTCCTGAGAGGAGGCCTGTGGTGATTCTAAGGCGTGTAGAAATGTAGTATCAGGCTCCACGTTTATGTAGTTTCAGACAAGAAAGTATTTTACCATATGTCTAAAATAAATCATTATTTTTACTTGCTTATTAAACTATAACATTCAATATTTCCTAAAGTTTTTGATTGTCTCTGTGATGGACGTGTTTACACTTGCCTACTGATGTCATGTCAGACAGTGGAGTTTGTATCTGTCTGACTGATGAACAAAAACCAGGAAATTGGGAGGGATTGTGTGTCATTAAAGGTGCTGCAGTCAGTTTTGAACTGGGCGGTGTTCAGCCGAGTGAAGGTCTCTCTGTGAAATTGGAATAAATTAAGATATTAAACGGGAGATGGTGCAGTGTAGCTGGGTTGGAAAAGATTCCTCAGTGTAAGAATGGCAGCTTTTAAAAAGAAAGATAAACATGAAGGGAAAAAAGGAGGTGTGTATGCTCCTCACTGTGTGCTGCTGTCTCTTCAGGGCACGACCAGGAGCTGACCCACTGCTGCACACACCCCACCCAGCGTCTGGTAGTCACCTCGTCCAGGGACACCACCTTCAGGCTGTGGGACTTCAGAGACCCGTCCATCCACTCTGTCAACGTGTTCCAGGGGCACACTGAGTAAGCCGAACACCCATGCATCCATCCCTATCTGTTGCCTTCATGGCACTTGGTTCATAATAGAGGTGGGAATCACCATACATCCCACGATACGATATTATCACAATACTTAACGCACGATACGATATTATTGCAATTTTTAAAAATATTTTGCGATATTCAGATTCTGTACATAAAGGTAAACTTTATCAATATTCATTTTATCTAATATCAAAGTCTCACACTCAGTTTTTCTCTTATTTCAGTTTTATTGTTGACAAACTGAACGGTTTGTATTACAGTCTAGTCCAACTTAACTGAACGCAACCATCTGGTACAATTATAGCTATTCTGAACTATGCAGTTTATGAAAACTATGCAGCCCATTCAGCAACTGAAGAATTTGAAAGTAAATTAAAACAAAATATAATTTTACATTAAATAAAAAAGTTTTAAACTTAATTAAAATAAAACATGTCTTAAATTAAAATAAGTAAACTGTCATGTTTATTGCTGCCAAAAACAAGTTAAACACATTTGGACAGTGAAGGAATGTCAGGATTCTTGCTCAGAAAAAGGATCAACATGCTCTGAAGTCAGAGCACAAAAACCTTTTTTGTAACAAAATATCGATTTCTACTGTCCCTGTATCGATACATTATTAGCAAACAAAATATCACCATACTACACAGTATCGATTTTTTTCCCCCACCCCTAGTTCATAAAGAGCACTTTAGAGTGCTGTAGTACAATTAACCATAGCGGAGTGGAAGCCCAGTTATTTTGCATTGGTGTAGGGCTGCTCAATTAATCGAATTGTAATCACGATTACGATCTGGGCTTTCAACGATCATTAAAAATGACTGAGCCGATTATTAGCCCCTCCCTCGTGCTTTACTCTGGCACTGCTCCGTGTGGCAAATCGAGTGCACCTCTCTGCATTTCGAACACGTGTCACATCAATTAAGAGGACCCGAGGGAAGCTCGGAAAGCTAAGCAGAAGTTATTTGGAGAGGAGAGTGACTGCCGTTGGTTGAAAAGAGGTAAAAAAACTTCAGTGGTGTGGAAACATTATGGGTTCATGAGTCAGACGTGGATCAAGTAGACATAGTGTGTAAACTTTGCTACAGTGTCGTAGCTGGGGCGATTGTGGCTCAAGAGTTGGCAGTTTGTCTTGTAATCGGAAGGTTGTCGGTTCGAGCCCCGGCTCGGATAGTCTCAGTCGTTGTGTCCTTAGGCAAGACACTTCACCCGTTGCCTACTGGTGGTGGTCAGAGGGCCTGGTGGCGCCAGTGTCCGGCAGCCTCACCTCTGTCAGTGCGCCCCAAGGCGGCTGTGGCTACAATGTAGCTGCCATCACCAGTGTGTGAATGTGTGGATGACTGAATGTGTAAAGCGCTTTGGGTTCCTTAGGGACTAGTAAAGCGCTATACAAATACAGGCCATTAACCATTAGTTGCACCACAGAGCAACACTGCAAAGTTCACTAAACATAGATGTTTACATTTTTCATTTATTTTTTATATTGCAAACATTTGCACTGTTATCAGTATTTGCACACTATTTTATATTATTTTTTGACAATCTTTAAAGTCATTATTTAATACATTGTTATTGTTAAATAAATATCGTCAAATAATTGAGATCTCAATTTCAGTGAAAATAATCGTGATTATCATTTTTGCCATAATCGAGCAGCCCTACATTGGTGTATAGATGCATATAGCTATGTGTCAAATAATGCAAACTTTCATACATGTGAATGTGTGTGTTGTATTAGGAATAGAGAGTTTGGCTATAAACACGGTCATTTCTGTTGCTGTCAGCCACAATAAAGATGGATATTTTAAAGAGGGACTTTATCAATATCAAACGGTGCTGCTTGGTTTCAGCTGCTGGCATATTTGTGCACAAGCTCTTCTTTGCTGGTGACAAACCTGTGAAATGAGCTTTGCACACAGCAAGAGACCAACACTGACATGGTCACCAGAGAGGGTGGAAGAAAATTCAGCGACCTGTTACACGTGACGTTATGCTAATGCAAAGTGGGCGAGGCTGGAATTACTGTTTGCTTCTCAACTTTAAAGCAGCTTATTGGAGCTACTACCAAGGGAGTGAAGGAAAGCACAGATGGATATAAGATTAGGTGGAAGACAGATCTATGTAATCAGAGTTTGTGTTCTTTACAGTGACCATCTATCAACTTCAGAGTGAAGCACGACTAGTAAATCATTTAATATATGCACAGGGCTTTATACCACCACTGCCCCTTCACCCACTATCTTCACTGATGATAGATATCTGAAAGAAATCCACAATAAACATTACTTTCTCAGTTTGTACCTTCTAGAATTTGTCTCTAACTGCGTCTGCAGGAAACGGTTACAGCGGCTTTAAAAGGAAACAGAACAAGAAGCTGATGAAATGAAAGTTTTCTGAAGTCTAAACTGGACTTGTTTTCTCGTCCTGTGGCAGCACGGTGACGTCAGCAGTGTTCACAGTGGGAGATAACGTGGTGTCTGGGAGCGACGATCGAACCGTCAAAGTGTGGGACCTGAAGAACATGAGGTCGCCCATAGCAACCATCCGCACAGACTCTGCAGTCAACAGGTGTGTAAACCTCTTTATATTTATGTCATTAAACTATAGACTACACAGGTCTACTAAAAATCTACAAATGTATTTATAAGGGAGCAGAATTGAGCTTAAAAGGCTCAGTTTTAAATGTCACAAACATACGCTGCCCTGCTCTTTCAAATATGAATGTGATTTGGCTCTGATAAAGCCTGACCCTGTGTTCCCTGTTTACTCCTTTCAGGATCAGCGTGTCGGTGAACCAGAAAATCATCGCTCTTCCTCACGACAATCGGCAGGTCCGGCTGTTTGACATGTCCGGGGTGCGACTGGCTCGACTCCCACGAAGCAACAGACAGGTGAGTGCGAGATTTACCATTTAAACAAAACACAAAGACTAAACCTCCACTAAAAATTTAAGCCACAGAAATAAAAATGAAAACGTTCCAGTGCAGCCTCTTGAAATTTAACAGGAGGTGGTCTAAATAAATACAAATGTATCCAGTCTGTTGGATATATAACGTTTTAGAGGTAAATTTTCATAGTGGGGTTTATTCTAATGTGAGCCTTGAATTTATTATGTCACTTAAACTGAAGTAAACTTCGAGATTTTTATTTTTTTCCACTTTATTCTTAATCATTGCAGATGTGAGACATTCTAGCATTTAACCCAGAGTTGAATGTACTGATTTATTTAGATTTATGTGGCAATTTTATTTATTTAGCACATATTATTATACTTAAACTCAATATGCTTAACACAGAAGATAAAAACATAAAAACCCATGTAGGCTGAAGATTTCCCTTTGTCAGTATGTGATGTAGTGTAAGGAAAGCTTCTGGGTATAGAGTTCATATATTGTTTATTAGATATTATATATATTCCTCTTCCTCCCCTCACCTCCAGCCAGTCATGGCAGTTGGCGTTTCCTCCCTGATGCTGGTTCTGCTGGAGGTTTCTTTCTGTTAATTAATTATGATTTGGTGCTATATAAATAAAATTGAACTGAATTGAAAATGTAGCTGTAGCTTTTGGGTCTTAAAAGTTAAACCAATGCAGAACTGTCTTAAACCTGCTTTTTTCCTAATGCACAGCAGGCGACTCTTGAGGGGAAAAAAGTGATTGTTTATAAGTTTAGAACAAAATTCCTTCTAACTTGGACTAAACCTGCATTTTGTCATCTTAACATTATCAGGAAAAATATTTGTTTACTGCTTAAGAACAAGGATGCTCAGGATCCACGTCAAAGTAAAAGTGTCACCCTCACAGCTGCCGCGTCTTCTGTTTTATGATTTAGGGTCACCGGCGCATGGTGTGCTGCTCCGCTTGGTGTGAAGACAACACCACCTGCAACCTGTTCACCTGTGGCTTCGATCGGCAAGCCATCGGCTGGAACATAAACATCCCTGCTCTGCTGCAGGAGAAATGACCTCCTCCTGCTGTCACCTTACAGGGAAATGCCACCAAAAGTCTGTTTGGAGTATCAAACACTGAAACCTTTGAGTGGGGTTAAAAGGCGGCCGGAGAAAACTTTTGTCTCGTACCTTTGTGTCGATGAAAAGTTGTCTCATGTTGTAATGTACGGGATGAAATCCCTGTCGTTTCCAGCAGCCGTCTTTTGAGCCCACGGGGGGGTCGGTATTTGTACTCCATGTCCTTCGAGCTCTGTTCTCCTCCTTTGTTTGGGGTGGAGCAGAAAAAGGCCTTGCACTTGCTGTCTACTCCCATCTGTCACGCTCACTAAATCACCGCTGCCAAAATATACAAAACACATTTGTGGTCTTTGCGTGGAAGTGATTTAACATCTGGAAAAGAGAAAAAAAATCCTGTGTATCTCTAATGAAAAAAGCACACGAGCTTCTTCTTTGCCGCGAACAAAAACGCATTCTGTTAATGCTAAATCAGTGACGTGCTGACGTTTCTGCTTGATGCTGATTTAAAATGCAATACTAGAAATCTAGTCTGTGCCACTAACAGCAGATTCATGCTGGACAAAGACAGCGGTCTGCTGCTTTAAAGGAAAAATCCACTCATTTTATATTATTAATTTTTCCTGTTTAATACACTGCAAGAGTTACATCAATGAAAACTTATTTGTGAAACTTGTTGAAGCCCTCACTGCTGGAAAGCTTGAGTCTCATGTTCTGCACTGGGATCTAACAAAGCGTTCATTTTCAGTATTCAGTATTATATTTGACTTTTTTTTTTTTTAGTTTTTCTTGGAAACTGAAATAAGTTTCCAAACATTTTGTTTGGCTCCTGGCTCTGTCTGTAGCTCGCTTAATAAATGAAAACCAATAGTTATGAGAGTGTAACTGAGGACCAGTAAGCTACAACACAGGCTGTAAAATGCCTCCTGCGAGTTCTCGATGTGAGCCTGCCGACGTTCATCCAGTGGCCGCTTGTCGGTGAGCTATCATGAAACTTTAGCAAGTAGCTAACAATTTTACAAGAGTAACTGGTACTGCAGCAAAACATTACACTACTCCACATAACCAACTGCAGTTGTCTGTTTGAACTGTAGACTGTATATAAAAGATGCATGTAGCCACTGTGATGTCACTCATTGGTTTTAGATGAGTGTATTAGCGACGGTTGCTCGGAGCCACCGTGTTGGTATCCAAAAGGCACCAACATGGTATCGATGTCCAGTACAGTGACCTGTGTTGCAATACCTGTCAGATAAATTTTGAATTTTGAGGCTAACAGTAAGCAAATGGATGGATATAGGAAAAAAAATCTGTGTAGAGTTGTTATGGGGAGGAAACTATCTACTAGGCTATAAGCGTTTTTCGTGCCACGCTATAAACAGGCTCTTTAATGTGGTAAAGTTGGGCATTTTAACACAGCGCTCTTTGTGAATTCACTCACTTCTGGAGCCAGCCTCAAGTGGACAGTAGTGGAACTGCAGTTTTGAGCACATCTTCAGTTTTTAGCTCTAAAAGTTGCTACTTATTGTTTATGGATATTAATGTTAGCTACTTGCTGCTAGCTAACGTTGCATGCTAAATAATGTAGACTCTTCAGTTAAACCATGTTGGGTTTATTATTAATCCTCAGTACATAACCCCTGACTGCTCGTTGCTGTCATCTACTGCAAAACTTAGCAGTGAGTCATGTGCAGGTGTGTTACCAGACTACGCTGATCTATGACGCAGTAAAGCATCCACTGGGCTTATTTGTGTTTCAGAGGCACTTTTGATGTGTTGGTCCTATGGATGTTTAGGACATTTATACTACTGTTGTTTTGTTTGTTCGTTTCACATCACTGTTTGGTTTTTGCCAAGACTAGTCAGCATGGCAATGACTCTTTGGCATCCTGCATTATTCATCGTTTTTTTCCTTGTTCTCCACCTGGCTTCCAGTAGGTTGCTGGTTCTTCTTCTTGTCTTTTTCATAGTTTAACCCATTCAAGAATTCTCTAAATTTAAGTAGCTGGTATTTGACCCTGAAACAAGTCCCACAGACCGGCAAACCGTCACCCTAAAACTCCCCGATTGGTCCTGTGGTGGAAAGTTTTTTTGGCGTGATGATGTCACAGCTGTGTCAAAGCAAGCATAAACAAGTGATGCACTTTTTAAAAAAGTATCTATTACAGTTTTTCTTTTTGCTGCTGTTGTTGGAAATAAATGTTTTTCTGGTAACTTTCAGCTGTTGGTCAGCTGACATGGTGGCACATAACCTGAAGGACTTTAATGGTCCGGATGGTGGTTTTGAAAAAGGCTAATATCTCGTGCTGGCAGCACAGGGGTTTGTCTCACTCCAGTGCAGCTCTGTTTGTGCTGCAATGTTCAGGACGAACCTTTCCTCGCTAGAATTTTAATTAGAGACTCACTTTTGTTTGAAGCCAGTCGGTGTTAAACAGCAAAATCAGGATTTCCCTGTGTGTTTATTCCAGATCCAGGAATCCAACAGGCATGCACTTTTTTTCCTGCAGTGCAGACATCTGATAAAGGAAAAAAACATCCACTTTAAATGAGCATCAAAGAAGTGTCGTCAAACGTAGAGATCGATCTGTTGAAATGTTCCCTTGTCTGCTCAGTCCAGCTGTTGTACCAATGCCTGACATGATTGTAAAACCTTTTTGTAGTTTATCGCAGTGCCCTTTAGTGAATAGTGTTGAAACGATATCGTGGGGATTCTCTTGTGTGTCACATTTTTTTAATGGTACTTCAAAACAAGTGAGCACTGTTGCGATGTGTTTACTGTTACTGGCTTCGCTTTCCCACTGCCACTAAAAGACTCAGCCAAAGCTGCATTTGAGGGAATGGGAGACTCTGTAGTGTGTGTGTGTGTGTGTGTGTGTGTTCGTTCCACTCGTGAGTTACAGCAGTGACACAGTAAACAAGCACAATTCATGTAAAACTTATGTTTATATTTGTGGAGCGTTCACTGATATGATTAACATTTTATCTCTTCAGTGGGAACAAAATACCTTTTTATTTGTTTGTTTGTGGGTAAACATGGTCGAGCTTTGCTGCCGCCTTTTGCAACCCTGAATATTTACTTTCCAGCAGAACTGTTTGTTGAATAACTTTGATGATAGAAGGTGTGAAAGGATCATTAGTCTGAATAAAGTGAAACAAGAGGTCTGAACTTCAGTGTTAGTTAAAGTTTAGGGAAGCCTGCCACAGAGGCTGGAACAGTTTTAAATATCAGGCTGCAAACATGTTTGTTTCTGCTTGGTTGGACATCGTGAGACCGTTTTTCAATTTTCTTTTGTGTGTGTGTGTGTGTGTGTGTGTGTGTGTGTGTGTGCGCAAAATCTTGAACTCCTTATACTTTAACATTTGTGTCACAGACTGTGATATATTAAGAAAGGTTGGCTGCAACGTGTTTCTTCTTTTTTATAACATGATGACACGTTGTTACCACTCTGGTGTAACTCAGTTTTGTTGCTAATAGTGATTTTTTTTCATTCACATTCACAGAATTCATTTTGTCACTTATGCCAGGGAAGACGCAGGCAGAGGTTCTGTTTTGTACATTTCTACATTTTTTGTAGTATCTTTAGAATTGTTTGCACAGACAGGATTTCCTTCCAGTATCAGCATTACTCATATTTATTTTGTATTAAACTGCATGTGTTGTTATTATCAGAGCTTTTGCTAACGTACGAGAACACAAAGAACTTCAGAGATCAGTGAAATCTAAATAAATGTGCTAGGAGTGGGAGGTTGATAGGAAATCTCAAAATTGTATCAGGAAAAAATGAAAACTGATTCAGAAAATGAGGAGCAGCATTCTCAGGCTGTTGTGCAGGGCTCTGTGCTCTGATGTTGAAGATAAAGTGACACCACACAAGAGACTGAAAATGGACTGATTACATGAAGTAGATGAATAATCTGCAGTAAATGCCGACGCGTTGTATTCTTATCTCGCATGTATATGCAGAGGTGGTCATTATCTGCATTATCTTTAAAGTTGGGACTCTAATCTGTTCCTCCGGCCGTCATCCCTGGTTTAAATGACAGAACATTTGTGTGTGTGTGTTTCCTTGTCGACTTTCACTGCACTCGACTGCTCTTTCCACCAACACTGAGCCACTTTGTTACCACCTTCACGACTCACCAGTTTCATCTTTCACGCCATCAGAAAAACCCGATCACTGAGCATCGCCCGTCATTAAGCTGCCATCCTGAACCCTCGTCAGACTGTCTCTCCTGGTGTTTAAACTGTGTTTTGTGTGGTCGATGTAAAACAAAAACACAACAGTTCTCCAAAAAAAAAGAAGGAAAAGGAAAATATGTTACTGAGTTTTGTGGATTATAGCTGTGCAACGAGGAACAAGCAGCCGCTTGTGAAACAAAAATAAAACATTTGTGCTGTTTGAACATTTGATGTCTGATTTGTGTGTGAGTATATTGTGTTAATGTCTTGGGACTTTTTTAGGGCGGAGGCTTTTATTTTAAATTTGTTGTGCATTTGTAGATAAAAATAACACAAACTAACACAAATAATTTTATTTCCAGTGATAAAAATAGTTGACTAATATAGAAGACAATCTGCATGTCTAATAATGGAAACTTCATAGTATCCAACACCGATGGCTTTCATAAGAAGTTCTCTTTTAGGTCACATTCAACAAAATGTAGTTTTTCCTATAAATTAACACAGAAACACATTAATTACAGATATTCCAGAGACTTATTTTAACGTAAATTAAAGTTAGATTAAAAGGAGAAAACGGGACTTTCTTGCTCATCAAACCTAGACTCTACAGTTTGTAAAGCACACCACCTACCTCTAGGGGGCAGTGTGCCATCACACTCCTGAGCCTACAGCACTCACTCTCCAGCCTACGTTAAGATAATAAGACGTCAAACACAACATTTCTAAACATAATAAACAAGAACACAAAACTTGTAAGGAGGGAAATCTTTCAAACTCACTCAGTTGGGACTCGCTTCTGATTCACGGCTAAAATTTCAGTGTCGCTGGCTCAGCTGGTTGGTTAAGGTTGGGATAAAGTTTGTTACAGTACATTTATTGTTTTAATTTCTCACAAGGACTGACACGAGCTGTAGACCTTATTAGGACACTTCTGGAAGGTGAGGATATGCTGGCCTATCTTTACTTGTACAAAAGATTTGAGAGGTGCTATTAGTACAACTGCTATTCACATTGGGGACCTCGTGAAGCCCTCTTGACCCTCTGCATTAATTATAACGGAGAACAGGAGAAGGAGATTGTTCATTCAGAGTCTGTTATGTAACAGTGTTGTTACGTTGTATTAATCTGCGATTATTTAACTTTGTCTGTCCCAGCTGTCTCTGTTCAGGCCACTTTTACTTTCGTAGTTTATTATAAATAAAATGAAACTTCTTTGTGATGCGGTGCCAAAAGGAAAACCTGCAGCCTCCATAATCACCATTTAACGCTCAGTTTTTGACACGCTGACAGTGAAGTGGCCCAGTTTTGGCGGTTTCCTCAGCCACGTCCCCAGACCACCTCCCTGCAAAGCGCTGCTGAACTGCTGCACCGCCCTCTGGTAGCACTGAGCAGACATCTTGGAAGCACAATACGTCCCTGTTGTGGATTCTGCCCCGATTACAGGGTTGATTAGCTGAGAAAAAAAGCACAAATAAACAGTTAATCATGCTTTTGTTACAATATAACTCTCTGGTTTTATTTATTTTTACAGTTTACAGTCCAGTCAGTGTGATGCACTTCTTAAATTATATTTTCAGGTAAAAAATATTTCTCTGCCTCTTCAAAATGACACCTGTCTAGTGGAAATGGACAGGTGTCATTTTGAGATGACGCAGGAAACTCTAAGGTGGCACTAATGACATTAACGATGGCTCCAGGAGAGGTGGCGATTCAGCAGCTGAGACCTGGGAGTGACATGCCTGGATGGGCATTAATGTTGTTCGTCATACCCAGCAGAGTGTGACAAGTCAGGACGTCAGAAAAGTGTTGAAACTGAAAATGTAAATGAGTAAAAGACGGTTTTCAAATCAAAGGAGGAAAGTTCCTACAGTCTGACAGCCAATTATGGTCCAGTGTGAAACTTGGGTCCTGCTCACACCTGGTATTAACGGGTAAGTCTGGAGAGCCATGAAGGGATGTCTCGGGTTTGTTTGCCTGGAGCACCAAGGAATGGACCCAGTTTGTAACTTCCAGCTTCCATTCTGGAAGTGCACTGCTGCCTCCCACCAGTGAAGATCTACAACCCATCTAGTCTTTGCTAGCAGAACAGTCTTCAACTCCTGAAAGCAAACAGACGCTGAGGAGCGGCTGAGAGTTAACATCCTCTGTCAAATATACCCACCATCCTCCTCTGCACTTTGTCTCCACACAGCTTCGCTTGAACTGTACTCTCTCTGTACTCGCTCCTGATGCTGTCACTCCCAATGAAAATCTGAGCACCTCCACCTCAGCCTCGTCTTTTTGTCAGCGCCACCATCTCCACGTTGTAAACCTTCCCTTCCACTCCTCCTGCTATCTTTCTGTCACAAATCACCCCTGACACTCCACCCCTTAGTAAAACCCAGCAAAAAAAATTCTGGCACAACTTCACCTGCTTCCAAGGTGCATGGAGAGGATGAAAGAATTCACAAAGCAGGAACTCCAGCAACACTTGAGGGAAGATGAACAACTTTAATAATTGACCAACGCGTTTCGGCTTGTGGCCTTCATCAGGGTCAACCCTGGTGATGTATCAGCCGAAACGCGTTGGTCAATTATTAAAGTTGTTCATCTTCCCTCAAGTGTTGCTGGAGTTCCTGCTTTGTGGACTCCACCCCTTAGTGCCAGGGCTAAATGCTTGATCCCAAGTACTAAAGTAGTTTCTTAAAAACTACATTCTTGCTATCAGTGTTGGGGAGTAACGGAATACATGTACCGCCGTTACGTATTTAAAATACAAAATATGAGTAACTGTATTCCGTTACAGTTACCGTTTAAAAAGGTGGTATTTAGAATACAGTTACTTTGTTGAAATAAATGGATTACACGGCGGTACTTCCCTGTTTCATATTGTGGCGGGTCAGGACTGTTTGGGTTTTGTTTGACAGCTACGTTCTGTTGTTCCAGGCGGCAGCGTTACGGTTGCCATGGTTACAGGGTGACGCTCTCTCCCTGCGTGTTTCCTGGGTGAGAGAGCGCCTGTTGTTGTTGTTGTGCTAAGCTAACAGGCAGAATGCTACAGGTATAGCTCTAAAGAATGTAGCATCATAGGCAGTGTAGTCCGTGCTGCAGGGAGAATGGACTGCCATACACGTTATGTGTCTGTGAGCGAGGGAGGGAGAAAAAGGAAAAGTACGAGCTGTCATCGAGCAGAAACGGGAGCTGGAAGCATGTAAATATAATAATAACCACTGCAGCCAAGAAGAGAGCCTGACGAGCCCAGTTGTAAGTAAGCTATTAAGACTCGACTGTACACCGTGTTCGTGTTTTCCTCTGAAACAATAAGTTCTGTTGGAGCAGCCTTTCAACGCCTCTCTCTGTCTCTCGCTAGCAAAGTTGACCCAGACAACAAAGTAAAGCTAGTTTTCAGCTACGAGCCGACACAGAACCCACCGTATTAGCCAGAGGTCCCTTTACTACGGTTCAGAGCCGCGGACCTTCAGTAACAGTAATAAATCACAGCAATAGTACATTCATGTAGTTGTAAACAGCATGATAATATATTAAGTAATCCAAAGTATTCAGAATACGTAACTCTCATTGAGTAACGTAACGGAATACGTTACAGAATACATTTTGGGGCATGTATTCTGTATTCTGTAATGGAATACATTTTAAAAGTAACCTTCCCAACACTGCTTGCTATGACTTCAGACATAAACGAAGCCAGAAAACTAAATACCAGTGATGCTCGGAGGATTAGTGAAGTTAGGCTGATCTGCTACAAGAGATTTCGTTAGGCTTAAATAAGCACATTGTCTGTATTCCTTCAGTGGGACAAATAGCTTCAGAACAGTAAAAGATTTGATATTGTGTGATACCGTCACAGTGCTATGAGCGATCTTTCCTGGTTTTTCAACAACCTCAGCATCTGGCTGTGTGCTTCGGAGCCACCCTGCAGTTTTTGTAAATTGCACTGCAGCCGTTTTTGATGCAGGGCGGCGATTGTTGCACTTGGAAACACTTAATGTTCTAATACGTCTATGAGCTGATTAATTTAGAGCCTTCGCTCGAGATCTGTGTTGATGCAGCTGGAGTGCGAGTGATCGAGTTTCCCCTCAAACCAATGATAATAAAGCATTATAGAGAGTTATGTGTTTGTTTGTTGTCTGGTCTCCCAGCACGTCCACACCATCACACATCCATAACAAACTCTGAGGTTATTTCTCCTCATTTTAAATCTTTAAACTGAGTCTAAAAGTGTGGGTTTTCTCTCTCCTGAGCCGTGGCTTTGTCTTTTCTTGCAGCGATTTCAGACGCTTCTTTAAATAATCACGACTCCGGCTGCCGTCATCAAACTTTAAACTGAAGCCATTTGGTTCAACACAGTGCATTCTGCATACATATTTTAATTTCACAGAGGAAATTAGACCTCTCTTTCAAAGACATCATTATAATGTAGATGGCTTTGGTCTGAGGCAGAGCTCAGATGATTTCAGCTTAAGAAATTCATGCTTCTGTGACTTGTGCTTTAATTTACCAGCATGCTTTTAGTATTTATAATCATTTCATGTCATGTGATGATGTGAATGAGTCAGTGCTGCTTCAATAATCATTTACAGACAGTTTTTAAAGAAGGGCATCTGCAGCACACTGTAGCTCCCCCTATTTCACTTATATAAAAAAGCATTTTAACCTGCGTTATTTTGAATGGTCAGCAGGGGGCTGTATAGAAGAAATACCTCAGAGTTTATGGTCCCAGTCTTTAGTTTTAAGTTTAACAGAATAAAACAGCACCCCCTAAAGCATACTGAGCTTTATCATCCATCTGAATACTAATAATGAGCACAATTTACAAAATGAGCATCATATTACATTAAATAAGACCCGGAGCTACCATTTAATACCACAATCCCATCATGAACATGTTTACTGAGTACACAAGTCAAGTGTGAAGTGGGTAATTTTCCCACAGACCTCTATAGAATAAGAACCAGAGGTGCCGCCCCCTGCTGGTCACTAGAAAAAATGCAGGTTTATAGATCCATGCGATCAAACCATGATTCTTCATGAGCGCTGAGCTCGTCTGACCGACTGGGGTGTCTCCTCGTTTGAAGCTGTGTAACATTTCACTGGCTCAGCTCTGCGATTGTCTCACCTGCTGCTGCAGCCTCAGCCAGCGGGCAAACAGCGAGCGCCTGCAGATCCGCGATGGCGTCCCTGAGTCCTTCCTCCTCCCTGTGGAGGTGCTGATTTCCTCCCAGCCTCCGTCACCGCAGCTCCAGTTCACGCTGACGTTGGGAGGCTTCCCTGCTGGCCGGGCGTCCCTGCTGCTCAAACCTGCGTGGCAAACATGGAAACACATACCTGTAGAAGTTTCCTCCTGAAAACGCTGATTTTTTTGTAAATTTGATGCACCCACTATCCAACCTGGACGCATATCATACAAACAAAGCTCAACTGGATTTTCTTTTGTTGCTGGAATTGCGAATATCTTGATTTGCATATTTAATTTTAATCTGCTCCCTCTGATTGAGGTGCACAGAGTTTATTTCAGGCTGTGTTCCTCTTGATTGTTGAGTAGACAGGCTGGTTCTTACATTTCTGACAACAGGCTTCAGACATCTCTAAAACATCAGGCTAAGACTTGTTTGTTACATAAGTACAATATAAAATGTTACATTTAATGGCATCTGGTCAAATTTAATTTACTCCATACGTTCAAATTTTGGATAAATGGAAGTAGATGGATGGATGGTACACGTTCAGTTTAAACCAAGCACAATTTCCCTAAAGATTTCAAATTCATATTTCAAATATTATGATGTCAGCAGAGGTGAAATCCCTAATATGATCATCTCAGACATGACCTGTGGTTCCCATTAAACATCAGACTGGACTGAAGTCCAGACAAATAAGGATTATTTTGACCTGTGAATCATGCCAAGCTACCCTAGAGTCAAAAAATGAAAATACTGAAGAGTGAATGAGCATCACAAGACTCTGCTAACCTGTGTTTTTCTTAATATGACAACCTTTGATTGGTGATGGCATTTCAGATTTTAGTGCCTCTTATTGCTCATGGTAACTACTCGGCTTTTGTACTTTTCGTAGCATATTTAGTGCTATTAAGAACCCAGACGCCTTAACGCCCACTCACACCCTGGGCCATCTGACCTCAGGAATTCGCATGATAAGGTGGGGCCAGGTTTCACAATGAGCTCACCCGAAACTCTGGCTGATTGGGACCCACACCCAGTTCCACACCTTGGCTCAGGCGATTAGAGGATCATCAGGGAGTCCTTTTGTCCCTCTGTGGGGGGACACTCCCACTAGGTTTAAATCTGGGACTCTCCACCATTTGACCTTAGAACTGAAGAAGCTTCTTGGATGAGAGGTGAAACGTCTTCAAGCAACTTAAAGAAGTCCAGACGCTTTTCTTTGCAGGCTCCTTTGACTACGATGACCTGGATGACCGAGAACCTTCACAGACCTATTAAGAACCCACTTCTGCACAACTTCAGGACCTCCCCTAAGTGTCACAAGACCTGAGCTGTGGTTTCTGGCTCATTCATCATCATTTAAACTTACAGCCGAGCAGCAGCTGCTGTCGTCTGTAGGGGAAGGGGAGGTGTTTGATGGGCGCGAGGCGGCGTGCCATAGCTCTACCCAGGTGACCCGTGTGGCTGAGCGTGCCCACTGTTAGGCTCTGGAGGTAAACCGGCTCCACCAGGTGAGACAGGAGAGCCCCTTGGAGGCCCACAACGCTCCACCTGCAGAGGTAACCACACCACTGTGTTGGTGACACAAGTGAAAGCCCAGCAGTAAAGAAACATAATGAATAAACTACACTGAGCCTTTAATATAACTCACTTTGCCAGTTTGTCTGTACATGACATGGTAACGAGAGGTTTGCTCGGTGACAAGCCATCCCATTTCTGATTGGCTCTCCGTGCCGTGATGGGCAGCGTCCCCTCACCTCCCTTTACCTTCACCCTGAGGTGGCAGCGAAATCTCCTGCTGGGATCTGACACAAGAAGAAAGTATTTTACAGAAGCATCATCTCTGCTAAAGAAAAACATTTACAAAAGGTCCAAATCGTTAGTTTCAAATCACGCAGTTTTTACTTCCTGTGTCATGAGCTTGTCCCACATGCAAGACAGAAAAGCAGGGAGGATTAAAGGAGGGCGAGCTGTTTATTGTGGGCTGGAGGCTGGTTAAGAACAAAATAGGAAAACAAAAACCTGGAAAACACACTAGTGCTAAACCATGGGGGCAGGGAAACACCAGGGCAGGGAGAACTGAGAAAGGACAAGGGGAGACAGGGGCTGTGTCCCAATTCAGGGTCTGCAGCCTTAAAGGCCGCATTTTAAGGCCGATTACGTCACAGCGACGCGACGAAGGCTGTCCCAATTCGAAGGCTGCTCGAAATGTAGCCCTCAAATGCGTCCTTCATTTCCCTGAATTTTAAGGACGTGGCAGTGTAGACTTCGTGGCCCAACATATCCCAGAATGCATAGCGGGGCGGTGGGTGTGGATAATTTTGCCGAAAAAAAACGGCGGATGAGGGGCGCCCGAAGAGTAACTTAGTAAACTAAGTACTGAATATTATGTCACTTATTTATGTGCAAATGTTTAATAACGAAGAACATTAAAACATTACTGTTGGCCACATGTCGGCAAAGTTATGTGACATTAGTGACGTTTGTACTAACTTGGTTTTAAAGCCTTTACTTTAAAATATACGCCGTTCAATAGCTGAGCTTAATCAGAGAATGATCAAAGCTCATGTAGAAACAAACAAACAAATGAACAAAAGATTTTCTCCTTCATTTCTGTCAAACAAAGCTGTTTGAAACGTTTCCAGCTGTTAGTATCATGGTTGCTAGGCAACCTGGGTAGCGCAACGGAGGCTAGACCGTCCCATTTCACAAGCCTCACACTTCCGGCCTTAGCGGTCTTTGAGTACGCGGCCCTTGAGGATCGTTGAGGCTGCGTACTTTAAGGCTGCAGACCCTGAATTGGGATACAGCCTATGACAGTAGAGTGGAGAGAGCTGGGAAAACAACACACAGCTGAACTGAATCAGAGAAGATGAGACACAGGAAGCAAAACTAAACCGGGAAAGCACCGACACAATTTAATGTAAGAAAAAAGAAAGCAGCTAGTAATCAGGATCAGAACTACGTATACTAAATAGGACAAAATACTCAGCAATATAAGTGCGAAGTAAATCAAGCATCTCAAAGGAAATTAGAAAAACAAAACTTGGATGCTGGGTAAGCTGATTAGGACCATAACATCCCGTTTGCCTCTGTTTGATTGTGCGCCCTGCTCGCACTGCTTCCACCTTCCTTGTTTGATCTTTGCTGTTTGTTCCCACCTGTTAACACGATCTGTTTGTGTACCTGCGCTCGTTCAGCTGTCACTTCAGCCTGCACTTCTGGTTCATATGGCATTTTATTCCTAATTATCCACTCCCAGTATTTTCCCTGTGCTGTTGTTTTTCAGCCTTGATCTTTTATGCTTGAGACTTTTGAAGTGTTTTCAGTTTTCTTCTAGTTTTTGTTCATCATTCCTGTCTCCTGAAGCCCGGATCTGGATGCTTTAGATCTGATAACAGCAACAGAATCAGCATCCAGATGATTTTCATGTTTTTCCACTTTTTAAATTGATTTAATGGACCTCTAATGGGCTCCTGTAGGATCATCACGATAATAAAAATCGTAAGTAAGTAAAATTTTATTTGTATAGCACCTTTCAAGACAGAAATCACAAAGTGCTTCACAGAAAAACTAAAACAAAACAGAAATCAACCAAAAGCAAGTTTAAAAAGATGGTTTTTAGCTGTTTTTAAATGAAACCAATGAGTCCACAGATCTCAGGCTTAAAGGAAGGGAGTTCCAGAGTCTGGGGGCCACAGTTACAAACGCTCTATCGCCTTTTGATTTCAGCCTTGTATGTTGGACGACCAGGAAGCCCTGATCACATGACCTCAGGGACCTGCTGGGGATGTACTGATGTAAAAGATCTGGTGCTTGTCCATGCAGAGCCCTGAATGTCAAAGTCAAAATCTTAAAGTGGATTCTGAATTTTATGGGGAGCCTGTGCAACTGGATCAGCAGGGGTGTAACGTGGGAGTATTTAGAAGATGTGGTCAGAAGCTTTGCAAATGCTGCACAGAGGCTTTACATAAACAATCTAAATGTGCTCCTCTCACATGCAGCTGTGGTCTCGTAGGGGCAGTTGAGTCGAGCGTCTCCACACGGCGACGAGCTGACATACATGTGGAAGTGGACGCCCTCCCGCAGCCGGAAGCCGTCACCGCAGCTTTTATTTGGTATAAAGATCGATTGATCCTCGCTGTCCACTGGCTTGCTTCAGAGAGGAAACGATCAGGCAGGAAAAACAACAAAACAAAAACACTATTTTACAACAAGGAGCAAAAAGGACGAAAACAATTTCATCTTTCTTTTGTGAAATAACACAGCAGCATAAATAATAAAAAAAACAATGTACATTTCTAATGGCAAAATACAGCTAGAAACTTACACAAAATAATATTTTTTAACATTTCTAATGCAAATGAACACAAATGTAACACAAAAAGAGGCTAAACTATGTTTAATAGCAAATATCACCCAAAACTAGGGATGGGTACCGGTATCCGGTGCCATCATGGCAACTGAAAGGTGCATTACCGCCACCAACTGGTATGGAATGATACACTTTAGATTCTAGCCAATCATTTTACGTTTCCGAGGATAGTAGGCGGGTCCAGGTACGTACGTTCTTTTAGAGCAGAGCTACAGATTAAAAATTCCCAAGGCGAAGCGGTCAAAAGTCTGGCTGTACTTCACAGCAAAAGATGCAAACTCAGCAGCTGCAACAAGTGCTTTAAGCTGATACTGTGATACTGTCAAAGGAGGTAACTCCTCAAATCCGATGAAACACCTGGCGACGCATAGTGTTTTTTTAAAAGCCGAGAAATGCGCCGTATTTGATAGCTTGCTGCGAGACCTCACACCGTGCACATCTACTGCGGGTGTGGTGCCTGTTATCGGACCCGGAGTTAGCAACATCCCCCAAAAACCCGAAGAGGAGAGTCCTGGCCCCTAGCCCTGCCAGTGTAGCAGAAATGATGAGGATGATGATGCAGCAGCAGCCGTTCTTCTCTGCGTGAGTAGCTTAATGTTGCTGTGTGTAATTTACGTTGAGTAGGCTAACCACGTTATTACATTAATGCATGTAAGGTGAACTAGCAAACATCATCATAGCTACATGCAGCTGTCTTCTTGTTTGATGGCAGATACTCCCTTTGTTAACTCAAAAGACACGACGTCGTACTCTCATACACAGCGCTTTATTCGTTCTGCCATTTCACATACGAACAACAACATTACTTTTCGCGGGCAACAGTACTCTCGCGATAAAACAGAAAATAACAAGTTAACAATCTCCCTCTTTCTTAAAAAAAATAAAATCAAAATAAAATAATAGTATAAACACACCGCTGTAAACATTTGTATACATATATGTATATATTTATATAAACAAAAAAAACATTTCAAAAGTGCTTTGCTTTACTTAAAGCATACTATCATTGCACACAATAAACAATGGTGCATTTTAATGCACAGACAACTTTGTAAACAAAGGATTACAGTATCCAGAGTCCTTCATCTAGCGCCTTTAGAAGGGTTAACGGTGAAACTCCCTTTTTTATCAGACAATCAGCAAGTTGGGATTTTGAATCTGACCAACAAACCTGTCTGATTTTCTTGGCTTGTATGAGCTCTTTAATGCTGCTCATTTCTAGCCTCAGTCTCTTCTCTGTAACCTGCTTAGTAGATTTGAGTGCATCAAACAAGGAATGATTGTCAGTCACACAGATCAAAGGAAGAGCGTTCAGACCAGCGTTACCAGTTGTAAGCTCAGAAAAAAGTGTTGCCAGGAAGACAGCACTGTCTATTCCATCTGACATGGCAAGAGTTTCTCCTGCCAGTGTACTTCTGACCACGCGTCTGATTTTTTTAGACTGCTTGAAGAGAGGACAAAACTTTCCTCCTTTACCCATAAGGAGGATTAATGCCCCTCCTTGAGTACCGCCATCAGGAAGGTTGCCAAATGAAGCATCACTGAAAACAACCAATGTCAGATCCTCACTGTTACCCAAGTTCTGAAACTTAAGAGTCACTTTCTCTGCCTTAAGTTTACGGATAACTTTGTTCACTTCATGAATAGACTGTACAGTTGCATCTTTGATATTAGATCCAAGGCTACATGTGTCAAACATAACATCAGGCCTCGTTTGTTTGGCAACCCACAAAATCTGTCCTATTTTTGACCTGAGTTGCTCACGTTCTGTTTCACTTAAGGAAGCCTCCCTCTGTACAGCCCGTGCTGCTTGTAACTGAACCGGTTGTAGGTTGTCAATGTAAAGTTGTTGATGCACCTCTATTACATCATTAACTGTACAAATGTCCATACCAACATAAGAAAAGCTGTCATGTTCTTCACGGCCCACAAGGAAGGTAGATTTCAGTACAGGAATGACATGAGTTGCAAAGTGACTTGAACCAGCCCAAAGGAAATCATCAACATGACATGCAAGCACTCCTGTAACCTCAGATTGTTCATTCTGCCAATAGAACACTGCAGGATCAACCTGTGATATTTTACCACCGGTTTTGAGCATAATGTCTTTGACTTTATTGTACCAATAAAGTGAAGCATCTGCAAGTCCATAAACACACTTTTTCAGTTTCCATAGAACATTGTCCTTGCCAGCTTCAGCTAGCTTTACTTGGTCACCATTACGATGAGGACAGTCTTTCGCCCAGTGGTAAGTGCTCTGACAAATAGCACATCTTGTTCGCTTGCCAAACTTGTCAAGTGGGTTGGTACCTTGTAGTGGTTGTCGCTGTCCACTCCGCGACGAAGTACCGTTGTTTCGTTTGTATTTGGCACCTCTTTGTTCCGTAAGGAAAACTGCATCTTGGTTCAGTTGAATTCCGCTGAAAACTCCGGTTACTTTCCCTCCGAAAATCCGTTTCAGTGCAGACTTCATAGACGCAAACGTTAAGTCCGTGCACGCTGTCAGTGCAAGCTGTCGACTTTTCTCATCAAGACAAGCTGTATCTAGAAGCTTAAATGCTAGCACAGCGTCAGGCAGCGTCATGTTGTACTTTTTCATCCGGTTATAACGCTGTTCAAAGTCTATAATGTAGTCTGCCATGGACACGCTGTGGTTCTTTGCAATGGAGTCAAAACATGAGTAGGCTTCATAAGCGCGGTCTTTCTCTTCTCTCTGAAACACCGCGTCAAGTTTTGCAAGTAGTATTTCCATACCGTCATCTTTGTCCAAATCTTCCGCGGGTATCTCCATGGCCGTTTCTCTGGCTCTTCCCTCGAGCCCCAGCGCCACCGCGAGTGCCTGTTTCTTTTTATCCAGCTCCGTAACTCGTCTCCAGATATTGACTTCATTCTTCCAGCACTCGTATGGCCTGGCTTCATCAAGCTTTGGTGGTACTTTGTAATTGGTAACCATCCTCTGCTACCAATGTTAACTCAAAAGACACGACGTCGTACTCTCATACACAGCGCTTTATTCGTTCTGCCATTTCACATACGAACAACAACATTACTTTTCGCGGGCAACAGTACTCTCGCGATAAAACAGAAAATAACAAGTTAACACCCTTCACCCTGGACAAAAAGGCTAAAATGACCAAAGAAAAAGTGGAAAACAGTTAAACATGAGAGGTTTTTGGACAAAGTTTGTGTTTTTTCCATTGTTTAAGCACTGCTTCCAGCCAAGAGTGATACCATATATGCCCTATAGCTGCAGAAAAGGCTAACATTGTTATCTTTTTACAAAAAAACAGCTGAACATGAGAGGTTTTTGGACCAATTTTGTGTTCTCCATTCTTTAAGCACCGGTTCGAGCACCGTTTAAGCACCGGCACCGTTTCAAAAGTACCGGTTTGGCACCGGTATCGGATAAAACCTAAACGATACCCATCCCTACCCAAAACTGAACAAAATACATTTTTAAAAAATCCACTGAAAAAAAAAGACCATTAATCAGAGGGCCTGTGTATTTTGACCTCAAGCCCACATCGAAGACACAGATGTGGGCAGACACACAGTAGTTTAATTCACCAGGTAATATGGATTAACCGTCATCCTATAAACTAAAGCCTTAGTTTAGCACTAGGTTTAATCCAGGTCTTAGAAAACTGTCCAAAAAGACAAAATCCACATAAAACTGGACACAAAGTTGAGCCTCATCTATCAAAAACATGAACATTTTATTGGAAAATGAATAAAAATACTTAATAAGAAAATTTATCTAAAGTTTTCAGAATAGGTGTCATTTCCACTTCAGATCTGTGAACGATGAGATTTATTTATAACGCCATATTTAACTCACATTTACAGCCAACCCTCCAACGCTGATATTTGACCAACCACTTTAAGAAAGAAAATCAGAGACTGCTAATCATACCAGAGGAGCAGCTCCAGCTGACTGTACAGGAATCGAACCAGCGCCCGTCGACTCACGACTTCAGCGTGGCAGTCGGTGAGCGTACAGCCACAGTCGCTCACACCACCCAAGTCCAAGCACTTCGTCCCTGTGGCCAGAGACACAACCTGTGCTGATCGAAGATCGAGTCCTGGAGGGAGAGAAATGAAGCATGTGGGAATTGACAGGCAGGATGATTGTGATTGGCTCTAATGGAACGAGACTGCTGGCATGCTGCCGCTGAAACGGGCCATCTTATTTCACTCAGGGAACAGGAAAACGAGGCATTTCCTCTTTTCCTCCCCTCCGCCTCAGTGTCGGGTCATAACCGGAGCGTTAACAGGCTGAGACGGGCTAATGAAAAGTGTATGACTGAACAATCACTCCATCGTCTCCAAGAGGGGCTGTTGTGCTTCTATCCGACCTCATCAAACATTCACAGGGCTGTCTCGCCTCTGATCCGGGGCGACTCTTTGATTGCTTTAAATGATGAGCCCAGACAAGTGGCAAAACATCCTGTTAGAAGATCGGACGCTGCTGCGTCTGCGTCAAATTTCAGATGACAAAAAGCCGAGCGAACGATGACATGAAGCGAGCCAGAGAACAGAACCAGGACTGACTGATAACTGTGTCACTATGATGCAGGATTTCTGTGAAATAAAGAGCAATATTTTAAACTCGCTGGGTGTTCGCCATGTCAGATCACAGCTCCTAAGGTCATAGATGACAATCCCACCCTGTCTCAGATATTTGCATCAGACTGTCGCTGATCAGCATCAACAGCATCAGCAAAGCAACATAACCTACACCCCTCTCACTTAATTCTACACCACTTTGTATGAAGTCCATCACAGAATTATAATCTAATAAACAGAAATAATATTTTACAAGGATAAAGGTGAAATGGCATCAGACGGGCTTAAAAGCAAGTCGAAGACAGGTAAAATAAAATCAGATATTATAATAATTAACAATCTTTAATAATTAAGGAGGAGATGTGAAGCAGTTATAAAGAACAATTTAGGAATAACTCTGGACTGAATTTGTTCTTTTAAGTTTAGAGAGACTAATTTACGGCTGGAGGATGGAGGAGACGACGAGGCACAAATTAGAGAAAAGAGCAAAGCCCAAAGTGCTTTTTTGTGACTTAAGTGGGAGTGTGTAAAGTACAAATGTAGATGAATTATGACTCCTTCAGATAATGAAAAACAAAGCCTACACAGGATGCCCTATGGGTGCATGCCTCTTTTCTTTTAAAAGATACCTGATGAAGAAAGCAGACTAGTGTGATGAATGACAACAAAGATTACATGATGCTACTGTTCACTGGGCTAAATACCAAAGTTCAATTAATTGCTTTACAAAAACATATTTTTGCAGGAGAGAACGACGTTTCTCCTGAAGGTCGCTCCCGTTTTTAAACCTCAATGAAACAACAAACAGGTGTTTGTTGTTCTCCGTGACAGACATCTGAGTAAGAAATACGGTCAAAGGTGTGGCTCGGTGTTATTTCAGATGAACTGAAACAAAACACATTGTTCCATATGTTACTCTGGAAAAATTAAATAAGTACAACTCTAATATTCCAGACACTTGTAATAAATGTAATGAAGATAAGGGTAACTTTTGGCATTGTATTTGGGATTGCAGGAAGATTGGCTCCTTTTGGGTTGCAGTAACACAAACTATGAAACAAATATTATCCAAGGAGGTTGTTTTGGATCCTGGCTTCCTTATTCTGGGATTGTACCCAGAAAACATGAGGTACACAAAAAGTGACAGAATGTTTATTGATATGGGTTTGTTACAAGCAAAAAGATTAATTGCACTAAAATGGAAAAAAACAAGGGAACCGAGTATCACACAGTGGATAAAACAAATGATGGTGGCTTTGCCATTGGAGCGGATAACATGTATACTGAAAAGGAAATTGGATGTTTTTGAGAAGGTGTGGAGACCATTTGTGAATTTTGTAGAAGGATTTGTATTATCTGAGGAGGACGAGGACTGAGGGCAATGACATTTGATTTGGGATAATGACAAATTTAGGCCTTTAATGGAGTGATAAATCTGACGACTTTTTTGTTTTCTTTTTGCTTTCTGAGAGGAGTGTATGTTCATGTAGTATTTAGAATGTTGGACTGTTTATCATTTTTTACATTTTAATGACTTACAAAGATATTGTTGGAAAAAAACCCCACATTGTTCCTGCAGGTGCACAGTTACAAAAAGAGTCCTTTGTGCTCCAGTTAGAAAACTGGTCATTTCACCACTTTATGCTTCATACTTTGGGTTGCTTTACGCTAAGGAGGTCATGTGTTTGGAGGAAGCTGATGTGTGTAATTCTGCCTGGAAACTGTTCTATTCTACAACATCAATTTATAGATTTATTAGTTGAAAATGGACAAAACGTAAAACTTTTAGAAACTAAGATTCTTACAAGTGGGCTGTGTATTTGACCTCTGACCTCTTCTTCAAGGTCGAATTAGGTCATACTTTTTGACCATCATAGCGCCGACACTCACCTCTGGTCATCACGATCCCTGCCAGCACCTTGTGTCGGGCGTGCGAGGTAGAGGAACAGCTGTCTGCGAGCGCTGTGTATTTCTCTCTCACCAAGTGGAAGATTGACTCTGAAAAGAACTACAGAAGAAGAAAACTGAGGATACAAACTGAAAGTGTGTTTTTGTTGACGATCACGAGATGCTTCATTATTCAGAGGATACTGTTGCCTGTTAGTCTTTGTTTTAAGCTTTAGGAATGTAACCATGTAATATACTGTTACAATGGAAGCACTAAAACCCATTTTTTAATCTTTTAGTGACATAAAGTGGTCTACCTAAATTGTCTTTCCTCTTTATTACTGGCTATTGGCCAGATTGTGACAACTCGCTATGACTAACTGTAGCACAAAGCAAATAAATGTGTTTGTTCAGGCAGCTGTTCTCCACATCTGTGCAAACACAGTGAAACTGTCCTCATCCCAGCATGACAAGAAAGGATACACCAGCCAGAGAGCACACACCACAATGGATAACTTTGCACAACTACAGTAAAACACTCAAGGGAAAACTCTGCCCTCTAGTGGCGAAAGTTTTAGTTTAGTTTTGCTTGTAAATACAAAAAGTACCTTTAACTGATGAAGTGTTGCACAGATGATCAAATAACTATGGGACTGTTAAAACTATATTTTTTGTTTAAAACGTCTTGATGCATTCTCAATCATCCAGGAAAATAAATCTGAAAAGTTGGCTGGGTAAACTTGTGTTAATGCCATATTCCCCAACACTATGAGCGCATGAGCTCATCTGAAAATCCGACAGTTTGTCAGAGATGGCCGAGAGTTTTCTATCAATTAACTCCCCCAGTTTTTGAAGGAAGAGGTGTCACAATCCCAAAATATTAGGGGTGCAACAATACTCGTATCGATATTGAACCGTTCGATACAGTGCTTTCAGTTCGGTACGCATATGCATCGAGCAATACAAATTTTTAAATTTATTTTATCAACTTTACTTCGGACGATGCTGTCTGTGTTGAGCGCTCAGTGGATCTGCGCTCAACAGTGCAGCCTAGGTGGAGTAGTCGAACGCAGATTCACTGAGCACAGGGCAAGCTAGCGAGACAGAAGTTGAGCTCTCCTTGTAACATGGCAAATTGAACCTCCCCCACCCTCATTCAGATCTGGCGTTTGGAACTATTTTGGTTTTCATGTGACGTATGACCCTGAAGGTAAGCGTGTCATGGACAAAAGTAAAACAGTATGTTGGATGTGCCACGCAATGCTCAATTACATTGGTGGGAACTAGTGTGTTAGCGCAGTTAGCTCGTTAACCTGTTGGCCGTCCAGCTCGTTAACGGAGATTTGCCGTGTTGTGGCGTTAACGTCATTTCAACGAGATTAACGCTGACAGCACTAGTGGGAACAAAATGAATATGACTGCACGTTTACTCCGACATCATCCTCGTGCAAAGACAAGTGGAAGCAGACAAAAACAACAAGCACGCATGCTACAAACTTTAGCCGAGTCATTTAGACAGCCGTTAGCACATGATTCTCCTTATGGGGACCTGATATGTTTAATATGCTGCTGAGAATATAGCCCAGAAGAAGCGTATAGTATAGCTTTTATTTTGGAAAGAGACATTTCTCTGTAATAAACTCTCTTTTCCAAAGATGAGTGATTTCTCGATCAGATAGATTTATTTTTTATTACTTTGTTTCAGCAACATTAAACTTAAAAACTGTACGTTTGAGTTAAAATATATATTTATAATTTTAATAAATGACAAATTAAAAAGGCATGAACATTTTTTTTTTGTATCGAAAAAATATTGAACTGTGACACCAAAGTATCGAACCGAACCGTGAATTTTGTGTATCGTTGCACCCCTAAAAAATATCTCTTACTGTTTGATATTTCAGGCCTGTCGCTCTTTTGAGAGACACCTGGAGGTTACAGTAAGGTAAAGGAACAGCATGAAAACAACAGGAGGTTTAAACTAAACAGCAGCCCTGCTCAATGTCCTTCTATTTACCGTCTGCTGAATATTTGCAGGATAAGAGACTGCCCAGCACATCAGTCTGTTCCCTCAGTTTGGGGACAGCAGATTAAATATTTGACTGTCTGAATTGAGCCTTGTAGTAACTGCTAATAATTCATATTATGGTAAATTCAGATGTGATTGGAGGTAAACTATACTTCCACTGACTGTCTGGACTTTAAAATATTTATTCCAGTCTGTTGTGGGAAGATTCCTGTCACAAAAACTGACAGGAATGTTGGATGTTACCAAAGGTAGAGTTTTTAGAAATATCACTAGGAAACAGTTTGTTACTTGCACTCAGAATAGTATTTTTTCTGTTGCAAGATTTACATTTAAAGATCTAATTTGTGTACTTTATTATGGAATTTATCAGAATGAGAATACTTTATTTATCCCACAGTAAGAATAGTAAATAAGTTAGCTAAAAAACAAAACAAAAACCTAATTTGTGTAAATTTCTCTGCTTTTTCAAAACAAACAAACAAAAATCTATATTTATTGGATCAGCTCTGGCTGAAGCTCACGATGACGTTCAGAGCTCAGAGAATAAACCTTTAAATAAAATCTTTTAATGGACAATCAAGCAACAATAAACTGAAAGAAAACAGCAGTCTGATAACGTCAAGTGAAAGCTCAGTTGATAATGACCCACACTCCTCAGATCAGTCAGAGCAACGATAAGAGGATGAACTGAGCTGCTGAATCAAAGCCAGTGGATCATGCTAAGCTATGCTATTAGAAACTAAAGACAGAAACAGGGAGCTGGAAATGAGAAGAACAGGCCCCCTTTAAAAAGAAAGTGTCACACTTTAATGTCTTTTTTATTTTTCTAACCATATAAACTTCCAGTAATGCCAACCCGGCATGTTCCCAACGACCACCTTTTAAAGGTTCAAACTATTCTGTGGTCCGAGCGAGCTTATTTTGAGTGAAACTCTCAAGCTCAACATTTTCTGGATGACAGTGGCACAAGGTCGTGTGTAATGAGTGTGTTAAACAATTATCTGCTGGATTATTATGCTCTTCACACCGCCTTCCTGCTCCACCTCTATCTCCTTGCTCCGCTGCCGCTCCTCCTTCATCCCTAATGTGCTGTAATAATGTTCATTAATGCGTCACGCCGTCTGACAGACAGCTCATATTGAAGCGAAGGAGGGAGGGCTGATGCTAAATGATGGGAAATAAAAATTCCACACAAAGAGAAGTAGGGAGGATTTGGCAAATTGTTCACTTATTGGTGTATCAGCATACAGCCATGTAAAAGTGCTTTTTGTTCAAAATCAAAGCATCTGAATCCCCTTTTTCACCCAAAATGTCGCCATTGCACCCACCCGGCAGTGGATCCTCTCATCAAACCTCCCTCAGGCTTCAATGAAGTACGTACATGTCTGTCTTTCTCCATTATCATTTGCATATTTCAACAACTGTGTAAAAGGGTTTATGCCCAGTCACTCCCTTCATCTCCCCGGAGTCGATCCGAGGAGACGAGTCGCCTTGTATTCATAAAACACGGCAGCACGACAGTAAAAGACGTCGGGGACGATTCTCCGCGGCTCTGAGACATAATGAAGCTGTTTAGATGCTGCAGAGGAGTGTGCAGGACATCATCCAGCTCTCAGGCCTCAGGACATGATGGCCGTGCTGATGTGCAGCACACTCCATTTGGTAGCATACGGTGCACCTCACACCCATTTATCCAGACTGCTTCGAACAATGGCGAATGCTAAAGAGATGAGGGAGGAATTCAGTGTCACGACTTGAAGCTGACATGGAGTTTCAAAGTGAGGACCCACAGGATGTTTGTTAACGTTTAGTCACCTCACTATAAAAATGGTGGGCACAAAACAAACATCTGGGGAACAGCTTTGTTGTCTCTGACTAGGGCTGTGCGATATGACCAAAATCTCATATCCCGATATAAGAATTCTATCGTCCGATAACGATATAAATCACAAAAATGTAACATTTTCTGTAAATTCTGTGAATCTCGGGCAGCTCGACTTGCGGGAAGTGTTTCCAGCTGCGCGTCATGTAGCTGGAGTCGAGTGTTTTAACCGATGCATGAAACGATACATTTTTAGACATAAGTTGTAACAGCCGCCGTTTTCTTTGTGAGTATTTATTACACGGCGTGCTGCGGGGAAAAGCCTGTTCTAACGTTTGAATCTAAGGTTTATTTTTTAGCACCTGGCGGCTCTTTTTTACTTCTCATCCGTAAATTATCTGCTCTTTCACGTGATTCAGTTTATTTTGAAAAGTCTCAACAGGATCTTGAGCTTTATTGTGAAAGGTTTGTGTGGAACATAAACAAGCGGACACGCGATGCTGTTACCGTCGTTGTTGCTAACCACACGCATAAAAACAGGCGCTTGTCCGTCCGTAGTGTGGTTATATTAAATATAAGAGAAAGAGAGAACTTTAAGAAATTAATATAGCCACTACAGTGACCATCAAAACGATGAAAAAATATTGCCGTAAACAGTTTATTTTGCGACACCACGAAACAAACAATAGCGTAAAATGAAATGATAGACGTTTTTATATCGTCATATATCGTTATATCGAACAGCCCTATCTCTGACCATCTTCTAACTCCATCTTTGATGTGATGTTTTCCTTTTTCATGTCCTGTGTGTTTCTGTCACGGTCTGTGGTTTTTCTCATTCAGGATTTTAGTTTAGAAGTTATGTTTAGTGATTTTAACAGGACTTTATGTTTTAAGGATTCGGGTTTTGTGCCTTGCTGGTTTGTTGGTATTTGGTTTCATGCGTTTTGGTTTTTCTTCCCACCCCAGTCGTCTCTCGTTGTCTTCATCCTTATGATTACATGGTTAGTCATTTGTCTCTTGTGCTTTTCCATTGGGTTGACTTCCTTTGTTATTGTCTTAATTACTTTCAGCTGTGCCTTGTTACCCTGGTGTTTCCACTTCCCTCGTGTTTTCTCTCGCTTGTTGTAGTGGGGAAAGTGAAACACTGAAACGTGTCACATCTTGGTTCTGTTGCGAAACAAAGACACAAACAAGTGTTGCACAACTGTAAACAAAACCAGATCAATACTGGTTTTATGTTATTATGATCAGGGTTGGAGAAATCTGCAAAACGTAAGAACAGAGAAATTGCTGTTTATTGTATATGTGTTTTGTTTACAGTCCCCCTTTTTCCGCTCTCATTATCTGATTGGATTGACTCTCCTTTTGGATTCCCCAGAGGAGCTGCAGTTTTGGACACATCTGCATTAGCTTCATTTTTCAGCTTTGGATGCTGCATCTTGATTTGCTCCCAGTTTTTGTCAGTTTATCTCTTTACCTTCAAAATCCTGTTTTCTTTAAAAAAAAAATTCAGTTACTGTTCAGTTATTATTTTCATGCCAGTCTGCTTCAGCTTTTATCTGCATTTGTGTCTAATCAACAAAGATCACCGGAAAGGTAAAAAAAAAAAAAAAGGCAGATTTAGAGAGTGTGATGTCTTTGTCTTTTCAACATTTTACATTATTTTATTATTCGGAATGACAGGTGATATAAAGGTAAGAGCTAGGGGGGCCTTAGCCAATGCCACATGTTGGGAAAAGAAATGCGACCAATGCGTTTGCGACAACACCTGAACATCTATTGCCTTTAACACTGAATGATATCAGATATCATCATGGGCACATATGAGGTGCTGTTTGTATGTATGGGATATGTAATATTATATAAAAAGACTACATAACAGGTTATGAGCAGTCATGCAGTCATGCATGGGACAGAAAGATGTAAATTCATGTATACTGTGATAGCCACAGTGCTCATGTTTGCCAATTGGAGTCTTTTTTAAAAACTTTTACCTGGTCATTTTGCATCTCTTTGCATTTTTATTGCCGTTTAAATGGTAAATGGCCTGTATTTATATAGCGCTTTACTAGTCCCTAAGGACCCCAAAGCGCTTTACACATCCAGTCATTCACCCATTCACACACACATTCACACACTGGTGATGGCAGCTACATTGTAGCCACAGCCGCCCTGGGGCGCACTGATTGATGACTGACTGACTTTTAGCTGGGGCCCTGGTCCACGTGCTCCCCGATCCTTTTTGGGTCTGCTCAGGTAGGTGACTCGAAGCTCAATACAGTTTTTCATCCATGTAAGCAGGACGTGTTTTCGAAAATCAACTCATTCAAATTTGTTTATTTACTGATTACAGATGACTTGAGTGAAACTATTCCCTCACTTCTTTCCATATACAACTCTTTTTTTATTACTATACTTATAAAAAGGAGAGTAGAGGTAAAATACTCACCTGAGGTAGCTGATTTTTGGCCCTGCTGTCCTGCAGGCCCATGAAGGTCCTCTCTGGTCCCAGACTTATGTTGTAAAGAGACTGTAGGGCAGTTGCTGCTGCTTTGGCCTTGGCCAGTCTTTTACTGGGGGCACACCCTTCAAACACCCGCCCCTCCAACCTGACCACCATAACAAAAGTCTTCATCGGCCTGCCAGGAACTCTCTCAGTCAGGCACATGTACCTGAGCCCCGGTCGCAGCTCATTGAGCAGTGCTACTGGACTGAGGTCCTCTAACAGTGAGGTGGTGACTGCTCGTCTTTTTGGATTTGTAGAGGACACCAAGTCCAGTGTTAGACGAACAAGTCTTCTGTGGTTGTAAATGCTGGAGAAGACCTCCTTTTTTGCTGCGTTGCAGTGGAGTAGATCACAGTTCCGAAGCACCGACGGCTCAAACTCTTTGAAAAACCCGTTGGGAATATCCACTTTATCTGCTGTGAAGTCCACAGGTGTGCTGGTGAAGTTCCCCATGGTGGCATGAGCCTGGGAGGCATTTGGGAACTGAATGAATGACTGGAGAGCCTGCTCTGCAGCCCTCATCTTGGCCTGTTTTTTAGTTGGTCCTCGGCCCTCGAAGTGGAAGCCGTTTACCTCCACGGCTACAGAAAACACCGGTGCGTGCAGCGGGCCAGTCTTTGATGTGATATCATACTGCAGGCCTGGTCGTAGCTCATTCAGGTGCACCAGTGCGTTCTTCTGAGTCACACCCCAAGCTGCTCTTTTACAGGTCGAGTGACTTTGGTAGAGCAGCTGGTCTTTTCCGTCCACCAGCGGCTGCTTCCTCTTCAAAGCTCTTTGTCCATTTCTGGGGAAAGTTGTGCAAAAAGTTGATGGGTGATACTTTCTAAGGAGGTCACGCTCCACCTGGCATTTGTCATCCTGATTCTCCTTCACTTCCAAACTGCTGGTACCTGTTTACGAGATCAAAGTGTTCACAGTGAGAAATCCTGTCCTGCTTTATTGTACATGAAAATCATCAGCATTCTTACGCAGCCGCATGATTAAAACATTTTAACTGGACTCTAAAACTAAGTTAAGTAAACCCTATGATTCAAAAGCTCATAGGACCAACTTTTGAGGGAATAACTTGTTTTCTGAGACTTCATCAGTCTCTCACATCGATGTTGAGGCGTTTTGGTCAACTCTTCTTTAAAGCGTTGCATCAGTTCATTGAGGTTTTTGGACATTCATTAATGCACAGCTCTTTTAAGGTCCCGTGACAACCTTTCAGTCAGGTTGAGAACTTTGACTCGGCCATTGCAACACAATGATTCATTTATTTTTCAGCTTGTATCCAGCCTCACATTTGACTGCAAAAGACTTCATGAGGAGTTCATGGTCGGCCTGTGAGATCCTGTGGCTGAAAAACAAGCCCAAATCATCCCTCCTTCGAGACTTGTTGTTTGTGCTGTTATGCTTTTTGTGGTTCATGCCAAATACGGAACTCAAACATCTCCACTTTGGTTTCATCTGTCCATGGAAAGGACAGTTAATGCCAAATACGCTAATATTTACCAGGCATAAGATTTTTTTAGCTACCTAGTTACCATTTTAGTTTAGTTTGTTAGCATGCTAACATTTCCAATAAAGTCTAAACAGAGACTAAAGTGCACACATCCATTGTGTCTCCATGTACTTAAGTCATGGGTGTACTTAAAGCATTCAGGTACATAAAGAGTTTGTGTCAGCAAATGATTGTTGTGCAATCATCTGTGTAAAGCCAGAGTTTGTACTTTACGTCTTCTGTCATGTTTATATTGTTATATTTCTGAAAGCTCACATTAAACATGGCCACAGTTTTTTTTACTAAGCTTTTAATAAAGGCTTTACATTTTGTTTTAGAACAAAAAAAGGGAAAACAACAACAACAACAAAAAAGCCCAACAATGACAAAACAAGCAGATTTCAACCACTTGTACCATCCTGTGGTATAAGTATTAGCTTGCAACCTTAACAAAAAGGTAAGTTTTTCCATTTTAAGACTCTCCTCAACAACCCTCAACCAGTCGTCCAGAACAGGGGGTCAGTGCAGAGCCACTTACGAGTAATTGCTTTTTTTTGCTGCAGCAGTAAGAATCTTCAGGAGATATTTGTCATTGCTTGTTAATTCTTTGGGTAAGTCTCCTAAATAAAATGTTATGACGGACCGTTGTTTTGATTTAAAGCCAATAGTCTGTTCTATCTTTGATATAACATCTTCCCAAAATGTAGAAAGTTTTCAACAAGACCAGAATATGTGGGTATGGTTTGCAGCAATTTCCCCACAGCTCGTCCAGCAAAAGGAACTTCCACCTATTTGTTGTTTTGGCATCATGAAAAATCGTACCAACTAAATTCTTGCCAGTAGGCAGAGGATGGGGTTGAAGTGGCAGTCTCACTCATATTGTCCCATTGGCCAAAGTTTTTAAATAATAAACCTGGCATACATACAGACGTCCCTGTGAGCTCAGGCTTCAGACTACACACTGAGATTCAGACATTATGTTACTCATGGTTCTTCATGATGCCAATATGAGAGCATATATTTCTACAGGCATCTCTGGAAACACAGCTCTCAACTCTCTCCTATCTGCTGTTCAAATCTTGTGGTTATGAGGGGCAGCCAATCAACATAAAACCAGCTTAGACAGAAGATGAACTGAGGGGCCAGCGAGAAAGTACAAATAATTATTAATTTCTATTGTTAATTCAAAGCTATTCTATTAGAGACAAAGGAAATGGAGATGTGGCAATGGGCATAGTAGGTCCCTTTAAATTATTATAATTCATACTGACCGTAGTATATTTGTAGCACTCACAGTAATGGCTGCTGAGGCACACAATTATTTTTTTGGCAGGAAAAGAGTCACTGGGATTCCTGTGACTGTAGGTAATGGTTGCACTGGTCTACTTTGGATGAGCATTTGTGCTAAAAAGTCAGGGCAACAGAATGATTCGTCCATCCAATAAAGTCTGCAAACATTTTAATATCAGAACATTTCATAAAGAGAAATTTGGAACAGTGCATTTGTATGACTGACTGACAGGCTTATGCTGCAGTCCATGAAGCCAGCATGCTGCTAACATGGCTGAGAGTGTGATGTAGGCTGATACAACATCTGTGTTTGTAAAATAGCCACATAAACTGTCTGCAGTTCAAATGTTAGATATGTAGCACATTGAAATAATGGATGTAGAGCAAGTTGTGTGCAGTAAGAGGAGGGACGGCATTTACTTGAACTGTCTGCATCCTCAGCTGATGATGCTTCAGTATCCCAGTGTTTTATGGGGCTTATGAAGGTTGACGGCGTGCTGCTGCATCCTGAAAAACACAATGAAAAAGACTTGAGGTCATTTTCATCTTATATAAATTTTCATCTAAATGGAAATATACAGTGTGTTTCTCCTCTGACATTTTGTGTTTGTGAAGCGAGTCAGTGTTGTGTTTCTGAATGATTCTGATGCTTAGTTTTATATTCGCCCTGAACTGCAGAAGAAATTAAATGGACTGAGCTAAACACATATACGGTGATAGCGAAAATCTGCTGCAGGAAGCCATGAACGCCATTAGAGTTCCCACTGAATGAAAACAAACAGAAAGGTGGCTCAGAGCCAGCCGGGGTAATTGAAAGGTGTCTGTGATAAGGATGGAGGCTTTCACACAAGAAGCATCATGGGCTTTAAACTCAATGAACAGCTTTGTATTATTAACCCAGTCACAGAGATTTTAAACTGAGCACAAAATCTTTTCCAAAGGCATTGGCGAGTGGCTCAAAGTGTGATCGACTGACAGGCTGCCCACGTGTGTCCAGGTTTTACCCAGCCTCTACCCTACGACAATTTTCCAAATTAATTATATTAATACGTAAAAATGAATAAGATTACAGCAAGCATATTCACCCACATCCTTTCTTACTTATAAGGGTATATTGAAAGTAACATTTCCTGGAAATCACTTACTTTTTTCAAGAAGATTTGAAAATAAAGAAACTAGTAAGAAAAAGGTGATAAAAAAATTACGGTGGCCCTTAGAGGACAAATGGACTGCAACTTAAGAAAACGCCAACAATAAGAAAAATGATGCAAAATCACACAAAACACAACGGAAATGGGAAAAAACACAAGGGAAGTGTTTCTGGGCAGACAATAACCCGACGGACCAGTTGCAGGCACCCAAAACATGGTAGGCGTGTTTTATCATGATTCATATAACACTGATGACAGATCTTTAGGCAAATAGTTAGGCTAACACATCTTTTGTTTCCTCACAAAACCGATAGATCCTCCACTTCTTTTAAGTGTCTCCCAGTGCAAATCTTAGCATATTTTGGTTCCTGCAACTGGTCCGTCGAGTTATTGTCTCCCCAGAAACACTTCCCTAGTGCTTTTGAAAATCAGTTTTTTCCTATCCGATCGTTCAGTCTGACGTCACTAGCCATGTCTGGGCCTAAACTCTGCTGCAGGTCCATATATCAAATGATCACTGTGGCATTACTGAGAGTTAAAACACTGTCTAAAGTCTTTCATCTTTAATAAAATGATCAGTGTTCTGCTCTACCAGGTGTAACAATTGAGTTTAACATCCAGGCATCCATGAAAACTAAACAGCAGTGACGTTTGTAGGGTTACTGAAGTTTAGCTAGCTGGTATATAATGATGTGCTACCTGACCGCTAGCGACACAGCTATGTTAGCATAATATAAACAAGCTAACTTTTTTTCCTCTCGATAAAAGTTAACGTGAGTGTTCTCGGTGGTCAGGAACAAATGTAATCGCATGCCGGGATGCTGTAAAAGGACCAAACTTGAGCCAGGAGAACAACTGAGATAATCCATCCACAATACGAGGTTAGTCATTAATATACTGCTGCATGGGCTGTGCTGTAGTTACATGTAAGGTTTTAAAAACTGAGCTTAAATAAATGATTAGCGGTAATAAAAGCTGAGGGAGGTCAACGATGATCACTGACTTTTTTAGGAGCTTTTTGAGATTAAATAGAAGAAAATACAAAACATTAAACATGTTAACAACACAAAAGCCATATTAAACAGACTACTTTAGGCCCGGAAGTAGGATTCGTCACGTCATCACTTAATAATCGGATTTCTGTTTTCTTTTTTCCTATTTCCGTTGTGTTTTGTGTGCTTTTGCAGCGTTTTTCTTATTGCCGGTGTTTTCTTAAGTTGCAGTCCGTTTGGCCTCTCAGGGCCACCGTAAAAAATCTTTTAAAGTGATGGAATATGAGAAAACTGTAATTTACTTGAGTAAGACTTACCAAACTTTACAGACTTTTCTAATCCTTATCACACAGAGGCGACTTTAATGCTGCTAGTGTAGCACTGCAGTCATAGAAGCAGCCACACTATTCTAAACTCTTGCACCTTAAAGATATATGGTTGGTTACAATTAAATAAAGAAACAAATAATTAGAACATGTCTCCTGCACTACACTGCTCACAAAAAATGAAGGGAACACTTGACCATCGCAGTATATCACAGAGTCAGTTAAACTTCAGGCATATCCATGTGTACAGGAAGCAAAAACCACTCTAACCATCGGTTTCACGAGCTTTTGTGCAAATCAAAGTAACAACAGGTGCATTCGAGCAGCAACAAGAAACCCCCCCAAAATATAAACATTTCTGCTGGTGGTGGCCACCGAACATTGCTCTCTCCTTTTTCCTCCTGAAGGATTTTCGGCTGTTTTTATTTTTGCTTCTGTCCTTGTCACTGCTGGTAGTATGGGACAATATTATAAAGAAACCAACCACAGGAATGAAGCTTTTCCCAAAAATGTGATTCTGTTAATCTGGACGTAGTGTTTTCAGAAATGTTTCAGCACACATCCAAGTGACTTCTTCGGTCACCTCACAAACAACGGACCTCACAGCCCATTGTTCATTCAGCTTAATTTCTTTGCATGCATAAAGAAATTAAGCTTTCTAACCCAAACCTGGTAATTTTATGTCATCTGAAACTTAAACAGCTTAAATAAAACTGACAGCACAAAAATTTCCGCTGTATGGATTTCCAACTGTAGTGTCAGCTGCCACCTCCTTCCTCACACGCAGACTTTATCACCTTCAGAGCGAAGGCCATTAGACTGTGCAGACAATTAACTGCTTTAAGACTCAGGGTTAAAATCACCAGCACATCCAGTCCCTCTGGTTATATTTGAGTACCACATGGTATCATTGAGCCGCTGTGAGCAGGGTTTGAACCTGCGCAGGGAGACCCTATTGGATTTCAAGTCCAACGCCTTAACCACTCGGCCATCACAGCTGCGCAGTGTAGTGGAAAGTGTGCAGACTTACCATATACACTTAAGGAAAACTGGCACAAATATGTTCTGTCAAATGTTTAGTTTGACAGGTTAGACAGGTCCTGTCTATCTGGGAGATGGTGAAAAAGTTGCTGCTTATATATCATTATATACATATATGTGGGGATGTAACAGTGTAGCAGTCGTGACCACTGTTGCCTCACATGAAGAAGATTCACATGAGCTCCCTGTGTCTGTGGTTCTTCTCTTCAGGTGCTCTGGGTTCCTCCCACAGTCCAGACATGCTTGTTAGTTGAAATGGTGATTCTAAATTAGTTGTGAAAATCAGTGTGAATGCTTCTCTCTCTCTCTGCGTTAGTCCTGTGACAGACTGCTGACCTGTCCAGTGTGTACCTCACCTGTTGCCACATGACAGCTGGGATAAGCTCCTGTGACCCTAATTTGGATAAGTGGAAGAAAACGGATGGATGGATAGTAAATGAGCACTTTTCCCCGTTAACCTTTTTTTTTCTTTGTCAATCCTATAATCTGGACTGCTGGTGGATATAATGATATTTCCGCTTTTAGTGGCTATTATCGCTCATGGTAACATATATCTACAATATCCCTCACACACATGCTATTTGGGGGAGTCTTCAGTAACTGCAGTTATTAATCGTTTCCAATATGGTAGAGCTATACCCCGTCAGCATGTGGATCTTGTTTATCCTCTGTAAAGCTCTCACACCTTACTTTTTATATGCAGCCCTTTCCTCTCTACTCCATCTCCACTACAACTTCCACTTGTTTTGTTTTTGGAGTTTGGCTTCAGGAAAAAAAAACACCATAATAGATCACCTGCTGATCCCTGTTGGTCCCCAAACCAGTGACCCCATTTATTCCCATTTATCTGATGCACAAGTACCATTTGAGAGTTTTTATTTTGTAGCATTTCTTGTTAGAATACATTCACATAAACACTGAAATATGAGCAGCAGCAGCAATTATACTGTTCATAAACTATTAATGAATTCCTGTTAAACTATAACTATTATGGATCAACATTAAACTAGTCTGCAGTTTTATTACATGCCATTTTTCACTTTTAAGGCTTCCTGAAATGAAAAATTACTTTTTAAAAACCAATATTATGAGCTGAACATGGCTGCAAATTACAGAGAATCATATGAAATTAGTTGTGCTCCATGCAAATAAAAGTAGTGTCAATTTCACCATTAAACTGAGATATTTCTTAGTAATATTAAAGAAGCTAGAGTCAGATTAAATATGCAACTTTTCTGACTTCTTTGTGGGTAATTTTATTGCTTATTTTCCTAATTTTTTTACCCCAAGTGACTGCTGATTCTGGAGGGCACTGCAAAGCAAACTAAAAGTCATTAGAATAATGAAGAGTGCACACTAAACTATTGTGCATTAACCTTCCACCTTTCAGTTATATTAGGCGTGTGATGCCATTAAGTGGTGGGATGATATGAATGAGAGCTGTGAGATGGGATGTGAACGTAATGATGTGAGTCCTGTGCTTCTGAAGGCAGGTGGAGGCTGGAGGTGTTTTAATGACCTGCATCATCACAGCTAATGGGACCATTTATTTTCAGACAAAAAAAGAAGTTAATAACTGTTTTTCTTTGCGTCGTATCCACTGAGCTCTCACGTCTTCCCACACTTGCAGCCATTTTCACGTTTTTCATCATCTTTCACTTGACATCCTCTGATATAGACACAAAAACACACCCTCGCTAGTCCAAAAAGCCCTTCATTAACTCACACCCATTTGTGAATGAAGTAGTAAACTTTCCACTTGATTTAAATAGAGGTTAAGTTGCAAGTTGCAATGTGACAAACTGTCTGCTTAATCTACCTCTAAAGTTTTACATGAGCAGATCTACACGATGGTGTTGTGCAGCTTGAGCTTTGCAAAACAGGTGAGCAGATTTTAGAGAGCATGTGCATGTAGCAAAGAACAAATTAGTGAATAACCAACACGTTCTCACTCCCGAACCGTAACATTTTACGCTAGGTGACAAATCGTCAACATATTACGTTTTCGGCTACCCACCACGTTCCTAAATGACGACCTCGGAAAAATGAGGAAATATGAGAACCGTATGGACTCAATCTACACATGTTCGCTCTTTTTCTTCAAATCGCTTAGAAACACGCTATTTAACATCATTAAAGTCCTAGTTAAGATCAGGAAAAAGGTTATGGTTAGGGCTAGGGATAAGGTTAGGTTTAGGGCTGGAATACAGGGCTGGAACGTCTATTACCGCGGGAGCATCATTGCACTGGATTTCAGCCATAACCCGCCGCGTACCATAAGAACGCCGAAGGTCTCCTTTCGCGTTCCTCAGGAACGCCGCGGGACGTGACAAAACGTCGGCATGTTACGCCTCGGGAGTGATAACGGGCTCGAATAACTGGAGGGGATTGGTGCTGGATAGGTGCACAGAAGTCTTTGTCATCCAACTTAATTATGTCAAAAAAGTGTTTTCAGTACAAACTATGATTTTTTTACATGAAGACAAATGAGCAGTCAAACCAAAGTGATAAAAAAGTGATAATGCACTTGAGCAGCAACAATAAGACAACCCCACAGTTCTTCTCGTGGCCGCCTGAGGCTCCAAAGGAGAGTTAGTCGCTATAGATTGTACAAAAGTGCACAAAACATTCCTTAGTGTATATATCATTGTATACCAGTATGCAGATGTGTTGAGGTCGACCTATCAAATATTGGTGCCGCACATCACCGGTGTTATAATCCAGCTGATTTCTGTACCTCGCTTTAGCCTCTCAGCCACCACAGGTTTTTCTGCCCTTGCATTCTTTGAGGTAAATGCATCAGTGGATGCAGAAAGTGCAAAAGAAAATGCTGATGTTAGTCGTTCAGATGATTGCTACCTGCACGCAAACGGCCACAATGTTCTGGAAGATGCAGAACAGCAGAGAGGAAAAAAGAGAGAGAGCAGGAAGCTTGCGTGGCTTCGTACTGCACACTGCTTGTGTTTATCAAAGCTTAAGAAGGGAAGTTTCTCCATTCAGCCGGTGTTAATGAACCTTATTTAATAGAATAATGAAATTAGGCATGGCAGGGGGGAAGCAAGAAGCACCCGCTCACTGTCCGGTTTGTGTGTGTGGGCTGACAGCTGTGGATAATCTCATTTGCTAAGCATAATTAATGGCAAGTGGTTTCATTTACTTGTAATGTGGACTGTCTTTTCTCAAGGGCAAAGAAATATGAAAACTTTTTGGATTAATTTTTCTATCGACTGACTCGTAAATTTGTAAGAGTAGATTTATTTTCTTATTTTATTAAAGCTCCTGCTCCTTTCTTACTTTTTTACTTTATTGTCTTTAATGAGCCTCAGTGCAAATATAAAAGAGGAAAAAAGGCGGGTCTTTCTTTTATGAGACAGTAAGTATGCCATTCTTGGCCAGGACTTCGGGGCTGTGGTTGTTCTGCTGTTAGGGTTTCCGGCTTGAACTTTTGTTGGGTTTCACTGCACGGGTTTGAATCCTGTTCCCAGTGGCTAAAGTTAAAATAATGTCTCTAATATTTATAACAGGCAACACTTTCTAAAGCCATGATTACCGGTGAGCACTGTGCAGTTATGAGGTGTTCCAGAAAAAAACATGTTAATAGCTGGAAGGTTTGAGAAAATAACTTTTCAGTAGTGGAGACATCTTCAATACATGCAATGCATGAGTGACCTTTAAGCTGATATGAATGCAGCATGAAATGGTGAGCTTCTAACAAAATCCAGTTTAGTTGCATCAGTAGAAGTTTGTTTGCACGATGTGACCTCCAGATGTCCTTCTGATGCAGCAAGGAAAGAAAAAGCAGTCGTGCATTGAAGATTTTGGTCCAGGCTCTACAGCCTACATTCATCAAGTACCACTGAGGGAAAACAGAGAAAATCCTGGACTCAACCATTTTCACCAGATAATCCTCCTTTCTGGCTTACAGAATGATAAAACTTTACTAACCTGACTTCATTTTCATTCAGTATGTCCTGAAACTATGACCATAAATGACCATAAATGCATCAGCTGTCTTCTAAAGTCCCAGAGAAAAAAGGTAGAAGCTACACCCACACTTTATGCTATTTATCTGTCCTACCAGGGCAACCGTGGCTCAGGGGGTTGGGAAGCGCATCTATAACCGGAAGGTTGCCGGTTCGATTCCTGTGCTTTCTGTCCTGGTCGTTGTGTCCTTGGGCAAGACACTTTACCCTACCGCCTACTGGTGATGGCCAGAGGGGCTGATGGCGCAATATGGCAGCCTCGCTTCTGTCAGTCTGCCCCAGGGCAGCTGTGTGTAAATGTGAGAGTGAATGAATAGTGGCATTGTAAAGCGCTTTGGGTGCCTTGAAAAGCGCTCTATAAATCCCATCCATTATTATTACCCTCATTTATTACTCTAAACAGCAGAACTAGTCTGTATTATCTTTCATCTGTGTTTTGCTAGCAGACAATAAAGTGATGACCCATTACAACTGCATGTGCCATTTGTCACATTGGGTCAGTTAAATAAGCTGACATATGTCATTGTTTTGTAGATTTCCTCACAAGTTGCCTTTACGTGCAGCATTCAAGAGCAGGTACTGAGCAGTGATGGCCGAGTGGTTACGGCGCTGGACTGGAAGCTCAGCGAGGGAATGTAGGTCCAAATCAATGGACCTGCATGGAGACAACCATGTGACTTTGTAACCAATCAAATGTGCAAGCTATTTCAAAAGTATGTTAATTATTATACTGTATTTATTAAATATATTATTGTAATCACCAATATATTTTTTCATGTTTCTGTAATTGTTAATAGTAAAATTTAATTATTGTTGTTATTCATGAATTATCAAATGTACTATTTCACAAAACAAAGAAAAAAATTGAAAAGCACTTTGTTATTTTTGATTAAGATGATAATTTAAGTAAGTTATTTGTAATAACTGTAACTGTAATGTAAGTAAAATGGTAAATGGTCTGTATTTGTATAGCGCTTTACTTGGTCCTAAGGACCCCAAAGCGCTTTACACTATACACAATCATCCACCCATTCACACACTGGTGATGGCAGCTACATTGTAGCCACAGCCACCCTAGGGCGCACTGACAGAGGCGAGGCTGCCGGACACTGGCGCCACCGGGCCCTCTGACCACCACCAGTAGGCAACGGGTGAAGTGTCTTGCCCAAGGACACAACAACCGAGACTGTCGGAGCCGGGGCTCGAACTGGCAACCTTCTGATTACAAGGTGAACTCCCAACTCTTGAGCCACAATCGCCCAAGTAAGTTATTTACTTACATTCGTGAACAGAAAAGTTTGTTTTAGTGGTCCAGTGTACCGGCTGAAGTTTAATTTAATATGAGATGTTTTAACCGAAGCAGCGCAGTCTTGAGTTTTGGTGCTGGGGCTAAAGTTGTAATAACCGTCACTGTCCTTTAAAATGCTGAAGAGTTTGCAGTTGTTTTATTCTCCAGTAGAAAAAGAGCACTTCTACAGATTCCAGTGTTGCCTAAGATTAGTTTTGATGTCTCTTTCTATGTTTCTTAAGATGGAAAGAGACTGTTTGCGTCTTTGAACGATGAATTGGATTTCAAAATGCTCCTCCTTAAAACCCCACCAATGTTCATTTTAGTTTGTTTATAGGAGATAAAAGAAGGTGTGCACAATAGAGCTGAGCTCAAACATGACCTAATTCATTGCTCATTACAAGAAGAAACACTATAGAGTTGAGAAAAAATTAGATTTTCAAAGTAGAAAAATATCCTTTTTATCTTCTACCTGTGAGGAAAATCTGCTGTGATAATGCCTCGAGCTTTGATCAGCTCTCCGTTCACGTGTGGGCGGGCTGAGAGAGCAAACTGCTGACAGCATGTTCCAATGAGCTAAACATTTGCACACAACACGCACTGTTCACACAGATGCACACAAACACACGTCCCACACATACTCCTACAAAGTTACAGAAAAACAGCGATTAACGCAACCAAAGTGAATGACAAACGTAGCATGGCGCTGTTGTCCACCAGCAGGTGAGTCACTGTGGTCAAAGTCTCCGTACAGTTCGTCACAGGGTTAAACAGCCATCTGTCTCTGAAGGCTCGAGTACACTGCGATTTCACTTCAGTGTGCGACGTCGATCTAAAAACCTGTAGGACGTTACGTTTGATGGATACAGAATTGGAAACTAGACGTTTGATGATATTACACATCATCATCATTATCCAAATGAGCTACGTCTTAATCAGTATGTCTCACGCTGCGTTTTGATTGGGTCGTTAGTAGATAAAACCACGACCAAAGATATCATCACAATCTTTTCAGGCTGTATTTGTAGATGCCTGAACTTAAAGCCAAAGATTTTTTTGACAAGTATGGCTGTTGGTGCACTACTTGCTTAAGGTTGCACCACTGGTCTGGACTTTTACTCGGTCACTGCAGCACCTTGTTTCTTTTTTCAGCCATTCTGTTGCAGATTTGCTGCTGTGCTTGTGATCATTGTGCTGTTGCATGACTCAATGACTCAATTTTGACCACGTTTTGACTGTCAGACAGATGGCCTCTCATGTGACTTTGGTATACAGAAGAGTTCATGTTTGCCTCAAAAACTGCAAGTCCGAATCATCACCCCTCCAAGGTCTAGCACAGTATTGTACATCCATCCATCTTCCTCCGCTTTATCCGGGGCCGGGTCGCGGGGGCAGCAGCCTAAGCAAAGAGGCCCAGACCTCCCTCTCCCCAGCCACCTCCTCCAGCTCGTCCGGGGGAACACCAAGGCGTTCCCAGGCCCGCTGAGAGATATAATCTCTCCAGCGTGTCCTGGGTCTGCCCCGGGGCCTCCTCCCGGTGGGACATGCCCAGAACACCTCACCCAGGAGGCGCCCAGGGGGCATCCTTGTCCAAACCACCTCAGCTGGCTCCTTTCGATGTGGAGAAGCAGCGGCTCTACTCTGAGCCCCTCCCGGATGGCCGAACTTCTCACCCTATCTCTAAGGGAGAGGCCAGCCCTTCGGAGGAAGCTCATTTCCGCCGCTTGTATCCGCGATCTCGTCCTTTCGGTCACTACCCACAGCTCGTGGCCATAGGTGAGGGTAGGGACGTAGATCGACCGGTAAATTGAGAGCTTCGCTTTTACACTCAGCTCCCTCTTCACCACGACGGACCAGTGCAGCGTCTGCATTACTGCAGCTGCAGCCCCAATCCGTCTGTCGATCTCCGGCTCCCTTCTCCCATCACTCGCGAACAAGACCCCGAGATACTTGAACTCCTCCAGTATTGCACATTGTCTGTGCAAAGGGTTAGGTGATTTGTTTAAATGCAGCTTTGCAAACCTAAGCTGTGCTGTGAAAAAGTAAGATTCAGGTGGAGACAATGCAAAGAGACAAGTGAAAAAATTCACTGCAGAAATCGGTGAAAATGATTTAGTTGGTGGTGTCACAATACATGCAAAAACTAAAGCAAAGAAACAAACGCAAGCAGCTGTGATGGCCGAGTGGTTAAGGCGTTGGACTTGAAATCCAATGGGATCTTCCCGCGCAGGTTCAAATCCTGCTCACAGCGAAGCGCTTCCTTTTGGCACCATGTCCAGATTAACCCACATACCCATGAGGTAGTGGGAAGCTGTGGTTCAGACACAGTATGTGTTGTCTTGTCACGTCAACTAAGAAATCTAAAATCTAACTGGCCCCAAATAAAAATGTGTTGTCAAATCAGAATAACCATTTGAGGCTTCCTTGTGGGAACAAAGGGGTGAAGATACAGTGTTTCCTCCTCAGTAAATTATTTTAAATATGACTAAAATGTTAAATATGCAATGAAAACTTTTGGTATTATTAGATGTAAAACTACCAATTTTCACATTTTGAAAAAAAAAGTGCACCACTGTGTCTTGATGTGTGCTCAATCATCCAGGTAAATAAATCCAAGACCATCTATGTCACAGGTGTCGAACTCCAGGCCTCAAGGGCCGGTGTCCTGCAGGTTTTAGATGTGTCCTTGATCCAACACAGCTGATTTAAATGGCTAAATGACCTCCTCAACATGTCTTGAAGTTCTCCAGAGGACTAGTAATGAACTAATCATGTGATTCAGGTGTGTTGACCCAGGGTGAGATCTAAAACCTGCAGGACACCGGCCCTCAAGGCCTGGAGTTCGACACCCCTGATCTATGTAAAAGACCATCTCTGAACTGATGAGGGGGCCTAAGGGTACATCTTTCACCATCTTGCAGCTGTGAACTCTGTGAATGGTACTCATGGCTATTGATCAATGGTCATGACAGTTTGCATATTAATAATCAAGGAACGGACCTCACAGCCCATTGTTCATTCTGTGGGCTCGTTTCAGTCATTGTGCAACTGTACTGTTTATAAGATTGAAACCTGCAGTCAGCTGAGACTGAAGAAGTCACTTGGATGAGTGACGAAACGTTTCTCCCACAAAACGCTACGTCCAGATGAACAGAATCAACTTTTTGGGATGTGCACCACTGTGATTAACTTTGTGGTTCTCAAAATGTGGGGCGAGGCCCACTGTGGGTGACACATGGAGTCACTGCAGGTGACGGAGAACCAGGTGAAAAGGTTAATTTTTTAAGGAAAATAAACTGTAGCAGTTTCTTGATGCTATTGCTCTGACATTTGTTCAAATAAGACTCATGACACAAACAATAAAAACTGGGTTTTGGGGCATTAACACTTTGTGGCTTCTGCAGTAAAAGTAATGTCTTTACTTTTACCCCTTAAAATAATTAAACACACACAGTTACAGTTGTATCCAGACTGCTCTGTGTTAGCTTCATTAGTCAAGTCAAGTCAAGTGGCTTTGTTATCATTCCAACCATGTGCAGTGGTACAGCACACAGTGCAACAACACAACGTTCCTCCAAGACCATGGTGCTACATATGACATATAACAAACAATCAACACAGGACTAGATAAAGTGCAAGTGTGCAAAAATTGCAAAAAATCAAAACAAAGAGAGTGCAACACCAGACACAACAGTGCAACAGAAATGTGCAAAACACTGAGTATTGTGCAAAAAGTCACTTGGTGTCTGAAGGTATGTGTGTGTGAGTCCAGCACCTCACAGTTCTTTGGTTTGGGAATTTTCTGACTGGTTCTTGATCTCATCCTTCTCACTCGAATTTAAGAAATCCTGGTACGTCAAATCTTCATTAAAAATGTTAAACACATCTACAAAATCCAGATAAAATGCTTTTGGACCCTTTCTGCATATTTTCACTGATGATATTGAGGTAGTCAAGAAGAGCAGAAAGCACAAAGACAGTTTAAAATCTTTATCTAAACTTTAATAAATAGCAGCAAGCTGACTGGATTTTTCCAAATGTATTGTGCTGGCTTTCAAACCCATTTTTCCATTTTGTCTAATTAAAACATTGCAGCTAAGTGTTTGCGATTTCACCACAGAGCCATGTCAGATACCATTTTCTTCCCCACGCAGCGAGAACAGGCTGCAAAGCTTCTCTCCGGCCTAAATTTAGTTCAGTACGTCGTCTCATCTCATCGCACTCAGGGAACAAACGTCTGCTTTCGAATCAACAAGCTGATGATCATTATTTGGAAATGAGTGATGAAATTATTGCCTGAAACATACGGTGATGTGCAATGAAACTAAAACGAGAGACAATAACAGTGGCAGCAGTAATCTATGGCAGCCTGTTGCCTGCTTCCAATGGGCCTCGCTTCAGCTTTTAATGCCCTCGCCTGCTGACTCGCTGTCACTTCATCAGTTTGAATGATTAGGCGGTGCTTATCTCTCACTGTGAGCCGTGTTTGTTGGCTCGCAGTTGGAGAATCGCTTAATTGTTTCGTTAGTTTATCGAGGCCCAAGTGTAGTCAGAGAAATGAGTGGGTTAAATCTAATGTTGCTGTCAGTGTAAGAAAGAAATATATCTTTTTTTTCTGTAGATTAGACTTTTTTTTATAAACCATCTGGCTAAAGTGTGCAGGGCGTCTTTATCTTTGGGCCACATTTGGTCTTAACTGGGGCCGGTTTGGGTCCTGACTTATCCCTGCTTGTTTTGCACTGTAGTTAGACATCCTCACCTGCTGTCAATCAGCTGATGCTCCCCGTTATTCCCCATCAGACTGTCTCATTCTCATTGCAGTCGAGTTTTCCACCATTTTCCTCATGTTTCCATTTTCTCTCTGTGTATTTTTTGCATCCTGTTAGTCCCAGTCGCATTCCTTGTGATGTTTATGTCTGATTTTTGGCCCTTTTGACTTTTTGACATTAACCCGGATTAAATATTAGGATTTAGTGCTTTTCCTCTGACTGCCTGGTCCTGTGTTTGTCCTCTCTGGGGTCATTGCACAGGGTAAGGCCGGCTGCTTTAACTCAGCCACAGGTCTGTACTACAAAGCAGGATTATCCAGGTGATTTCGGGGTTAACCCCGGGTGTTCGCTGTTATGGAGACGGTTTACTTCTTGCTTTGTCATACTTACATCGCCATGGTTACTTATGCTGCAGATATCATCTCTGGAGCAGTGTTGTTGTGCTCTAGATTAAAGATCAGGTAAGAAATCACCGCCTACTGACCAATCAGATCTCTGGAAAATATCATCAGCATTCCTTGTAGATGTCTCTGATCACTGTGCACAGATAACAGGAGAGCCTAAAGTTTTATTCTATAAGCATCTAAAATCTTTGTCTTCCCCTGAAGCACGTCTTTAATACATACGCAACCTGTTTGTAGCAACAATGTTATTGTTCTTTTCCCCTTAAAATATGATCTTAAATTCTATCAAACTGGCATGTTGTCTCTACATTTCTGTGTCTATACAAATCAAATTGTAACAAAGTTGGGACTCTGTGTAAAATCTAAATGAAGGCAGAATGCGATTGAACCCAGCTGCTCCTGTTTGTTCTGTTTGTTTCACAATGCACCAAACGTTTTCAGCTGGTTTGGCATCATTTTGTTGATGCAAAGCCTTCGACTAAAACACGTGTCGTTTGGATGGGAGCATATTCTGATGTGAAACCTGCATATACCTTTCAACACTGATGGCGCCTTTCCAGATGTGCAAGCTGCCAGTTCCATGAGTACTAATGACCTCCAATACCAGCTGATAACAAGCCAAATGCTCCCTCTCCTCTTAATTCTAGAAGCAGTGGCATCCATGTTTTTCGAACAGAATTACACATTTTGTGACTTCCACTTTGCCTCAGTCTAGAGTCCAAGCCTCTGTTCTGACTCCACCGACTGTCAGAGTCTCTCAGTTTCCTGCTCTTCAGCCAACACACCTGTTTCTGATTTGCTCATGACCTGCCAGATCGTTGTGGTGATCGGGCTCAGTCATGCTTGTGTGCTTCCTAACGTTGCCTTTTCCCTGCCTTGCAGTCTCGTGTTCGGCTGGCTGAAGACCTCTTGTGTTTAGTACTCGCCTGCTGTCTCAGGCTGGTTTGCTCCTCTGAGGAAAGGATTCATCTTCACTTACCTGCCAGAACTCAACAACCTTTACTTAAATCCCTGGAATTCTCGCTGCATCTCATCTCATTGCATTTTGTATTTACTCGGGTTATTGCTGTCAAATAAGAACATTTGTCTGATCATTTGAACCACGCAGGTGTGACAAAAAAAACAAAAACAAAAAACGTGAGAAATCCAGAAGGGGGCAAATACTTTTTCGCAGTGTTACGTTAGGCCCAAAATGGCCTCCGTACAAGAAAGTAGTAGCTCTAATATTGACCAGTAACGAACCACCACACACACACTGCAATGGGGTACACAAGATTTATTTGTTCTTTCTCCGGGTAAAACTACTGGCTGAAGACAACTCTGGTCAGGAATCCAAGGCCCAAAGCCACCGCGGTCAGGGTTGTTAGCCTTTTCAGGCCTGACTTCGTTCGAGGCTGGGTCTCCACATCACATCCTGGGAGCTGGAACTTCCCCAAAACTTGTCCAGTTTCCTTGTCAGGGGCACAGAGAGTCTCCAGTCCAGTGTTTGTTTTCCTGCCTCCCAGCACATCCACTCACATCCCAATAAAAATGAGTCCTCCCTCCAAAATCCTCAGATTATTTTAAAAGCAAAACCAGGCCAGGTTAAAAATCTTTTCCGTTAAAATGTGCACACTTCATCCTGGATCTTCGAGGCCTCCCTGCTACACCAGTGTCCCACTAAAAAAACAACGACAACCCCTACTTCCTGTTTCCTCTCCCCTTTATAGAGAAGGGCTCCAATCCTCCCCAATCAGCTGTTCCCTGTACTCAACTCCAAATAGCTGGCAGCTGGACTAGAGTAGAATCTCCACTCCCACATGGGTGTGGCCCACACCTCACATCAAACACAAAGAAACACCAAAGCATGCAATTAATACAAAACAAAATCTAAAGTAATGCCAACCCAAAAGCTTAGTGGGGGATTCTCTCCATCCTTTTCCACCATGCTATACTCTGTAACATGCAGCAAGGTCTGCCTGAAGTTAATCACATTTGCTATTTTTATTTTATAATTTACTATTAAAAGTGCAATTTAAAAATAAAAATTCTGGATTTTGCAATAAAAATATCAGTGACTATCTTATTCTGTCGCTGCTTCAGCCCCACTGGGGATCAAAACTCAGCTGCGGCGCTGTCCTTCCAAGCTGCAGAGAAGATGGGACCCCTAACGCTTGCAGAGTTATGGCCACACTTTACCCGCTGAGCATCCCTGCAATTAAGTTAAATGGGCGCACAAACCATATTGCTAATGGTTTCACAAAGCCCAAGCCCCAGAGAAGTGTGGCGATTGAAGAATCCATCAGTGAAATTGCGCACTGACATGCCCCACTAAGTTTGACTGCACGATGGAGCTCACTTATCCAAAATGCATCCAATATACAAATATAGCCAAACACACGCCACGTCATGACACAGAGCCGGAGCAGACAGCAGCTGTTTGTCGCATGTCGGAGAATCGTAATCCTCGCTAAAAGCAGGACAATCAAATCATTTCTCCAACGAGACTTTACAGCCAACGAATGACAGTTTGTTAATTTGACTGAAAAGGCAACAGAAGGGGATTTTTTTTACAGCCAAATGGCAGTTTATTTTTACTGAAATGCTCCCAAAAAGTTCATCTGTATCCAGACGAAAAACAGATACAAATCCAGATTAACAAAGTAATTTCATTGCAGTCTGCGCTCAGAGGGTCCTCACAGTGTGCTGTAATAAACGAGCTGAAATCAAGCGGCTTTGCATCTAGAAAGTTCTTGACATGTTCTTGATTTTTTTCCTCTTTAATCAACTCACTGATGTTTTTATTTCAAGGTGAACTCCAATGCAGCTGAAAACTACCCTGCCGGTTTTGTTGTCTCTCTGTTTCTGAGCTTTTTGCGCATCTTTTGACATAATTGTGCTTCCCATTATTTCTCTTCTCTGACTTTTGCTTTGCCTCGCTTGATCTCCTGAAACTGCTGTAAAATATCTCAAAATAACCTCCTCCCTGTGGAGGAATATAGGTGACAGGTGAGTGCCTTAATTATGGGGACAGAAAAAGGTGAATAAGCTGCGAGTGCTGCTCCACGGGGCTGTGCTCATTTGCAGATTCAGAACTTTATTTAGGGGTCTACAATACGATGCAGTACTCAGTGTCATGCATGACCATTGATCTGTGTATTAAAAACAGATGTCATCAATATGAAACCCACCAGTTTATAAATTTCATGGTCCTAGATTGTTTTGGGATTTATTGAGTTTTTATTCCTGTTTTGATTTTTAATGTTTTGTGTGTCTCCAGCCTTTCCCTCCCTCCGTCTTCTCCTTGTGTTTATCATGTCTTCCTGTTTTATTTTGGAATTGTTTTTCCTTGTGTGTCTCTCCCTGGCTTTCACTTCTTGTCTAATTGGGTCATCTTCTCCACCACCTTCACTCCACACCATAAAAAACTCTCATTAGGCTAAAACAGTCATTTAAATAAAAACATTTAAAAGGAACAAAATATCCAGCATCATCATTATGAGTTGGGCAAGAGAAATAACCCAAAGCGAGATACTCAAGCGTCTTATTCATGACTAATGGGAGGGTGGAGCGAGAGGTGGACCCGTGGATTGGTGCATCAGCAGTATTGGTAAAATGGTAAATGGCCTGTATTTGTATAGTGCTTTACATGGCCCTAAGGAGCCCAAAGCGCTTTACACATCCAGTCATCCACCCATTCACACACTGGTGATGGCAGCTACAGTGTAGCCACAGCCACCCTGGGGCGCACTGACAGAGGCGAGGCTGCCGGACACTGGCGCCACCGGGCCCTCTGACCACCACCAGTAGGCAACGGGTGAAGTGTCTTGCCCAAGGACACAACGACCGAGACTGTCCAAGCCGGGGCTCGAACCGGCAACCTTCCGATTACAAGGCGAACTCCCAACTCTTGAGCCACGATCGCCCCATTGGAGGCATTGTACTCCTAAAGTGGTGAAGAGAGAACTCCAAACATTCGTCCAATCTTAAAAAATGACAGAAAGAGCAAAGCTGTGAATTCAAGTGCCTTAAATGAGTTTCCCTGTCTTTGAGGCAGGCTGACAGGCTGAGGACCTTGGACGCCCGGTGGGAGCTAAGAGAAGAACTACTCCTACATTATGTTGGAAGGAGCCAGTTGAGGTTTCTTGAGCACACAACAATAGGGAGGAGACTTTGGAGCAAGCCCAGAACCTGCTGGGGAGATCAGGCCTTGGGGGCCATGAGGGACTGTTGCTGGGGAGAAGGGTGTCGGGAATATCCTCCTTAGCCTGCTGCTTTGGATAAGTTGAAGATAACGGATCGATAGATGGATGTTGGATTCAGTAAGATTTGAAACTAATGACTAATGGATTGGATTTATATAGCGCTTTTCAAGGCACCCAAAGCGCTTTACAATACCACTATTCATTCACTCTCACATTCACACACTGGTGGAGGCAGCTACAGTTGTAGCCACAGCTGCCCTGGGGCAGACTGACAGAAGCGAGGCCAACACCAGTAGGGTAAAGTGTCTTACCCAAGGACACAACGAGCAGGACAGAGAGCCCGGGAATCGAACCAGCGATCTTCCGGTTACAGATACGCTTCCCAACCCCCTGAACTACAGTCGCCCGACTAAGAAGATAACAACAATTCTTTCCTTAAAGTCCACATAACATCCAGTGCACCATGCAGTCACCAGCACCTTTTAGAAAAGGGTCCGTGCTCTCACCATGATTTGGAAGGTAGACAAATGTGTGCGCGGAGCCTCGTGTTCACCCAACCGATGATGAAAAATACGACGTGAACCCTCACATATGGGTGGATGCTTAATGGCCGTTCATGTTTGAACCAAACTGTGAGGGAGGAATCGGCTCTGCCAAACTAGCCGCTGCTGCCAGTCATGTGGAAATGTTCCCGCAGAGCTCAGCAGCAGTGTTTTCTGAACTCTCTCACCTATTAATGCACATAACGGCTTTATAAGAGACTTAAAGGAAAACGGGAAATCTCAGAAAAACATTCAACTTCCTTTTAAATTAAATTTGATGTTTCTGCAACACTGTAAACAGAAAAGACTTGGTAATCCCATGTGATTACTTCCTCTTTTCCCCCTCCCCATTTACTTGTTTGAGTGACAGTTTGCTTATACATCCAGCTGTCTAGAAGCTCACAGTCTCAGAAGAACAGAGAAACTCAAACGCTGCTGAATTACTGAGCGCGCAGCAGTCGCACGACACCAGTCTCCCTCCTGCCGCGCGCTCACAGAGCTCCATTGTAAGCGGAGACGTTTGCCATTTGAGAAAAAGATGCCACCTTCTGTTTCTAAAATGACAGCTGGCATTAAAGTACAGCTCATTGTTGGATACTGTGGAAGCATTAGCTGAGTGCATTGTGGTCCGAAAATAGTGGGATTTGTGGGGACTAATGATTTTCTGGAAGCATTTATTTTTCGTAGAGGGCACGCTTTGATGCACAAAAAAGGCCAACGGGTCGTTAATGAAAGTGGAAAAGGCTTTGCGCACTTTGAATAACTGCTGGATTTAATACCGTGGCCATCGTGGAGTAATCTGCAGCATTTACCGAGGATTATCATGTGCAGAACAATGCCAGTGTAATCCTAAAAGGCTGACCTGTTGGTCAGACCACTGTAATTATGATTATCGGAGCTCATATCCTGATGAGACATTTATACTCACACGAGTAAACAGACAGTGAACATTTTTGGCTGCACGTTGGGACTTCTTAGACACAGACAGTGGAAAAAAGAGCAAACTGAAAACTTCATTGACACTTTTGAGTCACAATCGCCTCGGTCCTTCCTCACAAGTGTTTATTTTTTTGGAGATGAACGGAGGCGATGGTGTCGCCGTCGGCCGTGCCAGCAGCTGTATTCCTGTAACTCCTTCTTCTTGTAACATCTTCTCGTCTTTGGTTTAATTGATTAACATACCTGAGATGCACCGCGTTGCCATGATTGGATTGTTCACATTTTTGTTGCTTGATCAGCCCTTGGAGTGGCTCATCCTGTGTTACAGCTATAAACGCTGATAGGAGCCCAGAAATGAATGAGCAAAAACAGCAAACAAACAAATCAAGCAGAAAAGGTTCTCGGGAGAGTCTGAACCACGGAGACAGAGAGGGAGCATACACCTGAGACTCTCTGCAGACATCCACCAACTGAAGAGGACAATAATTAAAGCTGAAAACAACAATCACCAGGGCAGATATGTAAATGTCCTGACTGATGTCATGTGGTTAAATAGCAACTGCACCAATGTGGCTTTTTACACCAGCTCCTAAACCTCAGGAAGGCTTTTTGTCATCAGTCTGACAGAAACATTAAACCTGCACGCAGACATCTCGCTGTTCTGTCATTCAGACACACGGATCTTAACAAAATCTAATCAAACACATCTGTTTTTAATTCAGTTTGTTAAATAACCAGTTATAAATGCCCTTTAGCTCAGGCTATTTGCATTTGTTGTGATATATCTGTGTTAGCATTGGCACTTCGAGCACATTATCGTGGTGATAAAAACACGTAAAGTTTTTATTCATGGGCTTAAAAATGAACGATTTCCGGTGCTATAAAGTTTGCACAACCTGACTTAATCACTCAGAAACCAACTGGACCATAAGAGATGACTAAAGCATTTTTAGCATCATTTAGAGCTGAAGTTTGAGTTTGACTGCAGTTAATAAGACGAGATGCTCCCTGACTTTTTAACTGCTCCAGAGGGAGAAACAATCCCAGTGTCTGCATCAGTGCTTCAATTTCCAATCCCAAAATAAGACTGATTCACATCCACCAGGTCGCCATGACCTACTTAGGGTCGGAGCGACGCTTCGTTGTGTTGTAAGCAAATGCAAATATAATATAGAAGTGCTTTTGCAATATGCTATATTAAATTTAGCAGCGCACAGGGTCGAAGCCTTTTTTTTTTGATATATCAAAAATCCATTCCTCCTAACAGGTTGCCAGTGACCCGCTTGATGTAGAGCCTGTAAAGTCTGTGTCCCTTAAGGCGTCGCCACAGCTGAAGTTTGTACTATGAAGCAGGATCTTATCCGGATAACCTCAGGATCAATCCTGGGTTTTCTGCACTAGGAAGGTCACTTCTTACAGATTAAAGATCAACAGGTATGAAATCACTTTTATATTTAATCTTTACTCTCACACAGCGGGAGCAGGTTACGCTCAGCGTTTATGTTTAAAATCACGCTTTATGTATCATATAGATTGTTAAGCCATAATTTACTAACAATCAGTGAATGAAGGGCAAACTGTACCACTGTCGATTGCCAACAGGTAAATAACAAACAAATGTTTTTTATATGTGATTCTAATCTGCGTTTAAGTCTCTTTTACCCGGTTGGAACTACAGCTACTAGAAGACAGAACAAAAACCTGTTCAATGTAATTCATTTCACTTTGATCTGCTGACAAACTGAAGCAGTTTCCATCACAGGGAGCAGTTACTGTAGACAGAAGAAAGTCTTTTTTTTTCTTTAGATTGGTTAGGCGCTGCCAAGCCCACTCCTCTCATGTGAATATGCAGAGTAGATGACCAGTTTAAGCATTTTAAAAATGCAATTCATAGCTTGGGAGGAGAACATGTGGAGCCGCTAAAGCCTGGCAGTGGTGGGATTCGAACCCACGCCCCCAAAGAGACTGGAGCCTTAATCCAGCGCTTTAGACCACTCGGCCACACTACCAGTGATTTCCACTTAATTTCCATCCATGGGTTGGTTAAACCTCAACGAGAAAGCTCATATCCAGGTGTCCAGAAGTTTTTTATTAGTTTTTATTTACACCTTCACGTGGGATTTAGCATATCTAAAAAAGTCTAATAACAGCCCAAAAGGTCTGTCAGTGGTAACAGCTGACTATTTCTGAAACTATGCTTGCAGCTAAAATTCAGTCTAACCCCAAAAATAACAAAACCAAGCCAGGACCCACAAACAGGATCCAAAAAACAAAGAAAGACCCAAACAAGGATTCGAAACTCAGACAGCAGGAAAATCCCCACATAAAGACAGAGAAGCAGCGAAGGACAAAACCAAATCAAAGCTCAAGTTAGCAGAAAACCAAACACTTGAAATCATCACCAAACCCAGAGACTAAAGCAATAAGCGTTATTTTTCCTGTAAATGCTCTTCTTGAACTCACAAATACAGCAGGTGGACTGTGGTGAATTGTAAAATATCTCTTCCTAAATGCACTCGCTGTAAGTGATGTAATGTAATGCAGTAACTCTAACGGCAAAGCAAAACAAAGCCTGTGTAAGAATTTCATCAGTGGAGTAAAACAGACCCAAGCTCACTGAATACTGCCACAAATAACTGTCAGCATCATCATCTGTTCCCCACATAAAGTTCAACAATCGCAGCTGCTCGACTCACCTTTGCCTTTGCACCTCCTCCTCCTCTTCCTCTTAGACTTTCCTTTCAGGTCACAGTCTGACCGCTGCATGTTTCTGCTGCAGGTCCCCGGTGCCATTCAGGAGATGTTTTTTCCTCTGTTATTATACTAGTTTGTCCTTCTGCTGCTTCTTCTCTTCTGCTGGTCTGAAACAAACGAATCAGAGTGCAGCTCTGCAGCGGGAAGCCCTGCACAGTGACTGACTTCTCTCTCCCGCTGCCGGCTTTAGGAGGCGGGCGACTGCTGAGGTTGTGACATCACGAGGAGAGAAAGGGCTGTGATTCAGCATCACTGAGTTGGGTGGCATCAGCTGGTGGTCAGTGGCACATTTTGTAAATCATACATTGATGTTAGGGGAGAAAACAGAGGAATATGAGTGTTTCTGAGAAAGATGGAGAACATTTGAAGCATGTGGTCAGAAAGTTATCATTTTCACCAACTAACCTATCATGCATGTCGTTGGACTGTGGAAAGAGAGCAGAGAAACCAGCTGTTTGAGGACTGAACATCACGTGAGCTGCTCTGCTGCACTGAACTGTTCCACATATACTCTGACTGAGAGCACGTGAGAATGTGGTCAGACTGGACATCAGCCCGTCTCTAACCTGTGTGATGTCAGACTGAGCCAACGTGAGAGGAGCATCTAGTCCAAACAATGTGCTGCTTTTGAGTTTACACGTCCCACATGCTCTATCCAGACGGCTCCTACACGAATGCCGAAGCAGACTCCCTCCTGCTGTGTGCTTCATATGAGAAAACAACAATTTTTGAAACTATGCAGACGTGACGCCCCTGAAATTTTCTGGAGTGTGAAAACAGTTTGTTTAAGTAATTTAAGACTGATGAAAATCTGCAGATTGCTGGTGAATTTCTTGGAGTAGCTCCTTGATGTCAGTGGTCCAGCTCTGGACCCAGGTCTGATACTGTGCCAGCTTTTAGACACAAATGGGTTTTTTTTTTTTAGGGGGGAATGCATGAAACCACTTCTACATGTAGGTGTAAAGGAAGTCATAAAACCCCAATAGTTTCTGAGCTAGTCCCATGGTTACAGCGCTAAAACATGTTAAATCTCTGGCTCTAAATAAACTATCAGTCTCAGATTTGTAAAATAGTTTACTCAAAAATGTTCATTTTCATAGCATTAATAAAAATGATAAATTAATAATAAGCACATACTATAAAATACAAGAGAACACATGAAATGCCTAAAACAGACCGACCAATGCACAGAACTCTGCAGTGGCCACACATAAATATGGACTGTGCTGCACACGTGACAGTTGTGCATACTGCATGCATGCAACAATATAACACTTATGACACACTCGCACATATTAAACATTAAAGCTTGAAATGTAGGTTAGCGAGCTGCTCCCGCTGTGTTGTTTCAGAAACAGCAGGAGACAAACTGAACTTCTCGTCGTGCTACACTTTTATCTGCTTTGTGGCTCCTGCTTGAGGTCCGCAGGCTTCAAAACCAACCCTATGGAAGTGAGAACGAGGCAGAGGATGAAAGATTTTCATGTATGCATAAACTCTATCCTAATTAAAGGGGGGGAAAAAGGCAAAGAGACAAGGTGTATTTACAATGCTGTGCTGTCTAAAAGATGACAGAGGAGACCTGCCAACGCTGAATTCAAAGCACCGTCTGTATTTTTTATGAGCAGGTTCAGAGGAGCACTTTAAACCCAAATGGAAAAGGATCAAGTGTTAAAACGTTCACGTTCAAACATGTGAAACAATCTCTGGTTCGAGATCGGGAGGTGACACTAAGCAGGAAGGCGTCCTGTGTGAAAATCTGTGATATATCAAATACATTAAGCTGCCAAAGGTATTCACACTCCCGTCCAAATCATCAAATCCAGGTGTATAAAATCAAGCCCCCGGACATGCAGACTGCTCCTACTAACATTTGTGAAAGAACGGGTCGCTCTCAGGAGCTCAGAGGATTACAGCGTGGTACCGTGATAGGACGTCTGTGCAACAAGTCCAGCCATGAAATTTCCTCACTTCTAAATGGTCCACAATCAGCTGTTATCAGCATTATAACAAAGTGGAAGTGACTGGGAACCACTGCAAACCCCCCGTAATACTAACATATGCTCAGAAATACATTTCTATTCATAATGATGAATCTAAAAAGACATTTGAAGCTTTCTGCTCTAATTGAAACTCTTTTGCATCATAATGTCTCATTTGCATAATCCCCTCTCATTTCCTGTCCTTTCAACCTTACTTTCAATTAACAATGGCTGTATAATCCCCGTCAATCACTTCCTCAAACTGATAATCTGACTGTGTTACATCTGCATCTACTCATCCCCTCTGCTTTGCTCCTCACCTTCACTTAGCTCTTGCTGCTATCACACTTCATCATTTCAGCTCTCCTCTATAACCAGGTGTTCTTCCTCTTTGTTTATCGCCACGTGTCGAGCTTCTGGGATTCATATTTTCTGTAGCGTTCACCTTGCTGACTCCCGAAGCTCCACTGCTGTGTTTTTATACGACTGTGTACAGTTTCTTCCATCACTGTGGCTCAGCAGGAGAGGAGGAATGGACCGAAAGCAGCTGTAAGACTCTCGGTTATTTGAAGGGTTTCTCTCATTTGTATGTAGAAAAGTTGGCGTGACATGACTCACAATCAAATACATTTATGTACTATATGAATGCTGCATTTTCAAACTGATATGTCTGCTTAAAATTTCCCTGTAGTTCCCAGGATCCAGCTTCTTTAAGCACGATCCTGGGAATCCCTTAACCAGGAAGGAAACTCAGGACTTTAAAGCACATATAAACAGTGTTGGGGAGTAACAGAATACATGTACCGCCGTTACGTATTTAAAATACAAAATATGAGTAACTGTATTCCGTTACAGTTACCGTTTAAAAAGGTGGTATTTAGAATACAGTTACTTTGTTGAAATAAATGGATTACACGGCGGTACTTCCCTGTTTCATATTGACGCGAGTCAGGCCTGTTTGGGTTTTGTTTGACAGCTACGTTCTGTTGTTCCAGGCGGCAGCGTTACGGTTGCCATGGTTACAGGGTGACGCTCTCGTTCTGCGTGTTTCCTGGGTGAGAGAGCGGCTTTTTGTTGTTGTGCTAAGCTAATAGGCAGAATGCTACAGGTATAGCGCTAAAGAATGTAGCATCATGGGCAGTGTAGTCCGTGCTGCAGGGAGAATGGACTGCCATACACGTTATGTGTCTGTGAGCGAGGGAGGGAGAAAAAGGAAAAGTACGAGCTGTCATCGAGCAAAAACGGGAGCTGGAAGCATGTAAATATAATAATAACCACTGCAGCCAAGAAGAGAGCCTGACGAGCCCAGTTGTAAGTAAGCTATTAAGACTCGACTGTACACCGTGTTCGTGTTTTCCTCCGAAACAATAAGTTCTGTTGGAGCAGCCTTTCAACGCCTCTCTCTGTCTCTCGCTAGCAAAGTTGACCCAGACAACAAAGTAAAGCTAGTTTTCGGCTACGAGCCCGACACAGAACCCACCGTATTAGCCAGAGGTCTCTTTACCACGTAACAGTAATAAATCACAGCAATAGTACATTCATGTAGTTGTAAACAGCATGATAATATATTAAGTAATCCAAAGTATTCAGAATACGTTACTCTCATTGAGTAACGTAATGGAATACGTTACAGAATACATTTTGGGGCATGTATTCTGTATTCTGTAATGGAATACATTTTAAAAGTAACCTTCCCAACACTGCATATAAAAATCCAGCTTACGAACCAAAAGGGGGCATTGTTAAAGGATACATTTGTACTCTACCTTCTCATCCAAATATAGTAACTTCTGTCTTGAAGCAACATGTTGGCAGCCCAAACTCCAAAGCTGAGGCTTCAAAGTTAGTTAAATTTAAAATAAATGGATGACGTCACAGTGTCAATCACAGTCCATCTTTAAACTGTCAGCGGATCAGAACCGCCATGAAATGCCTCTGGGACCATATTTAAGCATTTACTTTGAAGTATTACTGAATCTCAACTTATTTTAAGTGGTCACATAAAACATTGCTGATATAAAGTCAACAGTCAAATGTGAATTTTTTCAAAGGAAATTTTACTGACTTTGCCCCAGAACATGATTTTGAAATGCTTTTTACTCCGTGACGCCCGCAGCATCTGACAGACATGGAACTGGTAACGCTGCAGTTGTAACTTCATTCTGGGATCTTTTGTGTTTGGGTGACATGAATCCCATAAGCACTGGAAAGCTGTAATAACATTTCTTTAAAGTTTCTGCTTTAAAGGATGCTAATGATGCTCTGTGTCACCCGTGACAGTTTTAAAGAGGTTAAATCAGCCAGATTTGCACATCAAAAGACAATCAGGCGATCAATATGTAAGATTTATTCAAATTTATGGTTGTGAGATCTTCTTGAGCGTCATCAATCCATCATTTTTCATCGCTATTTTCTCTTTCTTAGCAAGAGATAATATATAACGCTCTTTGGGGACCAGCCTAGCTGTCAGTGCTTCCAGTCTTTATGCAGACTATAAATTCTGCATTCTGACACGGGAGCTGGAAATAAAGACAAACCCCCCTCAAAAAAACAGAATAACAAAGTTTATTTTCACACTAATGATCCCACGAGGCTGACTTACGCAAAGTGGTTGTCACGCTTCATCTAAAGAGACCTGGTATTCAGACAGGGGAAAGGCAGGTGGGTGGAAAACAAGATGAAAACTGTAACAAGGCCTCAAGCGCAGAATGCAGCAGGTTTGTCTAAAGAAAAAAAATGAGAGAAAGAGAATAATAATAATAATAATAATAATAATTCAGTATCTAGGACTCTAATTGGAGGAAACAACAATGGACAATGGAAAAAGGAGAGACTGAGGGAGTCAGTCAGCAGTAACTACATGTTACTCATTAGAGTTTAAAAATGTTTAAAAACATTTAAAAACTTTAGTGATAGAAAGTAATTTGTTACATTACCTGAAGCTAAGTCCATTGTTTAGATACAGTCTATCCTTCCTTAATGCTGCTTGTTGTGTTTCATAGTGATGAGCAGCACGAGTGCTTCCTACAAATTTAATAAAATACATATTCAATCCTTCCTTTGTTTTCTTGTTTCTCTACCTCTCCTTCTATTGTTCTTCCTTTCTTCCTTTTTGTCTTGTTTCTTCCCTTCATTCATTCCCTACGGTCTTCCTAACTTTCCTCCTTTTCCTTCTCTATAAAATTTCTTCTTTCCTTCCTTCCTTTTTAGTCTTGTTTCTTCCCTTTCCTTCATTCATTCCCTACGGTCTTCCTAACTTTCCTCCTTTTCCTTCTCTATAAAATTTCTTCTTTCCTTCCTTCCTTCCTTTTTGTCTTGTTTCTTCCCTTTCCTTCATTCATTCCCTACGGTCTTCCTAACTTTCCTCCTTTTCCTTCTCTATAAAATTTCTTCTTTCCTTCCTTCCTTTTTAGTCTTGCTTCTTCCTTTTCTTTCCCCTTAATCCGTCTCTATACCCTTCAGGTTCCTTTATTTCTGCCTTTCGTACCATACTTACTTCTGTCTATAATTTCTTCTACTCTTGCTTTTCTATTCTTTTCTTTCTATCAGTTTTCCTTCCATTTGTCCTTCCTTCCTGCCTTTTAAAAATTATTCCTTCCTTTCTTCAACCCCATTCTCTCTCCCTTTTTAGTCATTTACACTGTGTGTGCGTGTGTGTGCGTGTTTGCATGCGTATCAATAAAACAGTAATTAATGCAAAGCAACAAGAATCCAACAATGACCACAGTCACTGAAGAATCCCACGTTAAGAAGCTTTAAACTGAATTAAACAGCACGTTTAAAACTGTGGAGAATTAAATCCAGGTTAAAGCCAGACAAAGAAACTGAGGACTGTGAAGCATAAATATGCTAATTCTATAACACGGGATGTTTCCAGGTGACACAACAATACACCTCCGTTTATCCCGTACATGCTGCTGCAGCTCTCCACAGAGGAACGCTGAGATGGATCTAATGTACAGAGTAATGCTTGGCCCGAGGAGAACACGGGGAAGCTGCTGTGTCCTATTTGCGGCGATGTCGAGCTCATTTTGGAGAGCACCTCATTCTGCCTGCCCTGTGGGATCTTAGCCACAGGCTGGAATACAGTGCAATCTATCTGTTTTTCATCAGACGCAGTAATAGCCTCTCTGTTGTGTCTGCGTGATGCTAAAGTCTCACATCCACTTTATCTCATCTTATCAGATTGGATGTCGGGAAACGGCAGGAGGAGAAGCTGTACACGTTATCATTTCTTGCCATATTATAATATTTTGTTGCACACAGCAGAAAGCTGCAGGATCTTCTCTGAGGCGCATGTGTGTATACACTTCATAATGTTGCTTCCTGCTCTCCCTCACCAACATGGGATCAAATTTGCTGCTACGTGCTCAACTTCATCTCGAAACTGCAGAAAAGTTAATCAGTTTGAGATGAATAAAATAAACTCTTGAGAAGTTTTGTAAAAATTAATGCTCCAAGGGTACTCCAATCCATCTGATGCCTCTGGTGTCATCTCGCCTTCAGGGGAGAACTTCTGGAAACCACTTAAAGCCCAAACCAAACATCTGAAGAAGCTGTAACATAAAAAAAGAAAATACTCGGATAATAAAATAGCAGACTCATAGCCCGCTCACATCAGTATGCAAAACTCCCAGCTGCACATTTAGTTTTGCATAAAGACTGGAAGCTCTGCGGGAGGACAGCTAGCTCGGCCCCCCCAAGAGTCTTATTGACTAATTCCTGGCAAGAAAGGGAATAAATGTATTTCTAAAAATGGGAAACAGCTCCTTTAAAGTCAGAGTTATGGCTGATGGTGTCAATAATTTATGAGTCTGTTTAGTGTGAAGTTGAATATATCTTTCATATTGATCATCTCGTTTCCTTTTTGTGCAAAACTGTCCAATAATCTTTAAAGCTGCTTTATGTGGCTTTTTAGCCACCAGGGGGCAGAATAACAGCAAAGCTGAAAAACACAATGCAGCTTCCTTCTTTCCTTCCTTCTGTCCTGTATTTGTTCCTTTTTTTCCTCAACTACAATTATCTATCATTTTGCCTTTGTCCTTCCTTTTTTTCTTCTCTATATTTATCCTACGTTCTGTCTTCTTCCTTCTTTCATTGTTTTTATATCCTTCCTTCTTTTAGCCTTCCTTTGTTCTTTTCTTACTTCTATCCTTCCTTCTTTCCTTTTTTTGCTAATCTTTTTATTTATTGGTTTCCCTTCTCCTTTCCTAGTCAGCTACATTGTTTTTTATGTGATGCATGTGTGCCTGCATCTTTAGGTGTGTGTGTGTCAGTTTTATTGTTTTAGAGAGCGACGGCGTGAAGTCAGCCACCCTGGACACACTTGAGTGAACTGGCGGGGAGTTTCATTACGCTGTGAAATAACGATCACACCGTGATTAAGTTGATTAGATTTCATGAATATTTGAAAGGCAAACTAAATTGCTGATTAAATATTTACTGGTGGTTTCCTCGCTGACAGACTGGGAGATCATATCACATCTCCCTAACGGCCTACTGTACAGCTTCAGCGCTACAGCAGCATCGGATAACTGTATGTTAATCAGGTACGTGCTTGTTTGTTTAACTGAAGTTTATTTTTAGGTTTGCAGCTGATTATTTTATCTAGTCTGCGTGTATGAAGTAGGACTGTGACCAAAATGCTTTAATTGTTTTTATTTAAACTTTTTTTCTCGTGTTTGGTCCTCTTCACTCATGCTTCTACTTTACAGCAGTCACCCCCAACATTCAAACCACCTTTTGGTCTGAGGACTTTGGCAGTGGATCCTTTGGGAGCTGCTCGTCCTGGTCTGGGGGCGTCCCTGGATCAGGTTTATTCTGGTGGTCAGACTGAAGTTGCTGTAGTGCTGATGCTGCCAGGAGAAGCTGCTGCTGTTGGGGAGTGCAGGTGTAATGAATTGATCGATCAGGAGGAATCCCAGGACTCAGCAGAAGACTGCAGATAATCAGCACATGTTCATTAGTTACTTACAGACACAATCAACACTGGCACAAACTTAAACATGAACAAACTCTTCTCATGCAGTTACTATCTTATAAAAGGACCAACATCAAGGTTTGAAGTTCACGTCATAAAACTCAAACATAATCTGAAACTGGCTGCTGCACAAAACAGTTTCTCTGTAGTTTTTGCTGGTTTTAGAAATGTAGTTTTAACAAATCTTTAAACTTTAGTACTCTGACATACTGAATGTTTTGCACCCTTTAAGCTACATGAGCTGAGCTCACTCTAACATTATGCACATGTTATTATCTGCTCCTAAGATTAAACAAATAATAAATAAAGGTAACTCATCCCACGCATAGTTCCAGTTATTGTAACCTCAGTCACAATAAACAAGTGCTTCTGAGAAAACAAACTTTTATTTTTTATTTTTACAAAGTTTTTGTTTTATTTTTATGGGAAAAAGTAGCTTTTATTGGCTTATTTCTGAAACCTGATGGTCTTTTTGCCCTTCGAGAACCAAACTGAGGGATTTTTTTCACAGAGTAACTTTGTTTTTTCATATTGTGAGAAAAAAAACAACAGCAATCATAATTACCAGAGGAACCTTTGCAAGCTCGGGGGAGGATATGAAGACTGTTAACAAAAGAGCCTGGGTTCAAATCCAGGATCCAGATGGCTTTAGCAGATTCTAATGTGATTCCAAACACGCCTGAGTTCCCGGGTTCAGTGTATATGTTTGCAGTGCTAAACAGGTTAATTGGCTGCAGTCGTCATGCTGCTGTTTATACAGCTGAAACGGACTCTACTCATATGAAAAGCCATGGATAAAGGTGAACGCTTTAAAGTGAGCTTATTTATTTTTCCTGGTGCTCATATATTTACTGATAGAAACCCACAGCTGGGTCACCGAAGCTTCTTAAAGAGAGGATTTTTAAAGCCTCGCTGTCACCTGCAGTGTCTGGTCTGTAAAAAGGGTTGCAGTAAAAATATGGGAATACACACAAGTATAAAACTCACAACATTAACATCATTACAGACTAACAGAACATGCAGCTATCAGTCTCGCGTGACATAATAAACCTTGTAAAGCCAAGTGCATCATATTTGACACACAAGTATCACCTGTGTGATGCTCTATTTTCAAAAACCAGCATGCCTCATTGTGAGTTAGCTGCTTTAGGGAAGCAAAGAGCACAGGCGGCACCAAGTGGCAGCAAGAGGAAACTGCGTGAGCTTTATAGACTCAGCTCAGATGTCATGATTAACAGAAACATGTACGTGGATACATCTGAATATTAAAAATAAACAAGTAATAAATAAATAAATAAATATGTTCCAGGTGTTCCTGATGTGTCTCAGGTGTCATTTTCGTCTTATGATCTCATAACATGAAAACCTGTCGCTTCAAACAGTCTTAGCGGGCCTGTTTTTGAGTAAACATTTTACTGGAATCTACTTGTATGGGGAGAAACTTGAGAACAGATTTTTTTCTACCGATATTTGTTGATATGAACAGAAACTGATGCCGATGAACATATAAGCTTTGTGTTACAACCCCTTTGTGTTGAAAACAGACTATAGACAGAGGCTCCATGGTGTAGTGGTTAATACATTTTACTGATCCCTGGTTTGATTCCAGGAGGAGACAGAAATCCTCCCGCGGGCATCACAAGCTGTAGTGGGCTCCTAATGCTGGTCTCAGCCTTGGATAAATGAGAGGGTTGTGTCAGGAAAGGCATCCTGCATAAAATCTGTGCTAAATCAAACACGTAGATCCATCTGCCATTGAACCTCCTTTGAAAACCTGTATTTACTTTTAAGAGAATAGTGTTACATATTTTTTAATATTAATTTTATTTTCTCTCTAATTGTAATTTAAGATGTTTGTAGTGCAGCTAAAACCAGACAAGTGTAGCATGACAGACATTCACTTTGACTACACAAACATTATGTAGGATCAGTGTTGGGGAGTAACGGAATACATGTACCGCCGTTACGTATTTAATATACAAAATATGAGTAACTGTATTCCGTTACAGTTACCGTTTAAAAAGGTGGTATTTAGAATACAGTTACTTTGTTGAAATAAATGGATTACACAGCGGTACTTCCCTGTTTCATATTGTGGCGGGTCAGGACTGTTTGGGTTTTGTTTGACAGCTACGTTCTGTTGTTCCAGGCAGCAGCGTTACGGTTGCCATGGTTACAGGGTGACGCTCTCTCTCTCTGCGTGTTTCCTGGGTGAGAGAGGCCTTTTTGTTGTTGTGCTAAGCTAATAGGCAGAATGCTACCGGTATAGCTCTAAAGAATGTAGCATCATAGGCAGTGTAGTCCGTGCTGCAGGGAGAATGGACTGCCATACCCGTTATGTGTCTGTGAGCGAGGGAGGGAGAAAAAGGAAAAGTACGAGCTGTCATCGAGCAAAAACGGGAGCTGGAAGCATGTAAATATAATAATAACCACTGCAGCCAAGAAGAGTGCCTGACGAGCCCAGTTGTAAGTAAGCTATTAAGACTCGACTGTACGTGTTCGTGTTTTCCTCTGAAACAATAAGTTCTGTTGGAGCAGCCTTTCAACGCCTCTCTCTTTCTCTGGCAAGCGAAGTTGACCCAGACAACAAAGTAAAGCTAGTTTTTGGCTACGAGTCCGACACAGAACCCGACATATTAGCCAGAGGTCCCTTTACTACGGTTCGGAGCCGCGGACCTTAAGTAACAGTAATAAATCACAGCAATAGTACATTCATGTAGTTGTAAACAGCATGATAATATATTAAGTAATCCAAAGTATTCAGAATACGTTACTCTCATTGAGTAACGTAACGTTACAGAATACATTTTGGGGCATGTATTCTGTAATCTGTAATGGAATACATTTTAAAAGTAACCTTCCCAACACTGTGTAGGATTGGGTTATGGACAACAGGTATTGATTAATAAAACACTGGACATGAATAACTTGAGCTTATTAAATAATACTATGCTACAGTATATTTCTAACTAAGCAGACAGCTCATTTTAGTTCTCCTGATAATACTTTCTTTAAAGATATAACACTGTTTGGAGTCAACTTGACAAAAAGGCAGATTTGAAATGCGACGAGTTCAGAGGTCAAATGTGATGTTTGGATGCAAACTATAATGTGATGCTTAGTATAATTTCCTAAATGTTCCCAATACAAACAACAGCAGTAGAATTTTAAGCATAGTTTTAAATATAACAAACATTTTATGAAAGGCTGACAATATTTGAGGAGAGGTCAGAGGTCAGATGGGATCTTTATATGGTATTTTATTGCTTGGCAATACACAGCACATTTGTAAGAGTCATAATTTCTAAGTTATAAAGCTGTTTGTCAAAATCTGGCCAATAAATCTTTGAGTCAACATGTGAGACAAATTCTCGTGGATTGTTGCCATGACGCCACGCTACACCCCTACAACGTCATCGGAATTCATTCAATGGTTTGTGAGCTATTGTGTTTACAGACAGAATTAAATGCATGTAAACAAAAACATAACCATCGTGGTAACAATAACAGTGTCATGGTCTCCGTGGGTTCATGGCTGTTTTTCAGTCCACATGCTTGTTTTGTTATTGTTTCTCTCTCCTTCCTCTCCTCTGTCTGCCTGGGCGGAGCTCATCTTGGCCCACACACCTGCTTAATCAACCACCTGCCGCTGATCTGCCTGATTTCCTGAGCCAGTATTTAAAATATTGGCTCAGTGCTATTCTTCACTGCGTCATTGAAAAACCTCAGCTAGTAAAACCTCTGTAAATCTCTGACTTGTGGAAAAGACTGACCTGTTCCTGAGTTTTGACTTTCATTCTACAAGCTGAGTCCGTTGCGTCCCCGTGACAAACAGACTACACACTGAAAGCTCACCTAAACTTCACAGCCTCTTCTATAGGACAGCATAATGCTCAACTATATTTTCTCTTGATTCTTATGATTTTGTCTTGTATTATGGATGTGTGCCATGGTATGCACATTTTTAACTCCTACATCTGTGGAGGAACTTTGAATTTCAAAAATCCAGTGTGAGCCTCACCAGACAGTAAAGTGTCAAGTATTTGCTACATGTAGGTACTTTTAAAATGTCAACACACTCAAAGAAGAGTCAAATAAATACGGACGGTGAGTGAAGACATAGCTAATTATTTAAAAAACACATTAAAAAAATAACTTTTTCAAACCTGTTTGTAGATTGAATGTCAATTTTAAAAATTTGACTGTTTAGATGTTTAATCATTGACTCTAACAAAATAAAACCGTTCCAGTTGTATTTAGACTCAACAGTCTGAATGTTCAGCGCTGCAGCTCTCACTGAAATTAATTTCTCCCCTATCGCTCCTCACAGACTTTTTGATAAGATATCTTGCAGTGAGCAGCTGGTGCGTAACACGGATCTGATCAGAAGGATCTTAATTACAAAAAACAAAACTGAAAGTCACTCTTCTTTAAGTGACACATTTCATCCAATCACACCGACAAAGGAAACAGCACGTATAGTTTGTTCAGTTCACTGTGACTTTGTACCCACAAATAAATAAATAAAACTTCTTCTTCTGGAAAGCAGCTTAAATGATTTACTGATTTACTCCACTGCGCACAAGTCTTGACGTTCATCCTGCTTTTAAGCAGCTGTTTGTGAAAAATGATCCGACATGGTAAAAGATAATGTTGCTCCAATGGCCACTCGAGCCAAACTGAGTCAATCCTCACAGATTCTCATGTTAAAATATCCAACTTTACACCAGATACACCTTGCTATGAAGACCTATTTTGGGCTCTAACAATATCTGACAATTAGACTTGACGGTTTGTGTGTTTATTAAACAGCTGAATGAGGCTCTCTCAGCTGAGTATTCAGTTATGGCTTTTTTTGGTCATTTTTCTGTATAAAGTTACTCTGCTGGAAGAAAAAAGAAAAGAATTCAAAAGTACCCCCTCAGTGGAAATTTTGACTTAAAATGCCATCACTATCATTATTTTAATTTCTCATGGAAGGAAAAAAGCATCTTGTTTATTGTTTCTGAAATCATAAGAGGTTAAAGTTTGATTATAAAGATGCATTGTTGGCTCGTCCATCCGCCCTGACCTCCTCTTTTTATCGACTTTGCTGTTCTACAACAACTACAAAGATGGTTGTGGTGTGTTTGGTTTCTTACTGTGAGAAACACCTTAATCCTCATTATGATTCACCTACATTCAGGAAACACAAGCTGGTGGAGCCCTCCAAGAAGCTCCAGGAGAACATCTGCTCTCGTCATGATGAGGTGATGAAGATGTTCTGCCGTACTGGATCAGCAGTGTATCTGTTATCTCTGCTCTGTGGATGAACATAAAGGCCACGACACAGTCTCAGCTGCAGCAGAAAGGACTGAGAGGCAGAGAGAGCTGGAGGTGAGTCGACAAAACATCCAGCAGAGAATCCAGGACAGAGAGAAAGATGTGAAGCTGCTTCAACAGGAGGTGGAGGCCATCAATCAGTCTGCTGATCAAACAGTGGAGCACAGTGAGAAGATCTTCACTGAGCTGATCCATCTCATCCAGAAAAGAAGCTCTGATGTGAAGCAGCAGATCAGATCCCAGCAGGAAACTGAAGTGAGTCGAGTCAAAGAGCTTCAGGAGAAGCTGGAGCAGGAGATCACTGAGCTGAAGAGGAAAGATGCTGAGCTGAAGCAGCTCTCACACACAGAGGATCACATCCAGTTTCTACACAACTACCCCTCACTGTCAGCACTCAGTGAGTCTATATGCTTTATTACAATCCACTCCTTTTGTCTGCAGCATTTTGACAGAGTGCAAAGGGCACTATCAGAGACCAGAGATATACTACAATCAATTCTAAGAGAGAAATGGACAAATATCTTAATGAAAATCACTAATGTGGATGGTTCACTACCAGAATCTGAGCCAAAGACCAGAGATGAATTCTTGAAATATTCATGTGAAATCACTAGGGGTGCAACGATACTCGTATCGATATTGAACCGTTGGATACGGTGCTTTCGGTTCGGTAGGCATATCGAACAATACAAAATTCTTAATTTATTTTATCAACTTTTCTTCTGATGATGCTCAGAGGATCTGCGTTCGACTACTCCGCCTAGGCTGCACTGTTGAGCGCAGATCCACTGAGTGCAGCGCAAGCTAGCAAGACAGAAGCTAAGGTCGTTGCAACATGGCAAATTGAACCTCCCCCACCCTCATTCAGATCTGGCCTTTGGAATTATTTTGGTCTTCATGTGACGTATGACCCTGAAGGTAAGCGCGTCATGGACTAAAGTAAAACAGTATGTCAGATGTGCCACGCAATGCTCAATTACATTGATGGGAACTAGTGCGTTAGCGCCGTCCAGCCCCATGCACGGGGCGATCTGCGGTAGCTCATTAACGGAGATTTGCCGTGTTGTGGCATTAACCTCATTTCAGATTAACGCTGACAGCACTAGTGGGAACACAACGAATATGACTGCACATTTACTCCGACATCATCCTAGTGCAAAGACAAGTGGAAGCAGACAAAAACAACAAGCACGCATGCTACAAACTTTACCCGAGTCATTTAGACAGCCGTTAGCACATGATTCTTCTTATGGGGACCTGATATGTTTAATATGCTGCTGAGAAATTGAATATAGCCCAGAAGAAGCGTATAGTATAGCTTTTATTTTGGAAAGAGACATTTCTCTGTAATAAACTCTCTTTTCCAAAGATGAGTGATTTCTCAATCAGATAGATTTATTTTTTTTATTACTTTGTTGTTTCAGCAACATTAAATTTAAAAACTGTACTTTTGAGTTAAAATATATATTTATAATTTTAATAAATGACAAATTAAAAAGGCATGAACATTTTTTTGTATCGAAAAAATATCCAACCGTGAATTTTGAGTTGCACCCCTAGAAATCACACTGGATCCAAACACAGCAAACAAATATGTGTTACTATCAGAAAAAAAACAGAAAAGCGACATTCATGACGGTAATACAATGTTATCCTAATCATCCGGACAGATGTACTGCTAGAGGTCAGGTTCTGAGTAGAGAGAGTCTGACGGACGTTGTTACTGGGAGGTGGAGAAAGATTCAGGGGGTGCTTTAGTGGTGGTGGCATACAAAGATAAAAACACTGAAAACAAATTTGGAGAAAATGACAAGTCGTGGGCTTTGGGATTTTATAAACATCGTTATAATTTCAAACATATATTACCACTCCTGTCTCAGGTCCTCGTTCCTCCAGAGTAGGAGTGTACCTGGATCACAGAGCAGGTATTTTGTCCTTCTACAGCGTCTCTGAAACCATGACTCTCCTCCACAGAGTCCAGACCACATTCACTCAGCCGCTCTATGCTGGACTTCAGCTTAATAGTCCCATAGGACTATAACTATGAAGGACTATGAAACACATACAGACTTCATGATGTTTGGCTAATATTTTTATTGTGAATATTAATCATGAGGGTAATTTTAAATGTGTTAAATATTAATAATAATGTGAAAAATGTGATTAATTTAAATGCAGGTTTCTGTATTTGTTGTTTTCATATTAACCACCAGAGGTCGCTGCGTTCTTGTGCTCTTTTCTCAAGCTCAGGTCACTTACCTTCATATCCCAAAAGTATATGGGCACCCTTTGTAAACTTTTAAATGGTGTCTGGTTTTTTTTTTACAGTTTGTTTTTCATTAGTTGTCAATATTTTGTTTTTATTCTAGCTGGATTTTAATTCAGTTAGTTTCCAGAGATAAGTTTTTTTTGGCTATTTGTTTCTATGAGTTTCTATTTTGAGAATGTTTAATTTTCAAACTACACTTGACTGAGATGTAGACATCACACGCTCAATAAACACATGTACAAATTCCTCATTTTGCTTGATATTTTAGCAAATTTAATAAAAAAAAATAAAAGATTTTACTTTATTGTGTTTTTTGTAAGTTATTATAGTTTTTGTTTTCAAATGTTTCTTCATGCTACTGAACTTAAATAATCTTGTCTTTTGCAAACTCTTGTGGAAGCCCCTATACAGTGTTTACTTGATAGTGTTCATGCCAGCAAAGCTGGGTCCATAAAGACAATCTGCATGATAATTGTAACTTAATCTTTCATCTTTGCGATGAACTGAAACAATGATTGTGGACGTGTTGTTGCACAAAATCAGTGTTGGACTTCTCTAAGGTCTCATCTGGCTAAATGGGTGTAAATGCCTGCTCCCATGCTCAGTGTCTGCATCTCATTTTTTTGGGTTGTTTTTGAATTTGGATGCCTGATAATAATATTTGTGGTTTTTATATGTTTTTTCTTATGTATCTACCAGAGATGGGCAGTAAGGCGTTACAAGTAACGCGTTACTGTTACTGTAATCCGACTGCATTTTTTAAGTAATGAGTAAAGTAAGGGATTACTATTGCAAAAAAGGTCATTAGATTACTGTTACTTTCCCGTAAGCACGCTGCGTTTGATTCCGTAAAAAGTGACAAAAACATTAGCGTCTGCTGTTCACTGCGTGGGAAGCAAACTTCTTTTTACAGCGAAAAAAACCCCTAAACATCTGAGCAAGCACCGACAGTACGCTGCCACGGGACTGTGAAACTCCCAGATCCTTCCACTGACCTCTGCAACACACCTGCACCAGGGCAAACCTCCTGCCCCACTCCTGCTATACGGGTGAAAATAGAGCAACAGGACCGCTAGTCTTTGATTTTATTTATTTTCTGCTGTGTTTTACTTGCATCTGTTTGAAAGAGTGAGTGTAAACACAAAAAACTATTTTATTTTATATGCTGGAATGTGCAGAAAATAAGTTTAAATGTTAAACAAATTTCTTCCAGTCAGAGAATGTTGCATATAATTTAATGTTTGCTTCATGCATAAAGTTAAAAGACTAAAACTAATAAAACAAGACTTTTTCATTTGATTACATTTTATATGATGGATTAAAATAGAAAGATCTATTGCTTTATTACCTGTTCAGGTTGTAAATCATTTTTTAAATAAGTAACTAAGTAACTAATTACTTTTGAAAATAGGTAATCAGTAAAGTAACGGGATTACTTTTGGGGGAAGTAATCAGAATTAGTTACTGATTACTTTTTTCAAGTAACTTGACCAACACTGGTATCTACATACTTTAGGCAAAGCATTGCAGGTCTTCATTTAGCCCTCAGAGAAGTTTGAAACCACATTATGCTTATTATGCTGCATGATGTTTTAACTAAACAAATAAATAAATACTTATCATTAAGTGTATATTGTATATTTAACATGCAGTATGTGTTTTTGTATTCTAATATTTTTTTCACAATCTCATTGTTCTCACTTTTTTAGATTTTAATTTATATTTAACTTTTATCTAAACTCTTTGGCTATTTTATGATCTGGATAAAAATGTAAGATAAAAAGGCTTAATTTAATATTTATATATTGGTCACATACTCAAGTATTGGCCTCACTGACTGATACCTGTGGAAACTTGTTTCAGCCTCTGACCTAATAACTCGAAATTTCGTCTAACCTTTGCTTGGCTTTTTTACTCTCACACAGAGGGGGTGTTCTTTGCTCTTTACATCTGCTATCTTTGTCAAAGAGCTGAAAGATTTGAAACAGTTTAGCTTATCTTTTGATTTGACACTACAGTATGAATAAATAACAAACAAATAAACAAACTCGGGTGCATCGGCTACTGGCCAAACTGGTATTTTAAATACCTGCTATTCCTCAAATTGAATCTCCAAAGTTCCCTTGCTTTAATGAGCGATCGCCCCCTTTTTTCTGACGCTTTTATTTTATTTTGAAAACACTTTTCCGGTATTTTCTCCACTAATTTGCTACATGATGTTTTGGATGTGGAATATTTTAACATGGACGTTGCTTGAACGACTCTTCACTACCAGCCCTTGAGTTTTATTTAGTGGAAGTTGGACATGAAGGTCTGAATGATGTCTCATCTTTATCGTATGTCAGGTTAATGAAAGACAATGTCGATATTGTTATTGTTACGGGTTGTTAGCCGCTAGCTGTATGGCCGTTAGCCATGGTTCTTTTCAAAATAAAACATTTTAATCTTCCATACATTATATTGTAAACCCTACATTAAAAAGAACAACAACAACAAGCAAACAAACAGTAAAATTGTGATAATTCCGACGGCCTTTCTTCTAATTTGCTAATTTTGCTGTTAGGAATTTATTCTGTTTGTGTTAAGCAGACCGAATTTAATATTAAACATCGTAGATTCAGTCACATGTTCAAGAGTGATTATTTATAGAGGCACGTGAATATACACAGAAAACGTTTTTTAGATGTAATATACAGTTAATGGGATTCCGGTTTTTTGTTTTATTTATTTTTGCAATATTTGAAGCCGTGTGGAGATAATTGTGAAAACGTGCATTGGTCGGGAAAGTTACTGCAAGCTATATTATCTTAAATAGTCTAGAAAGCCCGAAATGACCATTACATTTCACAGTTATGATGTTGTGTGTCTTGCGAGTTTTGTCACTAAAATTGTAGCTTTTATTTTGAAGTGTTTCCTGGATGGAACCTGGTTGTTTTCAAAACAGCGACAGACAGCAGCCGAGCAGCACTGCAGTGAGCTGCAGCTCTGTCTCTGCTCGCTGTCTTTGGTTCTCCTCGACGACTTCTCCCCGTTTCCCTGATTTTTATTCGTTCATGTTCCTCCCCAGGAATTTGCACCGAAAGATAATCCCTAAATGCCAGCCCCCCTCGCCCGCTGGGAGGACAGCTGGTGCGGTGATAACATTGGAGTCGGGGTTGCCCTTGACTTGGGCAGGAGTTAGGAGGAGCAGGGGACGACGATCATGCAACCTGATGAAAGAAGTGACATTATTGCGGCTGTGTGATCTGCATCGGCAGGGCTGTCAGGGATGCTCTGTGAATTAATGTCATCCCTGCTCCCGACCCAGGAGCACCAGCGTCCTGCTGAAGCAAGCATCTGCAGGGAGCCCTGGCCCCGGAGCTCCGCTGGCCGAGCAGAGGAGGCCTGAGCGGTCTCCACCTCCGGATTATGGTGGATGGTGGCAGAAGGCAAGTGTGCATGACAAGATAAACAATCCCAGAGCTGTCTGCTGTCCTGCAGCAGAGATAAAGTAGAGGCTGTGAGCGTGCTTGTCATTGTTGCTTTTTTGGGTCTCTTTGTGGGAGTAGGTGATCCTATTAATAATAGATGTGATGGCCAGCAGCCCCTGAACTGTAAATGTGTTCTTTGACTGGGCCGGCTTGTTTTTTTTGAATCTCTAAAGAAAATTGACTGAAAATGATGGCCGACCACGAGGAAGCAGAGCTGTCCGAGTCCCTTCAGAAGGAGGATGGGTTTTCCAGCGAGGTGGAGGATCCAGGTACGAACTTCAAATCAAAAAGTTTGCCTGTTTTAAGCGAAGCTGCATCTCAGGAGAAAACCTTACTGGCGAGCTCAGTGCGGATGTCCATAACGGCCGAGGAGAGCACAGAGTTCATCCAGATCCCGCCCAACACTGAGTCATTCCAGGCCGAGTCCCCAACGAGAGCAAACTACCCGCCAAAGCCAGGGAAGTCGGCGCTGAATAGGCCGACCTCGTACATGGAGAACACGGAGATCCGAAGGAGTAAACACATGGCTAGGAGGAAGCCCCCGGGGTTTTTCGCAGCCAGGCTAGCTCAGATTCGTCTGCCCAGTCGGAAGCACCTTGGCGTCATCTTGCAGGACTCTCGCTGCTTCCTGTTCTGCATGTGCTACCTGACGTTCATCCAGTCGCTCATGGTGTCTGGCTACCTCAGCAGCGTCATCACCACCATAGAGAAAAGGTACAGCTTGAGGAGCTCAGAGTCCGGCCTGCTCGTCAGCTGTTTCGACATCGGGAGCCTCCTGGTGGTCGTCTTCATCAGCTACTTTGGTGGGCGGGGCCAGAGGCCTCGCTGGCTGGCAGTGGGGGGCATTTTCATCGCTGTGGGTGCTGCCCTATTCTCCTTACCTCATTTCATCTCCCCGCCCTACCAGATCCAGGAGGTCAACTCATCTTCGGCCAACGAGGGCCTGTGCATGAATAGCAATGCCAGCAGCAGGGATCGCGTTGACATCACTTCCTGTCCCAGAGACCAGGAGGGCAACGAGCACAACCTGTACGTCGCGCTGTTCGTCATCGCTCAGATCCTGGTTGGCATGGGGTCCACGCCCATCTACACGCTGGGGCCCACCTACCTGGACGACAATGTGAAGAAGGAGAATGCCTCGCTGTATCTAGGTAAGAGTTTGGGGGAATGTTTGGTTAGTTTTCCTGCCCACCTTAAATATGGAGAAGTTCTGCTGGGGTTTGTACATGCATCCACCACCAGCATGGAGGCCAGTAGCAGCACAGTGGTGAGTTGGGCATCACTGGCTCACAGCAAGACAGCGCTGTGACACTTTTGCATGTTGTGTTTGCATTTTGCTCTGGCAGATCTGACAAAACTACAGACACTATGAAAGATGGAAGTAGCCACCATGGTTACTAACCAGACGTCCACTGGTTTGTGAAGTCCCATTATGAAGCCTCAAGTTGAGCATCATTTCACTGTAAAAACGCCCACCTTTTCCCTACGAATGCACCCACGATTATCCTCTAGAGACTCTTAGAATGACTAAAATTTCCAAATTGGGCTTGATGTTTATTCAGTGAGTCCATAAACTCATCAGGACAGAGTTTAGAGAGGGCAGGTTGGAAGGTTGTTCTCCTATTAACTTCTATACAACTAGAAGTCCAGCTGTTGGCCCCTACTGGCTATTAAGAAGAACGCAGGTTTAAGTTTAAGGCACTTCCGCGCTGGCTTCACCTTTAAGATCCATGCTTTATACTGCCTGTGCTCACCACTCAGCAGCCGTACTGGCCCCGTCCAAAGTTTTAATCAAGTTTTAAATTAAGAAAGTCCATTTGAAATTATGTTAATTTTAAATAAATTAATAAAAAAATGTGAACAGAATGAATCTGGAGTTTTAGAGAAGTGTAAAATTAAAGGGAATTAAGGTACTAAAAGGCAAAATAATACTATTATTAGAAAACAGTAGTTTGTTTTATCTTAATCATCTGGTTTTAATAATAATTGGAAGCCAAAGTTAAACTTGAAATCAGGTTAAAAGCTTTGGTTGTCAACATTTTATACTTGTACTACACATGCAAAGCTACACACCATGACGGCTTCGTTCATGGCTGTGTGAAAGTTCAGTGACTTTGACTCCTCCCACAGGAGATCTGAACAGATATTACCATTAGAAAGACTGTAAGTACATTTACCTACATGTTTATTGTAAATGGTGTTCACCAGCAGTGCAATAACACAACTAGCCCACATGGTTTACTAGTTTGGCTGATGATTGGCTCTTCTTAGAGGCAGTGGTGGGACAACCGCCATCTGGAGCCATTATGGAGTCCTCCCAAAAACTTCTATTAGTGATTCTTTGAGTTCCATGTCTCTCTCTTATACAGTGTTTAGTCGAAGCACTTGAATCTCCATTGGGAACAAACTGAAAGCCAGAGAAAAACAACTCAATGCTTATGTTTTTATTTCGATGAGTGCCTGGATTTTTTTCTAGAGAAGAAAATGATGGAGTCACAATAGAAATGAAATACAATAAAACAGACAATAACTAACCTCACCTGATGAATGCTGGGAAAAACTGAAATTAGGGCTGTTCGATATAACGATATATATCGGATGACGATATAAAAACGTCTATCGTTTCATTTTACGCTATCGTTTGTTTCGTGGTGTCGCAAAATAAACTGTTTACGGCAATATTTTTTCACCGTTTTGATGGTCACTGTAGTGGCTATATTCATTTCTTAAAGTTCTCTCTTTATCTTATATTTAATATAACCACACTACGGACGGACAAGTGCCTGTTTTTATGCGTTGTGTTTAGCAACAACGACGGTAACAGCATCGCGTGTCCGCTTGTTTATGTTCCACGTAAACCTTTCACAATAAAGCTCAAGATCCTGTTGAGACTTTTCAAAATAAACTGAATCACGTGAAAGAGCAGATTATTTACGGATGAGAATTAAAAAAAAGACGCCAGGTGCTAAAAAATAAACCTTAGACTTAAACGTTAGAACAGGCTTTTCCCCGCAGCACGCCGTGTAATAAATACTCACAAAGAAAACGGCGGCTGTTACAACTTATGTCTAAAAATGTGTAGTTTCATGCATCGGTTAAAACACTCGACTCCAGCAACACTTCACGCAAGTCGAGCTGCCCGAGATTCACAGAATTTACAGTAAATGTTACATTTTTGTGATTTATATCGTTATCGGACGATAGAATTCTTATATTGGGATATGAGATTTTGGTCATATCGCACAGCCCTAACTGAAATGTCTAAATGCTTTGCAACCCTTTGTAAAGTTAAAAAAAAATAAAAATTATACATTGTTTATTGTGTGTTTTCTAATGGTTTAATACATTACTTACTGTGTGAAGAAACCTCCAAAAAACAAATGAAAATCCAATTTATATGACACAGAGAAAAGCTATGAGGTTTGTAAACACATCCGGTTTATTAAACTCAACGACTAAAAATGTTACAGTTTAGTTGATCTCAGCACTGCACTGAAAACCTAAAGCACAAGGTAGTTGACTTTAACAGATGCTACGACACAGACATATAATTAGTGTCAATTTTGCTTATTGCTCTTTGTTTATCTATAAAATGGTTAAAAGAGCGAGTAAGTAATATCCGTGCCGTGTCTTTTGTCCGAGCAAATGCCTAAAAGTTAGCAGAAGTTTACATTCATACACGATCAAGAAAAGTGATCGACTAAAGGATTAAATAGCCTGAAGAATGGCTGGTTACATGTTGGTTTGTTAGGTTATGTGTGTTTTATATGCTTCTTTTCCTCCAGTCATTACAATCCAGTGTAACAGCTGTGAATTCACTGTGGCTGCAGCTGCTTTGCCACACTGATGAAGGACTCTTAGAGCCTCTTTAAAACCTATAGCTGTGAAGCTTTTTTTTTTTTGGTGACGCAGTCATAAAATGAAAAAAGACATGCGGAGTGAAGAGATGTGCTACAGCAGATATTTTAGTGTTAAATACTGAGCTTTATTATAAAAAACTGAAGTTGTTGATCTTTGCCACGTCTTTCTTGTGAAAAGCAATCAGTCCTCCCACCTGACTCCCTCACAATGAGCTGATGTATTTTAAATTTAGAGTAACTTTATTTGTTAAATTTATGCAATTTTTAGTTTCATATTATGAGAACTTTATGAATTATGTTCCTTCACATGTGGTGAACCAACCATTTCCCTATATTTTTGAAACCCTCACAACTTTGTAAGTGTGGCAGAGAACCACAAAAAAACCCTTTTAAGCTAAAAGTAAAAAGAACTGTCAAAAACTGCAAGCAAATCAGTTTTATAGTCTAAATCCAAATTCATCTAAATCTCATGTTTGTTCAGATTTGATCAATATCGTGGGATAGATCATAGTTTCAACGTAGCTTCAACATAGTTTCAACGTAGCTTCAACGTAGCTTCAACATAGTTTCAACGTAGCTTCAACGTAGCTTCAACATAGTTTCAACATAGTTTCAACAGAGGAACAGACACAAGCTTTCATAGCCTGGATGTCAGATCTGTTTTCTGATATTTCACCAAAGAAAACTTAAAAAAGTTCAGTTTAGGTCAATTTTCCCAGCTTGTATCTGGTCAGAACCTTTGTGGCATCAGAAAGGTCTCTCCTTTTTGACATCAGGCTTATCTTCTAGTAATTTCTTCTATTATAACAGGCCATCAGTAGGACACGTAATCCCTGTTAACTACATTCACTTTGGGTTAGCCGACTGTAACTAGAGCTTTGATTTCAGATACTAGCTGAACAAAAAAAAATCATACCATTTGCTGAGTTTACTTTTTTCTTTTTAGAGGTTTCTTTATAACTCATTGGCCGTAGCTTATATTTAAAAAAGGCTTAAAACTACAAACTCCAAGGATGATGAAACATTGAGGCGGTGAAGAATAATAACAGTGTCTTCTAAGCTAGCCCGCTGGTTAGCTTAAGGTAATACAAAACATTGTTTGTGAGCCCTAGCTTAGAAAATGCTTATCACATGTTGAAGGTGTTTAATTATTATTTTTCTTTTTAAAGTGGTTTTAAATTTTAAATTAAAAGACAATATCCAGTCTTATGGGAAAGCACAGCTGGATCTGCATCTGGCTGCAGGGATTTTATTGAGTGAAGAGCATTAGTGTGGTCCAGCAGTTGTTGGGTGATGATTGGCCTTTTGTTTCATCCCAAAAGTGTTAGTTTGGGGAGGAGAAAGACCAGTTAAGCTCATAAAACTAAAACTATTTTTATGTTTAATTACCTGCTCTGTGACTCTACTGAGCCGCAGACTTGGTCCAGAGAGTTCTGCGGCCAAATGGGTTAAGTGACCCCCCCTGTTTTCACATGCTTCCCCAGAAGTTCTTGCTCCAGCAGCCTCAAACAAGGTAAAGCCTAATTAAACCGCCAAATGAGAGCTGAGTTATGAAAGGGGTAGCGGGGTGGAGGGAAGAGGGGAAGCTCTTATGTGCATTCCTGTTATTTGGTGGTGGGGGCAAAAAAAAGAGCCTCTGTACCCAAGTCTTGGGTACAGCCTGAGCTCTGTGCTCTTTTGAGCTAAAATGGAGAGGCTTTGATCAGTGGATGAGCTCGATGGCGGTTCACTGTCACCTGGATCGTGATTGGATGCTTTCCAAGCACGCAAAATGTATAGTAAGGGTTTCAAAATGAGCTCTATTTGGCTGCATTTTGCAAAGTGCAGCCTGTTGGTCTTCATTTCAGGGGGAAAGAAATTTCATGAAAAACAAAGCAGAAATTCCCCAAAAGACGCTTCAATAGCTCCTCAGTTTGTCTCAGAAAGAGCAACATCTGGTGTTGTCTTTTCTGCTTTTTTTTTATCCACGCAAATTTCAAATTTTATTCGCCACATGCAGTGGCACGTTGCCCTGCAGTGGAATGAACCCACTGGTACAATTGAGGGTCACAGAGACTAGCAGCCTTTCCCGGCTGTCACAGGTCAAGGCAGGGTAAACCCTGGATGGGTCGCAGGGCCAACACAGAGAGGCAGTCAACCTTTTACGCCTGTAATGTCTTTGGACTGTGGAGGAATGCTGAGTACCTGGACAAGGAGAACCCACACAGGGACATGGAGAACATGCAAACATGCAGAAAAGCCCCAGGCGAACGGAAGGTTCAAACCAAGAACCTTGTTGCTGTGAGACAACAGTGCTAACCACTGCTCCACCGTGCCAGCAACATTTGGTGCTGGGAAATTTAAAACTTGTAAGTCAGGGAGAAAAGTGAATTTCAAAGTTAAATCCGAGGTCTCATACGATCCATAATATTCTTATTAAAATATAAATATGTCTGCATTTTAAAATATAGATACATTATTGTTATTATTTTCTCTTTTTGAGTAGGTATATTTACAAAAATCTAACAAAACAAAAACAAAAAAACGTTACCCACATTCTCCCCTAACTGAATCGGGTTTGTCTGGCAGGACCCAGTTGACCAGTAACCGTTGGCATTCTTTTGTGGTGGCTTAAAGAAAGCATTTGTTCACAGCAGCGAGCAATGGCTGGATGTGACAGAGCAATGCAGAGCAGGGCAGAGGACCCTCAGTGAGCAGGAGGTTGGCTGCAGAAACACAGTGATGTGGTCGGCTGGGTTAATGGCAGCTGACAGCTCCTTCAGTTACAGGAATGAGGACATGGGCTGTTTAAAAAAACAAATTGTCTTGTTTTCACTCCTAATGGTGAATGTTGTGTGTAGGTTTACATTCCCATCACCTGATATTATAGAAGTAAGATGCTGTGTTACTGGGAGACAGAATCAGAATGTTTTTGTTCCTGTAAAATCTTGACTTCTACTGGTTTTGCTTCACTGTTTGATTTGCAGATTGACAGCATGTCTGCGTCAGTATGCTGAAATCTTGGACGCTGCGAATCCTCCCAGTCATCAGTTTTATTATATCACTGGATTTCTCATAAGTTGCAACCAGTTCACCTCGCAGTTCCCAGTGAATGCACAGCAGAAGGAATGGGAAGAGACTGCAGTGTTTTTCAAGCTTTGTAACAGCAGTCAGCACATGCCACAGATTAATTTACCTGTTAACAGTTCCTTTAATCTGTTAATTTTTCAACAGGAAGAATGAAATGTTGCCGTTGTTACACAGTAACGGTTAAAAGCAGTATTTTTCTTTTGTTTTAAATGCAGTCCAGGCTTTTTTAAATATGACATGTAGTCATTTTGAGGCTTTGTTTGAAGGTTTGGCTCGCTGCCTCTCTCTTGCAAGAGTTGGGATCTACTCTGCGTCTGATATTGACCATGGAGAGTGAGCACAAAGGGCTGACTGTACTCGGATAGGCTCTTACGGTGCTTAGCCTACTTAGGTTATTATATTAGTGACATGAGATGAGTGGAGACAGATGATATTTTCGCTGAATCTGAAGCCATACTGTGAATTCAGCTATCCAAATAGACCACAGCTGCGTTTATCTGGGCTGAAGATCTAACTCTGCAGACACAATTTTACCAAAGCAAATTTGGTGAATCTGAACTTAAATCAATCTGTGACACATGACAAATTATTTTCCTGATTCAGGGCGTCACTTAGTGTCTCAGGGCTGGGAGGGAGTTTTAAACTGGAGTTTCTAGTAAATCTTAAGTCCGACTGGCATGCCCATTGGAAACTGGGCCAACTCACAGCAGCACAATGCAACGTTTTCTTTGAGTGTGGCCCTGACTTGTAAAAGGAAAAAAAGAAAGAAAGGTCTTTCTGGGACAAAGATGGGCTTTCGCAAAAGTAATTTGTTATTTAGAGAGCTTTAGAACAACTGGGTGTTTATAACACTGCTATTATCACTGCTCACAATAACAGTACTTCTTGTTCAAGTACATGCTTTTAAAGATGGACTTCAAAGAGGAAGCTGGTGTGTAATGATTGTACTGGGGCTCTCGCAGCTCGAGGTTCAGCGTGGACTCCTGGGCCAAAGGTGAAGGAAAAGTAAAAGGCCTGATAAGTAGCCGGGAGACCTTTCACCTTAGAGTTTAATAAAGCTTAAAATCCATCCCAGAACACACAAGGCTTTCATTTAAGAGGATAACACCATTCATACTCTAAAACCTCTGGTGTGTAGCTTGTTCACGAGCATTTTCAAGCTGACTGATGAGTGATAAGGTGATGCATCTGAACTGAGACGAGGTAAAGACAGGGGAGGTCCTTGTTTTTGAACATTTATCAAGATGCTTAACTGTCTGCTGTAAACACGCATTCTGCTCCGTATTGGCCCTTCTTTGTGTTAGCCTACATATGAGATCACGCCCAAAGGCAATAACAGACGACCATTAGAATAATTCAGGACAATATTGCTTTGTAACCCCAATAAGAGGCGCTCTGTTTGGTTGCCATGCGAGGCAGAGGGCCACGCCGCAGCCACTTGAAATTTTAATGTGCCAGCTCAGAGACGCAATGTGGTCCTCGCCGGGTGTGACGCTGCTAACGAATCACGTTAGCACTCCATGAACATGACCTCAGACCTGTCGCAATTTTTTAAAACATTTTTTATTTTTTTAGGGGGGACAAGTAAAATCAGTGTTATTTACGACCATGAACTGCCAGTGTGACGTCTAATTGGATTTAAGTTCACAGCAGATTAAATCACTTATTTTTGGCTAGACTTTGGTGCATCCACACCACAGGAGACGGATTTCTGTGTCTGAGTCTGCATACACCTCCCCACTGAATTGTCTCGGGATCAGGATTAGTTTGTGATATTATCTTAAAATCTTTGGGAAATATCTGTTTTTTTGTTATGTCTTGTTGTTGTGTAATTTAAAGCTGTGATATGAGACGTCCAGCTTTACAGTGTCTGGCAGTGGAGAAAAAAACAGTCGAAAGCACATCTGGATCGAATCGATGTAATTCACCTCTGGTAAAATTTCATCCAAATCCTTCCGTAACTTTTCAAGTTATCCTGCTAACAAACAAATAAACAGCGAAACATAATAAATCAGGAATGCGGGATATAGCAAATATGATACAAATTAAAACTACAAAATGTTTTAAAAGTTCAATAAACACTATTTTTTTAAATTCGAAACGTTCTGGCAATTATTTTTTTCGTTCAGGGTTTACAGGGTTATCACCGTGACACGTGTTGAAGCTTCCTTCTAAGTTTTCTTATTACTCAGAGATCAAGCATAAAAAACTATCATGGCAGGTTTGTTCTTAATGCTGTAAGGGCCTCTTCAAAGGATATAAAGGCAATAAAAGAAAGATCTAAAAGTAAAACAAGGGAAAAAGAGTCAAACAAAAGAGAGAAATAAGTTGATACATCAGGACTGTATGTAAGGTCAAGGTCAAGGTCAAATTTATTTATATAGCACATTTCAAACAGCCGATGCTGCACAAAGTGCTTAACAATATAAAAATGGTATTAAAAAGCAACAATGTAATACAATAATAACAATAAAAAACAATAATAGGACAATAAAAGAATTAAAACAATAACTAAACTAATTCAAATAAGACCAAACTGCTTGGGTTTGTGTCTTTAGTAATGATTTAAATTGCTCAAGTGTTTGTGCAGATCTAATATTTAAGGGGAGACTATTCCAAAGTCTGGGACCTGCTACAGAGAATGATCTATCACCACGGGAGTTGAGGTTAGTCCGTGGGATGGACAGCATTAGTTTTGAGCTAGACCTCGTGGTTTTTCCTGGAGCATAGGCAGAGAGGAGCTCCGACAGGTAAGGAGGGGCTCGGGCATTAAGTGACTTAAAAACAAAAGGTTTAAATTGGATCCTGTAGGAGACAGGAAGCCAGTGTAAAGAAGCTAAAACTGGGGTTATATACTCTCTCCGTTTGGTACCAGTAAGACTGCATTTAACTGTTTACTCTGTCTTAATAAACAGGTAAATAAAATAAAAAATGGTATCAGTCATTACAGTGAAGCTACATACAATATGAATGTGACACTTCCAGTTTTTAGCTTTGGACGACGTGATATTCAGGCTGCGAATTACATAATAAAGCAACCATAAAGTGTCTTAGTGAAGTGTAACCAGATCAGCCCCGGTCAGATCAATCCCATAAGTATAAATATGTTTTATCACAGCATAAATGTGATCACTCAGAACAACTTTGTATTGATCTGTAGTGCACCTTCCCTCTAAGAGAGCACAAACAGTGCGAGCCAGACGCCCCCCCACCCCCACTGCACAACAGAGTCACCTGAGCCCCTCACTGTTTGTCATCAGCTTTATATGTGGTGCATAAACACTGCTTCCTCACAGTGAGGTGCCAGTCAGGAGAAATGATGAGAAACAACGTAAACAACATTTTACAATAACTGTTGAAATTAGCTACCGTGCCTTATTTAGTCTGATGTATTCTTCCCATCGGCATGATCTACATTTGTCACAGTAAGTGGTGAAGTTGTTGTTGAGGTGGAAGTGATTCAGAAATATTCAACTAGGCCACCACGAGTTGTGGTGGTTACCCAATTAATAGAATAAGCTACATGTTTAGATACTGTGATCCATTTAGTGGTTTGAGGCAGCGGTCCCCAACCTTTTTTGCGACACGGACGGACTTTAAAGCCGGTCAGAGCGGGCACGCTCCGTTTTGCGCAACTATTTTTAAATCCCGGTAGCTCTGCAACCACGTGAGCTAGCGCAATAATTTTTTTTGCATATGAAACCGGAGGAGTTGTACTTACATCTTATGCCATCAGGCTGTCCTCGGTCACAGTTTCCTTCCACATATAACTTTACAAAAACTGCATAAAAAGCGCTTGCAGCAACAAAAACATAATATTCCAGAAACACGCTTTGCCGATCCGATCAGCTGTTCATAACACTTCCTACGTTGGAATGGACGTCAGCATGAACTTTTGCATGTCCGCCATGACCTGCCTGAAACCGGAAGTGACGTCATTTCCGCGGAAATGTAGTTTTTTACCATCAAGGCCTCATGAGCCTATACTGGTGTTTTTAAAAGTTATGTTTGACTTTATGACTTTCTGTGTCCTTTCTGGGATGCTTAGGACTCATATTGCACTGCTGGAAATAGTTTATTTTGATGCATATGCTGCTTTTTTTGCAAATTTGCACTATAATATTTATTTTCATTTTTCCTGCAGTATATAAAAATTGGTGTATTTCAAAAATAAAACTATGAAGACACTCAAAATAAATAACTAGAAATAACTAGAAATATATGTTAAAAAAACAAACGATTTAAATTTTTTTTGTAGTTTATTGCACTTTTTTGCAATTTATGTAATTACTATGCACTTAATGCAGACATATTATTAAAATCTGGGCTATAATGGTTGTATTGATGTATAGCAACTTGAAATGCTCCCAAAAATGGCTCCACAGCATGTAAAAATATAATATAAGCTCTGGAGGACTTGGTTCTATGGTAGGTCTTAAAGGGTTAAGGTGTCGCGGATAAATACAACAAAATAAAACTAGTACCGGTACCGAAAAAAAGAAGATTTATTCATAACACACGTGAAAAGACCCAGGAAAACCGAGTAAACGATAAAAACGATAACAAAATAACGCTGAAAACCGATAAAAACCCTGAAAACTATACATTTCACACTTGAGCCTCAACTCTTGCAGCCTGGTACCAAACGACTCACGGACCGGTACCGGTCCGAGGCCCGGGCGTTGGGGACCGCTGGTTTGAGGTATTAACTTTACTTTACACTGAGTCTGTACGTCTACATTTAAAAAAAGGATGATTATTGCGCTCTTTGATTATACCTGAAGAAGTTTACAACATCGAGAAGAAGAATGTTGCGCTTTCTGCTTGGCCTATAAATCACAGAATTAACGAGCCAGCAGTTCATCTTAAAACTGCTGTGAGTTACTTTTCTGTCAGCCAATTGATTCTTTCTTTGAAAAGTCGTCAAGCTCCAGGAAAAAGCAACCTGTAAAGTGAAGGCATGAAGCCCTCATGCTGTCACAGCTTGAACACACTCGGATTTCTAACAAAACTGTTTTGTTTTTCCTTTGAGGAGCATCAGATGTTCTTACGAGCTGCTTCAGCAGCGTTTCACTCTCCAGATTTGAGCCACACATGACACGAGGGTGGGTTATCATGTTTCTGGGTTTGTGTTCTCAAATATTGATCTGGTCAGCAGCAGAGACAACGTGAGAGGAAGGATTTGGTGTTATTTACCTCTGAGTGCTTTCTTTCTTTTTCTTTTTAAGTAAGAGAGGAACAGGCAAAACAGGCAGGGTTAGCAGTTCAACACTATGCTGTTATATACCATAGACACTCATGGTGTTGGGTAATAAATGGTATTCACTGCTGTATAAATCTGTTTATCCTACTTGAGTTGTGTTTGCAGCTTAGATCAGACCAGGTGTTGTGCAACACGGGGCCACATTTGGCCCTAAGTTTGTTCCTGACCGGCGCGTGTGAGGCCAATGAGAAGCTGGGATTGAAACATAAATAAATAAACATCATGGAGCTCGTCCCATTTCTGCCACCAAACGCTCTTGATAACCCCAATCGTTGATAAACTACACTTAGACTTTGTCAGTTTGGTGTATTTTATTTTGAAGGTGACTGCTACTTTTAAATACTTTTTTAGAAATATGTGTAAATGGAGACAATGCAGCGTCACTGGTACTGTTGATGTTGATACGAGGTGTGACTTTGCCAGCCCTGAAAGGGCTCCGCTCACTATAAAATAAACGATTGAGACAGCATGTAGAGTTTTAAACAAGACATTAACTTCTAAATATGTATTTGCTGAAGTCGGAGGTAAATCCTGGTGCTTAGTTTTTGGAGAGCAGATAGTTTTGTTTCAGGATTACAGTTTGAATCGCTGTTATGGGGCTGAACACGCAGAGATACAAGAAATACAAAAAAGAAGGATTTGAGGAGGTAGACCTCTCAAGGTGAACGTAACAAGACAAATCGAGGAACAATCTGGAAATAAAAGCGCAGGAAATGTGAAAAATAAAAAAACGAGCAGTCACTCGTGGACGCGGTTCACCTTGTGTGGATGTAAAGCTTACATATAAACTCAGAGGCAGGTGCATTTGAAAGTCGGTTACTTTACTGCAGTTTTTGAGATTCATCTCATCTTCGCCTGCACACTTCTTATGAAGCGATGACAGGAAATGTGCGTTACTGACTTCTTTTAAGCCTTTGTAGGGCTTTTTTCTTGGTTCTTTACAATTCCTTATAAGCCCGAGTAAAAGCCTGCAGCTGGAGCTCCTCGAGCAGGAATCGGCTTCAATGCTCTGATTTAAATCACACTTCAATAACAAAAGCGTCTAAAAAGTTTTGTTCCTGCCCGTTTGTCTGCTGTAGCTGAAAAGCTGCCGTCGGTGTGTTCAGGGAATGGCTCATATATAGGTCAGGAAGAAATTCATGTGGCCGATGCTATTATTTTACCACTTTGGTGTCAGGCTGTTCTCTCGGATCAGGTCTGGTTTCCTGCTCTTGTGTTGCAGTGGAATTAAAAGATCATCACTGGGGGTTTGCGTTAATACCAGGCTGCAGTTCACTTGTCTCTCTTTTTTTTTAATGCAGAGGTAGTGCATTAAAAAAAGACTCACCGTCGGGGATTAACAGCAAAAGCCACAAACCAGTTGGTTTGCTAAACCTGTCTGTGTGTGTCTGTTGGCTACGTTTAGTGTGGGTTTAATGTGTGGTCATGTTCTAAAACGTAACAGGTTTTCTTGTCAGCAATTTTAAAACGGTTTAATTAAATCTTTGACTGAAAGTTCTGTTATTTCACAGAGGGGAACTCCGCTTTTCTGTACTAAGATTTCCAGAGTTAGAGAGGATATGTTGGTATTTAATGATCCACTCTGGGATCCAGGTGCTGTCCTTCCTCACTTTAATATTTTAAAAGATTTGAAGCCAGAAGACCGCTAATGCTGTAAATCCCAGTCACGCAGCCCGTCAACTTTACTTAAAACTCTAGTGGACTTCCCAATATTTCATAAAGCCCAGGTTACACTGCCTGTTTATCTCATCTGCCCCAGAAACTAAGTATAGTTAACCTGGGAATCTCTGCTTCCAAGCTGTTCTACTCTAATGCATGATTTCATTAAAATGCTAGCACAACGCTAATCTTTACTCAAATCCTGTTTTTTCTTTTAAAAAGTATTATTTTGGGTTATTGGAAATGCGTCAATTTTAATGCTTAAGTGGATTTTAATGGCTCTGATTCTGAGGCTCTGTAGTTTCTGGAATAGTGTGTTAGAGAGGTGTGGTCATAATTTAATCAGCATAAAGGCACACTTGCAGACTTCAACACAAACAAACGCACAAAATCAGAAGAGTTTTGTGTTAACAAGTGTTAACACTTTTAAAACCCTTTTACTTCCCTGTGAAGAAGTCTTTTATATTATAACTGCTTCCTCTCAGGGGATAAATGACCACATCGCTGGTTGTTTTACATATTTTTGTCCCTTGATGACTGACTAACTACTTCTTCTGTGCACTGGTCATTGTTTATTTAGAATGAATTATGAAGGCTAAGTCCCCAATGGTTGGAAATTGGTTTTGAGATTTCATTTCAGTAAACGTGTTAGCGCTCCACCCAGCTTTTTACCTGCAAGCAGTCAAAGCTTGCTCGAAAATTACCCACACTGCAAATGCAAAACAGGAAACCTTCAGTTCAGATAATGATAATAAAGTCAGTGCAGTAATAGAGTTTGCAAAATGATTACGCAGTTTATTTGATGCTGCTCTAAATCTGTTACAAAAGAAATCGGTTATTTCACGCAAAGGCACAAACGACCATAGACCTTTAATGGGCTACACCATTAATTTGATTCCATACTAATGTTATTATGTCTTCTGTCCTGATTTCCTGTACAAATTTAAAATGTGCAGATATTTTATTTTGATAAACAAATATAAATGAACCACTTGGGCCTGTTTAAACTGCACGCTGATGTGATAAAGCTTCTTTATCACATAGAGAACTATTGAAATGGAGAATGAAATGAAGTGATGGGGTAACCTGGCCTCTCACGCTTCAGCTTTTTAAAATCTGTCTCTGGAAAGCGCCGCGATATTTGGAACTGTGATATTAAAGCTGGGACACATCTGTGGTTTTAGTACTTGTGATTGTTGAGCTGCAGTGCAGTGTGATGGCCAGGTTAGTGAGGAGCGAGTGAAACGCTGACAAACATGAGGATCAGAACACGTGCTGAGGTGAAACGCGCGGGAAGCCTCCTCACAGATTTCACGGAGGCAGGGAGTCTGACGTTAGCGCTTACGTCCCGCCGGGAAGTTGTAACCAGACCTTGCTGTGTCAGCAGGTTGCTATGACAACGCTGTCATACCATAACATTTCATCGCGCTCCCTCCTCCTCCTCGTCCTGAGCCGGGCTGGCCTCAGCGCTGTCCGTCTGCCAGTCTGTCTAGCGTACCGCTACGCCGCTTGCCTCAGCTTTTACTAATCCTGTCGTGTGCAGCTGCACTGTCGTACACCATGATTAAATCATACCATCAACAGGCAAACATCTAATAAAACATCAAATGAAAGTTGGCAACTCCAGTCCTGATTTATGCCTCTGATTTATCTGAGTAGACTGAAGGCTCACAAGCTCGTGCCTGCTGACTGAGCTCCGTGTCTTTCTCAATCTCATGATGTTTTTTTTAAACATTAATTTCCAAATTACATTTATTATGAGCATTTTCCAAGCTCTGAGCTTTTTCTCTAATGCACAGCTGCCATAAATCTCTTTCACGACCCTGCTGTGAGTGTGTGTTGCTGCCCCAGCAGGTCCAGACTAGTGTAATCAGTGTAGCGGGGAGCCGAACTACATATGCAGACTCTGTACTTGATGCTGTAACACCTGAGAGTGCTCTCTGTGCTCATTATGCGTGATGTTGATGCAACTCTTTGGCTGCAGCAGTATTACAGCACATTAGGGTATTGTTACAGAGTAATCTGCAGTTATCAACACACCAGTGAGTGACATGATGCTAGCCAGGTGAAGGATGTGAAAGAGGGAAGGAAAGATGGATAATTAGCTACCTGCTCACTGCAACAGCTGATGCTGCCGCCACAGAAACATGACTCACAGTGCAGTTCAGATTGTGTCTCAAACCAGATCCAACCAGATCAGACTGCTTGGCTGCTTCTACCTGTTGTGTAACAAGCAGCATATTGAGGCTCTCTATGTAAGTCCGGCACACTGTCAAGGATCAGGGTATTATATTTATGCCTCAGGGACATCTCAGGCTACATGGTGTACAGCTGAAGCTGATGAGGAGGACGAGGCCTCTGTGTGTGAGAGAGACTGGTTTGGTTGGTCTGCCTGTTCATTAGCAGTGTTACTCTAAAAGTTACAGAGGTTTGTGGAAAATGTTTGCCAGAGGTGGGGCTTAGACAAACCCAGAATCTGGATCTTATCCAGATGTGGATACTGGGACTTTTGAAGGATTGTTTATTGTGATATTGGACAAAACTGAACTTTCTGCCTCATTTTCTAGGAATGCACCCATGCAACTCTTTTAGATAGGATAGATTTATGTTGGCTTTGGGTATCTGCTGGTGCAAGGTACTGATCCGAAGCCAGGGTTAAACGAATAAGCTGAGAGGCATTGTTTGATGTGTAAGGAAACATCAGGATTGACTTAAACATTGATTGTGTGACTTTTAAAGTAAATTATAACAAATTCATCCACTATTAAGTATTAGTAAGGTATTAGCAAGCGCTTAATTCAACATTTATACACATTAATCCTCCTTAATCCTCGTCATTTGTAAATATACACATATGTTTATCCATCTGTTACCGATACACAATGTACAGCTTATCACTGCTAGTTGAATTCATAATCATAATCACTGTCATTATAATTTATGTATAAATGGCCTACTAAGGAGAAATAATGCTATATAAATTATTAATTCAGCACTTGCTAATACCTTGCTAATGCTTAATAGTGTGACATTATTTTAAAGTGCTACCAAAAATTTTCATGTAATTTATTTGCACTTGTCTCGTCCCAGCTTACTGCAGGGGTGTCAAACATAAGGCCTGGGTGCCGAAGTCGGTCGTGGCGAAGCCTCGAATCAAGCTCACTGGATTTTCCTTCATACTACGCCAACATAATTAACTAACACTAGTGCAGGGCGATATGATCAAAAATATTTATCACGATATAGATTTGAAAATTTGCGATAACAATATAACTGACAATATAATTGACACTAGACAAAATACTTTACAACTCCACAACTTTATTAGTGCAAAAAAACCCCATCAATGTATTTTCACTTAAACAAGCAGCTGTTTTTTACATTAAAGTTGTATAAAAACGTAACAGTGCAAATGCAAAATCCTTGCTGACAGTTTAACCATTTCCATTTTAAGGCATTTCCAGTGGAAATTGGCCGACATATCCTCAGCATAACCATGTATAATATCCACAAAACTTAAAAAGAGGTTATACACACACAATACGGTAATATTACGTTGAAGCACAGTACGTATCACTCCGCGAGGCTCCGCCTACGATAGCCGTAATGCTCCGACAATCCATCAGGCGGTGCGGGTTCGTAGCTTAGCAAAGTCGTACTGAAACATTTGACAGATTTTCGAGCGCCGTGTACGACATAAAATAGTTTCGAGGTCAGTAAACATAACCAGAATTCATACATAAGGCACACGGGATTATAAGGGGCACTGTTGATTTTCAGAAAAATCAAAGGATTGATTTTAAGTGTGCCGTATTTTCCAAACAACACGGTAATAACGACGGCCCGCTAGCATGCTCTACCAAAAATAGTGCTTTGTGTATCTGACGGACGAAAGCTAAACCAGTTCCACACCACTGAAGTTGCAGCACTTTTACAAACCAATTCTGGTTCATCCGTTTCATTCAACGATCCACTTTCGCCCTTGTCATTTGCCGCCGTGCCTTTTTCGCCATGTGCGTATGAAAACAAAGGCACTACGCATGCGCGTTTTACCCATATTCTATCGCGATATTTCATTTTCTTGTCATTGCCCAACATTATACCGGTATTACCGTGAACGGTATGATATGGCCCAGCCCTAACTAACACCAATCAAATCACAGGAAAGTTCCTGTTTTTCAGCTATTAGCGAGTCCACAATAAATTTAAAAAATGTATATGTTTTAATTACAGGTCAGTCTGTGCAATGAACTGTCACAACATTTTCTGTAATTTTACACATTTATCGTGTAGTTTCACTGGTCCGGCCTACTTCAGATCAAAGTTGGCTGTATGTGGTCCATCCTGTAAGATGATTTTGACATCCCTGGGCTGCTGCTGTCTTAGAGTTGTGCTGCTTTCCTTTTCCTGCCTCTCTTCACTAATGCACAATGAACGTGAAGCTAACAGCTGAAGTGAAACAGTATCAGTCTAGATTACAGTAGTACATGATGTGAAGTGAAATTAAGTTGCAGTGAAAGAACAACCTAGCTTCTGCTTGCTGTAACACCTCTATGTCCGAGCATAACAAGAATGAACGTAAACAAGTGAGCAGTAGAGAAATAAAAGTGTTGTCATATCAAAGCTTCTTGACTGCATTTTGCTGTTAGGTTAAAATTAAATTTTGCAAACATAAAAGAAAAGCTGTAGCAGGAACTGTGAAGTACTTCCAAATTGGTCACTCTTTGCTTTTAGCCTCCTCCATATATGTGCTAGCTTCTACTGCTGAACTGCTGCCAACGCATGGCATTACAAATCAGTCTGTTGTCACGGATACCCAGTCCAGCTTTTTTTGTAGCCGGGGTTGGACCGACATCTGTCTGTTTGTTCTGTCTTCCTCCCCTCACCCCAAGCTGTTGAAGCAGATGGCTCCCGCAGCCTGTTCTGCTGGAGGTTACTTCCTGTCAAAAGGGAGTTTTTCCTTCCCACTGTCGCCAAAGCGCCAGAGGTCATATGGGGATTTCTCTGTTGCGTAAAGCACCTTGAGGCAACTGCTGTTGTGATTTTTCGCTGTTTAAATAAAATTGAATTGAATTGTGGAATTAAGAAAAAACTGCGAGTCGTCTACTTTACAAACCACTTCATCCAAATAGCCTTTTGGATCCAGTCACTCAATTCAAGCATGGTGTGGAGAGAAGTTTCAGCCTCAGCTGAGGTCCATGAGTTATACTGAGACTGCCCAAATTGTCACCTGGCATTTGGACATGTAAAAGGAGGCATGCATGTTTGACATATTAGTGTTTGTAACTCATCTGGCCAAAGATTGAGTGAATTTGTGACCAAGTGAGGCGAAGTGTCCGTTTGTCAGTACATATTTCACAATAATCCACGCTCCTGTAGTTTTGGAAAGCAAAATAACAATCACCTCGTGGGTCTACAAGTTGTGGTCATGGTTAAGGTTATATTTGTTTTTTTATGAGCATTTTCATCACAACTACTTGGTCAGATTTTAATAAAACTTACACACAATGATCACTTCTTGGGTCTTAACTAGGGATGGGTATCGTTTAGGTTTTATCCGATACCGGTGCCAAACCGGTACTTTTGAAACGGTGCCGGTGCTTAAACGGTGCTCAAACCGGTGCTTAAAGAATGGAGAACACAAAATTGGTCCAAAAACCTCTCATGTTCAGCTGTTTTTTTTGTAAAAAGATAACAAGGTTAGCCTTTTCTGCAGCTATGGGGCATATATGGTATCACTCTTGGCTGGAAGCAGTGCTTAAACAATGGAAAAAACACAAACTTTGTCCAAAACCTCTCATGTTTAACTGTTTTCCACTTTTTCTTTGGTCATTTTAGCCTTTTTGGCCAGGGTGAAGGGAGTATCTGCCATCAAACAAGAAGACAGCTGCATGTAGCTATGATGATGTTTGCTAGTTCACCTTACATGCATTAATGTAATAACGTGGTTAGCCTACTCAACGTAAATTATACACGAACAACATGAAGCTACTCACGCAGAGAAGAACGGCTGCTGCTGCATCATCATCATCATCATCATTTCTGCTACACTGGCAGGGCTAGGGGCCAGGACTCTCCTCTTCGGGTTCTTGGGGGATGTTGCAAACTCCGGGTCCGATAACAGGCAACCCACCCGCAGTAGATGTGCTCGGTGTGAGGTCTCGCAGCAAGCTATCAAATACGGCGCATTTTTCGGCTTTTAAAAAAAACGCTATGCGTCACCAGGTGTTTCATCAGATTTGAGGTGTTACCTCCTTTGACAGTATCACAGTATCAGCTTAAAGCACTTGTTGCAGGCTGCTGAGTTTGCATCTTTTGCTGTGAAGTACAGCCAGACTTTGACCGCTTCGCCTTGGGCATTTTTAATCTGTAGCTCTGCTATAAAAGAACGTACGTACCTGGACCCGCCTACTATCCTGGGAAACGTAAAATGATTGGCTAGAATTCAAAGTGTATGACATCTCAGGAAAAAAAAAAACACCGAAATAAAGCACCGAAATACCGGTATCCATCCCTAGTCTTAACCCAAACTCTGCTCAAGCTCACATGTCTTGCTTTACCGGCATTGACCTGTGAACTATGACGGATCAGGAGGCGGATAAGCTGCTATGTCACTGACATTTGTGGGTATTTCTTAGGATGACTTATGCATAGTGTTTTATGTTTATTTTATTTAAAAGGGGTAATGTACAGTTATTTAATTAACATCATCACTTATGTAAATATCTGAGATTTTTAACTGCAGGTTGATGCAATTTATGTAACAACATAAAAGAAAAAGCAAGCATACAGAAGGATCTATGCAGAGATAAAACCCCGAAGTATCTGAATGATAAAACAAAGACACAACCATTAAACAAGTCCATCACCCCCACTGCAAAAACATAACATATATTTATAATAGGGTGTTGTTAATGGGACTGCACAGTGTTAACCGGTCTAAGGTTATAGATCATAAAGGTGTTACGCAGACTTTAGATTTAGGATGATTTTCCTTCCCAGGGTTTATTCTACCTTAACATTGATCGTTGGAACGCTGAGGCCAAAGATGGTTTCCCTCCATCAGCACAAACACTGCTGCCTCGACAGCAGCAGGTTGGTGTGCACTCTGCTCTCCTTCTGCTTCCTCTCTCTTTGCATCCTGTCTCCTGTCTGGTTTTATTTCATCTTTCTTTTTCCTTTTCTCTTCATGAAAGCCTCTTTATGACAAACCATATGTGTGCAGAGTACATAGTTGAAGTAAATGTGACAGAAAGCATGGTTTGTGTGGCTTACACATTCATCTGTTGGATTTTTTGTTTTTGACCTATTTCTTTAACCACTGAAAAAAGTGCACACTGGCTCCTTTGAGCATTTGCAACCTGCTTATAAAACCACTTTTAACAAATAAAGCACATTACTGTTGCTTAATTAACTGGAAGGACTCACAGAGACCTTCGCCAAGCTTCTAGACTGGTGGACCTATAATGCTAATTTCCAGCTCCATATTCTTAATGTCTTTTTTCCTGTGCTCCACCTTATTTTAAAAAAATTGTAATACTGCTGACGGACAAACAAGCACAGACATAATTCCTTTCACTTATGCTCCACCTTCGTGAGGTGCAGTGTCCTGGCTTCATACCAGGGCAGGGCTCTTCTGCGCACTCCTCTAGGTGCTCCGGTTTCTTCCATCACTGAAACATTAATTCTCCTTTCATTGCACTGGACTATAGCTGGAGTTGGCTGTATTGGCTGCATACTGCTCCTAATATTTCGGATGGTTAAATGGAGAGAATGAACTTTCCTATGGGCATCTTTCAGAGGCATCTTAATCTTCTCTTCAAAGTGTTTCTTTTGTTTATAAAAGTGGTTAATCTAGCAAAATTCTAAATTAGAGCAGGGCGATATGACCAAAAATATTCATCACGATATACATTTGAAAATTTGCGATAACGATATAACTGACACTAGACAAAATACTTTACAACTCCACAACTTTATTAGTGCAAACCCCCCCTCAAAAATCCATCAACGTATTTTCACTTAAACAAGCAGCTGTTTTTTTTTATGTGCATTAAAATTATATAAAAATTTAACAGTGCAAATGCAAATTCCTCGCTGACAGTTTAACCAAAAGGCATTTCCAGTAGAAACTGGCCGACATATCCTCATCATAACCATGTATAATATCCACAAAACTTAAAAAGAGGTTATACACACACAATACGGTAACATTATGTTGAAGCACAGTACGTATCACTCCGCGAGGCTCCGCCTACAATAGTCGTAATCCTCCGACAATCCATCAAGCGGTGCGGGTTCGTAGCTTAGCAACGTTGTACTGAAACATCTGACAGATATTCGAGCGTCGTGTGCATAAAATCGTTTCAAGGTCAGTAAACACAACCGGAATTCATACATAAGGCCCGCGAGATTATAAGGGGCACTGTCGATTTTCAGAAAAATCAAAGGATTGATTTTAAGTGTGCCTTACTTTCCAAACAACACGGTAATAACGACGGCCCGCTAGCATGCTCTACCAAAAATAGTGCTTTGTTGTGTATCTGACGGACGAAAGCTAAACCAGTTCCACACCACTGAAGTTGCAGCATTTTTACAAACCAGTTCTGCTTCATCCGTTTCATTTAACGATCCGCTTTCGCCCTTCTCATTCTCCGTCATGTGCGTATGAAAACAACGGCACTGCGTATGCGCGTTTACCCATATTCTATCGCGATATTTCATTTTCTTATCCCTGCCCAAAATTATACCGGTATTACTGTGAACGGTATGATATGGCTCAGCCCTATTCTTAATATAACTACAACACATGATTGAGAGGCTTTTAGAAAAGTTTTTGGTGCTTAATGGTTATGTATTAAGATTTGACTTCCAGCCTACGTTGGAAATAAAGAGCAGCAAAGAAAAGCCATTATCCTTCTGGTCCCTGACTACTTTATCATAAAACTTTAATGAAGGTCTCACATCTCCGCTGTCACAGTCTGTCTTTCTTTGTATGATTCATCATCTTCTTTTCAGTTTTTATTTTTCTCACTTTCTTGCTGGCTCCTCATATCTCAGCTGGGCCCGTTTGCCTGACCTACGACCGGCAGCGTGCTCGTCTCTTATCCCTCTGAAGACAGTCACGTTACTGCATCACGTTGTGCAACACGGCAACCTGCCAGCCGAGGGTTTTCCCTCTTCTTTTGCTTCGTAAGGGATTATCCACGGGTCCCCTCGGAAGGCCTGAGCCCTCAATCCCATCACTCTGTTTTATCATCCCAGAGTCTGGCTCTCTCAGTCAGATGATATAATAATCGAGTGGAAGGATGGCATGGAGAGACAGACATTGTGGTTCTGTCAAGATGCTCTGCAGATGAGTAACTGCAGTGCTCACATTGCTGCCGGCATTTCTGGAATGTGTTGATTTGATTGGGAAACGCTCCCTAAATGAGGAATGTGTGCTGAATCTTTTCATTTTGCTGAGTGTTTGGGTTTTTTTTGAGAAATCAGGCAGGCAGGTACATATTGATCAGTTTTCAAAATGTAGCTGAGGGAATTATTATACTGTTATTTTTATTTGAAGTAACTATTTACCTTGTCAGAAAATCAACATAGTATAGATGAGCAGCATACTGCTGTATTTATTTTTTCAAAGATTTATTTATTGCTTTTCCAACAACATTTTAACCAACAGGAAGAGAGAGTTCAAATAAAAATTAATAAAACATTTGAGTGTATAATAGTAATGTATGTACATCGTATATGAACAGTGTTAGGGAAACACATAGATATAGTTATACATACTCTCCCATGTAGATCATTCAGATATTATTACAGAAAAAAAAAATATATATAGATAAATAAAACAAAGCAAAACAAAACAACCCCAAAAAAAACAAGGGTTAACAGATAGTGCTCCAGAAAAAAACAGGTATAACACAGTGAGACATTAGGTTTAAGTGCATTATTCCAGGGCTTCGGGCTGAAGTTTAGTCCAAGGGTGTCAAGTTAGTTAGAGAGGCATCCGAACTAGCGGTTGCAACGATAAGCTGTGTCCTCTTCAGTTCCAGTCCATTTAATTTCACATCTCTTCTCCTGTCCTTCTATTGAGCAGTCCAGCACTCGAAGGCCCCCCAGGTTCTCTTTAACAGCTACAACACTACTTCTCCCATACAGGTTGAATGGATATAGTCATTTCTGTTCACTATCGATCATCTCCTCACTTTCCAAAAATAACAAAAAAGTTCCCCACATTTTTTTAAAGGAAGCATGTTTACCCTTTATCATAGACGTAAGTTTCTCCAAAGCGAGGGATTTTGACAGTGTCGACAACCAAGTTCTCAAGTGTGGTCTACTAAAGGATCTCCATGATTTGGCTATGCTATATTTCGGAAGATTGTGGTTTTTTTGGTTAACTTTGCTCACCTGGATTTCAGCTGGAAAAATTCCTAGGATGCATAGTTTAGGACATAGATTCAGCTCGACACTTGTAATATGCGCAATTACATCTAAAACTTCTTTCCAAAACTTTTCGATTTCTGAGCATTCCCACAGGCAATGCATCAGTGTGCCTTTTTCCCCACATTTAACACATATGTCCGGAGTTTTGGGGTCAAATTTGTTTAATAATGTTGGGGTGATATGTTTTCATTAACCATTTATACTGGATTAGTTTAAATTGGGTGTTTATAGATTGTGTTTGGGCTTTTTGCCATTCCTCTGTAGTTATTCTACACTAAGTCTTGACACCATGCAAGTCTGCTGTATTTATAACGGGTGAGCTGAAAGCCTCTGAGAAGATCAGATACATCACGTGAATTATTGGCTATGGGAATGAGACTTTAAAAAATTATACACAAGTCTGGATTATCAACAGTCAGTTTTTATTATTGAAAATGTTTCTGTTGAATAAAGTGTTTTTAAAAATAATAATTAATACCATATCAAAATGTTGTCATTATAGTTCAAGAAAATTTGCGATACTAATATTTATGACGATATAGAAAAAAAATACTGAACAAGTTTCAGTAATGAGGGGCATTTTTCAACGAGCTGCTGTCAGTGATGACACACTACCGAAATTAAATTGCGAGTTTACTGAAACAGGGTGCCAGCAGCAGCATTGTAACACAGCACGAGTCAAATGGAAGTACAGGTGGTGTTTTCCCTGGAAATGTTAAGGAGACGTATAAAATAACAGCTTAACATGTTTCTTTTATAATAAGCAAAGTAATATAACTTTGTAACTCCTCAAGAACCGAGCAATATGGTCATATTAAAAGTTTACTTATATTTTCTTGCTGGTGTGTTGTATAAGTCCTGCTTTTCTTCCATGTAACACATCAGTCATTTCCGCCCATTTGCTCTTCTCTCTTGGCTCTTGCTGTCAGACATGCCGAGGCTAGGAAACACAAACACATGGTGTTACTATAGCAATGATATCACAATATGACACGTGTCACATAAAAATATTCACAGGTTTATCACATACAATAAGATATGGCACAGCTATAGTCATTACACTGTAGCTAGTCTTGGCGGTTTATCAAGACATTTAACTACTTTTTAACTGTTTTTCCAACCCATTGAATTGAGTTTTGTTTTTACCAAAAAGATCTAGCAAAAAAGAAGAAATAAATCTCTGGGTAGTGACCTACTGCTTTGTAACTCAGCTGAGGAACAGCTCTCTCTGTGCCCTGTTTGTTGTGTGACTGAGCAGCAATGCTTCAGAGTGACAGAGAGCAGCAGTGCAGCGCGAGAGGGGAAAAAACACAGAAAAAGTTATGCACACCGGTCATCTATCGAGCCATCCTCTTAGTTGCTTATCCATCTTAGTGCCATTAGGGGTGCTGGAGCCTATCCTTAAACAGCTTTGAATTATGAAAGGAAACCAGAGGACACCCACTGGACACAGGAAGAACATGCAAAATTTGCATGACTGGGGGGAAGATAAAGAAAATGAACCTAATATTATTTACTGAAGTCAAAGAGCCTGTTTTAAGTGTCGTGTGTAGTGAGAGATGAACACAGAACAGAACTCAGCAATTACTCTAAGGGTCTCAGTAACAGTGGGCTGTAATTACCCATGCAAACACTGGGAAAAAACAACACATATTTACAAGAATCAACCACAACAACGCTACAAAATTCATGATTTCAAGTTAAACTTGGTCCGTCCTGTGAAGAGCTACTGCAGAAGTGTTCTGTATTTAGGAAGATCAAATTATTTCTTTATTAATTAACAAGTATCCACAACTACACACTTCAGCATATGATCAAAAACATAACATCACTGTAAGAGTGGCAAGTTGTTTGATTTGCACTATTTATAATAAGGCTTTTAAACCTTCATATAGTACATTGAAGTAAAAGCATGCTACATAATTGAAAGTTAAGTGCATCTTGTTAAGTGTTAGTTTGGCTGCTTAATAAAAACAAAATCAAAAAATGTCATTATGGACATCTTTGATTCTTTAAAAGAAGGTTAAAAGAACAGGTACACAACATTTACAACTGTGTTAAGAGACAAACATCTCAGTTTTAGTGTCATTCCTGTGCCCCGTGCACTGTACTGTTTGTATTTAGATTGACTGAGTCACTTCTAGGCCACAAACACAGTGGAAACCAAGTTACATGTTCACAAGCACTGATATAACTGAAATAATCATCACAGGACTAAATTAGTGATTTGAAGTTAAACATGAACAGTGCCTTTTCACTTTCCAGACATGTTCCAAAAACATCTCAATTATTCTACGAAACGAGTATCCACAAAAAAAGGACAGATAACAAAGTATAAGCAAGTAAACTTTAAGCGCTCATACTTGTTGGTCAAAGTTTGTCTCATTTGCTGCTGATTACTAGCAAAAATGTAAAAGACAGATGTCAGAAAATATATGTCGTGTTCGCTTAACAACAGTAAACAATAAAAAAATAGAAACAAAAAAAAAAAAACTAAAGTGAAGTTAACAGTTTAAGCCATCACTGACACACTGACGGAAACCCAGTGCTCCCAGTATTTCCCAGGACTCCCAGGACAGTTTTGGTTCAGATAATTTTCAGGTTCCTCCAGTGCCTGGCCCAGCTTTGAGTTCTTAAGTGCTTTCAACTCCAGCCAAGGAATTAAAGATTTTAATTCCCTCTAATTGGAGAAATCTTATTCGCAGCCTCAGCAGCCCCCTGATTGCGCAGTCATATGATCTGCACACATGACACACACACACACGACCTTTTGTAAATGGCTAGATTAGTTCTAGTGTTGCATAAGGCCTGCAGTTTGACAGATGTCATTGAGTTCAGTGTAATAGTTAAACTTTGACACAGAAGCTAAACAAAATGCACGATGCTGTAATTGTACAGGTTGTTCTCAATGCTAATGGAGCAGTCAGCATTCTGAGCTGTGCTAATCTACCTCACTATTGTTCAGCATTTATTAGCTTTAAGTTCAACCTCGGGTTTTTACTTTCAGCCATGATGGCAGAGCAGTGCCCACTAATGCAAAGCTCACTCTTTTTCAGTTCAGTCCTCGTTCCTGTCCATTTTCAGTGAAATGTTTTTTGTTTGTTAAGCCCCTTAACACTGACCTATGAGTCATTGCAGCATAAAAACGGCTCCTATCACAAGGGATGAACCAGTGTTCTGGTCACACATAATTGACAACTTCACAAAAACCCATTTTAAATGATATTTTTTGGCCCTCCTTTATAGATTAAAAAAAAAAGTAATGTGTATGTAGTGGTCCACCTTTTTATACAATCTATGGATGGATGGTTGCTTTTTCAGCATTCATTACAAAGGCTACGTTCACACTGCAGGCGACAGCGCATCAAATCCAATTTTTTTGATCCTATGCGACCCATATCCGATCATGCTATGACAGTGTGAACGGCACAAATCCGATATTTTCAAATCCGATCTGGGTCACTTTCGTATGTGGTACTGAATCCGATACATATCTGATGTTTCAGAAAGCGATTGCTGTAAATGGTCAGGTCGCATTAAATCTGTCTTTTATGTCACTGACACAAGACAGACACCAATTATCAGCGCCGGAGAAGACATCGTGAACGCTTCCTGGCCATCCGGTGAAACTGCTGGGAAGACAACGTTGGAGAAACGTGAACATTTTATTTGTACTGCATAATCTGCAGATTCTGACAGAAATCTGCAACTATCCTTTGAAGCACTGCTCCTCTAAAACAGCAATAAGGATCATTATTAGGTTATTTACATTATTATTTAATAACAAAATAACTTAAAGCAAAAATTGGGAAACGTGAAGTCCAAAGTCTTTATATTAACGGCTATTAGTCAAACAATACTGTTGCTCTGGGTCTAAACAGAGCGCGTTGTGTGTGACGTCTTCTTTTGCGCATGCGGGCCGCTTTGAGCGTTCACACTAGAGCGCGTTTGCTGTCGCATTTTATTTGTAGTGTGAACGAGCAGACAAAAAAATCAGATTTGATCAAAAAATCGGAATTGAGCATTAAGACCTGCAGAGTGAACGTAGCCAAAATGAAATCCATTCATAGTACTCACAGTATTAAATCATTCCTCTGTCAATTATAGGTACTTGAAAAAAGTTTAGGATTTATTGAGGGGCAGCAGATGAACTCTGGGACATGTGCTGCAGTAAAACTAGTCTAGTGGCACTGCTGGAAAAGGGAAGTGTCTGACAAAGAATCGATTTTAGCCGTTTCCTAACCTGCCACCATCCCATCAGTCTTGGGATCCTGGTTGTAGCTAATGTCGTGTCGTTTGCTGCCTCCTTCAGTTTTCTCACTTAATACACACAAAAATAGTGCAAATTTGTGTTAAATGACTTCTTCCTGCTTTTGTGCTACATGTGAGAAAGAGGAACTACAAAATATCCAAACAGATTTTCTCAAACACGTGCACAGTTCATGTTTTAGCTCAGTTTTGGTCACATTAAAAAACTTCCAAAGCACCAGACAGCACACAGTCAAAGATGGGAGCTTTTGATGGCCTTCAAAAGAGATTGAGACCAAAACAAAGCAGAAAAGATGCATGAATGTTGGAGTTGATTTATCTGAACTGACTCCAGTGAGATGACGAGGCTGCTTTGTGTCTGCTGGATGTTGTTCAACTCTAAAAGTAGTTTTGATGTTCGGCCAAAACCTGCACACATTTAAAGTTCGAGCTCTCTGCTTCTCTCTGCTCTTTTCAGCCATCATGTACGTGATGGGAGCGCTGGGACCAGCAGCTGGCTACCTGCTGGGTGGAGTCCTCATCGGCTTTTACGTGGACCCCAAGACTGTTGTCAACATCGACCAGAGTGATCCCCGCTTCATTGGAAACTGGTGAGAAGAGTCTGCCATGAGCCCATCGAAATGTAAAATATGTGTGTATGTTGAAGTTGGTGGTTTTTATATAAATTTCCATTAAAGCAAATACACTCTGTGAGTATCACTACTGTTACCAACACAGTAAGTTAAACATTTGTGTCTTCAGTGTGATTCACTGGGTTTAGTGCTGAAGCTCACAAACGGGGCACTGAAGAGTATCCTTCGAGTTTTTATCCCCAGTTTCTCAGAGTGTTAGTGGTAAATAAACTGTCTTACCTAAGTACAATACAATACAACTTTATTTGTATAGCACATTTAAAAGACCAGCGGTACACCAAAGTGCTTTACAATAAAAACAGGAAAATTAAGACAATAAATAAAAGACTATTAACAAAGTAGCACATATGTCATCAGGTTAAGGGCACTAATTATACAACAATAAAAGGGAATATAAGAACAAAGTTACTAAGAACAGATATAGCTAAAAGATAAAGTACATAAATAAGAAATTGAACCAAATATAAAACAGGGACGCTAACTAGATGGAAAAGCTATGTTGAATAAATGAGTTTTTAAACGGGATTTAAAAGATAAAGCGGAGTCTGACGCACGGATAGCGATAGGAAGGTTGTTCCACAGATTCGGTGCAACCAGGGCAAAAGCACGGTCACCTCTAGATTTAAGTCTAGATCCAGGCTGAGCCAGGAGTAATTGGGCTGAAGACCTGAGGGCTCGCCCAGGGACATATAGACTAAGAAGATCTGCAAGATAACGAGGGGCTAAATTATTTATGATTTTAAAGGTGAGCAACAATATTTTAAATTCAATGCGATACTTTATGGGTAACCAATGCAAATCAATAAGAACTGGGGTGATAGAGGCATGCTTTCTAGTGCCAGTCAGGAGGCGAGCCGCAGCATTCTGGACAAGCTGAAGTCTGTGAAGGAGAGCGGAGTGAAGACCAAAGTAGAGGGAGTTGCAGTAATCCAATCTAGAAGTCACAAAAGCATGAATGAGCTTTTCAAGATCTTTGTGAGGGAGATAGTGCTAAGCCTTAGCAATAAGGCGCAGCTGGTAAAAGCTAGATTTGATTACTGAAGACACTTGTTTGTTAAATTTGAAAGAGCTGTCCAGCAGAACCCCTAGGTCACTAACTTTCAGTTCATTAACAGATAGTTCAGTAGTGTCTTTCTTAATGAAAGTGGTAGAGACACACTTTAGTTGGTACCTGGGGTGGATTCTAGGTTAACCCTTTGGTGATATTCAGTGGCTCTGCCTTGGAGACGAACAGGATTATGGACGGATGATCTGATATCGTCGTGTTGGTGTTGTTCCCAGATCATCATGAAAATGTTGTTCCAGGTTCAACATTGCAAGTGACCAATCACATTATTGTGACGATATTCTTTTGCGCACCAACCCATTCGTGCATTTATGAAATTCCAATGTTGCAAGGACAATATCAATTCTGCTTAGCGTTTATTAAAGGGTTAGGGTTAGGATCCGTTGATCGGCGGACAAAGGCGGTTTCTCGCAGCTTAAGTACAGTTTTTTGTTTTATGCCGGTTTTTCCCGAAGTCACAAAAGTATGACATCACAACATTCTGATTGGTCACTTGCAATGTTGATCCTGGAACAACCTTTAGTATGATGATCTGGGAACAACACCAACACGAGGATATCAGATCGTGCATTATGGATCTAGATGCATTTTTCAAAAATTTAATAAAAAGTTAAATAGTTTTGAGGTTCCATTGTGACCAATACTTTCCCCCTTTTCTCCAAATATAGCCAAATTAACGTGGCTGGTGAATGCTGCGCCGACTAAAAATGGAAACCAGAAAGTAAATACAGATTATAAATGTACATGTATCAGAAACAAGTCTAAAGAGATTTAACTCTCCAAGTCTCGAAACTTTGAAAGATCCAGTATTTACAAATTTTGGTTCTATTTGAGGTGATGATGGTGGAGTTATGTGTAAATGTATGTCAGGAAACGAGGCTCACACGCTTTCATTAATGAATGATTCATTCTGTTTATAGTTTTCTGTTCTGCAGATTTTTTTATTTGCACTCTAATGAAAACAAATAAATAATGGTGCATTATAATCAGCTGCTTCTCCAATGGGGCTCTCAACTGCATTCCTGCTCTGCAGCCTCTGAACTTGACGTAAGAGCTCATGAACCACCCGCTGCAGGTTCTGGTTAGAGTTCACTTCCACACCAGAATGAGCACTGCTGGCAGCTATGGTGCAGATCCTTGGAGTATATCTGACTAGGGATGGGTACCGGTATCTGGTGCCATGATGGCACCGGTTCTGACATAAACGGTAGTAACCAGACCGAAAAGCAGCGCACATTTCGGTGCTTTATTTCGTGCTTTTTTTTTTCCTGAGCTGTGATACATTTTGAATTCTAGCCAATCATTTTACGTTTCCGAGGATAGTAGGCGGGTCCAGGTACTTACGTTCTTTTAGAGCAGAGCTACAGATTAAAAATATCCAAGGCGAAGCGGTCAAAAGTCTGGCTGTACTTCACAGCAAAAGATGCAAACTCAGCAGCCTGCAACAAGTGCTTTAAGCTGATACTGTGATACTGTCAAAGGAGGTAACACCTGGAATCCGATGAAACGCCTGGCGACGCATAGCGGTTTTTTTTTAAGCCGAATATGATAGCTTGCTGCGAGACCTCACACCGAGCACATCTACTGCGGGTGTGGTGCCTGTTATCGGACCCGGAGTTAGCAACATCCCCCAAAAACCCGAAGAGGAGAGTCCTGGCCCCTAGCCCTGCCAGTGTAGCAGAAATGATGAGGATGATGATGCAGCAGCAGCCGTTCTTCTCTGCGTGAGTAGCTTAATGTTGTTCGTGTGTAATTTACGTTGAGTACGCTAACCACGTTATTACATTACACTGGTATTGGATAAAACCTAAACGATACCCATCCCTACATCTGACAAAGGTCATTGCATTGGGGCTAGCTGCTTAGCAGCAACTCAGGTCTTTTACTAGTGAATTACAGCTGGCTTAAACTGGCCTCCTGCTGTACAGAACACCATGATCTTATAAAAATAAAAACTACAACAATTGGATGAATGTATCTTATTAACCTGCTTTCACTTGTTACACTTCTAAAAAGATCTTAGAAAAAAATGCAACTAAGTAAAAAAGGAAAACAGAAATGCTACAATTTAATACTTATGTCCACCAATTATAGAGTCGATCCTTTATTTGCTGTATGTGACTCTAACAGTGTCGCATTCTTCTCGGTACAGGCTGTACTGCGGGAATATCTTGTTCTCTCGGCTTCCCCGTACTGTGGGTGCAGAGATGCAACGAGACCAACGTAGCTGTGAGCGCATCTGTGATTAAATGAGTCGCAGGACGGACGCACTTGGGTGGCTCTGTATGATAGACTGGGGCAGTAATAACAGACAGAGTGAACTTCACTCAACACCAAATAATAGACTGTTAAAGTCTGGAGGGGTAGAATACACTTTGTCCCTGTTCGTCTCTGTTAAATGTGTGAGAAGAAAAGGAAACCTCTCCCAACACGGTCGCATCTGAAAACAAACTCGGGGTTTGAATCCTTCCAAACCGAGACGTGTTTGGTCCTTAGGTCACGTTTTCACACATATCATCTGAAAATCTGTTGTTGTGTGTGAGATGTGGTTAGTCATCTATTTAGAGCTCTCACTGATGCCTTCCTCTGACTGACAGCATAATCAGTGACTCACAAGCTAACAGCCACGAGCTTTCTACATGAATTATAGGTGATGATAGCAGGAAGATGATGGTGTACCAGTTTATGTGCATATTAATGAGGCACATGAGATGATACCGAATCTGAGGTTGACTCTTTGGTAGCAAAAGGAGTAAAATGGACTCAGAATTTAATAAAAACATGTGTTTTTAATATTTTACTTCAATAATCTCTGGGCTGTGTAGGTGGAGCGGGTTCCTGCTGTGCGCCATAGCCATGCTGCTGGTCATCTTCCCCATGTTCACCTTCCCCAAGAAACTGCCGCCCCGACACAAGAAGAAGAAGAGGAGGAAAAAGCTGAGTCTGGACGACCTGTCCAGTGACGACGACGTCCTCAAGGAGAAGAGCAACAACAACAAGACCCAGACGGTCACTTCGTCCATGGGCTTTGGCAAGGACATCAAAGGTACTGGAAAATCGATGATGTCAACTATTAGAGGAGTGTTTCCCAGAACTATGAGGGTGTGGGCTGTTTAAATATAACTCTTTAGTTCAATTTATTGACCTTTAAAGACGAGTTCAGACGGTCTTTCAAGTCTAATGAATGCAGAACCCAAGTCAGCCTCCTCTAAACGAATAACAGAGCAGAGGCTTATCGTGTAACTGCAGCTGCCAGAGAAGAGAATAAAGCAGGAAGATTTCTACTATTCAGAGCCGTTTCTGAGAAATATGTTACCCTAAAAATCCGTTTGGGGCCACAAAACATATTTCAGCATTATAATGAAGGTGATACAGCTTATTGAGTATAAATAACCCTGTGAGCATGTCAGTAATTCATATCGTTTACCACATGTTTCTACTCTGCAATCCACAAACTTTTTATTTTCATTAAAGTAACATTGGGTTTTTTTTGCATTTAGGAAACGCGACTAAACCAAAGAATTTCTGAAACAGTTGTGAAGTAGAGAGAAACAAAAACAGCTGTTAGCATTTTTAGGCCTACTTTGAAACAAAGTAGCTGTAACGCTAAGATGTCCCCTGTGAGTCCCAATTAACCACTTTAAAATTGTCCCAATTTAATAATTAGTAACAGGAACAGGATCATTAGGAATCCCAAATATATTTGGAGTAATTTTGACTGAAAGCGTACTGCTAAGCCAGCAGTGTTGGTGGTCAAAGCAAACATGTAGATGTAGTGACATCACTGTTAAATTCTGACTTTCCTCCTTGACTTTCATTCTTTTGGGTTTGGCATCTGTAGCTAGTCAGCAAAATTAAGAGAATAAGTAACCAGAGGCAATGACACGCAAAATATTACAACTTTTTTTTCAGTACACAACAGTATCCAAAACAATAAAGGATGAAATAATTTCCTTAATCACGATCATCTAGTTTTCTTTCAAAGCCACGCGGTTCCACTGAGAATGGGCTAAAGAGCTTCAGTTTTGAGACGCCCGGGTTAAAGCAATAGTTACACTTTTTAAATTATTTTTTTAAACATTATGTTTATTGACTTTTATATTACAGAACAAGCAAAGAATAATAGTACAGTTAACATGAGATTTATATTAAAGAACATAGTCCCCAAAATAAACAAATACAAATTAAAAGAAACAACAACAATAATAGTAAAAATAAATAAATAATAAAATAAAACAAAACCGATGCACAGCATGGGTAAAACAAACAAAGCAAGACGCGAACCAAAAATAAAAACAACAAAAACAAAGAAACAGATAACAAAAAAAAAAAAAACCCCACACACACAAAGAAACCCAAAACTCAGCACCAAGTATCACTTTCTAAATTAATTCCCTTCATAATGTCTCAGAAACTCAGTTAAAGGTAACCATATTTCTTCAAAATCTACTCCCTTTCCTCTGACAATATAAGTAAGTCGTTCCAATACAATACATGATGCCATCTCCTTCACCCACATATGACTTGAGGGTACATCCACGTTCTTCCAATACAAAGATATTAAGCGCCTAGCTTGCAGGAGGCCAAAGTCAATTAATTTTAGCTGTCTGGTGCTAAAGTCACAGTTCTTTGGATATATACCCAACACACACATATAGCTACACTTTTAGTATAGAGAATAACTTCTAAAATGGGATTTTAAAATAGGATGGGTACAGAGTAGAAAGATATAAAACCATCAGTTATATATCTCAGCACGCACAGCAACAAGTGAGGCAACAGATGGTTTAGAGCTGATCGTTGTCCACAAAAGTCCTGTTTTTGTTTCGTGTTGACCCCGCTGAAAGCCACAAGCCGAAACAATGAAATGACCACATACTACATACGTTGCTGCGTCCACACGTACACGGGTATTTTTGAAAACGGAGATTTTCCATTTTCGTTTTAAAAAATAATCCCGTCCACACGTAAAGGCAGAAATGAAGGAAAAAGGCTGCTAGGAACATGCCAAAGCAACAGGTGGCGATATATTCCTAACCGTGTAGAAATGTTGGCCAATCAGAAGTTTAGAAGCCTCGGTGGGAAAAAGTAAACAAAGCTGGGGCATAGAAGCAGAACCGAGTCATATGTGTGGAGGGACAGTAACTGTGTGTGTATATGTAAGCATTTAAACACTGCAGAGAGAACAATTAACAGTTTTGTAGAAATTCATTTCACCGAAACAATAACGTGGCGCACAGTGTGACGTCAAAAAATGCGCACACCTTTGACGCTGCGTTTTCTGCGTTTTTCTTGTCCACATGTAAATGCAAAAACGGAGTTTTTAAAAATCTCCATTTTCAGTGACCGAAAACGCCGTTTACGTGTGGACGAAAGGTGCAACCGCAAAGAAAAATCTGCGTTTTCAAAAATACCCGGGTACGTGTGGACGTAGCCTCTTCAGGATTGCAACTAAATCAAAATATACTTTCTGCTACATCGCGGTAGCATCTTTGATGATTTAAGCAGACTTCGGTGTTGCTCAGGCAGCTCCTCCTAAAAAGGTTTGACAGCAAAGTCAAGAGAACGTGTTACGTGTTACGGCAAGCTTTTTTTGTCTTCTGAGTGCTGCAAAGTTTGGAAAAAGAAGTCCAAATGGAGTTGGTTTCATTGCCCCTCTTCACAGCACTGATTTAGGAACATTTAGCCAAGGAGGTGGTTAAAGTTTTCATTTGAAGTGCCAAATCAAGGAAGTAGTATTGAAGGCTTCAATTTTAGCTGTTCATGATTGTGAGGATTTTTACAGGCAGCCCTTGAAGGGCTAAATGGTTCTCTTACCCCCGTGTGAAATATTTCATATTTATTTACGGCCACTTTTTCCCAGTTGAGTGGTTTTATTTATTTTGTGATAGTACAGCTCTGTTTGTTTCTTGTCATATTTTCTGTACTCCTGAGAGTAGAAAAGCTACTCTAAACCTGTGTGCAGTGAACAACATGTGTGCAAATGTGTACACATTTTGACAGCGTGCAGATTACGAGGACAGTTGAACTAAAGGGAACTCGTCAGTCTGTCTCAGCCATCTGTAGTTCAGACTGAATGAAACGGATTTGCAAAAATCAGAAGGGTTTATTTTCACTGTTGTGACGCTGACAGAAAAAAAACAAAAGCTTTACTTTGTGTTCATGTCTTTTTTTCTTCACCCTCTTCCAGACCTGCCTAAAGCCGCAGTGAGGATCCTCAGCAATGTGACCTTCTTGTTTGTCAGCCTGTCCTACACGGCAGAGAGCGCCATCGTTACTGCTTTCATCACTTTCATCCCTAAATTCATCGAGTCTCAGTTTGGGATCCCTGCCTCCAATGCTAGCATCTACACTGGTGAGTTAAATGTACACATTTTAAAGAGCATTCCTCACCATCCCACCTCTGAAATCCTGCAAAGACTAAAAACTGGGCTCAATAAATCTGGTTCTTAAACTTGGAATTTATTTCTCATATTAAATGAAGCCTCCTGTGATTTTCCTGCAGACAGCATGCAGACAGACCAGAATATTCATACGACATCCAGGGCTTTAATTTGTGCAACTGCAGCGCTGGTTTTATCGGAGAGCAGAGCCAGAGAGGCTGTTACCCTAGCGCTGCAAGCCAGCACATTAATAATAAAGAAACTGCTGTTCTTCAAATGAAGGGGGCACCTGGGACGCTGAGCTGGAGCACTGAGTGCATCACACACAAAACATTAAGAAACACACAAAGATACAAGCACATTAATGTCCTACATACACTCACAGTCACACGCCGATGCACATGCACACTTAAACGGGCTAATACTTTAGCTTAAACACAGAGTTTGAATGCTTGTTGTGCTGATTTTCTGTATTTGATCTAAACAACAACAATCTAGATGGATAAATAGCATTTCAATTTAACGCATGGGTTTGTTTTTTGTGTGAACTGTCCTTTTAATTTGAAAATCCAACCTCAGGCGAGCGCTGCCTTGTATCAGGCGATGCATATAGAAGTGTACAGTCCCGTTTAAAGCCATCCCGTTGTTGTGGCTGATAAATAAAGCAGCTGAAATGAACATGACACTCGGGGCTCGCGACCTTTTTTTAGTGGCTTTGGTTATTTTGGTAGACAAGAGCTGTTTGCAGTTGGACCACATGTGGAAGTCTGCGTAATGCTGTTGTTTATCAGGTTTGATGAACTCTGCACATGAAATAGTTTGCATGGTATACAAGTCTGTAAGGAGTGCTTCAATTAGAGCAGGGGTGTCAAACATATGGAGGCTGGAACCTGTAAACTGAGAGCTGATTGGGACAATTGACATTAAATATATATGCTGTGTATGTGTGGCCATTAATGTGACTCTTATTCACCACTGTGGGCCCTCATGAAACTGACTTGGACTATTTTAGGAACTGAAAAGTCAGAGTGAGGTCATTTGTGATTCCATTTCATCCCAGATTTAGGAAGTTATTTTGTTCCTGGAGAAAATATAAGGCTACTTACAGCTGCTCCCTTACTCACAGGGATAACTCCACACATTTAAGCTAGCAGACCCTCCTGATGCAGCCCCCAAGCCATTTGTGTCTCCTGAAATCAAACCGTGATCTTGAGCTATGCTAGTTAGTAATAATGATAATAATGAGACACGTAAAGTGTTTCAGAAAACATTCGTCCATTGATTCTTTTTTTGCTGCTTACATGAGTCACAAGGGCGGCAGTCTAAGAAGAGATGCCCTAACTGGTCGCCTCCTCAGCCAGTCGTGTCCTGTCTCCAGATCTTCAGATTGTAAAAGACAAATTTATGATTGAAATTCTTTTTATAGTTAAAAATATCAGAACCGTACACACAGTGGAGTCAAAAATGACCCCACTCAGTCCCCCTAAATGATCCCACTCTCTGTACGGATGATTCTTTGCTTTGAATTTATCATTTTAATAAAAAGAAAACGAGCAAAAAACAAAACAAAACTTTGCCCTTTTAAAAAAATTGATTTTGATTGCTGTCGTCAAAGAACAGCACATCATTAGTCACACTTGTAGGTAACCGTGAGTCATCTGAACTTTCCACACAAAAAACTCGATTACTGAAAGCGGAGTTTATAAACACCCAACAAACGAGTGTTTTTCACACTGGTTCTGCATTAATGTTGTTTATTCCTTTTAGCCACATTAGTATGATTTTTCTCCAGGAAATTACATCTTGTTATCAGAAATGTTTTAGTGTTTGAGTTGCATAACTGTCTCAGCTGTAGGTGGAGTGGGCTGTGAAGCCTGTGATTAGAACTGCCACTCATATATATTTTCAGAATATGCCATCCTCCGGTGAGTTAAATAAAATTATTTCTTGGGAACCTGCTCAAGAGTTTGTGAAGGTCCCAGGACCCCAATTTGGTATCCACAGGTGTTCACTTTAAGGGGCCTGAGTGGGTAGAGCAAAGCAGGAGCCCCCACCAGCCTGGAGTTACGGTGCTTTCCCTTCCATTATTCAGCAGAATAAGTAAGATAAAGTGTAGGATACAATTTTGTGCCCACGTCTTTAGAGTTAAATCCACAGTTTAGTGTTTTGTCCTCAACTGTGGAAAAAAATCATACTTTGTTTTTGCAGTTTCCAATTTAGTGTCTTCTGTACTTTAAAGCCTTAGTGAAAGCACGTTGATGTTGTGTAGCCACACCTCTTTTAGCTTTAAACCTGCCCACTGATCACATGAAACTGTTCTTAGAGCCCCAAACTGATTTTGTTATCAGACACTGCGTTGGACATTTGAACACAGGTTACTTTCTTTAAGAGTCTGCCTCAAGTGGCCTTTAGAGGAACTGCAGTTTTGTGGCACTTGCACATATCGGCTTCAATTTCATCCCGAGATTTTGATGCTTGGTTTTGGATTTAAATGGCCAGTCAGTCTGTAATCCACGTGTCTTTAGTCATGCTGGCATTGCCTTTAACATTTCTAGAACAATCTTGAACGTAGGGCAGGTTTTATTAAGGAGGAAGCATTGCTTACAGAGAACCAGACAGTGTGGTGAGCTAGGGCTGCTCAATTAATCGAATTTTAATCTCGATTACGATCTGGGCTTTCAACGATCATTAAAAATGACTGAGCCGATTATTAGCCCCTCCCTCGTGCTTTACTCTCGCGCTGCTCCATGTGGCAAATCGAGCGCACCTCTCTGCATTTCGAACACGTGTCACAACAATTAAGAGCAGCGGTTTACAACCTTTTTTGCGCCACGGACCGGTTTATGCCCGACAATATTTTCATGGACCGGCCTTTAAGGTGTCGCGGATAAATACAACACAATAAAACTAGTACCGGTACTGAAAAAAAGAACATTTATTCATAACACACGTGAAAAAACCAAGGAAAACCGAGTTAACGATAAAAACAATAACAAAATAACGCTGAAAACCGATAAAAACCCTGAAAACTATACATTTCACACCTGAGCCTCAACTCTCGCGGCCCGGTACCAAACGACTCACGGACCGGTACCGGTCCGAGGCCCGGGGGTTGGGGACCGCTGATTAAGAGGACCCGAGGGAAGCTCGGAAAGCTAAGCAGAAGTTAGTTGGAGAGGAGAGTGACTGCTGTTGGTTGAAAAGAGGTAAAAAAACGTCAGTGGTGTGAAAACATTATGGGTTCACGGAGTCAGACGTGGATCAAGTAGACACAGTGTGTAAACTTTGCTACAGTGTCGTAGCTGCACCACAGAGCAACACTGCAAAGTTCACTAAACATAGATGTTTACATTTTTCATTTATTTTTTATATTGCAAACATTTGCACTGTTATCAGTATTTGCACACTATTTTATATTATTTTTTGACAATCTTTAAAGTCATTATTCAATACATTGTTATTGTTAAATAAATATCCTCAAATAATCGAGATCTCAATTTCAGTGAAAATAATCGTGATTATCATTTTTGCCATAATCGAGCAGCCCTATGGGGAGCTTTTAATGACAGTCACTTAGGACTGAACAGATCTGGGGACTCCCTGAGGCTAACGGCTGGGCTTTTACCCTCGGGAACTACATACCTTTATGGACTTTTTCCTGTTATAATTCCCATTTAACAGGAATGCACACGTGATATATTACACATACCAACTAATTACAACTTGCAACAGCAGTGGTTTTTGTGTGTGTTGTTGGGTTTGTGATATAGAGTCAAAAAAAACATGGAGCCACTACTCTGAGACAGAAGCTTCCTCCGTTAGACTCCATCTTCCAAGCTGAGAGGACAGACAGCTGCACAGGACACATTATCTAACACCTACTGAGTGAAGAGAGCATCTCCGCCTGGGTTAGAGGCTTCACTCCCTCCGAGGCTACCCACACTATAAATGTGTGCTGTCATGGCAATGCAAGGCTGCCCGGAGGCGGATGTTGTTGTGATCGCTGCGTCTTCTTTAGGATCTCATTGAAGAGAAAGCGATAGCTGCAGCGGGCACAGCTCCACAGTGTGCCGCCGATTTGATCTGTGAAAGTCCAGCTGGAAAGCGAGCTGAGGCTTGAACGATAAACATATGCTTTGCTCACAGAGAAAATCATCTCTGGCCCTTAGTCCAGATAATTTACCCGCTTCATCAAACGCACTGTAACTATAGAAACAAAGTGCAGTGCGTCATACTCTGAAACGCACACACGGTAAAAAGAAAAAGTGAATTCACCACAATGTGCAGCCGCAGGTTTAATTACTACAGGATTCGTTTATATTGCTTATACATAACCTGACTTCATTACCCGGTGAATTTATGACCACTTGGTGGCAGAAAAGCAGCACAACCAAACTGAATTACCACGTCTAGTTTTTATGGCTAATGAGTCTGCAACATGCAGCGTCCTCAAAGACTCAAATATGAAGTAAAATTTCAGAGACAAATATTGCAGTTTCTTTAAAGGCCACTTGAGGCTGGCTACAAATCTCCTGTATTTTATTTTACTGTTTACTTCCTCTTAGAAAATATTGGCTTAAATTTATAATCTAAAGCTTCCTAACAACTTACAGGATGCTGAATCTTTTTTGAAATAAATGCATTTGGATGCTGGTTTTAGGGGCATGGCTGCTTTAATATACCAGTGTCCTGAACGTAGATGGTGTAAAAGATAGATGCAGCCGCAGCGATGCCACCAGCTGACGTCCTGTCTTAGTGAAACTGCTGTGAAGCATTTTATTTGTCACCATCTTGGTTTTTTGAAACCACGTGTGGTGAATTAGCTCCTCTGTGGTTTCAGCTGTTACTGGGAAACATATCTGTGACTTTAGCTTCTAAAAATATTCTCTTTCTTCACCAGCTGACTTTACGTTTTCTATCTTCTATCTTTCAATGATACCAGAGTCATTACATTTATTACTGATATAGAAAAAAAAATATTCCTAGAGATTTTGGGCTCCAAAAGGAACATTAAAGATGATAAACATTAAAGCCAGTTTCATGTTTCTGTAACATAACTTTCTAGTTACTTTACATTTTTATGAGTTCGCTTGACTAACTTGAAACAGCTTTGAGTGAAACACATTTGAGGAAATATCAGTCAGTGTCTCCCACCGTTTAGAAAACCACCTGTACCACATGATAATACGACCCCTTTTTTCCTCCAGTGAATTATCAGAAAGCAGGTCAACAGACATTTTTCTGTTCCTCTTTGTCTTGAATTGCTGCCGTTTTGGTTTTGAAGCTTTGAAAAATCCCATAATAGAAAAGAGTCTTTGTTACTTTGTTATCTCCTGTATCGATGAAGCTGTGAGGCCCCACCTCCATTTGCCTCATTATAAACCTTTCATAGTATGAAGGTAAAATTTTCTGTGGCTGCAAGTTATTGTAATCTGCTGATCCTGAGAGGTACGGCTAAGATTTTTTCCCACATTTGATTATTTCTGTTTGCTTGTCTTTGTCTCTTCAGGTGTGATTATTGTACCTAGTGCCGGCGTGGGGATCGTCCTGGGCGGCTACATCATTAAGAAGCTGAAGCTGGGCGCTCGCGAGTCGGCCAAGCTGGCCATGATCTGCAGCGGCGTGTCCCTGCTCTGCTTCTCCACGCTGTTCATCGTGGGCTGCGAGAGCATCAACCTCGGAGGGATCAACATCCCCTACACCACCGGGTAAGGAGAAGCTGGGCGGGTGAAATCCGGGGAGGTGGTGGGTCGTGCTGCATCACAGCTGACGAGGAAGCCTGACGTCACTTCGGCGTCAATGCCACTTCATTCATGCCTGAATTGAATCTTTACACTGGGTCTGTGTGTGCTGTTCCTGCAGTGATGTGGTTGTGGAGGATGTAGAGAAACACTGAAAGGATGGAGGAGACAAAGACGAAGCTAAGAATAAACAGACAGAAGTAAAAGAAAATCAGACTGACTGAGGAGGAGGGTTAAAGAAACTGAGTAATGAAAGCGGTTGAAAGAGTGAAGTCAGCCAAATAGTTTATCTGGTCGTTTAAACACGTGTAATCTGTTCCTGCCACTTTTCTCCGCCTTATTTCGTGTCTAACTTTGTGTAATGTTGACCTCGGCCCTGTTTTGGAACCATATGAGCATCATCTTCGAGCCTCAAAAACATGAGAGGCAGCATCCTCCCTACCTGGATAATACAAAGTCTTAAAATGCAGTGAGGTTTCTGGATTCTGGTGTGCTTTGATTTGATTTCACACCCTGTTTATTTACTTAAACGTGTAGATTTTCCCCATGATTTGGTTTCTTTTCACACAGAACAAACTCCATAGAACTGAAACACAAACTATGTGAGAACACGCTTACTGGTCACATGTGTCTGGTGCTGGAGCGACAAAAGATAATACAGGAAGAAGGTGCTGTGTTCTGGCCTAGTGGACAACATGGAGACTTTATATTTGTTTACCAGTTGTTAGCCCATATTGACCATTTGTGACCCCTGTCACAGAATGGAGATATTACTCAGGTACAGGAAGTGTCTTGATGCATGCTCAATTATCCAGGTAAGTAAATCTCCAAAGGTTGATTCTGTTCATCTGGACGTAGCATTTTGTGGGAATGCTACGTCCAGATGACCAGAATCAACTTTTGGAGGTACAGGAGATGTTTAGCTCAAAGTTGGCTTGACTCACGTTCACATCATAAACAAATTGCTCTGAAGTTTGTTAAGACAAGACTGAGACCTCCTCCAAAGGGTCTCTGTGGATGTTTTCATCAGCACCAGAGTGATGACTGTGTTCACACCTGCATCTGTGAACTGCACCGAGAGGAAAAAACAACCCAGAGTTTGATTTAAACAGACTAAACAGCGCAGTGTGAAAACACACTGATAACAACACAAGACATTTTGTGACAAAGTTTTTCTGTGTGGTGGAAAAACTAAACATCCAAACACCAGCCTACAAGCACACAAAGCTCTTGCAACATGCATTCTTGCACTTTGAAGTCATGTCCAGAACATTTATTACAGCGTTTTGTTCGTTATTTGTGTAAAGGACTGATGTACTGCCTGTTGCTAGAGGCAAAGACAAAAAGTACTTCTGTACAAGAGGTGGGCGATGGATTTTCTGGATCTGTGAATGGTTCCCCTGTAAGGCAGGCATTAAACTTAGTTACAGACACGGAGAGTCACAGACATCCTGCACAGGTCATCATCCCTGTTACGGTTCACGTAACGTCCAACTGAAGGATGCATGCATAGTCGGTAGCACTAGCATTTATCACTTGGACCAAAGTGGATCCTAGAAACGTCTTTAAGACTAACAGATGTTAAGACTTCCTCTGCCAGAAAACAATGGCGATGTCACGTGATCCAAAGGCTCATGCTGCCTTCTCTGTACCTCACAGGTTATAGGTCGGATTTGGAAAAACGGGCGATGTCTTGCTCTGAAGATGGAGCCATTCAGCCATCAGTGCAGTGCCTGAGTACAGCACAGTGTATATATTTTTATTTTTGTCTAATAATACAGCTGTAGCACATTCACTGATAGAACACAAAGTTCAGCAGTTATACTTCCAACTTTGCACTTGAAATTGAAAGCAGCGTTAACTCAATCTGTGTCCAGACTGAAAAGTACATTGTGGTTATAATATCATTATGGGCCCTGCTGCTTGCACTGACAGTGGCTGGTGTTGTAAGCAGGCTATAAATAGTCTAGTTTGCTTGTTTGCTAATGTTGCTAACATGGTACTGTAATGAAACGGTGCCTTCATGTGTCTTAAAGAGGATCAACCAAACCTGGAGGGCTGGCTGATTGTGAAATGCTCTCTGAATGACTTCATTAAGCCTAGTTTGTCACTTATTACAGACTGTAACCATCAACCTCTGCTTTTCACTGTAAAGGGCAACTGCAGCTATTTCAATACTGACTTCCAGTGACACAAAAATACATTTGTTACCTACAATCACATGAAACAGAAAGTTTTCCCCTATTTCTTTTCTTCTAATTGTTTCCTGTCACCCGACTGACGTATCAGTGACGTCTGCTCCAAACTTGTCTGTTTGTTCGATCTTAAAAATGTAGAAAATGTCAGAAAAAAATGGCTTCACGGTTTTCCAGGTGACATTTTCAAAGAGCTTGTTTTATCTGACATACAAAAAGTCAAAACTCTTCCATTAAAAAAAGGTAGAAAAAAACCTCATGAACCTCAGGAATGTGTTGGTTTATCAGCGTTATTATCTGTTCATTTCCTGTACTGCATTCTTTAGCATTATTCTTATTCAGAGAAACAGAATAACTTCTTGCCTGTTATTTATTTTTATTTTGTTTTACTAGGAAACCTTGGTGGGCATATCCTCCAGCTTTATAACTGTTTTATGGCTGAACAGGTAGACAATTAGCAGCAGGTTTATTTGTTGACAACATAATAGGAAAAAAAGAGATTTTATCCTTCAGAATAAAATATCAGGCTAGTTTTCTTAAAATGTTATAGCTGCTGTAAACCGAACAAACTCAAATCTTTGATATGAAGTAGAGCTGGGCGATAGAACGATAACGATATGTATTGCGAAATAACTTTTTCTCGATAGAAAAGTTAAACTATTGCGATAGACCTCATCTCTTTTGTCCTCTTAAAAAAAAAAAGAACAACAGCCAATCCAAATTAACTAGCGCAGAGCCGAACCAATCACAGCCGCAGCGTCACGTCACGTGACTTGTTACGTACGGCACAAGTGTGTGTTTGTTTGGGAAGCAGCCAGCCGCCGTGCCGCCCGGGTAATGGAGGAAATGAGTGTGCCGACTAGAGAAAAATCAACCGAGCGTGACCGAAGGTTACCGAAGAGAAAACAGATGATGGTTCCAATGCCGGAGAGATTGTCGAACGGAAGAGCCACAGAAGTTCCGTAGTGTGAAGGTATTTCGACTATTTCTGTCTGACAAAAAACAGAGTAGTGCGCACCAGAGATGGGCAGTAACGCGTTACAAGTAACGCGTTACTGTAATCCGATTACTTTTTTCAAGTAACGAGTAAAGTAAGGGATTACTATTGCAAAAACGGTAATTAGATTACCGTTACTTTCCCGTAGGAACGCTGCGTTACTGCGTTACTAAAACCGTGATTTTCTTGCGAGAATGTCTCATGACAGTGACGTAAGCGAGTGCGACGTGCGTGACAACAGCTGTGTGCAGATCAACAATGGATCATATATCGAGTGCGGGAGAGAGTATGAGCGTGCAGCGTTTAAAGCGTGGAAGTACTGACCTTACTTTGAGTTTGATTCCATAAAAAGTGACAAAAACATTAGTGTCCGTTGTGCGTGGGAAGAAAACTTCTTTTTACAGCGAAAAAACCCCCCCTAAACTTCCAAGCAAGCACCGAGTGCGCTACGACGTAATGGGAAACTCACAGAGAAACTGCCGTATCCTTCCACTGACCGCTGCGGCACACCTGCACCAGGATAACCCTCCGCCTACCCTACTCCTGCTTTACAGGTGAAAATAGAGCAAAAGGACCGCTAGTCTTTGACTTTATTTATTTTCTGCTGTGTTTTACTTGCATCTGAAAGAGTGAGTGTAAACACAATATATATATATATTATGTGCTGGAATGTGCAGAAAATAGGTTTAAATGTTAAACTAATTTCTTCAAGTCAGAGAATGGTGCATATAATTAAAATTTTGCTTCATGCATAAAGGTAAAAGATTAAAACTAACAAAACAAGTTTTAAAAAGAGACTTTTCCATTTGATTACATTTTGTATGATGATTATGTAGAAAAAGTAGAATTGGGCTGAAAGATCTATCGCTTTATCACCTATTCAGGTTGTAAATCATGTTTTTAAAAAGTAACTAAGTAACTAAGTAACTAAGTAATTAATTACTTTTGAAAATAAGTAATCAGTAAAGTAACGGGATTACTTTTTTGGGGAAGTAATCAGTAATTAATTACTGATTACTTTTTTCAAGTAACTTGACCAACACTGGTGCGCACTGTAAATTGTGCCGAAAGCAAGTCTGGAAATACAATAAAGCGGCGCATGCTCAATCTCTGACTGGAAGCGCTAATTCGTCATTCGGCTTTTGTCAGACTAAAGTAACTGTTAAACTGTTTGAAAAGCTCAGCGATACAACAAGGAGAGATCGAGAATTTCCTTTTAGTTCAACAGACAAAATTGACTAACTTTTGTCAATATCAAAATATTGACAAAAGTTAGTCAATTTTGTCTCTTCTTCTGTAAAACAAAGTAAGATTTATTTTTAGAATTAATATTTTGTTTCTAAGTGGAATTGACAATTTAGTCTGTTTTTGTTTGTTCTATTTTGACACTTAAACGCTTTAGCGGCTGCCTTTTGTGTAGTTTGCAATATTTGCCTTTATTTATCTGAAAAAGTCTCATGTTCCTTAAGTACATCTACCCTGTTGAACTTATTATAGGAAATAAATATTTAAATCAAAACAAGCTGCTGATTATTTCACATTTTACTTGTGAGCAACGGCACATTTAAATCTTACAAATATAGTTATTTGGCTTATATCGTGATATATATCGTTATCGCCTGAAATGAAAAAAACATATCGTGATATGAAAAAATCTTATATCGCCCAGCTCTAATATGAAGCCATAATAATACATCTTTTCCCCTGCAATCATCCCACACAGTTCTGAAGTTCATTTTTAGTCATGTTTTAGTTTAGAGGCGGCACAAGTTTTTGGCAAGATCGGCTCCATTCAAGTCTGCAGCCATCAGGTTACAAGAAGAAATACAATTTTGTTCCTTAAAGTTTACACATATTTGACATTCAGCCATCTTTTTGATTTTTTTGTATTAAGTCTAAAACCTTAGTTGTTTTTTTCAGCACCTCCCCTGGTGTCGTTCTTTTGCTTCTCCTTCCAGATGCAAACTTGGAATCGTGACTCTTTCCCTTAAACCGCAGACATCCGTTTGCCGACTGCAGTGTGGCCTTTCTCCTGTTTAATCATTTCCCAGTCTGACGGAGTAGGTGGTAGTTTTCATCACCCCATCTGTGGCTCATGTCAGGGAGGAAGCGAATGTTCGGATGAGTGCAGGATAACAGATAGCGAGCCAGTGAACGGAGGCGTTTTCTTTTGCACAAAGCGTCCCTGAGAGCGATTACATGGCAACCGTGGAAAATGTCCAAGGACAGCTTGGAAGAGAGGATCTTTGGCTGCGTGCCCTCTCTGTTTTCTCTCTCGTTTGTCCCTCTGGTCTTTTTTGATTTCCCTCTGTGAGTCTGTCTGTCTGTCCCTTTCGCCCTCCACTCTTCATGTTTCATTCTTTTCGATTCCCTCCCTTCTGTCTCCTTTTCCTCATCCTCGTCCATCCAACCCTCCTTAAGTTGTTCTGAACAAAATAGATCAGGACGTTCCAGCTTGGCACAAACTTTTACATGGATGAAGGAAAGAAGAAATGATTAGTTTTTCTACGTCTAGGACCAATGCCACTGTGACCTGAAAACAGCTTGTTTTGCCCATAACTTAAGAATTTTAGTTTTTCTTTTTGGCTTTTCCCAAACACGTCAAATCGTCTGAGAGTGAATTTCTTTATCTGTCAGATTTCTCTGAAGAAGATTTGTAACTTTTTCCTCACATAGCGTCATCATTACTAAATAAAATAATGGAGAAATGTACCGAAAGTGCTCATTTAAAAGCTGTGATGACTTTTCCATCAGCCTGAGCTTTACTTTGATGCTGCTTATCAGTAATGTGTTAGACGAGCAGTCAATATGCGGATCATTGCGAGCAAGAAATGAGCTTTTACACAGTGTTTAGTGTAATGATGTCACCTGTTAACAGACTGAATTTGACTTAATGCCACTAAGTGCTGGAATTAATTTGTTTTCAGTGTTACTCAGAAGTGGAATAGCTTTAAAGGGAAATAACTGTCTAATTAAAAAGGTTGTGTTTTCTCCCTTCAGACCTACACTCACTATGACGCAGAGGAACCTGACCGGAGGCTGTAATGTGAACTGCGGCTGTAAAATCCACGAGTACGCTCCGGTCTGCGGCTCTGATGGCATCACATATTTTAACCCCTGCCTAGCTGGCTGTGGCAGCGTGGCCAACGACAGCACCGGGGTAAGAGGCCTCGATACCTGTGTCTTATTTTAAAAAATGTCGACACTAAAACAGCTTAAATTCAGTCTAAGATGTATTTTAAATGTTTTGTTTCACTATTTTCTGCCCACGGCACGTTGTTTACTCAGCTTGACTGTTGCTATTTTCAGCTCACGCAGCTCCGTCCTCTCATCCACAGGCAGGCCCCTGAGCCTGGTTCCTCCTGGAGAATACTTCCTGTTAAAAGGGAGTTTTTCCTTCCCACTGTCACCAAGTGCTCGCTCATGTTAACTGGGATTTTTTTTTTCTGTATTATTTTAGCAATTTACCTTAAAATATAAAGCGTCTTGTTGTGATTTAGCGCTACATAAATAAAACTGAATTAAATTAAAGGATCAATAAGCTCATAGCAGAATTGCTACTGCACCTCCAGCATTGGTCCAAATTTAATCAAACTAGCACAAACTAAAGGTCACGTATGTCATTTTTACTGGCAACAACCTCTGAACTGTAATGGATCATGAGTTTGGTGATGTTCTCAAACAGTCATGATGTTTGCTGGGTTAGCTTCTTTAAACCATTCAGCTTCTTTTTTAAATTAGAAACAGGTTCTAATTTGGTATGTTTCTATTTTTCTGTTCTTTTCAAATTAATAAGTGCATTTAGACAGTGTTCTTGAACTTAACTGTTACTTTATAAATTATTTCGAAGTGAGATGGAAGAAAGTTTTAGTTTAGTTTTTAAAAGATCTTCAGTTTAACTTGTTTGAACTTGTAAACACTACGGGGTAGCAGTAACCTGGACACTATCCTGGCGTTGTATATGTGTGATTTCAAGGCCAAAAACCAGAAGATTTGAATAATTTTGGCAAAAAAAAGCAAAATGTTACCAAAAAGTTCTGTTTAATTCATTTTGTTGTTATTATACAAGCAAAGGCAACACAGTGATATATGCAGTATTAATATGTAGGTGCAGCGCAACACAACGCAGTAATGACACGACACAGTAACATAATAGAAAAGCAAAAACATAAAATAATATAAAAGAGGATAAAATAAATAATAAAAATAAAAAAATCATATAGATTAATATAAAGAAAATAAAATAGCAGATTAGTGACTTATAGGTAATCTGTTGTTACTGATAAAGTGTCAGAGTGAGGCAGGTTCTGATCCAGTGATTATGTGTGTTACAGTGTGTGACTGTGAGTTCAGTGCTTATGGTGCACATGATCGGAGAGACAGATTTACAGTCCGGGAACAAAAAAATCTGTTCCTGAGCCTTATAGTGTGAGACACTGGTACTGTTTCACACTCGGTGGGGGATCAATGTTGAAAGTGTGAGTGGGGTCATAGTTCATGTTACACGCATGCAAGGTAAAGCGTTTCAGGTAGCAGTCTTTAACGGCACGTAGCGGGTGCCAACAGGACGCTCTGTTGGTTTCACTCACCGCTGCAGGTGCAGTGATCGTACCAAGCTGTTGTGCAAGATGTTACCGTGCAGTGGTAGAAGCTGTCCAGATGGAGCCTTTCCAATCTCCTCAGGCAGTGGAGGCATTGTTGTTGCTTATCACGAAGTATATAGAGACCATGTCAGGTCCCCAGAGGCGTAGACACCAAGGAACTGAAAGCTCGTTATGTTCTCAGCTTACCCTGTTGTAGATGGGCTCTGTCTACCTTTTTTGGACTTTCTATAACATTAAGATCAAGGTTTTTGTTTGAGTCAGCAGATGCTGGATCTGCCCTCTGTAGGCCGTTTCGTCATTATTAGATGGAGGCACTCGGATAGGTTTGAAAGTAATAAAAGGCTAAAGACATTAAAAATACACCAGTGCAAATCTTCAGGGTGTAGTCTGCTCGCCCACTGTTAGACTGCCATATGAGCAGCAGTGGTTTGAGGGACACTCCTGTTACTTTCTGTTTTTATTTTAAAGGATTTGTTTGTTTGGTCTCATTTAATTCATCTGCTTCATGGCTTTCTCTTGTTTTTAGCAGTTGCATTAATGTCTAAAGTATTAACATTGTGAACCATGTATCTAAACTTCCATACGTATCTTCATTTGCCCTCCAGATCCGAAACTACTCCGACTGCGCCTGCGTTCAGAGCCGGCAGGTCATCACGCCGTCGACCGGCAGTCAGGGCAGCAACCAGCTGCAGCTCGTCATCGTCAAGACCTACCTGAACGAGAACGGCTACGCCGTGTCGGGGAAGTGCGACCGCACCTGCAATACGCTCATCCCCTTCCTCATCTTTCTCTTCATCGTCACGCTCATCACTGCCTGCGCTCAGCCCTCCGCCATCATCGTCACCCTCAGGTACGCCTTTATGAATCACTCACTGTGAGGAGGATGGGATGGCAATGTTTTGTTCCAACTAAAAGTCGTTTTTAAGTAACAGCCTCTCTGCAGACCAGGTGTTCTTATCATCTTTCTGAGAAAAAAGAAACAATTTTCTAATTTTGTAGGAAATGAGTTTTCAAAAATAATCAAAAGTGCTTGAAAAGTTGAAGAAACTTTACTGACTGTAGACAAACTGTGAGAGTAAAGGCGACACTGTTGACTTACTGGTTGATCTACATCCCCTCTCTTACCTTATTGGCCTGCAAGGAGCCAGTTGAGATGGTTTAGGCATATGAACAGGATGCCTCACGAGCGCCTCCTAGGTGAGGTGTTTTGGGCATTTCCTATTGGGAGAAGACCCCTGGGATAGTACTGGGATAGTGCTGGCTTGGGAATTTCAATTCAATTCAATTTTATTTATATAGCGCCAAATCACAACAAAAGTCGCCTCAAGGCGCTTCATAGATACAGAGAAAAACCCAACAATCATATGACCCCCTATGAGCAAGCACTTTGGCGACAGTGGGAAGGAAAAACTCCCTTTTAACAGGAAGAAACCTCCGGCAGAACCAGGCTCAGGGAGGGGCGGGGCCATCTGCTGTGACCGGTTGGGGGGAGAGAAGGAAAACAGGATAAAGACATGCTGTGGAAGAGAGACAGAGATTAATAACAGATATGATTCAATGCAGAGAAGTCTGTTAATACATAGTGAGTGAGAAAGGTGACTGGAAAGGAAAAACTCAATGCATCATGGGAATCCCCCGGCAGCCTACATCTATTGCAGCATAACTAAGGGAGGATTCAGGGTCACCTGGTCCAGCCCTAACTATATGCTTTAGCAAAAAGGAAAGTTTGAAGCCTAATCTTAAAAGTAGAGATAGTGTCTGTCTCCCGAATCCAAACTGGAAGCTGGAGGAATGCCTCAGTATCCTTCCCAGATCAGCTGGAGAGGTCTGGGCATCTCTTATTAGACTGATGATGTGACGATGAATTTGAACGTGAACATTTCTTCTTTCATCCAAGTGGCAGTACTATCAAACTGTGATTTCCAAACTTTATCAACTCAATTCCCACAAAGTCTTTGGACCTTTTAAATATGATCACCACACACAGTAAAAATAATGACTGTGTAACTAATGTATGTATTTGATAGATATTTCTGAACATTCGACAAATAAAAATGTTAACATCATTAAAGGATTCAGGCATGGGGCCATTTTCGATTTAAAAATGGATAAGTGGGTGTTTGTTAAGTAGATTTGTATTCACGCAGTAGGACAGTCAAGTAAGATGAACATGATTAAAAAAAAAAAGCCAAAAAACCAGATATTTGTTGTGAATGAGCAGAATTGTTGCTGAATCACGTCTAAGCTGATCAAGTCTGCCGGCATCAGTCTTGTTATCTTTATCTGATAACAAAGCTCTCCTGCTCTCATCCAAACATGGTGACGTCTGTGTGCAGAGTCAGCAAACTGTAAAGAGTTTTATCAGAGTCGACTGGTGAATCCCCGCCCTTTTAATGTCCCTGTAATCCACTAAGATTAAAGGTAATTTGGCTAATGCTTGAAAAAAGCTGTAAACATGTGACGTCTGTGGTGAAAACACTCTTAGCCAAGTCCACAGATCAATTCCCATCCATTTGGTTCATTTTTACTTTTGCTTTTTTTTTTTAAGAATTAACCTTTTTATTTTTCATAAATATGGCAGTGAAGCTTTTCGTTTCTTTGGGGGATTTTATTGCATATTACAGACCAAGAGGTTGCACAACAGGCATGGATGGAGAATATTTATTCGAGTTGTGAAGTTTGACTACCTCAACCAAATTTCCATTTCTATTCCTGTGTGTGGTCGCAGAAATGTTTTAGATGCAGGCACGATGCTTGGAAATAAAGCTACATTCACGGAAACACAGAGTTGTGTGTTGTTATCACTGAACAAACACTCAATTTTAGCAATTCAACTGTAATATTTAACATTAGCTTAGGCAGTTGCTTTATTTGGTTCTATCATCCTCTGTTTCTGCCTTCCTCAGTCTCCTGTCTGTGTGTTGCAGGTCTGTAGCGGAGCAGGAGCGGCCGTTCGCTCTGGGAATGCAGTTTGTCCTCCTCAGGACTCTCGGTGAGTAGAACCGGAAAGCACAGAGCTGCTCGTCTTGTTTTATTTACCCATGACATTAAATAGAAAAGCAGAATATCAGCAGTGTTATTTGTGGAGCTCGATGGAGAGATGGGCTCACTGCTTGTAAACACTCGGTGCCTCCTGACTGACGAGATGTTTTACAGATTTTTAAAAAGTGGCGGTTATCCTGAATAAGGAGGTGAATTATATTTGATGCATGTTCAGGGAGCTGCTGTCAGTGTAAATTATTTGGAGGACAGAAACTCTGAGGTGTTTGGGGTTAATCAGGTGAGGAGGATTATGAAATTTATGAAATCCAGGATGGCACTTCTCAGCTTGTGCTGCAGTTTCTCACAGCAGCTCCTGCAGCTTTATTGGCGTCTCAGCTCACTGAGAAAGCTGAGAGCTCACGTCTGTTCTGGGTTTGTTTTACCTCCCTTGATCTCTTCTTTCCCTGTTTTCTCTTCCATGTCATCGTTTTTTTCTTTCTTTCTGCTCTTTCCATCTCCTTTTCTGTCTCTCGTTCTTTCCCCCGCCTGATTTCTTCTTCTTCTCTTTTTTTACTCAGCCTACATCCCGACTCCCATTTATTTCGGGGCCGTCATCGACACCACCTGCATGTTGTGGCAGCAGGACTGCGGCGTCCACGGCTCCTGCTGGGAGTACGACGTCACCTCTCTGCGCTTCGTGTACTTCGGCCTCGCTGCTAGCCTCAAGTTCCTTGGCTTCCTCTTCATCTTCCTCACCTGGTACTCCATTAAGTACAAAGAGGAGCGGGTAGAGCGCTGGCTCAAGCGCCACCTGTCGCCCGTCGACACCGTGGGCAGCCTCGTCTGCCACCCCGGCGGCCACAAGGGCCACGCCCGCACCCGATCCTGTCCCGTAAACATCCCTCGAACCGACCCCAACGCTCTGCCCGCTAATGCACCGCCGCGTGCCGGCACCCTGAACCGCGGCGTTAGCACCCAGAGCTGCCCCGGCCAGGAGCTGAAAGCAATAACTCCTCCTCCGGCAGCCACGGCTGCACCTTCACCCGCAGCGGCGCCCAACCCCGCACCTGCCCAATCACTGGAACACGTCTCAGTCCGAGTCTGAGCTCCAGTTCGGGGCCAGGCGACGAGGCAGGTCTCTTCCACTGACATCTTGTTTCTTCTGAAATCCAGTCAGCTGGGTTTTTAGCCGCTGTCAGGAACACCAGTCATAACACGGATGTCCTGCTCGCATCTCAAATCTCTGATTAGCTGGTGAAACACTGGTGGACCGAAAACCTTCAGGTGGACCTCCACTTTGTCCAGACCAGGTGGAGATCTCTGCTCGGAAATGGAAGCTTGGTTTCCTTTGAGATGGAAGACAGTTCATCGCTCACAAGCCCCCACCTCCACCCCTCAACCTTGGCAATGTGTGCCTTCTGTCACCACGATCCTCGCATTAATAGTACAAAACACACTGGAAGCCCGTCACACACAGACTGCTCACCTTGTAGGAGTCACCTGAACAGATACCTCAGCTTCGCTAACCTCTCCCTTCAGCTTCACGTCTCACGTCTGCGTGCTTCATCCTCATTTGCGATTTTCTTTTGAGCCATTTTTGTTCTCGTATCAGTGCTTTCACTGGAAAAAAAAAGAAAGAAAAACCTTTGGAAATGTGATACACAACCGTTAAAGAACTGGAAACCGATGGCATGGTGCTATGTGAAAAACAGCGTCCTTTTTTAAATCTTTTTTTTTAAAGAAAAAACCCAACAGGTCACTGGGCTAAGCAGCTTGGCATGCACAGAATGCCTTCCTCTTCGATGCAAGGCCTTTTGTTGCTCCCTTGACACAATGACACGCAGTATTACTGCTGAAAGTCGGATTGTTTTGGCTTTTTCCAGCTCCATACAATGCATCCATACATCCGGGCCTCCGACTGGCACCCTGTGATAAGCAGCTTAACCTGGGAAGAAAAAAAAAAAAAAAAGAGGATAGGCATTTTCCTCCTGACCACATTCCCGGCGAGCCAGCGGCGGATTCTCCGAATAAACGACTGGAAGAACGAGGAAAGAAACAGACTGCATTTCAGGCTCAGTGACTTCCGTCCACTTTACTAACAGCAACTCTAACATTTGTACTCAACATGTAGGATGGCGAGTACTCGACCATCACGTAGAGGTCATAGTGTAGTCATCTGTTCCCTTTGTCTGCTCCAGAAATGAAAGCGGCGTCTGCAGATGGAAACTGTATGAACGCAGCTTGTTGGTTTAATATGAAACAGTCGTCCTGGTGTATTATGGGTAATGACCTGCTCGTCTGCCAGAATGTGATGTGTGTTGCGTTTAATAGGTGTAAGTCGCAGCCAAGTGAGGAAAAAATAGGAAAATAAGGCATCAGTTTGCAGAATGGTTCAGTAGTTTATTGAGAAAGTAGAGAAAAGATTCCTGATGGAGTGCAGCTAATGATCGTTTTCTTTGATCTAAAAAATAAGTCAAACAATGTAAATCAACAGTTTTTCTGAGCTCAAATTCTTTTGTTCAACCCCAAAACCCAAAGATGTTTTTAGCAATATGAAAAACCGAAACGCTCAACCTATCAAATGTGCAAGTCCAATTAGGCTCATTCCAGCTCTACTGTTTTACTCTCGGACTCGACTAGAGTAGCTTTGCATGATTCACAGTTTAAAATAAGCCTCTTTTAACTCATACAGGCCTTTGTTCAGCCCCTCAATTCATCCACTGTCCCAAACAAGCTCTTTTAATATTTTACACCAGTGGTTCTTAAACATTTTCAGGCCTGATCCTGTTTTCACCTGTCACTAAACCATTTTTTATCAATTACTAACAACAAACGTAGGGTCTTGATCTAGAGTCAATGCAAGAGCATCAAAAGAAAAAGAAATCAGAGTACCACTGCTTTAAACCTGCTTTCTTCTGGTTGGCTGCCCCTCACAAACAGTAGGTTTGAGCAGGAGGGGGAGGGGCTTTGATCTCACACCCAGAGTGGTGTTGCCTGAGATGACAATAGTAGGGACTTCCCAGCTCACTCACTTAAATATTCACCATTAAAACAGCAGACATTTAACGGCAAGTAAGGATAACAGCTCGACTTTAAAAGACGTGAAGCACCAGTTTGGACCTCAGACGTTGTTTTTTCTTTTGGCAGTTTGGTGTAACAGATTTAGTCGTTAAAGGTCAGAATAAATTTTGCTCCATTTATTATGACATTTAAAAAATATAATATTAAACTCAAAAGGAGAGTATTCACTGAGCTCGTACACAAAGAAGAAGCAGAGGTTTTGGTAGACGTGTTCTGTGAAGGAAAAGTTGCACAACTGCTACTGAATGCACTGAAAAGCAAGCAGTCACCGTATTTGGAAACAAATATTATCTCAACAAAAATGACCAATCTGGAAAAAAAACATAACCCAATAACAGAAAATTTAGACCTTTTTTTTCTTGTTTGTTTTGATTTTAAAGGTAACAATTAAGCCATATTTAAAGCTTGTTTTAAAATGAGTTAGTGGTTAAAGTAGTTACATTTTTGATTTAGCAGCCCAGTGGAAGCAAATAAACACCATCACTTTTATGTTTTTAATTCTACTTTACACTAAACAAACTGTGGAACTGAAGTGATACTTAACAGAGATGAAAGCTCAAAAAGTAACAAGTTTAATTCTTAAAATGTTTTAATAGTTTTGCAACAAATCAATGAATGAATAGTATTAGTAAAAGTAAATTAATAACATTTGTCGGACACTGTCAGTGCGCACAGTGATGGAACAAACTTCTTTTTTGATCCTGAAAATAATTTTGCTCCAAATTTTTTTGGATTCTTTTAAATCCAGAGATTACATTTACAACGGAAATATTTTTGAACCTGTACCACCATGTTTGTGTTTTGTATATAGACAGTTTGATGAGGATTTGCTTCCACTGTGGCTGCAGGCCAAAACGTTTCTCCTCAGTCTAGAAACGGTGAGGGCATTTCTGAGCTTTAAGAACAGAAATATAAATTTAGATCAGTGTCAGAGCTTCTTTCCTCTTGGCTCTCTGTCTACAGCTCGTCACACATCTGTGTTTGTTTTTCCCTCTGAAAACTCAAACCTCACAAAAACACTGTGTTTGGATGTCGAGGTGCGATGCCCGTGGAGGTTCGATGTTACGTGTGCTCTTACTGTACACGTGCGGTTTCATCGATCGCTGTCCTGTGAGGACACCTGCTGGGCAGATGTGCACCAGCCGTCCGACACGCACATCATGTCCCAAACCAACCGAAGAGAAACACGATCAATACTTGTTACATGCGAGACAGAGAACAAGAACCAAAACAGTATTTTTGTGTGTCGACAGCACGGTTGGTGCCTCATTTTGTCCCGGTGTTTTTACTTTTGACACCTCAGATAAAAGCAGCTCTGATATTTAAACTGAGCAAACTTTAAAATGAGATGCCTGACCATCACTCCTGAACCCCAGAAGGTTTACACTCATTTAAAGCCACCTGTTTCATTTGCTGCACTGTTTCAGCTCCAGCAGGTGAAGGACGATTTTTAAAACGTGTTCTGGCGGTTAACCTCTTTCACCAAACTAATAAAAACGTAATAAAAGCAGCTATTTAAGCAGCAAGACTTCAGACAGATACGAACAGGTCGACTCGGGCTGTATTTTTATGCATTCATCAAAGATTCAGTAAAAGGACTCGATGTTACAATCCCTGACCATGCATTGCTTTAAATGGAGAAAATCTTGAGTGATGGCTGTTATGAGGAAAAGCAGCCCAGAAACTTTACCAGCGGCACACATCGTTGTGTGCCTAAACTTTCATTCTCTTACCCAAGCTCATCTGCTCTTTTTCCTTGGTTAGATTTAAAGAATTTAAAATTCAAAATAGTTAAACTCAAAGGTTTGAGTAAGTCTAGGCATACCTATAAAAAGAGAACAGTTACTTTTATTTTGTTACATTATTGACACAGTATTGTCACTTCATTGTAATCGTCGATACACGGTTATCATGAAACTCATAACAGCCAACAAACAATCGATCAGTCAACCCTTGTTTTTGTTTACAGTTACTGCATTATTATTATTATTATTATTATTGTTTTACACATGCTTCCTATTTTGTTCCCCTCAGAGAGTCGCGGTGCATCTTGTGCAGCAATAGGATAAAAAATAAAATTTAAGCTAAAAGGCGCATGCTGGAGCTGATGACTGACTGGTGAGCTTTAAGGGTTCAGTGATTTTAAAAAAGATTCTTGTTTTAATTAAAGTGATTATCATGGTCGAACAGGTTAGAGCTCATGTCTGATGGTCGAACAGGTTAGAGCTCATGTCTGATGCAATAACGTGTTTCTGTAATGTTAGAGTGACTTTTGAGGTGATAAAATTAAGGACAGGTGGACAATAATCACACACAAGAAATGTCGTTGGGACAAAAAAAAAAATCGCACCACTTCTCAGTAAATGGAAGGAAAACTTGACGCACGATTTCAGTAGAGAAAGTAGAGTAGAATCAAATTTCAGCACATCATTCCATTTTCATGTACAGCGAGAACAACTAATACAAATCTCACCCGTGTCCGTCTGTGTCGTGTTAGAGATGCTCGTCCATCCGTTTAACGTTTAACAACCACAACATCTGCTGTTTCAGTTTGTCCGTGCAGCGCTGCGGTTTAGCTGCAGGCGGCGCTGTTTCACGTCTCAGACGACACTGGGGGGGATGAACTGCTGACACCAGTACTTCTTGATGGCTGGCTTTTTTTTTTCCTTTTTGATACCACACAAAAAGAAAATGGGAAGTTTTTGTTTAACAGGAGGAAAAGGTGTGTTTATTGGGGACTATTTTTCATGGCGGATTAGTCAACCTGTTACTTTAGGGGCAGCACAGTGATGCATGTGGGAGTGGGTCTGTGTTCATGGTAATAAAGGAACATTTCAGTCGTCTTTGGACAGCGGTGCAGCGGTGCAGGAGGAAGTTTGTGGCTTTCTGGGTGTCGTACAGCTTAATAAACCTTGTAATGAGGCACACAGGAAGCCTCCTAATCACACACCTGGACCACCTGATGCACTGATAGATATACTGTAATTTTTATAATGAAGCTGAAAGCTTTTTAAGGGGTTCAAAGGTCCAGAAAATCTCACTTCTCATTTTAGCCGCACATAACCAGCCGTGCAGGTGGTGTCAGTATTTCATCCTCCGGCTTCAGGATTTTACCACATCGAGTCGTTTACCTCCGTGTGTTGCTTCATATGTGGCATCATTTCCAGACTGTGACTACAGACAAAGACTGAATCTTTACGAGCTCCTTCAGGCAGATGTAGGTTTTACCTTCTTCTTCTTCTTCTTCTTCTTCTTCTTCTTTTTTTAAAGAAAAAAAACAATCAGTATTGTATTTATTTCCAAACAGTGTTTTTGAATGACTGAACGATCGCACTGATGAGAGGCAACATGTAGATTTGTGGATGCACTGTTTACAGATGCCTTGGTTACTTGACTTCTGTCAGTAAAAATGTGAAGAAAAAAATTAATAAAAGAGAATTACAGAAACGGCTGCTTTGTGTTTCTTCTGTCTGCAGTCGTTTATCTGCCGCGTTCCCTCCAGCTGGTTTATCTTAACAGGAATAGTTATTAACAGGAATTGAAACACAGAAGAATAACAACTAAAAACAACCCATTGAGCACATGTGGTTTTATACTTTTTTATATTTTAGATTTCTGTGGTTTGCAGTTCTTTAGATGTTATTCTGGGTTCTTTTGTGACCTGGATGAGTCACTGGTAGCTTCTTGGAAAGTTCACCTCTCCGTTGTTCACTGGAGCCCCAAAGCCTTACAAACATCTGCAGACTAATAGATGCCAATAACTTTGTTATTTTTCTCATAAGTTTTCTTGAGCGTCTTTACATCGTGGCGTGATGTTTGTTTTTAGCTTTTAGCCTGCTTCACTTTGACAGACAGGTTCTGTTTGAGTGATTTCTAACGAAATCATCATTTATAAAACACTTTTTTACTTACTTGGGTTATTTTTTTATCTAATATTAAAATTAGTTTGATCTTAAAATACAGGCCATATTAAAGAGAAATGGAAACGAGAACTAAATATTATCACTGATAATGTATGGGAAGAGATGTGTAAAACTTGTCACAAGGGACTAAGTAGTCAATTATGGAGAGTTTGACTGGAAATTTAAAATTAGATTTTTTTCTCCTCATATTGTAAGGAACCCAATGCAGAACTATGTTGGAGAAAATGTGGGGGAATAGGAGACGATTCACTTATCTTTTGGGACTGTCCAATAATTCAAGGTTTCTGGATAAGAATCAAAGAAGAAAGAGAAAATCCTACAAGTAAATACTGCACTGAACCCCACCATATTTCTCTTGGGAGTTATACCTAGAGAGAGGTATACCAAAGATGAAAAATATATTCTGATAGCTAAGAAAATGATAACTGTGAAATGGAAACAAACTCACCATCCATAACTCAATGGAAACAGAGACTGAAAAGAGTTCATACAATGGAAAGAATAACAGCAAGCCTGCAACTGAAGGTGGAGATCTTACACCAGAGATGAAACTGTGTGGCCAGATACTTGAGTGAATGAGCAAGAACTTTGGAACATTGTAATATAAAGCTATAAATCTCCCCTACGACATATCATTATATTAATCTTGGTCTGTTTTTTTCCCCTCTCTCTCTCTCTTAAATGGTCTTCTGTCAGAGAATGTTAATATGTTGCTTGTTTGGTTATTGCCATAAAAATTACTAAATGAAAAGTTCCCCCCAAAAATTAGTTTGATCTTATTTAATGAATAAAAAATACATTAAATTAAATAAAGGTTGAGCTGTATTTATGGATGCAGCATGTTAGCAATGCTTGCTTAGCAAAAAAAACCCAACCAAAAACTAAAATTTAATCTAATCTAAACCCAAACTGAGATAAAAATAAAACATTTCAAGACTTTGAACTTGGAAAACTAAACTAAAAATAGGGGGTAAATCTTTATTTTTAGTGATCTCTCTACTGATGTTCATAAATGTTCCCTCTGACATTTGGCCTCCATATAACAATAATAATTTAAAAGCCTAAAAGTAACTGAAACTAACAAAAACTACACTGAAAGAAGAAAATTCACTCTGGCGACTAACTGACACTAAACTGACCTTAAAAAGTCAAAATGGAATAAAAAAATAAAAACTAGAAAATTCAAAACTAATAACTCTAGTAAAAGGTCACCTCCATCTTTTATCTACAGTCCATGTATTCAGTAGCATGTCTTCTTTAAAAATAAGGGTTAATCTTTATTTAATAAATGTAATTAATATATTACACACAATTAAAATAAAAGTCCCCCTTTCAGAGTCTGTTCACCTTAATTAAGACTAGTAATTAGGCTTAAGAAAAAATAGAGATGAAAAGGGTTTTTTTAAAGGAATATTTTCACATTTTATTTATTCATAAGGCTAATTTATGTCTAAGTTCTTATTCTGTTGAACTCTTTAAGGTCGACGTTTGACATAAACAATTAAACAAAACCACATAACCTTTAACATTTTAATGATTCTGTTATACAGACGGGCTTTTCTTTAAAAAAAGAAAACAAAGAATAAACATCCACTGAGCTTGCAAAGCATGCATGAAGATATGTACATTTCCATTAGAGCGTTTCCCCGCCCGTCACAGCAGCTTTCGAGAGCAGCGTCCCTTCTGTTCAGTGCACGAAACCCAAATCTCCGAGTGTACATGCTGCACGTTTATGGCTCGTTTTCTTTAACACACGATCCTTCGCTCTCGTTTCAAAACAAACAGTATCGTTCACATCTCTATATGTTACCTTAATATTCTTTCATGCACATTTTTAAGACATTGAAGTAATCATAAACATCTGTAAGAGTTTGACTTTATCTTTCTGCTACAGTCTGGTCTGCAGGCTCAATACTGGATGAACAATCCTTTCTGTGGCATCCATGAGCCTATTTTCCTTTGCAGTGACTCAACCGAAGCATAAGAAAATGATCACAGAATTATAAGTAAACATTATGCTGGAAATAAGACATTAACACTCTGTTTTTTAATTGAAAGTGTATATATATATATTTTTTTTTTAAGTTTTAAAATGAATGTAATGTTTTGAATTATGGATGGATGCTGATAAGGATGTAATGATTTATTTCAGATAAATCTCTTGTAAGGTCTCAAGTTCCTTAAAGGTGGAGAAACAAAACTCATACAGTAACCAAAGTTCATGACACTGAAACTTTTAAGTGGCACTTTCCCGGTGTACGTGCAGAAGGCTGATATCAGAACGTGAGCTGCATTTGTGGATATGAACTCCTTTGGAACAAATACAAACTAAAATGGCTGAAAGTGTAAGGCAGAAGTTTTCCCCTCAGTAGCACAACGCTGGAGGACCCAAAAATCCCTCCATGTTCAGGATCGGAGATCCTGTGGAGAAATAAAACAGCACATCAGACTAATACTGTGGACACGAATCCTGACTGACTGTCATTACGTATTTTTACCTGTTAAGTCACTTGTGTAATGAGCCCTTTTTCAGGTTCGTGTTTATCATCCAGCTCCTCGTCAGAGTCTGAACACGAAAGGGAAATCGGTCAGCGTTTTTATAGAAACACCACAGAAAATGTAGGATGGGAAAAGAACGGTGGAGCCAGGATTTTAACTGCCAACCTTCAGATTAGAAGACGACCCCTCTGAACCCAGACGGCTCAGGTTTTCATGCCAACTAAATTTATTATCCTTAAAGACATTAATGGCATCTACAACTGCTTAATAGCAGATGATGCCCTTCGCTCTTATTTTGAAAATCCAGCCACTGCTAACCAGCTGGTCCTGACAATTCCTGTCTTGTCAGGTTTCATCATTTTTAAATTTTCTTGTTTATTGACCTGTGTGAAACAACTGAGGCTTGTCTTAATCCATCTGCAGGAGGCTGCAGCTTCAAAGCAGCTGCAGGAGTCTGGTGTGAGAATAAACCTTCACTTTTAATTCTTCACATTTTACAGAAACGGGAATTATTTTTGTATTTTGTGTTATCGACTACAGCTCTGCTTCTGCTCTGGAGAGTGTCTGTGTCTGCAAAGGATGGGCCCACCCATTGTATGGAAGGCTCACTGCAGAGGCAGCTGAGTAATTGAATTATTTTCTAAGCAATAAGATGTCTGCAGATGAAAAAGCTCCTTTCACTGCGCAGTGAAACAAATACTGAAAGAGCTACGCCACTCATTTCTGGGTGTGAAGTGCAAAGCTGGAAATCTAAAAACTGTAATAATAATAATAATAATAATAATAATAATAATAATAATAATAATAATATGATCTGTATATCTTCATATTTTGTGTCTGTACGCTCATTTAAATGGGAATGAAGAGTCAGAATCATCAGACTGAGCAGTCTGAAGGAGCGACAGCTGAAGCGAGTGTGTTTGGGTTTGTCTGATGTCAGTGGGAGGAAACAGACCTGCCAAAGACTCTGGCGGAGAGTAGAACTGCCCATCAGATAAAGGACCTGGACCCAGGAGAGGAGCCCTACTTGTATCTATGATGGACCGATGTCCTGAAACACAGAAGGATGAAGGAAGCAGGAATAACTGCATCAGCAGGACATCAGTGAGGTTAAAATAACATAACAGTGGTGAGATAACTTTCATTTATCAGGTGAGCAAACACATTTGCAGATGTTGTTCATGGCATATAATTATTAATAATTACAGGTAAACTATGCATTACACTATTTACTCTAACATTATAATAAATAATTATAATATTAACTTCTTATCCCACGATCTTTTATTTTAAATAAAACAACTGAATAAAATTACTCAGTATGTAGCTTTGAATGTTCACCAGCAGGTGGCAGTGTTTCACCAGAGCGTCTGCTGCTGTTCTTTATTTTCTTGTTTCCTTTTCATTCTCCACTCAGAGGCTCTTGAGTCATAGTACTTGTTTTTTCACATTCTTTTGCTAACTTAAAGTAATAATGAAAGGTTTTAAAAGGAACCTGTGAGGTAAATGATCTGTTGACAGAGATCACAGCAGTGACAGCAGCAGCACTGCAACAGTAATGACGGTGCCTTTTTTTATTATTAGCTCAATTGAGACTCACTGTTTTCGTCTTCGATCTCCTGAGGCAGGACCTTGAAGTCGAGCAGCCACGTTTCTATCCAGGCCAGAACGAAGGAGATGATGGGCAGCAGGTACCCAAAAGCCCCCTGACTCAGCAGCTACACAAGAAACACACACGTCCCAATATGAATACGTAATTCTACACAAAGCATACAAAATCTGACCGTTTAAAATTTAAAAGGTGCAAAAACAAATATTTATTATTGTTAAACAGCAGCAATTACAGGTTTTCCTGTACAGGAAGGAGATAGTTTGCTTCACTTCCTTAAATCCTCATATATGTATGCATCGCCATCTGGGAATATGGAGCAAAGACTGCAGAGGAAAATTAACTCCAATAACAAACTGTCCTCTAAGAGGGTTTTTGTGTGTGGACATTGACACCAATACTAAAATAAATAAATAAAGATATTATTAGAAGTAAAAAACTAAAGTCAGTGCAACATTTTTGTTACAAATAATGAAAATATTAGATCTTGTCCGGTTTCTTAGATCAAAGCTTTAAGGTAGGTGTGTGTGTGTGTGTGTGTGTGTGTGTGTGTGTGTGTGTGTGTGTGTGTGTGTGTGCGCACCCAGCAGTGCAGACAGAGGATGAGACTGAGGTGAGAGAAGTGCAGACATACTGACCTCAGTGCAGAAACACACATCTTTGATTAAATTCATGTAAAATTAATAATAAAAAAATATATTAGTTAAGAATTGTAAAGCTTTTTCTTACCTTCGACAAAATGACTTTAGCAATCAGGAAAGCACAGCTGACTGCAGTGGTGATCTGCACAAAGACAGAAAACATCAGAAATGCTCATGCTCTTATTTTTGCTAATATTTTAAACAGAACCCCTTTTACATCCATAGAACCATAGAACCAAGTCCGCCAGAGCTTATATTATATTTTTACATGCTGTGGAGCCATTTTTGGGAGCATTTCAAGTTGATATACATCAATACAACCATTATAGCCCAAATTTTAATAATATGTATGCATTAAGTGCATAGTAACTACATAAATTGCAAAAAAGTGCAATAAACTACAAAAAAATTGAAAATCGTTTTTGTTTTTTTAACATATATTTCTAGTTAGAGAAATTTAAGAGGCTTATCCCTCAAAACTGTAAATACAAAAAAGTTGCACAAACTAGTTTCCCACCACAGGAAATTTATTTTGAGTGTCTTCATAGTTTTATTTTTGAAATACACCAATTTTTATACACTGCAGGAAAAACGAAAATAAATCTTATAATGCAAATTAGCAAAAAAGCAGCATATGCATCAAAATAAACTATTTCCAGCAGTGCAATATGAGTCCTAAGCATCCCAGAAACAACACAGAAAGTCATAAAGTCAAAGATAACTTTTAAAAACAATGAGGTCACTTCCGGTTTCGGGCAGGTCATGGCGGACATGCAAAAGTTCGCGCTGACGTCTATTCCAACGTAGGAAGTGTTACAAACAGCTGATCGGATCGGCAAAGCGTGTTTCTGGAATATTATGTTTTTGTTGCTGCAAGTGCTTTTTATGCAGTTTTTGCAAAGCTATATGTGGAAGGAAACTGTGACCGAGGACAAGCTGATGGCATAAGATGTAAGTACAACTCCTCCGGTTTCATATGCAAAAAAAATTATTACGCTAGCTTACATGGTTGCAGTGCTACAAGGATTTAAAAATAGTTAGGCAAAACAGAGTGTGCCTGCTCCGACTGGTTTTAAAGGGTTAACTCTCTAAATATACTGAATATAATGAAGTGAAATGGAAAATCACAGAATCACCCTGTAACAAACACTGATGCCCCCTGATGACATATTTAATGCACAGAAACAAGAATTAGTGCATCCTCCTGCCAGACACTTCACTGTGCACCCAACAATGTGAGCTCTTGCTGGGCAGCGCCCTCTGCTGGCGCAATTACAGAAACACTGTTGTGGCGTACAGCCTTAAAACCTACCGCGATGGCCCACCAGTGACGAAGCTTGCAGACAGCGTAGGCCAGGATGAGCACGGCAAACCTGAAAACTGCCAGCAGCTGAGGGAGGGGAGGAAGGTGAAGGTGGCACAGAAGGAGGGAAACAAAAAGGAAGGAAAAAAATAGTGAAAAAAAACCCCCACATAAAATAAATGATATAAAGTTGATCATTTAAAGCAAAAGAAAGAACCTTACAAAGATGTCGAAGAAGGAGGCGTGGTAGTCGTAGTGCAGCACTTCTTGTTCCAGCCGATTCTGAATGCCGCCGTTCACCTGACAAACACAAACAGCTCATCATGACAAATACTCTGAATGTTAAAGTTAACCCTGAAACAACTGAGGCAAAATGACCTGAGTGAGGCAGTTAGATTTTTTGTAAGTTTATTCCATCTAAAATAACACACAAAAAACATGAGAAGTTGTAGGATTCAAATAAACATTTGGGGTTAGGGCTGCGCGATGACCAAAATCTCATCTCCTCATGTAACACATTTCTCATCCTGATAACAATGTATGTGACAAAAAAGGGTTTTTTATGTAAACTCTGTGAATCTTGGGCAACCCGACTTGTGTGAAGTGTTTTCAGCTGGGTGTCGTGTACCTGGAGCTGAGTGTTTTGACCGGTGCATGAAACTATATGTAACGGCCACCATGTTCTTTGTATTTATTACACAACGTGCTGCGAGGAAAAACCTGTTCTAACATTTGAATCTAAGGTTTATTTTGAGCACCTGACGGCTCCTTTTTGCTTCTCATCTGTAAACTCTGTCAACAACCTTTCACATGATTCTTGCGTAGGTGGTAGAAGAGGTTTGTCGTGTTTTGAGTCTGTGGCAGGAACCGGTTTGCGGCATAATTTGCATAGTAGAGTTTTCTGGTGTGTGTCAGACTTTTCATAACCAAGTCAAGTCCATGCTACAGGGGTCGGCCCTCATTAGGAATAAGGCCCTCGTTTTGTTTTGACTAGTCCTTCTGTTTGGAGCTACCTGGTTCTGCCTCATATTCACTGGCCATGCTGGTATTCTCTGCACCCCGATGAAAAAACGTTGCCGTAAACAGCTTATTTTGGAAACCACGAAACAAACGATAGCGTACAATTTGAAACGATCGTTTTTTTCATTTCGTCATCGATATATTTCGTCATATCGCACAGCGCTGTCTTGGGTCATAAAGGACCTCGCTCGGTGACTTCCTCTTGATTTTATGCCTTAAACTGAGAGCTGGCTCGACAACATCAGCAGTGTATCAGTTCTCTAGAACCAACAGGAAATCTGAGGGTGTTGGTGCTATATTTAAAGTCTCACTTCAATAAAACAGCACTCATATCTGCATGTATTAAAAAAGGACATGAAAAATGCAGCGGCAGACAGTTTGCAGACCTCAGCTTCACCTTTGCTTTTGATGACCTCAACAGATTTTTACTTTCTGGAATTTTTTACAGTTTTTACGCAACTGCATCATTTTCAGTCACTGAAACAATCCTGCTCTCATTTACAGCTTTCACCTTTTTAGACTCTATCTGCAGATCTCCTTTGATGCCTTTTTTTTAAAATAATGGGCTCTCCCTCGCTCAATAACACATTTTGCACAATGAGTCACCGCAAGATGCATGAAGTTAACCACAGGATGCAGAGGTTAAGCTTACAGATCTGCAGCACTCGCGTCATTTCCTAAGCACAGCAGCTGAAAATCTTCCACCCCTACCGGCAATGAATGGAAATCATCCGAGAAGCAGAGGAGGAGGACGAGATAGATCAAGAAGAGTAACTTACAGGAACTATAAATAAAGGAAATGTTATTCTTGTTTGAGAAATATCTGAAAGAAAGAACCAAAGAGTCTCACACTTCAAGTTTCTTATCATTTTATGTATAAATCCAGAACAGCTGCTCAAATTTCACCTAAAACTCGTGTTCCTGGTTTTGTTCTTCCTCTCAGATTGTTTCCATCCATCGTTGGTGTTGGTAGCAAACAATAGCTAACAATATGTATAACTGGAAAATCCTTGTGCTGCAGTTGTGTCTGTGAATCTTTGCCGTGAATGTTTCTGTGCATCACTCTGCAAATATAATGAGAGGCTGAGAAGCAGTGCGAGTCTGTCATTTTTGCAAAATTAAGAAACAGCAACATGAGGTTAGAAAGATAACGTTTAAAGATAGTGTGGTTTTAAGCACTGATAAAATGGTTTAAATGTGCTTGTGAGGTTCTGCAAATATACTTCGAGTAAGGTTGTTTAGCAACTGTGAGAAGATACAACTCAGACGAAGTCGTGAGTATTAACATTAAATTGACAAATAAAAGACTTTTGCTTCATTTACAGTTAAAGCTAAAAGCTGTCAGCTTGTACAGACCTAACAGTGAATAATGTGCTGTCACCTAAACAACAAAATTCAAAACTGAGCTCAATCAAATGTGAAAAATTACCACAGAAATACTGTGTGGGTGATTAAAATGAACTTCCTTTTGTTTCAAATGTCTCTGAAATGAATCTCTGTCACACAGTTTCAGATTAGCTCAGTGTGGCTAAGGTTAGCACTGTCAGAGCAAAGCAGCCAATAACCATTTGACCCGAGAGATGCAAACCATGCTCAGCACAGACGAGTGTGGTTTTGCATCTCTTGGGTCAAACGGTTATCGGCTGCTTTACTCTGGCAATCTACTCACACAGCTGCTCTTTTTCTAGATCAAAGTGATAAAGAAATGCGATCTGTCAGTCCCCGCTACAACATCTTAGAGTCAACAGCTAAAAATCTTTGTATGTTGGTAAATATGAATTGAAATATGAAATAATTCACTTTATCGACTAGCAAGAGTGCAGCTGGTTGCACACAAAGCTGGGATCTTCGTCACTGTGCTATAATTAATATTTCGATTTATATGAGATGATAATGTATATTTTTATTATCATCCTAAATAGATGTTTGAAAAACTAGGTGCATTAAAGGAGACTGGAGGATTTCAGCTTTTGTGTTAGAGGGCTGTGAACTCGACTCCCCTCTGTGATAAACACAGAAGCAAACTAAATGCAAGTGCAGGAACTTGGACTGAAAACACAAAGTACAGGTCTTGCTTGCTAGTTTACTCAGTTTCGTGATCAGCTGCAGTGGCATCATCGGCATGAGTGGAATGAATTGTTAGACAGAAAGTGCCACACTGTTGAAGTCAGTGGCTGAACTCAGCTCTGGAATTTAGCTCTCCAACAACAACACGACCTGCAACATATTCAGAAAGTCTGTATCCAGAGATTCTTTCTAGAACTTCTTTTACGGCGCTTGTACACAAAGAAGCTGCTCCCGACCATCAGAGGGAAGATTAATCAGAGGCCAGAGATTAAATGCAGAGTGGTGTATAAACACCATTAAATTCCAACTGCAGTGCTCTTATGTTGAAGGCTGATTTTTTTTTAAATCAACAAACTGCCAGCAAAAATACAACATCGACATCCTGAGTTGTCTTTGGTTGGCTGGCAGCTCCAACTTAAATCCAGCCTACATACTAATGCACGCCTCATATCTGAGAAGAAACAATCAGGATAGAAAAATGATTGATTACCTAAATATTTTGGAGTTCTACGATTTAATGACATAACTGCTTCATCAACATTAGGCAAGAAAAAGAAGCATATACTTACTATAATAATGTGTCAGTCATTGCACAACCAAGACGTCTCAGATGTGGTTTGTATAAAATAAGTTAATACCAGTATTATGCTCATAATTACAATACTAACATGGAGCTATTCTCCTTATTTTCTGCTACGTAGAGATTTTTTGTTGTTACTGACCATTTCTGTTATTTTAGTTTGAAACCTTATTAAATCAAAAACACTGTTAAAAACAAAGGATTTATATAAAACTCCCTCAACGTGATTATATGCAGCAAAAGATTTTAATTTGCACCCATTAGTAATGCTGACTAGGGCTGCCACGGTTAGTCAACTAGTCACGATTATGTCGACTATCAAAATCGTCGACGACTGATTTAATAGTCGACGCGTCGTTTGAAGCTTTGTAAGATCACAAAAGACGCAGGAATAAGTAGTAGGATTTAAGAGTGTAATAACGGACTGAAACAGAAGATGGCAGCACTGCATGTACAAGGATGCCAGCTGCCGTTAAACCCCGAAGAAGAAGAAGCTGTGTCCCAGAATTCATAGCGCAGCCCAGCTCAGTTTCCAACAATGGTGGCAGCTAGTTAGTTTTAATATTACTCTTATTATTCTTTCTGGGTCACAAAATAAACGTTTAACATATTTTCAGGCGAGAATGTAGCTGTGTAAACTTCAAATATCGGCTCAGTTTATCAAGACACCACATATTTTCAAAAGCGCTCCGACGTTTTCGGAGACGTCTGTTACCCACTAGCTCGATAGCTAGCCGGGGGCTAGGCTCACTAGAGCCGTGAGAACACCGGACTCCCGGCAAATCGTTTTCAAACCCACCGCTGTCTTTCGCTACTCAGGTTAAACATATATAAGTCACTTAGATAACTTAAAAATGGTATTGTTTGGCTTTTTTTTAGTCCTGAGTAAATCGGTTTGGCTGAGATTAAAGTTATAGTTTTTACACAGCTGAATAAACGTCAAGCAGACAGCTGATTATCATAAGTGTGAGATGCTGGAGAATTTACTCCGGTGTCCTGTTATATTTTAGATAGCAAGGAGTTTATTAAACTTCACCGAAACAATCTGCAAATTTCATTAAAATGTAATAAACTATCATCTTGTCTTTATTTTTAGTTAGCACATACCTTAAACACTTAAAGCTGTAAGCTAATGATAGTTATATAAGAGCAGATGCTGCTGGTGCAATAAGCTGTACGTTTTACGTCCAATGGATGATGATCTGATTAGTCGACTAATCGCAAAAATAATTGGTGACTAGTCGACTATCAAAATAATCGTTTGTGGCAGCCCTAATGCTGACAGACCTATACTTAGCAGGGTGCGTCACCTTCATCACAGTGTCCAAATGTGTTTTTGAGGCAGAAATTGCAAAAAAATGTATCTTTTCATAGCAAAGGTATTAAAGGCAGTAAAGGTAGGAACCCTGTCTGAATGTTGGGGTTTTCTCTCCAATACTGTTGGGTCTTTATCTCATAATTGTAAAGCACCTTGAGGCCACTTTACTAACGATATATATAAAAAAAAAACTGAACTGAATTAACACTCAGCACTACTCCTCCAATCAGTCCCATAGCAGCTAGTCAAAACAGAGTAACAGCCAAAGTGTTCAGTGTTACAGCTGAGAGGAAGGAAGGAAACTTCTTCACAAAAAAATAAAAAAGTCATCAAATTGTTGAGTAAAAACCACTCAGGATTAAAGTCATGGATGATGAAACGTTCTCCATTTTGAAAGTGAGCAGGTTTGCAGTGCATTTGCAGGGTGCTCTTCTAGTTACACAAAAGAGAACAAGTCCGTCTCTCGTGGACAGTTATTTTAGTGCCCGAGGTCAAATGGAGCATTCTGGGAATGTGTGCCGCAGTCAAATCACTTCCTCAATCAGCTGCATGACCTCGATCCACTCGTCCAGCATGCAGGCTGTCCTGCTTCTGCTCGACCTTGACACAATTCACTCCAACTGTAAACGTTGTTTCTCGGTGCACAACTGCAGACATTTTACAGTTCCAGAGCGATAAACAGTAACCTATCATGACCGAGGATGACTGACAATAATGTAACTGCTTCCTCACAGTTAATGGTTAACAGACCTGTTTTTAACAAGTCAGATAAAATAAAATCGTAAAACATGTAAACAGGCAAACTGAGTATTAAAATATGTGCACAAGATTAAAAAACGTTTTTTTCTGTAGTTCATAAACTGTTTGTTTGTGGTATCTAAATGCACCCTTACAGGAATACGTTTGATAATTCTGCTGACTTTATCTCTTATCGTGATGGCATTTAGTAACATTTTCACTAAATGTTCCTTCCGGCTTTTTTCAGATGTGACATTTACAGAAAAAGCAACAACGCTGAGTAATATCTTCAAAAAGGAGAGAGACAGAGTCCACTCGGCTTAATTAATGATTGCTGTCATCTAAGAAGATAAACATGTTTAGAATACATTAAAACTTTCAGTCAAATACTGTAAACAGTTCAGAGTCCTGGAGGACACAAACACTGTTCCAACATGCTGGACACTTCAATACTGCAGCACGAGCCTGTAGATTCTCCATTAGTTTAAATCAGCAGACCCAGAGATCACGGTTCAAAGCAGAAAAACCAAAGATCGGCACCCTGCACATACTGCAGCATTTCAGTAACTAAAAACCAGAAAAGTCCCTGCAAGAGCTCCTCCTAAACTGCCACCATGATAAAAGAATAGAAACAAACAGATGTATGTTTTTTGTTTTTGTTTTTATCTGGATGGGTTAACAACGCTGCCGTTTGTTAAAGACAAGAAATTCTTTCCTTTTAAAACAAAGCATGGATGTAATTTGATAAAGTTAGTTAGCTTTCTAACACTCATCCAGATGTTAGTGGTGGGGCAGTGCTGAGAAAGCACAAATATTTTGGTTTGGTTAAAATATCCTGTAGCATTAATCTTATTGCATATTTTTTATAGTCCATTTAAATAACTGTGGAGGAGGCCAGTCTGGTGCAATCTGGCCGCTGCGCTGTATGACCGTGCACAGATCTAATCAGGTATATCAACGGGTATACTTTTTTAATCCATCTTAAAGGACGTTGTCATCTGCGACTGATTTACTTATGGACAATCCTGTGGCTCTTATTTTGAAAGTTCAGTGTCTATCCGCTCATACCTTTATTCTGTCATCACTACCAGCCGGCTCTCTGGTTATGATGCTATTCTGGGAGTTCTGTAGTTGCTTCTCCAGAGAGTCTCTCATCCAGCTGTCTGACTCCACCTAACTGGACTGAAGCCCTCAACAGAGTCCATCTGCAGAACCTGCACCATGTCAAGAACTTGCTTCTGCACCACTATATGAAGCTCACCAAGAGCAGAACGAGGATAGCTGCCGCAAACTGATGTGTAAGACGGTGGATTTGGAGCTCAACCACTGGATGAGAGACTCACTGAAAAGGCAGCTGGTTTTATTACTCAATGATTTGATGTTACAAAGGTAAAAATTGTGAACAGGAAGAAGTAATGGTATTACTTCTCCCTTGTCACAAGAAGTCACCACAGCAGGTAGATGTCTTTCCTGAACCAAACCCAATGGGATAAACGTCTCCTTCTGGGATCTTTCACCTGGTAGGCGAACCACTGTAAACCACAATACCAACTAAACCACTTGATAGTTTAGTTAAGAAAAAGTCTGTACAGATAAGGAACGTGCATTCTTCACCAGCTTTAAACCTTTGTTCACATGTAATGCCATATTCCACACTTTGCTATCAGTTGTGTACAAATCGGTGGCTACTCACGAGTTCCTCTGAACTTTCATACAACTGAGCTCAACAAACAATAACTGTCAGTCAGCAGAGGAAACTCATTTTTCCTCCAAAGTGATTTAGTGCATCAGAAATCTACGGTGTGTTTATTTTTGTTATTCCGATCAGTTGTGAGTCAAGCTGACTGCTGTTAATCGTACCGATCAGGCACAAAAGTAAAAGCAGATAGGAATGATACTGTCAATCGGAAAGTCCACCACAGGCTGAAAGAAACAACTCTAAATGCAAAGAACAATAAATGTTTTTCCACAAAAAAGCAAAACCAAAGGCTCTGAGCCTGGCCTTTTAACAGCTTCACTTACTGTTTTTTAAAAACTTCAATACTAGCGTTTTATCTTTCCTGACTTTGTTTAACTTTACTTTAAATAACCATTTAATGTCTGGGAAATAATAAAATCATCTTCAGTTTTAGTTTTTTCTTGAGCAAAATACATAGAAGACAGCAGATGATTCAATAAATTTCTCCTGAGTAGGCTGACCCAGTCAAAAAGGCTCACTGTCTGGTGATACATCTTAATCTCGTGTGGTTTTACATTGCTGTAAAAACTTTATTACTACAGATATCTAATAAGAAAAACAAAACTGCTGTCACAGCCACTACAAACACAGACTTACATTGAGTTCTATGATCCAGAGCATGGTGACGAACAAGAGGTCAAAGGTGACAAAGAGGCAGAAAGTCCTCCTCACATCCGAGATGCATTTCTTCTCTCCGATGTCGTACGCCTCCAATCTCACAGAAACGGCCGGCGAGTTGACAGACTCCATGCCTGTTCTGACAGGGATCTGTGAGTAGCTACCGATGCTGCTGCCTCCACCACGTCGGCCTTCCATCGCTGGCCACCCCACCTGGGCAGGGCTGGCCCCACCTACTGGTCAATTTTAGGAAAGAGTCAGAGGTGGAAGATCATTGGAGCTGGAAGCGAGGCTGGTGTTGGTGATGTGGAGTCACTGTGTGGAGGTTAAAAGCATCACTGCATCTGTAGAAAAGAAGATGAAGGAGGTAAAGAAATGGCTCTCAGGGAGTAAACCTCAGCGATTTTCTAAAGCATCTAAGTCATAATAAAAATTCTGACAATCTTCTGCTTTGTTTTGAACAACATAGTAAAGCAGAATAAGCTCCATCAGGCTGTGGATTTACATCGTTGAGTTAGATTTTATAACGATTTGTTCATAATACAAAGCTTTTAGAGATCTTTGGACTTGTGCTAAGAGTGTTTATGTTTCTCCTTTCTGAGAGCAGAGCTAAAAACACAACAAAACACAAAACAAAAAAAACAAGCACAACACAAAAAACCCCAAAATCTAATTTAAACCACTAGTCATGCACAAAACCAACCATATATATGCACAGTTGTTGATGCTCTCTGTATGGTTGCCACTCGAACTCCTCACCGTATCTCAAAGACTGAACCCTTCAGGAGAAACTCATTTCTGCTGCTTGCGTCTGTGATTTCTTAACTACTCGACGTTTCTGAGATCTGGAATGCAGATCGACTAGTAAATCAAAGTGTTCACCTTCTGGCTCAGTTCTCCACCACAGTCTAGTGCAACACCTGAGGTGTCGGATGTCATCCCAGCCTGTTCACATCCAGCAGTAAACTCTCTACTACATGGTGATTGTTCGGATGAAGCCAACAGAAACACAATGTCTGAAAAAAATGTTGTATTACATCTTTTTCTTCATGTAAACGAACGAAACTTCTCTCAAATCCATCAGTCTTTTCACTTACTCTTGCGTTAATTAACCAATGTTTGCATTTCTTACCATTTCCTGCATGAAGAGATTACAACAGCTGCACCTCATTATTTTACAGTACTGAAGTGAGCAGCTTCAAATTGCTCTTTCACTTATAACTGAGCTTAAATTGGACTTTTCTACTAAAAAAAAAAAAAAAACCCTGTAAAAATCACATGACCCAGTAAAAGATTTCTGTTATCATCTAGCTTCAATGACTTTTGGACCTCATACCATTAAACACTGTTTACACTGTCTTTGTTTTAAGGAACTGAAACCAGTTGTGCTTTTGCTTCAACTGTCAGCTGCTCTGATACACAGAGGCAGGATGGAAACGTGATTTGTACAGTCTGGTCCCAGCAGGTTTTCTCTGGTGATGTGGTTTCACAGTCTTGTGACTTTCATGTTTTACATGAATTAGTCTTTTTGGTTCACAAAATGCATCTATTTTAGAGCTTTAGTCAGGTTTAAATGACTGTCAATTACCTGAAAAATAAATCTGTTAAAAGAACCATTCAGTCGCTTTGTAATGGGACGCATCTTCAGCACAATCGTATGTACTGTGCACCTGAAACTAATATCGTTCACCCTTTGAGCTTCCTTCTCACATGCCAGAGAGCTATTACAGTTACACCATCTGCGGTGTAACTGTAATAAAACGATTTAACCCTCAACTTCCTAGCAGTTGCATCATTACATTATTTCAGCATTTGCAGTTATTCCAACTGTTTTATTAATCCTTAACATACTTTTCATTTACTTGTTCAACTTTACAAAATGCCAGTCAAACCCCCCCCCCCCCCCCCCCCCCCCCAGAAAGTATACGGGACATTGACTGTCATTCAAACCTGAACTTTACCCAGTATTTTCCACATAAATCAGCTAGCACCAACATTAAAACCAATTACATTTGCCACGCTGCAATGGATCCTGGTTTTTATATGGATGTTGTTTTCACACAGACTGCCCTACTTAAACATTATTACAGCCAAATTACACCTCACATATGGCAATGGCATAGGCAGCTAGTCTAATGCGTCGCACAGACGCATTAGGCAGCTAGTCTAATGCGTCAGACCGGAGCTTAATTACTCAGGAACAACAACAACAACAAAAAAAGATAAATCCACATATATATTAGTGTCTGAGTTGCAAGGGCCCGCAGTCAAAGCAATTTTAAATTACATTTTATTTATACATATGGGAAACAAAGAAACAGATTAGAGCTGGGGACCTGTCACTGTTCTAAATGTCTTTGAGTGGTTACAATTTCCACTGCTTCAAATCTGTTAACTAAGAAGTTTTCATTTAAATATGTGTATGAGACTCCAACATATTTACAAGTAGTAACCTCCAGGTCTGAAAAATTAATCCAGAATGGAAGTGCAAACAACTAACAGGAGCAGTTCCTCTGAAAGACACCAAGGTTAGAGCCAATTCCCGCAGTCAGAGCAACAAATACTGAGGCAGCAGTTTGAACAGGCTTGCCAAAGCTGGACACAGCGGAAGATTGAAAAGATGTTGCTGGTCTGATGACTGCTGTGACATTCAAATGGTAGGGTTAGAATTAGGTGTAAACGACATAAAAGGACGAACATCTTGCCTTGTATTAACATTTCAAGTTGCTGATAGCGGTGTGAGAGTGTGGAGAATATTTTCTAGGCATACTTTGAGCCAATTAGTACCAGCTTAGCATTGTTTAACCACCACAGCCCAGCTAATGCTGACCATGTCTATCACGTTATAACCACACTGCACCCATTTTTTGATGGCTGCTTCCAGCTCAAATCATCTCAAACTGGTTTCTTGAACACGAAGATGAGTTCACTGTACTCCAATAGAGCATCTTTGGGATGAGGTGGAACGGCAGACTCAAGTCAACAATTAATGAACATGACTTCATGACACAGTTCTGTCAGCAGCAGGGTCATACCTGCTATAAACAAGGCGTACCTAACAAAGTGACCAGTAATTGCATATATGCTGTTATGATGGATGTTTATAATAAATATTAACTGAGAGAGAAAAGATACACCAACGCTACTCTAGGGTAATAACAAAACGAGGGAAATTAACAAACTACATCTAAATGTTTTGGAGTCAGAACAATTATTTTCAGCCTTTTATAAGTATTAAAATTTAATTCTGGATTTATTTTGGCAGCTTGAACTAGTTTAAGAAGATGCTGCCTATCCTGACATTTACATGAAAAGTCAAAACTACTATTTGAACACAAAGACGACAGACAATCCTGTAAAACATGGAAATATGAAGCATCTCTGATGGCTCAACACAGTAAGAAGAAGGGATGGAAATGATGTATAACTAGCTGAATACTGGAATCAGTGTTTTAAGCTGTGATGTAATAAACTAGTGCTGGGAAAATGAAAAAGAAAGAAGACAAATGTTTCCCTTTTGTGTTTTCCCGATTATGTGTCCGATATTTAAAAAAACTATCATGTACAAACTCTTTACAGGAATAAACCTGAAACCAATTGTTCTGCTGGGGAAGTTTCGTAAGCGGTACGAAGTTTAAAAACCAACATTCACCTGAGGGGGGCCCCCAGGAGCTCAGGTCTGGTTTCAGCGACCAGAAGTTGAAATGTAAGCTGAGCAAACTGTGTTAAAATGCAGTGACTGATAAAAGACGGATGAGCACCATCACCATCACAATTAGTTGATCAATATTCTCAATAATATAACAAAAGGCTTTCTTACAGACTCTATTATAATACAAATACAAACCACACATGGATTATTGCATGGTCCTGAAGCCAGCAGCGCCCTTGGCCATGAGATTTGTTTTAAATGTTTGCTGTATTATTGTTTTTAAATGATTGGAGTATACAGATTTTAAAAGTGTTTTATGATTACAATAGCTCGTAAAGTAGCAGAAGTATTCACACATCACAGTGACGGAGGTTAAAGGTTAATTATCAACCTTCTGTGGAGGAAATAAGGTGCTTGTTGTGCATTACGTTCAACATTTTCCTAATGTACCTTCAAACAGCTAATACCGCTTGAGCATTCCTGTCTGTGCCTAATGTCAAGTCATAGGATTATCCAGAATATTCTGACCGGCTACCTTTGATAACGCAGAAACAGAAATCTTGAGTTGTGGTATCAGGGTGCTCAGCCCACAGATATTGAACTTCACATACCCCATCTGCTTCCATTTGGGACTGCAATGGCCTTAAAAACCCTACACATATCTTCCCTACTTAAGTGCAGCTTTGTTTCTAATGGAATTACAATATCGGCATCTGGTCTCTGACTTCTCATCAATTGCGTGGGCGTCCTTCAGAGGACATTTCATCGGAATAGAGGCAAATACGGTGGTGCCTTTATCTGCAGAAATATGTGGCCTGTAGCCAGTGGGTGGGGCACCACATGCTCGCTCTCACTGTTCGTTTGGATAGAAAAGTCTGCAGTGGGACAAGCGAATATTAATGACGTTTCTGAGTGTTTCGATTCCATCAAGAACAAAAACAAATCTTAGCTAACCACCACTCACTGGGTTTTAGTGGATTACTATATTTCACAGAAACAGTTTCTTTGGTACAATAATCCAGCTGTGCAGAAATCAGGGAGTCGGGAAGAAGCAGCTCATTAAATTCTGTGCTTGTTTAAGACTGAAGCACATGTTATATTATCATAATACCAGAGCTGAACTGGATGACTCATTCCTCATTAAATTACTTCAGATGTTATTTAAAAAATATATATATTTTATGCAAGTGAAGCTGCTTGTGCTGCCACCTAAACCAATCATAACGTGGCCTCAAATGTTAAAGTAACCTTATAAGCAGAAACTGATATAAGAGACTATCAGTTATGGAGACAAAGACAAATGAAAAAAAAATGCATTTAAATTAAATAAGCAAACTGATATGAATGAACCTTACATTTAGATAATACAAATCATCAGCAAGAATAATAAAAAACAAATAAAACAAATCTCAGCTAACGTGGAAGCTACACTGCAAGGTGGTCTGTTTAATAAATAAAATCACATACAGGACCATTAACATCTCTGTAAACAGAACTCAGCTCCCACAAAGCTCCAAATGAAGAAAAACTGCATCTACATGCAGAGAACTGTTTGTGGAGACATCCAGCATATCGACGCACAGTGAGTGAATGATAAAGAACAAACCATAACGAAGGGCAGGGCTACTACACTGCATTGTGTCCATCAGGTAAAAAAAAAAAAGAAAAGAAAAAAGAAAAGAAAAGAAATCTGTTGGCTAATATCAATAACAGCTTCCTTGAGGTTTTAAAATGCACTGCAGCTGCATTTTAAAACATATCTACAAGCACTCTAAACTTAGCAGTGCACATATGTTTCATGTTTACACTCAACAGAGAGACACATCGTTGATTAGATCATCCTCGTATTTCCTCAGATAAAAATGACGCTTCCTTGCAGCCTGTTGAAAGATATTATACTACTGTGGTTCCCTGATGAACTTTTGACCGGTTTCTAGGGACAGGGACTTGTACAGAGGTACTATGAAGGTAGCTCACTTCTTACTGGAGTATATCACCATAGTGACTTAAACTGTAGAGCAAACCTGCTTCAGAGCAGGTTGTGTTTGAGATTACGGATCAACAAGTATGAAATCACCACTTAGCTACCAATCAGTTATCTGGAAAACTGCTTTACCTGAAAGATCCCTTTGGACTGCTGTGCCATGGACAGTGGGAGGATCTTTCCATTGATGAGCATCAGTAGTCTAATCAGTTTAGATTCTTAAATTCAACTTCATTCTTTGACTTTTCCCATTTGTCACAACATTTTGAATTCCTCTATAATCTCGTTTTTTTAAATTTTGTCTGCAACGCTTGTCCCTAGCATCCATGTCCTCATCCATAAAAGCATTTAATCTTATCTGAGCAATTCCTCTTGATCTCCTGTATCACTGCTCATCATATCCACTGCCATTTTTGTATTTATGCTTGTATTTTCTCCCAGACTGGTAAACATCAACAGAGCTCAGCAAAAGAACTTTTAGTTCCTATTTGAACTTTATTAATACAAGTGTTTAACCTTTTCATGTTTATAGTTTTATCTTTCTTTGTAAAGTCAGCTGTTCTGCTGCTCTGTATGTGATCGGTCAGATGCCCCCAACGCCACCCCTTTCATGTAAACAGGCTAGTAGCTAAAATGGGAAACCCTGGGTTACCTTATAGAGTTGATAACTAGCGTCATGTGATCACTTAGCCTGATTGACAATGTTGGGATCAAGATAAGTTAATCAGTTAATCAAGATAACAGAAAGATATCTTGAGTATGATGAACAATGAATTTAACTCCTAAATATGACTTCCTAACACAGAAAGTGATGACGTCATACGCTTTGTACTTTGATGTGTGGTGATTGGAAGTGTCTGTGTGGTGCAGCCTGGACAGACCAGACCAGCTGCACCACACAGACACTTCAAACCTCACCTGAGGACAAAAAGCACAAGAACAACAAAAGAAAGAAAGAAAACAAACCTTAGAAACACGCAGGGTTACAGGAGAAGCCAGTCGTGCAGAGGTGAGCCTGTGCGAGTCTGAATTTAACTCCTATTTATGACTTCCTACCAAAGAATGATGATGGGAGAATTTAGATTTATTTATTAACAGATTTATTACGCATTAGTTTTATGGGCCTGTTCCACTTAAGGTCAGATTAGTGTCTATGAACCAAAATGAGTTTCACACCAAGACTAAAGTCATGTCATGCTCTCAAGGCCTGATTTTATTTTAGTAGTTAAAACGGGTCTAAAAGGAGGTCTGTTCCGTGTTAATGATTCTTCAAAACCACGAGTCCAGATGCTGCTGCTACTTTGACCGTCACAGGGAGTCACCTGCGCCTGTTTGGCAACTTAAAATTCGCGATCAGAGACCGAAAACGCACCGCAAACACCTGCCTAAAGAGGCGGAAATGAGACCAACAAAACCCGCAGCAACACGGCGTCGGGGTATTTAGCACAAATACATGCCATTAAACCAGAAAATAACAAAATGAACGAGGTGAAATAAAACGAAACAAACACTCACGGTACATCTGCACGATGCCATAGCAAACCCGAGCGGTTCCTTTGAAAGCTAGCTAGCCATTTTGTTAGCTTAAATTCGTTTACTAAAACCCGGTTTTTAAATTCGACCTCCTACAACTTACCTCTAAAACTCGCTGTTCCGGGTGTTTTTTTTAATATGCTGTCATCCAGATGACTTCAGCGGGGAGAGATCAACCCCAGTAGAGCGGACAGCTCATCTGTTTCCTCCTTGTTTGCTTGGACAGGACGGAGTAGCTGCATTAAAATAAACTCACGCGAAGGACTCTGGGAGATGTAGTATGCAGCTGGACCATAAGCCGAGCGCGGACAGAGTGGTCCCCCTGGCGGCTGTTACTGCGTAACTACACACAAAGTGCTTTCCATATCAAAATAATTACAGTTTTCTTGGTTATTATCATAATTATAATTTAGTTTTAAGCTTTTTTTCCAGTTCAGTTCATTTGCAGAGTGACTTTGCTTTTCAGTTTAGTTCCTATTTGAAAATGTTCCGTATTTGTTTAGTTTTATTTATTCATGTTATCAAATGCAATGACTTGCTTGTCGGTTTCTATTTATTTATTAATGTAAAAAATGTTCAGTTTTATTCACTTTTTAATACTCTTAGTGTTATTATTATTTATTATTTTATTTATTTATTTATTTATTTTTTACAGATTTTAGCTATGCACAGGTCTATATTAAAGTCCACTTAAACAACATGCTACAGAGTCATCCACAGACAATATTTAAACATCTCTATAATCCAAGCCCTTGTTTAAGTAAGTCTAGTTGTTGGCCTGTACTGTATAAATCCAGAAGCTTCTCGTTCTGTCTTGTGTTTGTGTTTATTTACAACTCTGTGTCTCTCTCTCCCTAGTCTCAGTCATGTCTCTGTGTTCTGTCTCCCCAGTCTGTCACGTGTTTCAGTGTTTGTTTATCCCTGTTCTTATGTCAAGCTTGGGTGTCCTTATCTGAATTTCTGTGTTTGTGCTACTCCTGTTTCATTTTGACTGTACCTCATCTCATGTGCATTGTGTTCAGTTTTGCTTACTGCTGTGTTCCCAGGTGTCTCCACTTCCCTAATTACCCCTCATCCCTCTGTCCTTTGTCAGCGTGTCTGTTCTCCTGCGTCTCCAAGTTCCTAGTGGTCTATCCCGTTTAGGTTTTCCTGCTTAGTTCCTTGTTTCCGTTTGGTTTTCTTATTTTTGTTCTGTTTTGTCAATCAGCCTTAACAAATGCCTCTCCTTCAGTTAACTCATTTTGGTCACCACACGTCTGCATTTGGGTCTTCTCTGTGCCAGACAGACATAGATTTAACAATGTTTATGTTAGCTAACTAATGACAGAACTGAGAGCTCACTGGAAAACAAGAAGGTTTATAAAGATTATTATCAGAGCATATCAGCTAACAGATGGGTTTTCCAAATCAGTGCAGCTAGCAAAACAACGTAGAACCACTTATTGCTCAAGAGACACAAACTGAAAGTGGACACTATAGCCTTAATTTCTTAACATAAAAGTCAAGAACATCTTTATTGCAGCCAGGGACAAAAGTAACCCCTTAGACTGCTTTTTGGCATATCAGCATTGATATCAGGCTGCTATCAGTCTCTTCCAGAGGTGGCAAAAGTACAGACATTCTGTACTTAAGTAGAAGTACAAATACTACTTTTAAAAAATAAAAGTTTAAATACTGATTCAACTTCTCTATTCAGGTAGAAGAAGAAAAATACAGGCTCTGAAATGTACTTAAAGTAAGAAAGTGAAAAATAGTTCTTTGCAGGATGTTTCAGAAGAAAGATTCTGGGTGGGCAGATCAGCAAATCTGATTTTCCCTTCAAACAACTATACACTGGATGATTTCTTTAGATGACTCATCATTTAAAATACTTCAGTGCTTACAGTTAATGCAGACTCAGGCATGGAAAGGCTGGTCTTTGTGACAGGTGGGTACTGACATACATGGCTGCAGCTGCTTCACCTCTGCTAAACCTGTGACTCTGAACTGGACCATGTCATTGTCAGTGTTTGTAGTCTCATGAGCTCTCCCGTGATATTTAGTTTGCATACTTAGATTATTCCAATAATTGATTAATGTATTTGGATATGACCTCTTTGTTTCTCGTGTTTTTGTGTGTATTGTGTTGTCTCTTTCAAACAGCTGCTCGTCCTCACCTCTGCAGTGCTGCCGTCTCCTGTAACCCTGGATGGTTCTAAGCTACGTTTTCTTTCTTGTTTCTGTTGTTGTTGTGGTAGTTTTTGTCCTCATATGAGGTTTGAAGTGTCTGTGTTGTGCAGCTGGTCTGGTCTGTCTCTAGACAGCTCAGGCTGCACCCACCAGTAAATGGTGGAGGCTCACAAGGACATAGTCAACATACACAAGTTTCTGGCTTTCTGAACTCCTCTGCACGAGGGTTTCTTCGACGAGGGGAGGGCAGTGAGGCACAGCCCCCCATCCCCCGGTGACCCTGCTATGCCTGCCTTCCTAGGGAAACCCTCTGCAGAGGACCCGAGAGAGCCAGGAGCTTGTGAGTTGTGTAGGTCCACTCAGGCATCATTCATACTTGCTCTGTAGGCAGTTCAGGAGCGCCGGGGGACGGAAGATGGTGCCTCAGTGCCTCTCTCCTTCTGACATTAAAAAAACCCAACAAATTTAGAATTGTTTATATGTAGGTAATGTCCTCAAGTTCTTGATAACCACTTTTCCTCTCTCTTAGGGAAACCCTTTGCAGAGAAGCTGTGAGAGTTAGGAACTTTATAGCTTTTTGAGCTCAATATCATATTTATATAAAACTAAATTTTCAGTGAACATTTGAACCTTAATAACGTGTTAGTCCCAACACTGGTAATACCACACTGTGTCCGTTTTTTCACAGGAGTCACAACCTGTAACACTGATGCTGCATTCAAGGACCATTACAAACATCTGAAAGGACTTAAGAACATGAAGACAGAAGAAAAGACTTTGTTCAAAGTTTGATTTATAGTTAAACCTTCCAGTTTATTTACACAATAAAACATCAAAACAATATATGAATTCATTAAAATCACAGTTTTTCCTCATTTGATAATTTTGAAAAAACAAAAACACACAGTCTGCCATACTCAAAGAGAAATGTCGACATTTTTCAAAACAAATATTCAAGAAACATTTAGAGGATAGAGAAATATTTTTGTAAATCAAACTCATGATGAGCAGTGATAGCCTCCATAAACAGTCACAGGAAAGATCTCCTTTAAAAAGTCCAAAACATCAAGAGAACAACTAGAAGATGTGGAGGTACCACCCATAATGTTTGACTGACAGCTGATCTCTGTGCAGAAATGATGGAGAGAAAATGGCTGCAACCGACGTGTGTAGATCAACAGTGCAGTGTGGGAGAGTATGACCATGTAGCATTTAAAGCATGGACGTACTTATATTACTTCAAGTTTTATTCGGTAAAATAAGTGTATAAATGTCATTTTAAAAAAACAAACCCAATGGGAGTTTAGGCAGGGTGCAAGTCGGCAAACAGTTAATGGAACCGGTGCTTTAAACACCTTCAAACTGAATTTCAAAGAGAAAACTGATTTAAATAAAGGTTACCTCCACATGTACACGGGCAGTTTTTTTTAAAACAGTGATTTGTCTGAGTTTGTTTTTAAGAAATAGCTCTGACCACATGAACACACAAAAGAATATCTCAAGCACTATCAGGACCATGCCTTAAGCAACATTGTGTCAGAGGTGGACTCTGGCTCAGCTGCAGGGGAGGGGTAGTGCAAGGGAGGTGGCAAGGAAAGGTGCACACGATGAACTAATGAGGTTTCTCCCCTTTTTATAGTGAAGTCAGAGACCAGAAGCAAAGACAGCTGGAAAGCTGATGGACCTAGGTGCTGAACCTAGAGAACAATAAACCAGTGTTGAAATCAATAAAGACTCTTAAATAAACATGGAACAGTGTGTCGGGTTGGGGTCCTTTCTAAAAACATGAAGATATGTCAACCAATCAAAAGCCTACAAATAATAAAACAATGACGTTAGAAAAAAGTGATGAAGGTGAACACGAGACAAACTCATGTTTTCAAATGCTTTTTTAAAATCCACATGTAAACAAAAACTAAGCTTTAGAAAATCTTCACCCTTCATTTAAGGTGGATGAAGAGCCAAAACACATAGAAAAAGCTATGTTTACCAAATGTACACGTGCATGTAGCGAGAGACACCATTAACATTTTCTAAGAATGAAACTTAGCATCGTTTTTCATATGCATTTTCAACTGTACCGAAGAACTGAAGCTTTTTCCACATGTGCTACAACAATAAAGTTTTTCACCCCTGTGGACTCTCATGTGTCTTATCAAGCTTGACAAATGGATAAAGCCTTTCCCACAGCCTCTGCAACAGTGTGGTTTCTCACCTGTATGACTTTTTATGTGGCTTGCAAAATTTGCTGCGTCGCTAAATCTTTTCCTACAGGTGCTACAGTAATATGGCTTCTCACCTGTGTGAATTCGCATGTGTCTCTTTAAATTTGTTTTTAAATGAAATCTTTTCCCACAAGTGATACAGGAATGTTTTTTTTCACCTGTATGAAAATTCATATGAATTTTCCAATACGCCTTCCACTTAAATCTTTTCCCACATGTGCTACAAGAATATGGCGTTTCACCTGTGTGAATTCGCATGTGTCTATCCAGGCGTGTCTTCTGACCAAAACCTTTTCCACAAATGCCACAAGAATTCAGCTTCTCACCTAGGTGAATTCGCATGTGTCTATTCAAATTTGTGTCTAGATGAAATCTTTTGCCACATGTGCTACAGGAATATCGTTTTTCACTTGTATGATATTCCAGGTGCATTTTCAAAGATTCCTTCCGATTAAATCTTTTCCCACAGGTACTACAAGAATGTGGTTTTTCACCTGTGTGAATTCGCATGTGTCTTGTCAAGTCTGACTTCCAACTAAAACTTTTCCCACAGGTACTACAAGAATGTGGCTTCTCACCTGTGTGAATTTTCATATGTCGATTCAAGTTTCCCGTCCTATTAAATGTCTTTCCACAGGTGCCACATGAAAGTACTTTCTTGGAATTTGTAACCATCGGGTCTGCTGTGATTTGATTCGAATTATTTCTGTGTAAGTCATTGTCCTTGCTTTCACACTGATCTGTGACAGGAGAGTTGTGAGAAAGGAGCAGGACACTGCTTGGTTCTGGTTCCCTGTAGTCACTTTCTTCACTAGCAGGAAAAGTTTCAGTCTCCTGCTTTTGTTCAAGCGGTTTTCCCTCTTCAGTGGTACTGAGTTCCTCGTGTTCCTCTTTAATCTGTGAAGGATCCTCCGGGTCCAGACTGGAGTTCGTCTGGTTGCAGACGTGCTGATGTGTGAGCCCCTCCTCGTCCTTACAGTCATGTTGTGGAAAATCTGAAGGGACAGATTAAAAAAACAAAACATACATTACAAGGTAACCTTAACCATTAGCAGGTCTCCACATGGTAAGCATATTATTCAGATATACCAGTGAAAGGCATGTTGTGGGGAGAAACTATTTTGCCGACTCGGTGAAAACCATTTTGGCTGCTCATTTACAAACTATATGAAAAAACACTCTTCTTCTGTGATCAAGTTAAGTTTAGAATCATATATTTCAGAAAGCCAAATATAAATATTTACCATACTTAACTCAATCCGGAATCTGTTTGAATATTTTTTCCCTTTCCATGCTGCAGAGCAAACCTCAAATTCTTGAAAACTGGCAGAACACCCAAAAAAAACAGAACACCCAAACTTTGTTGGGTGTAGATTTCATTTCAGATTTCAGATCTCTACTTTTAAGATTAGGCTTAAAACTTTCCTTTTTGCTAAAGCATATAGTTAGGGCTGGACCAGGTGACCCTGAATCCTCCCTTAGTTATGCTGCAATAGATGTAGGCTGCCGGGGGATTCCCATGATGCATTGAGTTTTTCCTTTCCAGTCACCTTTCTCGCTCTCTATGTATTAACAGACCTCTCTGTATTGAATCATATCTGTTATTAATCTCTGTCTCTCTTCCACAGCATGTCTTTTATCCTGTCTTCCTTCTCTCACCCCAACCGGTCGCAGCAGATGGCCCCGCCCCTCCCTGAGCCTGGTTCTGCCGGAGGTTTCTTCCTGTTAAAAGGGAGTTTTTCCTTCCCACTGTCGCCAAAGTGCTTGCTCATAGGGGGTCATATGATTGTTGGGTTTTTCTCTGTATCTATGAAGCGCCTTGAGGCAACTTTTGTTGTGATTTGGCGCTATATAAATAAAATTTAATTGAATTGTAGATTTTATCGGAGAAGTGGGTGGACATTTTAAACTTAAACTCACTTAAACTGACTTCTTACTTTCTCCTCAGCTTCTGCATCAGTTAATAGTGGAAATCTAATTTTTGTATCACCTATCAGGGGAGATTTAAAAAAAAAATAAAAAATGTCAGCTGTAAAAAAAAAAACTATTAGATTCTCATAAATATTACTGTGTCGTACTTTCTATGATATTAGGTGACTGTTGAGTCTTTGTTTAAGAGTAATCTATTCATGTGTATGTAATTTCAGTCATATCTAAAAACGGTTCAACTGACTTAAACTCTTGCCTTGAACATCTCACATGTGTTTCACCAAGATTTTTCCTCCAGTTCAAAACCTTATGCTCATCCCCAAAATGTTGCATGAAAACTTTCTGCATAAAACTGATATCATACCACCACCTCTTTCTTCTTGCTCCTCCATGGTTATCAACCTGCCTCCATGTGCTCCCAACAGAGAAGATACCATAACCGACAACACAACACTGTGTGTTTGTGGTGGGGATTAGGGCTGAGAGATTCATATATTTATAACAGCAACAATCAAATACCAAAACTGTACAAGAACAAAGATCAATTAAAACATAAACAGATCACCAAGGATGAGAAAATAAAGGTGATTTGTAACAAAACACACAAAATGTAGGAGAAAACAAAATACTTGATATATAAAAGGCTTGTATTAACGGTTAAATGGCAGAAAACACTTAAATGTTTATTTAAAAATTAGTCAAAACCTTTACATGACACCTACTGCAGTACATTTTTATTTAGATTAACCATAAATTGCCTGAGCAGGCAATGAATAGGATTAGGCTGCCGAGGGCTTCCCATGGTGCCTGAGTGTTTCTTCTTCACTCACCTCTTTTCGCGCTGTGTGTTTATACTACACCACTATCACATTTTATAGAATTTAACTCTGGCACTCTCTGCTTTCCTCCCCCTCCACTCACCTCCAACTGGTTGCAGCAGATAGCCGCCCCTCCCCTCTCTGCTAAAAGGTTGTTTTTCCTCAAAATTGGGGACTTTAAAAAAGCCGATGTGAGCCAGGAACTTCCAAATATAAACAGTATACTCGACCAGAAAGGAGAGGACATTGGATCACAGTTACAGCACGATTAGCGAAGCCTATCACGCTGTGCCATGTGCTGCACTCGGACTTTCTGACCACGTCATGATCATTCTGATGCCCGCGAGGCTGAAGCTCTTCAAACCTGTTGTGAGGACTAAAAAACTGGAGTAACGAGGCTGTGGTGGAGAGACGCACGGCTTGGAATCTACAGACTGGGACACATTGAGGGCTACTTCTAAAGGCTGGGATGAGTTTACGACACTGTCACCTCCTATATCCACTTCTGCAAGGACGGCATTGTGCCAGGGTGAGTTTTAATAATGGCAAATCCTGGTCCTCCTCTGCGCTTCTCCCTGTACACTAACTGCTGCACCTCCACCCACCAGTCTGTCAAGCTGATTAAGTTTGACACCACCGTTATTGGACTCATCTCGGACAGGGATGAGTCTGTCTACAGGATGGAGGCTGAACGTCTGGTGTCCTGGTGCAGCCGCAACAACCTGGTGCTGAATGCCCAGAAGACAGTGGAGATTTATTGAGGACTTTAGGAAGCACACATACCTATTCTTTGCAACTTTACTTCAGGGTTCCACATGATGTCCAGCTCCTGCCCAGTCCAGACGATGACATCTTTGGTTTTTGGCTTCAGTGAAAGCTGGTCACTTTCATGATTGAGGGAGATTTCCTCTTGTTCATCTTTAGTCTGTGGAGGCTCTGGGTCCTGCTGGTCCAGACTGGAGCTCCTCTTCTGGTCACAGACCTGCTGGTCATCCAGAACTTCATCTTCAACACAAGGACACAAGAAAATAGTGACTAATGTCATGACAAGAAAATGTTGGTCATGTCATAGTGAATATTCTGACCCTGAGTGTCCCTAAGCTTTAGCAACTTGACCTTTTTCTCATATTTAACAAACCAAACATTTCATATTCTGCTTGGTTGTAAGTGAAGAGAGAGTCAATGTAATGGATGTCTGGTGGGAAGGAGTTCCAGAGGCCCACAATAACAGTGGAAATTTAATCAAAGAGATCTCAGGAAAAATCTCTTGGGAACACCGCATTGGAAATGAGAATTCTTGGGAATTTACATTTTATAATAATAATAATAATAACAATAATAATGGATTGCATTTATATAGCGCTTTTCGGGGCCCTCAAAGCGCTTTACAATTCCACTATTCATTCACACACTGGTGGAGGCAGCTACAGTTGTAGCCACAGCTGCCCTGGGGCAGACTGACAGAGGCGAGGCTGCCATATCGCGCCATCGGCCCCTCTGGTCAACACCAGTAGGCAACGGGTGAAGTGTCTTGCCCAAGGACACAACGACCGAAACTGTCCGAGCCGGGGCTCGAACCGGCAACCTTCCGGTTAAAAGACGAACTGCCAACTCTTTGAGCCACGATTTATGACTTGGTTGAACCGACAGGAGCCAGAGAGAAAATATTTAAACCAGTTTAAGAGTTTGTCAGTGATTCTAACAGAGGCTAAACTGTCAAGAAGCTGTTAGAGTGTTAAAGTGCTCATTTTTGTGACTGCCTGTGATTAGCACACAATATAAAAAAACAAACAGAAAAAGCCACACAAACAAATGAACAGCAGGATGATCTGAATATGACAATGAAAGCTAATCTTGTAATATTTTACTAATAACTATACACTCACTGGTCACTTTATTAGGTACACATTCCTAGTACTAGATTGGAGCCCCTTTTGTCCTCAGAACTGACTTAATTCTTTGTGGAGATTCAGCAAAATGCTGGAAATATTCCTCAGATATTTTGGTTTATATCAACCCGAGAGCTTCACACAGCTGCTGCATATCTGTCATCTTCACATCCATGATGCAAATCTTGTGTCCCACCGAATCACAAAGGTGCTCTGAGATTGAGAGCTGGTGACCTCCTAAGTACAGTAAACTCACTGTCATTTTAAGGTAATGGGGTTGTAACCAATTATACTAATCAATTGTTGTATCCCATCTGCTTCAAGATTCAACATGTTATGTGTATTCAGAGATGCTCTTTTACGTATCTTGTAAAATGTGCTTATTGGACTTAATGTCGCCTTCCAGTCAGGTTGAAGCAGTCTGTTCATTCTCTTCTGACATCAACAAGGAGTTTTCACCCAAAGAACTGCCCTCACTAGATTTTTTATTTTTCGGACTACTCTCTGCAAATCATACAGATGTTCATGCTGGAAAATTTCAGCAGATCAGCAGTTTCTAAAACACTCAGCGGAGCCAGTCTGTCACAAACACCCACACCGCAATCAAAGTGATTTAAATCAGCGCTCACTTTGAACTTCAGCAGGTCATCTTGATCACATCTACATGCCGAAATGCACTGACTGCTGCAATGTAATAGGCTGATTACATTTTGGATTAAAGAGTAGCTGAATGGGTCTCTCAGATATGCGAGTGATATTTAAGGTGTTTTAAATATTCTCTCTCATGCGCTGAACAGCAAAGAATTCTGTTCATATGCAGAAAGTCATCATTTATGAGGCGTACAAATCACTAGTCCAACTTGGTCCTTGTGGCCAATATCCACATTTTTCATTGCCTCAACGGTTTTCCTACATTCTGCGTACAGTTCTGGGCCAACATGACTTAAATCTATATGCAGGAAATAATATATAAACTTAAAACCCAGTTTTTATTTTACTGTACTAACACAAAATATGTCTTCAGTGAGGTAGTATGCCAGGCAGAAATGCTCACCGCCTGTCTTTGTGAGCTCTTTTCATGAGGAGTTAACTCTGATATCCTCATGTGATGTTTTTATATGAGTCATATTCATTTCTGAATTCTGAAATAATAAAAATAATAATATATTACAGTTTTACATACCTGTTGTGGTCAGCTTTACTCCAGGTTTACACAACAAATCCAGCTCTTCCCTTGTCCAGACATGAATGCCTTCAGCCTCCTGCTTCAGTTCAAACTGCTCTCCTTCCTCACTGCTGCAGGTTTCCTCCTCTCTAGTCTGTGGAGGCTCTGGGTCCTGCTGGTTGAGACTGAAGCTCCTTTCCTGGTCACAGACCTGCTGATCATCCAGACCTTCGTGTTCAACAAAGGGACACAAGAAAATAGTGACAATAGTCACCTATGGAGAATTAAGTTTATGGTTTCAAGGATTCTTGCAGACTTTACTAGAGAAACATTTACTCATAGTCATTTGTTGATTGGGTGATGTTATTAACCCTGCAGCTGAACAACTGTGGTCCAATTTTTAGATGTGAATGCCAGTGATTACCACACAATGTAAAATAAATAAATAAATAAAAGAAAAAAAACATACAAACAAATGAACAACAGGATGATCAGAATATGATAATGAAAACCTACAGCATTTTAAGAAGGCCGGTATATGTTAATGCTAATTTTCTAATATTTTACTAATCAATATACACTCAGTGGTCACTTTATTAGGTACACAATTCTAGTTATGTGTATTCAGATATTCTCTTCTGCATATCTTAGTTGCAAAAAGTCATAATTGGACCTACTGTTGCCTTCCTGTAGGTTGAAGCTGTGTCAAAAGATTTTACCTTATTACCTTCATGTATAGCCTTATTTGAATTTTGTAGTAATGCCTGTACATAGCGTGTCAGCAAATTCTTTAGCTGGAACAAAGTGATCACATGAGGAAGTTGCTCAAGTTTAGCCAACACCCACATGTATTGTTTTAACCCACTACAAGATCGTTAATCAACTTGTCCATCTTTGTGTTGCAAGGCTGCATCCTGTGTAGCCTCGTATGCAATCACCAGATAAGAAGTTGTTTTTTCCTAACTTGTACTCCACCCATGGGTGTTACGTGAGTATATAATAAAGTCTGACCAGATGCCTGGGCGCATTTCCTGCACAGGATTCGTCCATGTACACGAATTAACTCTGGGCCCGTGATTCTTTGCTTTCCTGAGGTTTTTCTCCTTACAAGCTGTCTCCCCATTCTTCTCTGACATAAACAAAGAACTGCCCTCATTAGATAATTTCTCTTTTCGGACTTCTCTCTCTAAATCATACAGACGTTTGTGCTGGAAATGTGAGCAGATCGGCAGTTTCTGAAACACTGAGACCAGCCAGTGTGGCACAAACAGCCACACCACGCTCAAAGTGATTTAAATCCAACTCGCCTCCCCAACACGACGCTCACTTTGAACTAACAGCAGGTCATCTTGATCACGTCTACATGCCGAAATGCATTGACTGCTGTCATGTAATTGGCTGATTATATTAAAAACTATTGTAAATCAACGCATGAATTTACTACTAATAACAGAAGTTTACACACCTGTACTGTGTGACTTTATCCCGGGTTTGATATCCAGCAGTCTTAGCTGACTGATCTCTTCCTCATACCGGACGATCGTTTTTTCAAACTCTGAGAAGATTTGTTCTGCGGCAGTAGTTAATCTCTCCTTGATAACTTCTCTTAGATGAAGAACTGAAGACATTATTGCTACAACAACCGATACATTCAAACTAAATTCTTCAAACAAAACTCGATCACGACGCAAGTGCTGAACGGCATCATTTCCGCTATTCTTCTTCTATTGAACTTCCGGTAGCCTGGAAGTATCAAAGGCGCATTGCTGCCCTCTTCAGGTCAGTCCAACAAAAATCAAGTCTGGTACTTTCCAGAAACCTGGATAAAGAATTTATGGTTTCAAATGACCAATTCATTGTGTATAAGGTTTCTTTCTGCAGACCATCAAACCATGCTTAACCCTTTCTGACTTACATGCCTCACACTCATACTGTTGCTTTATTATCATCACAGCAGCAGTAAAGTAAGAATGCTTTGTTGATAGAAAGATATTTAAATATTTAAAGTCCCCCCCCCCCCCTTTTTTTTTTTGTTGAGATTTTTAATGTGTTCAGCTTAAACCGTGCTGCTTGATGTTACTGTGTGCCTGCTGTTTTCATCAACAGTCTTGTTCTGTTTTAAACACTCAGATTCTCTTAGCCTAGGTTGATATTTTTGCCACGCGATTATAAGTGATATCCTGGAATAAAGAAAATTAATTGATTAAAGTTTGATTTAATGGAAAAATCTTTATTTTTTTCCAACATTTAACATCATCAATGATGTCCTCATTGATTATAATCACAACTATAATTATTTACAATCTGTTTGATAAAGGAGGGTCTCCTGATTTCTCTGTTAAGTCCATGAAGTGGAAGTGAAATAACAACATACAAATACATTAATATGAATATTTTGGTTAAACAGTATAATCAAGATTTTGTGGAGAACCAGTGTAATGAGCGTGCAGAAATGTCTGTAGAAGACAAACAGTTCTGCCCCTGGGTGGGTCCGGGACGGGCGTGAGGTTCTGGGGGCGCTCCGGCTCTGGCCTGGGGCCCTGGCCGGGCCTCGGGGGCCTGGGTCCTGGTTGGTGTGTTGCCGGGGTTGTGGGCCGGTGGGTATATGGGGGCCCGCCACTGGCGTGGGGTGCCGCCGGTGCGCCGAGCCACCTGGGGGGCTCTTCAACTGGTGGGGGGGGGGGGTTGTCACATCTTGCAGGAGCTTTCCTCTCTCAGGAACTCTCTCTGCAAGAGGGGGAGATACAGGAGAGGTGGAGGAAGATCTCAGCCTGGGCGTCTATTGTCTTATGTAGTCTGGAAGATGAGTGGATGATGGGGTGGGTGCAGTTTTCTCTGTGGTGGGGTTGGGTGGACTGCCCCGGGCTCTGTGGGGCCGGGCGGCGCCGCTGCGCTGGGCCCCGGTTCGGATGGGCCTGGGCCCCCCTTCCCTGGCGGGTCGTGGAGTATGGGGGTGCCTACTGGGGTCAGCGGGGGAGCTGGCCCCAGGGAGGGGTCAATTGCCCCTCCCTTCCTTCCCTCCCCATCTCCAGCTGCCTCCCTCTTCCCGCTCCACCACAACCACCCACACATGCAGGGCCTTGGAGTGGGGGTGTGTCACCAGGGTGCAGAGGGGGTAACCCCCCCCTCTGTCCCCTTCTGGCTGCCTCTGCCTCAATTTTATCCCGCAACTTAGACATTCACATTACTCACACTCTCATTACACATACATATAGGATCTTGGGGGTGGGCACGCTACACGGAATCTCAATTACCATCAGGGTGTACACCTCACCCCTGGCGTCGTTGCCCACCTCTCAATTTTAAATACACGTAGACATTGAGGGCTAGCAGGAGGGACTATGCGCTTACCTGCTGCTCTCTGGCAGGTAGCTCCATGCCCTCCTGGGTTTTAAATGCACCTTAGAACACACATACATCAACACTACAATGAGCGGGTGGAGGGAGGTTAGGAGTCTTCTCTCACCCTCGTTCTCTGCGGTCTGCTGGAGCAGGGGGGCTAGGAGGAGGAGTTGGCCGTCCGACTGGGGTCCGGAATGTGGGGCCTCCCTGCTGCTGCGGAGTCGGGGCGGTCTGCTTCTCCCCACCGCAGGGAAAAAGGGTAACACAACCTGGGTCTGGGTGCAGTTCCCCCCCCCAGGGGCAAGGGTACCTAGACCCGGTTTGTAGAGTACGCTTGGGGAGTGTGATTGTGTGTACAGCGTCTCTTTATGTCTGTCTCCACGTTGGTTAAGTGTGGAGTAAGTGCATATGAGAGCATGAGGGTGGGAATGGATGTTTGTATCTGTGTGTGCCTGTATGTCTGTGTCCATATGTCAGGTTGGGTATCAGACGCCACCTCTCTGAGGACAGCTCAGGCCCTCCAAGGTTTGGAGGCCTATCTCCCCCCACCACTTCCCCTGCCGGGGGCGGACTCCCTCAGACATCGGTGCATTGGTGGTTCTTTGTGTCCGGGGGTGGGCGTCCGGGTGCACACCGGCTCACTCCTTGGCGGCTGCTTATCGGGGCCTGGAGCCTGGGGCTCGCTTGGGCCACTTCGGAGGTGGGGTGCCCCCGGCCTCTCGGCCTGGGGCTCGGTCACTCAGGCACAGCTGGCTGCCGGCGGAGCTCACGGGCACGTCGCTGCAACCCCCCCTGGCTTCTGCTCCGTGGCTGCTGGGTGATCCCTCATCTGGGACTCTCCTCAGCTCTTTCTGGGACAGTGGCACGGCTGCCCCTCTGTTGGTCTTCCTTGGTCTCTTGTGTTCTGGGGGCCTCTGGATGTCTGGGGTTTTGATCTCCTCCATACCTACTTCATGCCCTGGAGGACGGGGCAGTGGCCCCCCACACCCTCTAGCAGATCATTACATGAGGGAACCTTTTAAGAAAACAAGCAAGTCCATACTCACAGGTGTACACACGGGTGATCACACACACAAACTACACCCTTTTTGGCTCCTACCTCAATGCACACTGTGCTGTCGATCTTACGTGCTGCACAATAATGTTTAATATTTAGTATTTACTGTCATATTCCCATATATCATTGTGATGTTGTTTATTGTATTACTCTCGTTTTCTTCTGCTTGTTTTCTTTTTTCTTTCTCAACAGGTGATCCAGGTGATCGATACATGTATTTTGTTTTTTGTTTTTTTTATTTATTTATTTATTTATTTTTTTGCTTATTCTGTTGGTTTTTGTTTTTCGCCCTTCTCCCCCGTCCCTCTTCTCAACTGTTTTTCTTTCCCTCTTTCTTTCTCCCTTTTCTTTCCCCCAGTCAAGTCTGTCCCGTATTCAGCAAGTGAAAATAAAATAAAGAATAAAAGGTGAATCAAATGGACCATTACGGCAAAGCTGGGATGGTCAATTTGGTAAAGAAAATCCGTTGGGCATCTTTCTTCGCCTTTAGACAATAATTCTGATGGCAAAAGAGCCAAACGGGACAGGCGCAAAAAAAAAAAAAAAAAAAAAAAAAAAAAAAAAAAAAAAAAAAAAAGAAGACAAACAGTTCATGAACATAATGTCAGAGTCAGCTGTGCTTAAAGATGGTCATTATTACTTGAAATTACCTTTTCGTAAACCTGAAGTAAGAATGCCAAACAACAAGCAGGTGGCTCAGCAGAGGGCGCAATATTTGCTAAAACGGTTTCAGAAGGATCAGTTATTCTTTGAAGAATACAAAGAATTCATGCACAATGTTAGTATGGAGGGACATTCAGAAATTATACCACAAGAACAGTTGAAGCATGAGGAAGGAAAGGTGTGGTATATACCTCATCATGGGGTCTACCACCCCCGCAAGAAAACACTGCGTGTTGTGTATGACTGTGCTTCAACATTTGCTGGAGCATCACTGAACAAAGAGCTATTACAAGGCCCAGATCTGGCTAGCACTTTATTAGGTGTGCTGATTCGCTTTCGGCAGGGTCCAATAGCGCTTATGACAGACATTAAAGGGATGTTTCATCAGGTCAGAGTAGCTGAGGAACACGTAAACTTTTTACGTTTTCTCTGGTGGCCCGATGGTGACATCACAAAACAGCTGGTGGAACATAGGATGTTAGTCCACATTTTTGGTGCAGTATCCTCCCCCAGCTGTGCCACCTATGCACTACTAAAGACTGCTGATGACAACCAACATCTGTACCCAGAGGAGGTTATACATACAATCAGGCACAGTTTTTATGTAGATGACTGTCTTAAATCTACCCAGTCTGTTGAGCAGGCCGTCTCACTTTATCAGCAGCTTACTGAGGTGTGTGCCAAGGGGGGATTTAAGCTCAATAAGTGGGTATGTAGTGATCGCTCTGTCCTCTGTCAGATCCCAGAGGAAAATAGAGCCACAGGTGTAAAGATGCTGGACCTTAGTCGGGACCAGCTCCCCACTGAAAGAGCCCTCGGTGTGCAGTGGGATATTGAACATGATGTTTTCACATTCAGTATTGTGAACAAGGACAAACCACTTACAAGACGTGGTATTCTGTCCAATGTCAGCTCCATTTACGACCCTTTGGGTTTCTTAGCTCCAGTCATTCTGCCTGCAAAACAAATTCTGCAACATCTATGTAAACTGAGGTTTGGCTGGGATGAGACAATACCAGCAGAAATGACACAAACTTGGCAAAAATGGGTTGAGGATTTAGTTCTTCTTAACAAGTTTAGTATCAGTAGATGTGTCACACCCAAAGGATTTGGGGAGATAAAAGGTGCACAGCTGCATCACTTTTGTGATGCCAGTGAAACTGGGTATGGTGCTGTATCATATCTTAGGCTATCTAATAGCAAGCAGGAAGTGTGTGTTTCCTTTATTATTGGTAAAGCAAGGGTGGCACCGTTAAAACAAGTCACCATCCCACGTCTTGAGCTGGCTGCTGCGGTTTTAGCTGTGCGCTTGGACAAAATGCTGTCAGTTTGTCAGGGTTCCTGGGTCGGTGACCCAGTGCTTTCCGTTTTGTTCACGTTCAGTTTATTTCGTCACTTCCTGTTTGTTCCTGTCACCTCGTCTCGTGCCATTAGCCAGATTATGTTCAGCTGTGTACTCACCGGTCTCTCATTATCATCCTCATCAGTCTGTGTATTTAGGTCTTCTGTTTCCATTCGTTCTTTGTCGTGTCATTGATGATGTTCGTGTGATGTTGTCCTCCCCGTGTTCTCTCAGTCAGTCAGCCATTCAGTGTTCCAGCCAGTCAGTGTCCGTTCACCCTCTGTTCCTCCACTCCTTATAATAAACATCCACCAGTCTTCACCTACCTGTGAGTCCTGCGTTTGGGTTCCTTCTTCCTCGCCTCCACTCCACAACGCCTGACAGAATGACACGACCCGTGCCACGAAGACACGATTGGGACCCAGCGGACTCGGACCTCAACGAGCGGCAGGTGGCGGCGCTTTACCGTTGGGCAGAGTTGGTCAGGGGAAAACAGCGGCTCTTCGCGGAGAGAGAGCACGTCTTCGAGGGGACTCGCCTGGCTCTGGGCGGGCCTCGGAGACGCCGCGTTCCCCCACCTGCTGCCTCACCTGCCCCGGAGCATTTGCCGCGGAGAGCGGACGTTTCATGCCGCGTTTCGGCCGCTCCCTCTCTCGCCGCTCCGCTCCTCGTTCACACACCCGCCGCCTCATTCGCCGGACCTCCACCTTCGCCACGACACCGCGGCTACGCCTCCCACCTCGGCTCAATGGAGGCTACCGCGCCAGAGGCTCAGCTGTTCACCCCGGCCGCTTCCTCTTCCCGGAGAAAGCGGCGCACACGCCGCCATAACACGGACTATTGTCAACAACTCCCGGTGGTGAGTTCCGGTAATTGTTTTCCGCCCTCCTCATTTGACACTTCACCCAGATTAACTAAGGGACTCTACTCCGATTCATGGGGAGATTCCCTCCTGGATGATGTAGACTGGGAAGAGTTTTTCTGCTGTGCTCCCGCAAAGACTGTAAATCGTGGTGGCAGAAGAAACAGACCGAACGCTGATAAACCTGCCAGTAGCACACACCCGGTCACCATTTCCACACCCGTCACTCAGCCATTCCCCACCAGCACGGCAGCCCAGATCTGGCCTTCCTCTTCAGCCATTTCATCACCTCAGATGACTAGGGCCCGGCCTACACCCACACCAGTACCAGCTCCCACACCGGTGCCAGCTCCCAGGAGGAAGGCAGCTGCGACGCAGTCTACCTCCACATCCACTCTTGTTTCCCGGGTGGGGGTGACTGGTGTCCAGCCACCTCCCGTGCCTGTCCCAGCGCCCAGGCTGAGGGCAGCCTCAACCCAGCCTGACCTCCCTGGAGGCTTGGAAGAGCTAACCGGCCCAACTACTACTTCGCCTCTTCATCCACCTCCTGATCCTACCTTTCACGCCCTCGCACTGTCCCTGGTTAGGCTAGCTGAAGTGTCCCCTGCTCAGGCACCAGCCTTATTAGCCCAGGCCGCAATCTTATCCCCCTCGGTAACTCTGTCATTAGCTCAACCATCAGCGTCGCCAACCTCTGTTCATCCCTTAGCTTTCCCACTCCAGTCAGTTCCCTCACCTGCTGTTCAGCCTTCACTCCAGTCAGTTCCCTCACCTGCTGTTCAGCTTCCACTCCAGTCAGTTCCCTCACCTGCTCTTCAGCCTTCCCTCCAGTCCCCTGTAGTCCAGTCTCCTCCCGTCCTCCAGTCCCCTGTAGTCCAGTCTCCTCCCGTCCTCCAGTCCCCTGTAGTCCAGTCTCCTCCCGTCCTCCAGTCCCCTGTAGTCCAGTCTCCTCCCGTCCTCCAGTCCCCTGTAGTCCAGTCTCCTCCCGTCCTCCAGTCCTCTGTAGTCCAGTCTCCTCCCGTCCTCCAGTCCTCTGTAGTCCAGTCTCCTCCCGTCCTCCAGTCCTCTGTAGTCCAGTCGCCTCCCGTCCTCCAGTCCTCTGTAGTCCAGTCGCCTCCCGTCCAGTCAGTCCAGTCGCCTCCCGTCCAGTCAGTTCAGTTCCCGGACCTGCAGCCACAGCACCCAGAGCCAGCTGTGAGCCCTCCTGCTCGCCAGCCAGGGGCCTCCGCGCCCGCTGGCCCGGCCGCTCTCCCGCCAGGGGCCTCCGCGCCCGCTGGCCCGGCCGCTCTCCCGCCAGGGGCCTCCGCGCCCGCTGGCCCGGCCGCTCTCCCGCCAGGGGCCTCCGCGCCCGCTGGCCCGGCCTGTCTCCAGCCAGGGGCCTCCGCGCCCGCTGGCCCTGCCTGTCTCCAGCCAGGGGCCTCCGCGCCCGCTGGCCCTGCCTGTCTCCAGCCAGGGGCCTCCGCGCCCGCTGGCCCTGCCTGTCTCCAGCCAGGGGCCTCCGCGCCCGCTGGCCCTGCCTGTCTCCAGCCAGGGGCCTCCGCGCCCGCTGGCCCTGCCTGTCTCCAGCCAGGGGCCTCCGCGCCCGCTGGCCCTAAAGCTGTGGCTCCGTCACCCCCGGCTCCCGTGCCGTCACCTGGTCCAGCCTCAGACTCAGCTTCAGCGTCTGCTTCGCCTGGGCCGGACTCAGCTTCAGCTTCAGCGTCTGCTTCGCCTGGGCCGGACTCAGCCTCAGACTCAGCTTCAGCGTCTGCTTCGCCTGGGCCGGACTCAGCCTCAGACTCAGCTTCAGCGTCTGCTTCGCCTGGGCCGGACTCAGCCTCAGACTCAGCTTCAGCGTCTGCTTCGCCTGGGCCGGACTCAGCCTCAGACTCAGCTTCAGCGTCTGCTTCGCCTGGTCCAGCCTCAGACCCAGCTTCAGCGTCTGCTTCGCCTGGTCCGGACTCAGCTTCAGCTTCAGCTTCTGCTTCGCCTGGTCCGGACTCAGCCTCTGCTTCAGCTTCTGCTTCGCCTGGTCCGGTCTCAGCTTCAGCTTCAGCTTCGCCGGGTCCGGCCTCAGCCTCGTCGCCAGCTTCAGCTTCGCCGGGTCCGGCCTCAGCCGCGTCGCCAGCCTCCGCTTCGCCTGGTCCGGCGGCTGCCGCGTCGCCAGCCTCCGCTTCGCCTGGTTCTGCGGCTGCCGTTGCACCGTTGCCCCAGCCACGTTCTGGACGTCATCGCCGGCGCGGCCGCCCACCGGACCAGCTCAGGGGCCGCCGCCGCCTTCCTCGCGGCCGCCCACCGGACCAGCTCAGGGGCCGCCGCCGCCTTCCTCGCGGCCGCCCACCGGACCAGCTCAGGGGCCGCCGCCGCCTTCCTCGCGGCCGCCCACCGGACCAGCTCAGGGGCCGCCGCCGCCTTCCTCGCGGCCGCCCACCGGACCAGCTCAGCGGCCGCCGCCGCCTTCCTCGCGGCCGCCCACCGGACCAGCTCAGCGGCCGCCGCCGCCTTCCTCGCGGCCGCCCACCGGACCAGCTCAGCGGCCGCCGCCGCCGGCCACGCGGCCGCCCGCCTGAACTGTCTCGTCTCGGCCGCCCACCGGACCAGCTCGAGGAATGACGGTTGGCTGTTTCCTGAAATCTTCCACCTGGATCAGTGGTCCAGAATTTCTCAGTAAACCTGTTGTTCGCTGGCCAGTAGGCAAGGATTATGTATCTGTCCATTTGGAAGCTGACCCAGAAATAAAAGGGGGGGGCCTGATGTGTGCAGCTGTGCTGAAAGAAGATGTGTGTCCCACTACTAAGCTGCTGATGTACTTCTCCAGCTGGACAAAATTAAAAAGGTGTGTGGCATGGATCCTGAAAGTAAAAGAAAGACTTAGACTTAAACTGCAAACAACGTTGGACACGCACTGTGGAAAGCAAATATGTGCTAAAGAAGATGGGAACACTCTGCTCAAAGCTGATGATTTGTCCATGGCTGAGGAGGCTATAGTGAGTTTTGTGCAGAGAAAACATTATGCTGATGAAATGACTGCCCTAAACTCCGGCACTGTAAGGAAGTCAAGTCATCTGTATAAGCTTGATCCTGTCGTTACTAATGGTGTCCTGAGAGTGGGTGGAAGACTGAGCAAAGCAGATTTACCCGAGGAAACAAAACATCCTGCAATTTTGCCAAAAGAAAGCCACGTTTCAAAGCTTATTCTTCAACATATTCATGAAAAGGTTGGTCACAGAGGAAGAAATCACATGCTTTCAACCCTTCGCCGTCAATACTGGATCCCTCATGCTAATTCAGCAGCTAGAAAAATAATCAAAGACTGTATAGTGTGTCAAAGACAACGGCAAAAGCCAGGTGAGCAGAAAATGTCTGATCTTCCTATTGACAGAATCTCAGCTGACCTTCCACCATTTACTTATGTTGGTGTTGATTATTTTGGACCAATAGAAGTAAAGAGAGGCAGGAGTCTTGTTAAGAGGTATGGAGTTCTTTTCACATGCCTAACCTGTCGTGCAGTTCACCTGGAGGTGGCACATTCTCTTGATACAGGTTCCTGCATTAATGCCATCAGGAGATTCATCTGCCGCAGAGGACAAGTCAAGGAAATGCGGTCGGACAATGGAACCAACTTTGTCTAAAACAAGCTATGTTAGAGCTAAACCAAAGTAAAATCCAAAAAGGTTTAGCACAGGATGGCATAAAGTGGACCTTTAACCCGCCTTACGGGGCCCATCATGGTGGAGTATGGGAGCGCCTGGTGCAAGAAATAAAGAGAATATTATGCTCTATCACAAACCAGCAAATACTAGATGATGAAACCTTACATACAGTTTTGTGTGAAGTGGAGGCTGTACTGAATGACCGCCCAATCACACCTTCTTCTGATGATCCCAATGATGTAGAAGCTCTTACTCCAAATCACTTACTCCAAATCACTTACTCCAGTTAAAAGGCAAACCTGTGCTGCCACCAGGTTTATTCAAAAAAGAGGATCTGTATCTGCGAAGACAATGGAAACAAGCCCAGTATATTGTGGATCTGTTCTGGAAAAGGTGGGTGAAAGAATACCTTCCTATGTTGCAGGAACGACAAAAATGGAACAAGATTCGTAGGAACTTTTGCATTGGTGATGTTGTGCTTATTGTTGATGGAGCTGCACCAAGAAATTCTTGGCCCGTTGGCCGCATCACTGAAACCATGGCCGATGCACACGGAGTTGTTCGCCGTGTTCGAGTTAAGACACGAACAAATGAGCTGGAGAGGCCAATCAACAAAATATGTCTCCTGGTGGAGGCCATCTAGAGGAAACAATGAATGTTTGCCTCCAACTGAGCCAAGTTCTGGAACCTCTGGCTCTAGATTCACACTGACACTCACTTTGCTCTACACTCCATTATGCAACATACACCTTTTTTCAATACACACAAAGCAAACACATGAACAACAAAGACTTGAAATCATAGAACAATGACTTTTTTTTGTTTTTGTTTGTTTTTATGAAGCCATGGACTACTGAACAAAATTATCGGTGTTGCACTTTGTGATGGCCACTCAGACAGATATAATTCATGTTACACAGGAATTAGGGGCCGGAATGTTGTGGCCATTTTTGTTGAATGTTTATAAAATGCAATTTGTATTAATTTTTGTTTTTTCTTTAAAGTTGTAAGAATATGTTGACCTAGTTTTGTTTATGTAAATTTGTAATTCATTTTATTGGAAAGTGATTGGTTTAATGGCTTATGGACCCTCCCATTAATCATGGGATTAAGAGCACCCTGGAAGGGTGTGGTAAGGATACTTTTTGTTTGCCAAATGTCTGCTGGGGTGTCGGGAGGGTGAGGAAATGATTTTTTGACCACTTTTGAAGTTGTTAAAGCAAATTAAGTTAACATTCGTTTAATTTTAAGTTTTAAGAAGTTATTTGGTTGATTTTTGTTTATGATTTTGCACGAAATAAAGACATATGATTTAAAACAATGAAATCAAAGTGCGTTCTAAAACAAACCTCCCGTTGCCACCCACGGCCTTTTCTTGGACCTTTCTTTTTTGGTGTTTGGAACATAAAAGGCCTTGACAGTCTTGTTCTGTTTTAAACACTCAGATTCTCTTAGCCTAGGTTGATATTTTTGCCACGCGATTATAAGTGATATCCTGGAATAAAGAAAATTAATTGATTAAAGTTTGATTTAATGGAAAAATCTTTATTTTTTTCCAACATTTAACATCATCAATGATGTCCTCATTGATTATAATCACAACTATAATTATTTACAATCTGTTTGATAAAGGAGGGTCTCCTGATTTCTCTGTTAAGTCCATGAAGTGGAAGTGAAATAACAACATACAAATACATTAATATGAATATTCTACATACATTTAGAGGACAGAAATTAACATTTTCATGTGGAGAAGGATTTTTGTAATTAAAAAGATCACAAGCAGTGTTAGCCTCCACGGCCAAACAGACATTAGAGTTCCACCTAAAGCACTCAAAAACACCCATAATGTCTGACTGACAGTTGATGTATGTGCACAATATAAAACTTCATGAATTAGTGTTGTTTCTTTCTTTAAACTGAAATAGACAATGTGTTGTTGTTCACACTACAAATAAAATGTGACAGCAAACGCGCTCTAGTGTGAATGGTTCATGGCCCTCAAAGCGTCCCGCATGCACAAAAGAAGACGTCACACACAACGCGCTCTGTTTGCGGAAGTAAAAATGGCGGCTACAGAGCTAGTAGGTGTTGTCGCAGCAGTCTATCAATTTTTGCACAGTCGTAACTGACAGAAATTTGACAAATTAATTACAGAAAGAAGGATACTGAGAAAAAAGAGAGGCTGTGTTTTAACAATGGCCTTGTTTGGAGCAGTGGCTGCTACCTCCGTGCAGAGGTATATATGGACACGGAGTCGGAACCAGGAGTGATGGGGTTGGTTTGTCGTCTTCAGCACTGATAATTGGCTTCTGTCTTGTGTCAGTGACGTAAAAGGCGGATTTAATGTGACATGACCATTCAAACAGCAGTCGCTTTGTAAAACATCAGATATGTATCGGATTCAGTACCACATATGAAAGTGACCCAGGTCAGATTTGAAAATATCTAATTTATGCTGTTCAAACTGTCATGCCATGATCGGATATGGGGAGCATAGGGTCAAAAAGTCCAATTTGATGCGCTTTTGCCTGCGGGGTGAACGTAGCCTTAGTGCATATCCATGTCAATTCCCTGCTCTGCTCATATTCTTGTATGCGATTGCTCCCTCTCTCCAACTCCCTGTCACAAAACGGCCGGAGGCCGAGTACCAAAACTGAACCCACGTGCAGAGAACCAAAGCGGAGACTGAGGAAATGTTTTAACATTGTTTTATTAACCAGCACAAGGATAATGTTTACAATGGCACTCGACTAAAGGCTTGAAAAACAGGGTGTGGGGTCTTGGCTCGGAGAGAGGAGTAAAAGCAGAGTGACGGGTCCAAGAAAGCAACGGGAGCTGGACTGTGATTAGGTACCCGCTGGAAGAGAGGAGAGCAGTGTTAAAATGGTAGCCAATGAGGAATTCTGGAGAGAGTGGAGGCTATGAATTTCTTTGTCTTACTGTGCAGGTGGAGATGAAGCGTTGAAGGAGAGGTGTTGTGGTCCAGGTGGGATTAGTGGTGTGTGTCGGCTGTCCTGAGTGTTAAAGGTTTCGTGGTAGTTTGAGGGCAGGCAGGTGAACCACATTTCCAGGATGAGTTGTTCAGCACTGTGGAATAACCAGGAGCAACTAGAACACAAGGTAAGTAAAGGACTTGAGAATTACTGGTATAACGTGTGAGGCCTGGTTACCAACATAGGGTTGTTGGTGAACTGGCGAGGAAGCAGCGTCAGGAAGGAGCTTAAATCTAGAGCCTAATTGCCTCAATCAGCCCCAGGTGAGGGAGGCTGTAGGCCCTGCCCATGGCCGGATACCAGGGAAGCTCAGACATCCAGTGGAATTTAACAGCCACACACCCAGACCATGACAGTCAGACTCTCTCTACTAAATATTGGATGTCAGATAGATGTGCAGATCATGTTTATATTGGGTCTGTCGGTCCATGACCAATTCTCTGGACATCTGTAGACATTTGAACTTGGTCCACAATTTTGACGTCAATCTTCAAAATTTGAACGTCATTTGAACTGGATAATTTCTTTCGGATATCATGTGGATGTTTATGATAAGTGCTGTTTATTTACATGATTAATAAATGTGACTTTTTTTTATTTATAAATATAAACATTGTTGTTATCAACATGATACATATGAATATAGGTTATTTGTAAATAAACAGGATCTATTATGTGTTAGTCTATTGATTTATTCAATAAATGTTTTTTGTTTTGTTTGTTAGTTTACATTTTCCTGATTTTCTTTAATCGATTTAATAATAATTCTTTGTAACCAGGTTAAAAATGTAATTTATTAAAATGTGTTGATATAATAAAACACTGAAATCCATGTTAAAATATAAAATAATAACGGTTAAAGTCTTTAGAAAAATTCTGATATTCCTTTTAAAAGGAGTACAATGTGTTTTATATGTTTGAAAGAGCATTTGCATTATATATGGTTCTGTGTCTTTTGATCCAGCATTTTAAGTTTTATGCCTTTTTGTATTATGTTCTCCGGGTTTCCTTACTTAGTTCTTATCTGTTTAGGTTCCTTCCATGTCTGTGGCTTCCCCACTATGGTGATTATAGTGTCGTGTCTTCAGTGTTTAAGTCTCATCCTTTATGTGTCTCAGTGATGGCTTTGTCTCTCTTACTCTGTTTGTGTTTTGTCTCCTCTTCTTGTTTACAGGTAACCCTTTGTTCGTCATTCCATCTGTCATGTGTGTTAATTTCGCCTTTGTCTTTTCTTTGTATGTTTTTTACCAGTCTAAATAAACTCCCTTTTCATTAAGTTCAGTCCTACTTTTGGGTCCACAACTCACTGGCCACTCGGCCATGAGAGTCTGTAGACTCACTGAGTGCTGACAGTGACCATCTCCACCCTATTATCAGGCCACATCAGGATCCCCTTTAGTTTGCTTACCAGCCATGCTTCCGAGCTGAGGATGCAATCATCTACATGCTCAGTCGTGTCTATGCCCATCTGGGCCAGCCGGCGAGCACTGTGATTGTGACTTTCTGATGACTCCTCGGTGGTTGGATGCGTCAGTGAGAGTGATGAGACAGAGTACCAGGCTGTGGTTCATTCCTTTGTCACGTAGTGCAAACAGACTCATCTGCAGCTGAAAGTGACCTGACTTGATTGTGGACTTTTAAGGACTATGAAACCTTGGACCACTATTTCAATCCAGTGGTACGATGTGGACATTGTGGAGGACTACAAATAGAGTGAAGTACACATGGATAACAAACAGGACTGGGTTAAAAACACAACACCACTCTACAGGAAGGGCCAGAGTTGTCTCTATATTTTGAGGTGGCTGAGGTCTTTCAACATCTGTCATACAATCCTCAGGATTTTTTTTACAAATCTTTTGTGGCCAGTGCCATCCTCTATGCTATAGCATGCAAGGGCAGCAGGTTGAGACTTGGAAAGTAGGATGAATGCGAAGAACTGTAGGCAATTTAAGTTTAATGGCTAGTGGGTTGATAATAGTTTCAATTTCAAAAGGGCCTTTGTAACGGGGTGTGAACTTGCATGACAGTGCTTTGACTTCGTTAATACCTGGGAGCAGACCTCGAAGCACGGAGCAAAGGCTCCCAGGCACACACCCGGATACGCTGAGTGCATTTCACATGGTGTTGCACAGATGGAAGAGCGAAATCCAACTCGTTCTCTGGGAACAGTGGTGATTGGTATCCAAAGGTTATTTCAAATTAGAAATGGGAGGTGTGAGGAACAAGTGGCCGGGTTATAGGAAGTGACACTTCAGAGAATGGTCTCAAGCTCTTGATTTAACCTGTCGGTTTGACCGTTGGTCTTGGGCAGAATTTAAACTAACCTTGGTACCAAATGAGGTGCAGAAGGCCTTACAGGTCTGGAAAGGGGAATTGTGGGCCGTGGTCGGAGACTATTTTATGTGGAATTAAATGGAGCCTAAAAACATGATGGATGAAGTCAGCTGTTTCAGTGACAGTAGGCAATTTCTCCAAAGCAACGAAATGTTTTTCCTGAGGTGGGTAACCCATGACAAAATCTACAGTGATGTGGGACCATGATGTGTGGAGGGTGGCTAGAGGCATGCTGGTGTTCAGGCAAGCACACTTCTGCAAGGGCAGAACTTCCCTCAGACACGGGCTGAGCAAAAAGCCTTTTTCAGTTCACAAAAGAAAATAGGCCAGTGGGTGAAAAGAAAAATACGCTTCGGCCTATGCTAATACCCTTCACCTCAGTTGCCCTACAAGATAGGATAATTTTTCTGTCTTATTGGGCAATGAATGTGGTGAGCAGCTGAAAATCAGCAAGCATTACTTCAGGAATCCCCTGCAGCGAATCAACTCCCTGTAGAAGGGCTCAGGTGCCGGAGAAACTGTGTCACAGAATATAGGCTCAACGGTTGCAGCTGCAGACAGCTGCTGGACACTCTGTGGATAACTGAGCGGTTACAGGTAACTAAGCGGTGGAGGACCTGGAAAGTGAGGACGAGAATCAAGGGAGTCAGTATGATGAAGCCCCTTGAATGTGTTGAATCTTTCTGGCCAGTTGCTTCACCAAAAGGCAGATCACACGAAGCCCTGTTTAACAGCTCGTTTGAAAGTACTCTTCATTTTTCAAAGAACAGCAGGATTGTGGGGTCGCAAATTTTAAAGGCTGTGCAGAATTTCATTAGGGCGGAAAGATGTTGATTTAGGCTTTTGGAACACAATTTAAACAAAAACACAAAATTTACAGGAGATGATGTGAAGTGTGATGCCAACAGTTTTATTGAACATACAACTTAATCAGAAACTTAAAAGAAAGGAAAGACCTCTAGCGTGAAGAATCACCAGCTCCTCCTCCTTTATTATATAATTTTTTAAAGATTTATTTCCTTAACCATGTCCAAATCAAAATTTTCTTAAAAACTTTGCTTCCTCTATGATCAACACTTGTCTTGCATAACTTTCTGGGATTTCTTCCAATGACCTCTTCAGCCATTATCTTCATAGTTTATTTTGACAGGTTTTGACTGAGCTGAGCTCATAGGGTCAGGAATAATGGCTGTTATGCCAGCTTTACAGTGAGAAGCAATTAATACTACTTCAGATTTTTATTCCTTTAAAACAATTTGCACTACCAAATGTAAGGTACAAGTTTCCGTAATTAGGCTATTCTACAACTTTGGACAGTTTGGACCTTCCAAATGACTCATATAGATAAAAACAATTACCAGATGCATCTTTGTCTAGTTTCCACCAACCACATGTCACAAACCTGTCAAAATGGAAAACAGCACTGTCAAAGTTACACTTTTTTTTTTTAAGATCCAAATTATTCAAGCTCAAAACAGCAGCTGGGTATCAACAAGTGTTCACATAAAAGTATGATATAAACCCCAACCCCCTATTTATTGACACATTGAATTGAATTATTTAATGGTGTATTTAATCAATTCATTTTTGTCACTTCTATCCCTCCATTCCTCGATATGTACACAGGCATTTTTTAAACAGATATTCTCTAGTGTATTTTTGAGAAATTCTTTTTGCATCAAGACACAAAAAGTATCTCAAGCACTGTCCAAAGAGAACCTTTAGCCAAGTCAAAGCCCACAAATAACAAATAAAAGTCAGAAAAAAGTTTAGTTTTTTTGTCCACAAGTAAACATAGAAATCTCATAGAGATCTTCTGAAAACCTTTTGAAAATAAAGTTTTGTCAGACGCTGAGTTTCCAAAGATCCAAACACTTTGTTTTACCATCAACATTTTCTAAAAATTAAACTTAGCACGCGGTATGGTTTCCTATATGCATTTTCAACTGTACTGAAGAACTAAATTTTTTTCCCACAGGTGCTACAACAATGTGGTTTCTCACCTATATGAATTCGCACGTGTCTATTCAAATGCCCCTTCTGAGCAAAGCTTTTCCCACAGGTGTCACAAGAATGTGGCTTCTCACCTGTGTGAATTCTTGCATGTTCATTTAAATGTGTTTTTAGAGTAAATCTTTTCCTAGAAGTGCTACAGGAATATTGTTTCTCACCTGTATGATATTCCATGTGCATTTTCAAATGTCCCTTCCGATTAAATCTTTTCCCACAGGTGCTACAAGAATGAGACTTCTCACCTGTGTGAATTTGTATGTCTAGTCAGGTGTGACTTCCGACTAAATCTTTTCCCACAGGTGCTACAAGAATGCGGCTTCTCACTTGTGTGAATTCGCATGTGACTATTCAACTGCCCCTTCTGAGCAAAGCTTTTCCCACAGGTGTCACAAGAATGCGGCTTCTCACCTGTGTGAATTTTCATGTGTTCAGTTAAATATTTTTTTAGAGTAAAGCTTTTCCCACAGGTGGTACAAGAATGCGACTTCTCACCTGTGTGAATTCTCGCATGTTCATTTAAATATGTTTTTAGAGTAAATCTTTTCCTAGAAGTGCTACAGGAATATTGTTTCTCACCTGTATGATATTCCATGTGCATTTTCAAATTTTCCTTCCGATTAAATCTTTTCCCACAGGTGCTACAAGAATGCGACTTCTCACCTGTGTGAATTTGTATGTGTCTAGTCAGGTGTGACTTCCGACTAAATCTTTTCCCACAGGTGCTACAAGAATGCGGCTTCTCACTTGTGTGAATTTTCATGTGTATTTTCAGATTTGTTACTACATTAAATCTTTCCCCACATATGCTACAAAAATATGGCTTCTCACCTGTGTGAATTCGCATGTGAATATTCAACTGCCCCTTCTGACTAAAGCTTTTCCCACAAGTGGTACAAGAATGCGGCTTCTCACCTGTGTGAATTTTCATGTGTTCAGTTAAATATGTTTTTAGAGTAAATCTTTTCCCACAGGTGCTACAACAATGTGGTTTCTCACCTGTATGAATTCGCATGTGACTATTCAACTGCCCCTTCTGAGTAAAGCTTTTCCCACAAGTACTACAACAATGTGACTTCTCACGTGTGTGAATTCTTATGTGGGTTTTCAAACTTGATTTTACATTATAACGTTTCCCACAAGTGCTACAGGAATATCGTTTTTCTCCTGTATGATATTCCATGTGCATTTTCAAATGTTCCTTCCGATTAAATCTTTTCCCACAGGTGCTACAAGAATGCGACTTCTCACCTGTGTGAATTTGCATGTGTCTAGTCAAGTGCGACTTCCGACGAAATCTTTTCCCACAGGTGCTACAACAATGTGGCTTCTCACCTGTGTGAATTTGCATATGTCGATTCAAGTTTTTTGCAGTATTAAATTGTTTTCCACAGGTGCCACATAAATGTACTGTCTTGGAATTTTGAACTGGCAGCTCTGATACAATTTCCTCCAATTTATTTCTGTGTAAGTTATCATCCTTGCTTTCGTCCTGATCTGTATCAGGAGAGTTGTGAGAAAGGAGCTGGTCACTGCGGTCACCTTCTCTACGAGCAGGAAAAGTTTGAGTCTCTTGCTTTCGTACAAACGGTTTTCCCTCTTCAGTGGTACGGAGTTTCTCCTGTTCCCCTTTAATCTGCGAAGGATCCTCCTGTTCTTTACAGTCATGTTGTGGAAAATCTGAAGGGGCAAAAAAACAAAACATATATTTGAGAAATTACAAGGTAACCGTAGCCATTAGCAGGTCTCCACGTGGTAAGCATGTTGCTCAGATAAACCAATAAAAGGCATGTTGGGGGAGAAGCTGTTTTGCTGACTCAGTGAAACCGTTTTGGCTGCTCATTTACAAACTCTATGAAAAACACTCTTCTTCTGTGATCGATTTAAGTTTGGAATCGTATATTTCAGAAAAAAGAATATAAATATTTAACAATATTTATCCCAAACCGGAATGTCCTTAAGTAATTTTTTTCCATTTCATGCTGCAAGGGGAACCTGGAAATCTTTAAACTGACTGAAAAAAATAAAATGAAAATCGATGAGGTGGAAACTTTAAATTCAAACACTTCACTTCTTGCTTTCTGCTCAGTTTTTGTACCATTTAATGGAGGAAATCTAATTTATGTAAATAAAAAGATAATCATACATCAGGGGCAGTTTCAAAACAACACAAAAATTCAGCTATAACAAAAACTGTGAGATTCTCATAAATATTACTCTGACTAATGATTCCAGGGTTTTGTTGTCTTCTAAATGTGATAGTGGCTTTTCCAGCTCTTTTAGGTTAATTATTAATAGAAACATTAATAAAATTTAACCAGTTTGCCTCCTCACCTCCTTTTTTCAACCCGGACACTTTGTTACTTTCCCTCATCCCCCGGAGCTTTTAAGGAAACGTAACACAGAGTGTTGTGTGATTGTTGTGGTTTCTTTCTAATATTGTAGAGTCTTTACCTTACAGTATAAAGCCCCTTCAGGACACTGTTGTTGGAATTATTTCCCTATATAAATAAAACATATTGGGAATGAGTGAAAAAGGTCGTGTTACACAAGCTAAAGAATTATTTATCCACAAATCATAGTGGGAGTTGATTAAAAAGGATATGGGACACTTTTGTTTAATAATACCATATGACTGCACACAAGCAAATGCAGAACTTACCGCCACATAAAATCCTTCCTAACTATTAGGGTTGCGTGACTAAACGCATATATAGACTATCGACGATAGGCTGAGCCCATAGGAGATTGTTTTTACACGGGCAATTTATTTATTTATTTGCCCATGAGTATGTTTGCTATTAATGATGGAGCTAATAGAAGGAGTCAAAAAAATAAATAAATAAATAAATAAATAAATGAATAGCGCTGTTTTAACAGCACCCCCTTTCATCTTCAAATAAATGCACCCTCCTCAGAGTGCGCCCAAGTGCTTGTTGATAGAGCTGTAGAAGCTGGTGATAGCCTAGCATACTGAGCAGGATGGTGGACACGTACGTTCTCATGCAAGTTAGTCGTGTTTAAGTACTTTGCTCGCACGACACGTGTCCACAAGTGGCACACGGCTTTGGTTACATCCTTAGTTTTACCTCTTTCATCTTGTTTAAAGCCTTGAAATGTCTCTGTCAACGCATTTCGGGCAGTTTGTCCAAAGTTTGTTCATTTTGTGCTCCAGATGGGTTGAGCGAGTTAAAAGTTTTAATTGGTGGCACAGCAAAAACATAATTGAAAGTTTTATTTATTTATTTATTTATTCTTTTACATGCTGTTGTCAAATATAGGTCACTTGAAAAATGTGGCCAAAAAACGAAAGAAAAGTATTACATGCCTAGTTAATATTCTGTTATTAAATTTGATATTCACTGTAAGTGTGCCTGCAGGTGCAGGGGCGCAGCACAGGCGAAGGAGTGACGACTGCAATTCGTGAGGGACAAACAATGTGACAATATGAATGACAAATATGAATATGGAGGAACAAATAAAAAGTTGATGTGTCAACTCATTGTAGGGTGTCTTCCTCTCTCTTGTACTCAACTTAATTATTTCCAACATAGGCCAGTCCTGACAGGAGCGACACTGTGAGGGCTAGACATTTTGGCTCTTAGAATATTACATCATGTTTCCTAATTGCAGTTGGACCTTAGATTCTCCATGTGTCTCTATAACATACCTCTGAGGTCTGATAAGGATCCAACAGGACTTAGATTTCTTAACACAAAACTGAGTCTGTCTATTAAAGTTTTGCATACCTATTCTTTCCAACTTTACTTCAGGGTTCCACATGATGTCCAGCTCCTGCCCAGTCCAGACGATGACATCTTTGGTTTTTGGCTTCAGTGAAAGCTGCTCTTCTTCCTGATTGAGGGAGATTTCCTCCTGTTCCTCTTTAGTCTCTGGAAGATCTGTGTCCTCCTGGTTGAGACTGGAGTTCCTCTTCTGGCTACAGTTTTCCTTACAATCATGTTGCTGTGGGAGGTCTTGACGGACACGACACACAAGAAAAAAGTAACACTGTGAGCAGATCTCAGATATGTGAGCGATATTTAAATATTCTCTCTCATGCAGTGAACAGAGAAGAATTCTGTTTACATACAGAAAGTCATAATTTATGAGGCGTACAGCTCGCTACTCCAACTTGGTCCTTGTGGGTATTTTTCTACATTCTGCATGCAGTTCTGGGTCAACTTGACTTAAATCTATATGGAGGAAATGTTTGTTTTTTATTAAACAACAGAAGATTTTAAACCCAGTTTTTATTTTACTGTGCTAACAGAAAACTTGTCTTAGGTGAGGTAGTATGCCAGGTGGTAATGCACGCCACGTGTCATTGTGAGCTCTCTTCATGAGGAGTCAACTCTGATATCATCGCCTGATGTTTTAATATGAGTCTTATTCATTTCAGTATTATGAAATCTGTATATTACAGTTTTGCATACCTATTGTGGTCAGCTTTACTCCAGGTTTCCACAAAAAATCCAGCACAAACAAAATAAACAAATGAAAAGTAGTATGAATTGAATATGATAATGAAATCTATTATCCAACAAATCCATGATGCAAATCTCAAATTCCACCACATCCCAAAGTTGCGCTATTTTGAGCTGGTGACTCTGAAGACCGTCTGACCAGTGAATTCACTGTCACTTCGAGGGTATGGAGAACACTGTAGCCCATTACACTATTCTATTGATGCAGCCCATCACCTGATTTTCTGATCAGTCATATCAGGGCTCGCAAAATCACTTGCCCGACGTCCCGGGGCTAGTGATTTTTCCAGTCGGGCTACCAAAATCTATCTCTGCCCTGCCCGTCGGGCTATCGTAGGAAGGAAAAATATATGTCAATGCTTTTGCATTCTTTCGGAAATGTAGCTGGGTAATTATTAGGGGTGCAACGATACAACAAAATTCACGGTTCGGTTCGGTTCGATACGTTAGTGTCACGGTTCGATATTTTTTCGATACAAAAAAAATGTTCATGCCTTTTTATTAATTTGTCATTTATTAAATTTTCACGGCACATTCTGCACCACATCTCTGTGCGTTCATCATTTGTTTGAAGCCAGCTCACCTCCTGCAACCACTTTTCCGAGAATACCCGCTTCTTTTGTGGTTCGGACTCCTGACATTTCTTTGGAGGTGGAGGAACATCACAGTAATTGCTTAAAGGAGCTTCTTCGACATCTTTAAGAGTTCTAAACAAATGTCTGTCCTCCTCCTGAAAATCTTATGTACGCAAACACACGTTGCAACTTCTTATCTTGTGCGGGTTTTTATTTTGACAGCGAATACGCACCTGCGGACCACTTATGTGCAGCCCTGGTTATTTAGCTCGTCATATTGCAGCCACAGAAATTCTTTTGTCCATGAAACCATATAGCTGCACTTTCTTTTTGCCTTATAGTCTGATTTGTCATAACCTTTCCGTTTTGTCACTTCTTCACCCTGACCTGTCTTATTTGGCTCAGCAGAACTAAAATATATATCCTGCTGCTTTTACACACGCACTAACATAACGCTCAGCGATTCTCTGCGCGATCAACCTCTCACATGTTTAAGCTGCAGGAGATTTCACTTGTCACGTTTGCATAGTAAGCTAACGATTGATAAGACGATGTCAGAGGAATTGGTGCGCAAATTATCATCACTCACCAATCAGTACTGTCGCTTTCTATACACAGTTCACGCGATTGCAAAGTGAAAGCAAAAAACAAGCGCAAATTCAAACGCGATTTCAGTATGTCACATATTGACAGTGGCCGATGCCAATGACATAATTACCCAGCTACATTTCCGAAAGAATGCAAAAGCATTGACATATATTTTTCCTTCCTACGATAGGCCGACGGGCAGGGCAGAGATAGATTTTGGTAGCCCGACTGGAAAAAAGCCCCAGGACATCGGGCTAGCGATTTTGCGAGCCCTGTATCTGATTGAGGAATCACTCATCTTTGGAAAAGAGAGTTTATTATGGAGAAATGTCTCTTTCCAAAATAAAAGCTATACTATACGCTTCTTCTGGGCTATATTCTCAGCAGCATATTAAACATATCAGGTCCCCATAAGGAGAATCATGTGCTAACGGCTGTCTAAATGACTCGGGTAAAGTTTGTAGCATGCGTGCTTGTTTTTGTCTGCTTCCACTTGTCTTTGCACTAGGATGATGTCGGAGTAAATGTGCAGTCATATTCGTTGTGTTCCCACTAGTGCTGTCAGCGTTAATCTGAAATGACGTTAAGGTCACAACACGGCAAATCTCCGTTAACGAGCTACCGCGGATCGCCTCATGAGTGGGGCTGGAAGACGTCAACACATTAACGAGCTAACTGCGCTAACACACTAGTTCCCACCAGTGCCAGCAATTGAGCATTGCTGGCACATCCAACATACTGTTTTACTTTTGTCCATGACGCGCTTACCTTCAGGGTCATGCTTCACATGAAAACCAAAATAGTTCCAAACGCCAGATCTGAATGAGGGTGGGGGAGGTTCAATTTGCCATGTTGCAACCTTCTGTCTCGCTAGCTTGCCCTGCGCTCAGTGAATCTGTGTTCGACTACTCCGCCTAGGCTGCACTGTCGAGCGCAGATCCACTGAGCGCTCAACACAGACAGCATCGTCAGAAGGAAAGTTGATAAAATAAATTAAAAATGTTGTATTGTTCGATACATATGCATACCGAACCGAAAGCACTGTATCGAACGGTTCGATATCGATACGAGTATCGTTGCACCCCTAATAATTATGTCATTGGCATCTGTGAGCCACTGTCAATATGTGACATATTGAAATCGCGTTTGAATTTGCGCTTGTTTTTTGGTTTCACTTTGCAATCGCGCGAACTGTGTGTAGAGAGCGACAGCACTGATTGGTGAGTGATGATAATTTGCGCACCAATTCCTCTGACATCGTCTTATCAATCGTTAGCTTACTATGCAAACATGACAAGTGAAATCTCCCGCAGCAAGCTTAAACATGTGAGAGGTTGATCGCGCAGAGAATCGCTGAGCGTTATGTGAATGCGTGTATAAAAGCAGCAGGATATACGTTTTAGTTCTGCTGAGCCAAATAAGACAGGTCAGGGTGAAGAAGTGACAGCCAAAGAAAAGCTTACCACAAAACGTTATGACAAATCAGACTATAAGGCAAAAAGAAAGTGCAGCTTTATGGTTTCATGGACAAAAGAATTTCTGTGGCTGCAATATGACGAGCTAAATAACCAGGGCTGCACATAAGTGGTCCACAGGTGCGCATTCGCTGTCAAAATAAAAAACGCGCACAAGATATGAAGTTGCAACGCGTGTTTGCGTACATAAGATTTTCAGGAGGAGGACAGACATTTGTTTAGAACTCTTAAAGATGTAGAAGAAGCTCCTTTAAGCAATTACTTTGGTGTTCCTCCACCTCCAAAGAAATGTCAGAGGGAGTCCAAACCACAAAAGAAGCGCGTATTCTCGGAAAAGTGGTTGCAGGAGGTAGGGGTGGGGGAAAAAATCGATACTGTGTAGTATCCTGATATTTTGTTTGCTAATAATGTATGGATACAGGGACAGCAGAAATCGATATTTTGTTACAAAAAAGGTTTTTGTGCTCTGACTTCAGAGCATGTTGATCCTTTTTCTGAGCAAGAATCCTGACATTCCTTCACTGTCCAAATGTGTTTAACTTTTTTTTGGCAGCAATAAACATGACAGTTTACTTATTTTAATTTAAGACATGTTTTATTTTAATTAAGTTTAAAACTTTTTTATTTAATGTAAAATTATATTTTATTTTAATTTACTTTCAAATTCTTCAGTTGCTGAAGGGGCTGCATAGTTTTCATAAACTGCATAGTTCAGAATAGCTATAATTGTACCAGATGGTTGATTCAGTTAAGTTGGACTAGACTGTAATACAAACCGTTCAGTTTGTCAACAATAAAACTGAAATGAGAGAAAGACTGAGTGTGAGACTTTGATATTAGAGAAAATGAATATTGACAAAGTTTACCTTTATGTACAGAATCTGAATATCGCAAAATTTTTTTTTTTTTTTTTAAAAATCGCAATAATATCGTATCGTGGGATGTATGGTGATTCCCACCTCTAGCAGGAGGTGAGCTGGCTTCAAACAAATGATGAACGTACAGAGATGTGGTGCAGAATGTGCTGTGAAAATCCCACTCTAGCGGACAAAAACACAGCCTTTATATGGACGCAAACGCGCACTGCAACTTCTTATCTTGTGCGCGTCTTTTATTTTGACAGATGCGCACATGCGGACCACTTATGTGCACCCGTTTAAATAACGTAATGTTCTGCCGGGTGTGTTGTTGGTTTTCCCTCGATTTCTGAGTTGACAAGCGCCTTTATTACTGGGACCAGTAATTTTAAGAAAGGCCCCCATTAGAAATGCATTATTGCTCAGTCTGCAATATCTTTCCCAGAAAAAACACCAATTGCAAATAACATACTAAAAATAAACCTGAAAAATCTGTTTAGAACAGCATACTATGTTGCAAAGAGTGAACTACCACTGGCACAATTTAGCAGTCTTTGCAAACTTCAAAAAGCAAATGGCCTCGATTTTGGTTCCACTTGCCTCTTACCCGTGACTTCACTGGAAATTTCAAATTCAGGATCTGAAACAGACTGATTCATGTGCTACACAGTTCTTACAAGTTCATAGAAATGTCTGTTCAATTAGAACCAAGTATTTGAGTTGATGATTGTAATTTTTATACAATGTTGTAATTTGTGTTTCAACAATTTTTTGATTAATGTTTTGTTTCCGTTACAATATTATATTTTAATGTATAATATTGTAACGGAAACAAAACATCAATCAAAAAATCGCTCTCTTTTTTTATTCGGGCTACTTAAATTTATTTTGGGCTACCAAAAACTGAAGAGTCCCTGCCCGAAGGGCTACCAGGGATTTTGAAATTTTGCGAGCCCTGCATATTCATTTCTGTATTATGAAATCTGTATATTACAGTTTTACATACCTGTTGTGGTCAGCTCTACTCCAGGTTTCCACAACAAATCCAGCTGTTCTCCGGTCGACACATCAATTTCTTCAGCCTCCTGCTTCAGTTCAAGCGGCTCTCCTTCCTCACTGCTGCAGATTTCCTCCTGTACCTCTTTAGTCTGTGGAGGCTCTGTGTCCTGCTGGTGGAGACTGGAGCTCCTCTCCTGGTCAAAGATCTGCTGCTCACCTTCGTGTTCAGCAAAGGGACACAAGAAATCAGTAACTAATGTGATCATAAGAAAGATCAAGAACAATTAAAAGGGAGTTGAGAACTAAGCTTATGACTTCACAGCCTCTTGTGTTCTTGCAGATGTTGCCACAGAAACATTCACTTCTGGCCATTTTTTCACTGGGCGACACTGATAACCTTAAAGCCGTCTGGGGTCTAATTTTTAAAAGTGACCGCCAGTGATCATCACAAAATGTGCAAACACAAACAAAATAAACAAATGAACAGCAGCATGATCTGAATATGATAATGAAAGCTATTGACCAAGCATCATTTAGGCCGCCTGGTAATTTTTGGTCATTTTGGCTGTAAATGGGCCAGAAATCAAACTAAAAGTGAATATTTTTGCCCCCTTTTCAGAACAACCTCAGCTTTCAATATTTGGCACTCATTTTACATTATTGTATTGTTATGGCAATGAAACAACAGTTTAAAGTGAAAAAAAACTGACTTTTTTTTTCAGATTTATAGTTAAGTGGAAACTGATATTCAACAGGAACAAATGTAACACAACATCAACTTTAAACATCAACTATACTAAATATGTACAATAAAGTTTTTGAGCAATGGCCACTCAGTTTTTTAAATTTCGAGCGTTGCCACTTTTCCATACATGTGATTGGACCGTCGCTGCTCGTGTTTTCTAATGATGCACCGTAAAGTTTCGTAAAGCTCTTCTTCTCGTCTTTCAGTAACCGTTTGAAATGTCTCTCTTGCCCAAATGGTCGAGGGATTACGTTAGTGAATCTTGGTTCTTCAGACAGCAGTAGCTTGCGAACGGTTTGTGCTACCGTAATACACCAAATATCCCCGTAAAACTCAGCCTCTCTTCTTTCAGTAACCGTGTAATTTCTTTTTCTAGCTTAAATAGTCGATAAGTTACGGTAGTGTGAAGCGCACATGGTAAAATCTAAGCAGAGTTGAGTTCCCGCGAGGATCCCGCAACCCCCATTCCTCCACAAGTTTACATACCTATATTATGTGACTTTATCCCGGGTCTGATATCCAGCGGTCTTAGCTGACTGATCTCCTCCTCATACCGGACGATCGTCTTTTCAAACTCTGAGAAGATTTGTTCTGCGGCAGCAGTTAATCTCTCCTTGATAACCTCTCTCAGATACTGGACTGAAGACATTGTTGCGACAACAACTGATACCGCCAAATTAAAGTCTTCAAATATAAACGCGACGCAAGCGCTCAGTGGCGTCATTTCCGCTATTCTTCTTCGCTCTTAAGCTGGAAGTATCAAAGGTGTAATACTGCCCTCATCAGGTCAGTCTAACAAAAATCAAGTCCTGACATAAAGTTTGGTACTTTGGAGAAACCTGGATAAAGAATATTTATTTTAACATTAAAATATAGATCAAAGCTCAAAACATTATGAAAGCTTCGTGAATTAAAGTGTTTTCTGTTTCTTTGAAACACAGACAATAGTATATTTAATAAAAAGAAAAGGGTCGATTTCATTTTAATGAACTCAGCAGTGTCTCCAGCGTTGTAACGAGAAAGTCCAGCATAAAGCAGCTGAGTGAATGTGGTCTGGACTCTGTGGAGGAGAGTCATGGTTTCAGAGACGCTGTAGAAGGACAAAATACCTGCTCTGTGATCCAGGTACACTCCTACTCTGGAGGATGGAAGACCTGAGACAGATAATATTCTTGTATGTGATTGCTACACATACTCCCCCACTCCACCTCCCAGTAACAACATACAGTCAGACTCCCTCTACTAAACACTGGACATCGTTCAATGTTTATATTGAGTCTTTAAGTCCATGACCAATTCTGTACATATCCAAACTTGGTCCACAATTTTGACGTCCAACCATGACATTAATTTGATGTTCAACATTTTAACTTTGGACTGGTTAATCTTTTATGCAAACTGAAGGTGAGCAGTAAAAATGTGATGTTTTGAGATTTACCCAGGTCTTAAAAAATGAAAGATACCCACATATTTAACAACGTCTAACATTTTTAGTCATATTTGCTCAATTCAGCATACAATCTAAAAGAAACTAGCCTTTTCTTCATTTTTCTTACGAAGACACTTCATGTTAAAACGTTTGGAAAATGTTATTTTCATGAGTTGTCATATGGAGTACCCTATAGTCAGGCCAGATCAGGGTCTCCTTCAGTTTGCCTACCAGTCCCACCTCAGGCCTGAGGACACCATCATCTACCTACTCAGTTGCGTCTACACCCATTTGGGCCAGCTGAAAAGCAGTGTGAGTGTCCTTTTTATCTTTTCCAGTGCATTTATTACCATCAAATTCAAATTTTATTTGTCACATACACAGTCATACACAGTACGATATGCAGTGAAATGCTTAGACAACTGCTCGTGACCTAAAATAAAAGACTATGAATAGGATAGGAAACAAATATGAAAATTAAAATGAAGGGTAAATTTAACTAGGAAAGAATAAAATAAAATATAAAAAAATTAAAGTTAAAAATAAAATAACTACAACAAAATACACAACACACAAAATACACAATATAGAAAATATATAAGAATACATGAAGAAATATGGAACAATAAGAGCAGCTGTACAAGTAATAAATGGTAATGAAAGAAATGTAATGTCCAGGGTTGTGCAATCCACATATTTAAGTGTCTTGTGCAGTGCAAATATGCTTAAAAGTGATTTATTTAAGTGACTTGTGATAGAGTGATTTGATTAATCAATAACAAGATGGCAAATGTAAACAAATGTAAACAAATGTCCAGAATGTCCAGTGTGTGTGTAAAAACCATATGTGTGGGTCAGTACTATGTGGTGGTGTGATTGAGAGACCGTATCGCCTGCGGAAAGAAGCTTCTCCGGCTTCTCAGGCCAACCGTCCTGAGAGATAAGCTGACTGAGATGCAAGTGGATGCCTCTCCTGTGTCCTGGATTTTTGAGTATCTAACACAAAATGTGCTTCTTCAACATTATGTGTCTCACAAGGTGATCAGCAACACAGGGGCACCACAAGGGACTGCCCTCTCCCCATCACAGACGTCAGCCATTGCACAGAGACCTGCCATGTTCAGATGTTTTCTGATTACTCTGCGGTGGTTGGATGCTTCAGTGAGGGTGATGTGATGGTGTACCGGGCTGTAGTTGACTCCTTTATCAAGTGGTGCAAGCAGAATCATCTGCAGCTCGAAGTGACCGAAGACCAAAAATTGATTGTGGACTTTAGGAGGACCAGGAAACTTTCGACCCCTATTTCAATCCAGGGGATCGATGTGGACGTTATAGAGGACTAAAAATACCTTGGAGTATACATGGATAACTGGACTTGGTTAAAAACACCACTACACTCTACAGCAGGGGTCTGCAACCTTTAATACCCAAAGAGCCATTTGGACCTGGTTTCCATAGGAAGGAAAACACTGGGAGCCGCAAATACTTTTTGACATCTAAAATGAAGATAAAACTGTGTGTGTATATATATATATATATATATATATATATATATATATGTTACTTTTATGCTTTTTATAAAAAACTACAGTGTGTTGCTTATGAAATCCATGAAGTGCTAAAGAGAAAATTACATTTTATTTATGTAATGAACACACACATTTTGAACTCTTAAAAAAATGAGAACGAAAAAGAAAGACACCCAGTTGAAAGTCTCTTTTAAACAAATTAAAATATCTGCATAAATGTTTATTTTATATGGTTAATGTGTGTGACAGGGCGTGGTCTGCAATGCTCTGCAGGGGATGCGAACGTGCCTGAGCAGCATCCACAATCACTCCTCGCTGGATTTAAGTCTGTTGAGTTGGTATGTGTCGGGCTGTGAGCTGGAAAGCTACAGCTGGCTGTGTGTGTGCAGCAAACGTGTGGGAAAAGTGGTCAATAAAGAGATGCTGAAAAGCATGTTCATGCAAACATTTTTCTCCTTATCACCCCTAACTAAAGTCTTAATAAATGCACAGCGTTTTGGGAGGTATACCGGCTTCTGCCAGTGTGACACATATTTTGAGCGACGAAAATAATAAATAATTTTACTTTTGAATTTCAAGATCATGATAGTCTTCCAACTTAGAACCACAAGTCAAAAAAAGAACTAACACAAATAAAATACACTTCAGTTAAATAATTATAATTTATTTTCCCAAGCCACGTGGAGCCGCAGTATAAGGATGAAAGAGCCGTATGCAGATCCGGAGCCGCAGGTTACCGACTCCTGTTCTAGAAGAACACATGGATTGGTCAACATTCAGTTCTTTTAGTTTCCTATACTTTTTCTGCATTTTTGAGTCCTCAGAGCTTCAGAAGTAATCTACTGGAAATTCAGACAAGCGTGATGCCAGACAGGTGAGTATTCCACAGAGTGAGCTCAGCAGCAAGTGGAAGAGGTGAGTAACTCAGTGTGACATGGGCTCCTGTCATGACTGCTTGGAGGGAGAAGAGATCAAAGTTAGTCTCAATCAAAACATACAACAGAGACTTCATGGCCTGGTGACAACCATAGGATAGCTGACAGACTGGCAGAGAACTGGAGGAGACGCTGATGTTAAATACACCTGATGATTGCCGGCAATGATGAACAGATGAACGAGGCAGGTGTGGACTCCGGGCTCCACCTGAACAGACCAGGCCGGAGCGGAAAAACACTGAACACTCACACAGACCATGACATCAAGGACATCAAGGACAGAACCAGATGCTGGAAGGCGAAAAAAATAGTGTGAAGGTATAGTACAGACGTCACAGGAGCTGTAACTTTTCACTCTGGCTTTATTCATCTCCACACAACAACTGAACAAGGCAGGTGTGGACTCCAGGACCAGGCTGGAGCAGAAAATATGATTCATTAAACATGTTTGTGGTTGTTACAGTAAAAAAAAAAAAAACTTCTTCTACTCGGATTTTGTGTTTTTTGTCTGATTTTTAGATCAATTGTGTTAATGCAGTATGTCAAAATGAAACTAGTAATTAATTACTTTTTCAAAGTAATTTGCCCAACACTGGTCTTTATGAAAATTATGTCTTACGTTATCTCCAAAACTCACAAACCAATCTCTCTGGGGTGATTGCATTGATAAACTCTTTTGCAAGAATATCAGATTACTCAATTAACTGATCAAAATCTACAGTCCTTCCAATTAATTGCTCCTTTCATAATTCTTCTTCTACACCGCTGCAGTCTGGAAATATAAAATATTTAGGTATTAATGTTTCTCCTAAGCTTGCAGATTTAACTAAATTAAACCATATCCCACTTTTAAAGAAAGCAGAAGGCGATCTGGCTAGATTGAAATGTCTACCCACATCGCTCATGGGAAGGGTTGCCGCTATAAAAATGATGGTCTTACCAAAATTAAATTAGTTATTCTCAATGATCCCAACTAAACCGCCACAAGGTTGGTTCAGGTCTCTAGATTCATATGTCCAAACTCCTTTGGAAAGATGAACCCCCACGTATAAGCTTAAAAACACTACAAAAGACCAAGGATAAAGGAGGATTAGATCTACCTTACTTTCAACACTACTTGTGAGCCAACAGGCTTCAATTTATCTCAGGATGGCTAAAACATACCTTCTTAGATGAACTTTGGCTAAATGTAGAACAAGCACTTTCCAACCATTTATCAGGGGGGCTGGGAGGAGGAGCTGGCCGTCCGATTGGAGTCTGGAATGTGGTGACTCCCTGATAGTGCGGAGTCGGGGGCTGACGGGGGATTTCTTTAAATCACCCTGCAATTCTTCAGCTGAGACACTTGAGTTAGAAAACACAAACACTGCAGTTGTCTTTACTCGCGAGGACAAGTGACAGAGCTCTCCTACACGTAAGAGACACTCACAGCTCTGTCACCGTCTGCATTCTTTATTTATACAAGAGAAATGAATACATTCGTTCAGTGACATGAGCATGTGCGTATGTGATTGTGTGTGTGAGTGTGTGCGAGGTCAGAACTGCTTGTTCAACTTCTTACTATCGCTGTGGAAAGTATGCTGAGTATTTGCATATGTGTGCATGGGGGTGGAATAGGATGTTCGTATCTGTGTGTGCCTGTTTGTCTGTGTCTATATGTCAGGTCGGGTATCAGACGTCACCTCTAGGGATATCTCAGGCTCTCCAAGGTATGGAGGCCTATCTCCCCTCACCACTCTCCCTGCCAGTGGCACATGCCCTCAGACATCGGTGCGTTGGTGGTTCTTGGTGTCCGGGACTGGGCGCTCAGGTATGCTTCTCAGGGCCTGGCAGCTGTGGCTCGGTTGGGCCCCTCCGGAGGGTGGGTTGCCCTCGACCTCTGGGCCTGGGGCTCGGTCCACTCTGTCACAGCTGGCTGCCGGCAGAGCTCACAGGCACGTCACTGCAACCCCCTCTGGCTTCTGCTGTGGCTGCTGGGTGACCCCTCGTCTGGAGCTCTTCTCAGCTCTTTCCGGGAGGGTGGCATGGTTGCCCCTCTGTTGGTCTTCCGTGAACTCTTGCGCACTGGGGGTCTCTGCATGTCTGGAGCCTGGATCTCCTCCATACCTGCTTCATGGGGAATGGGACTATGGCTCCCCACACCCTCTAGCAGATCGTTACATGAAGGAACCTTTTAAATACAAGTGCACTCATGCTCACAGCTATACACACGGGTGCTCAGAAACACAAAACTACATCTTTCTTGGCTGCTACCTCAAAGCACACTGTGCACTGTTGATCATACGTGCTGCACAATAATATTCAATATTTAGTATTTACTGTTATATACACATAGATTAGCGTGATGATGTTGTTTATTATATTGCTCTCTTTTTTGCTTGTTTTCTCTTTTCTTTCTCAACAGATGATCCAAGTGATTGATATATATGTATTTTTTGCCGCCCCCCCCACACTTTTTTTTGTGCGCTTTATCACTGTTCCTCCTCCCCGCTGTTTTTCTTTCCCTCCCTATCTTTTTTCTCCCTTTCCTTTCCCCCACTCATGTCTGTCCCGTATGTAACAAATGAAAATAAAATAAACAAACAATAAAGACAAAGGTCAATCAAATGGACCAATACGGCAAAGCCGGGATGGTTCACTTGGTATAGTAAATCCATTGGGCATCTATCATGGCCTTCAGACAATAATTCTGATGGCAAAAGAACCAAACGGGACAGGCGGCAAAAAAGAAAAAAAGAAAAAAGAAGAAGAAAAGAAGCAGCAGCAGCAGCAATGCGACAACAACAAAAACAACATCTCCAAAAAGTTGATTCTGTTCATCTGGACGTAGCGTTTTCTGGGAGAAACGTTTCGTCACTCATCCAGATGATTTCTTCAGTCTCAGCTGACTGCAGGTTTCAATCTTATAAACAGTACATTTGCATAATGACTGATAAACCAGCCCACTGAAGGAACAATGGGCTGGGAGGTCAGCAAAACAAAAACAACACTTCTCTCTCTTTAAGTCCCAACTCAAAACTCACTTGTTCAAAATAGGTTCTTCCACATAACCTACCACTCTCCTATTTTAAATTTATGTTGTCTTATGCTTTTATGATTGTGTAAACTGCTTGCTTTGATTGCTGCTTTTATTATTTTGCTGTTGTCAATATAAAATTGTACTTAGTAGTCAGTATAAGCTTTTAGTGATATAAGTTTGCATATGATAGAATACTGCATGATGACCTTTTTATGACTGTTGTCCACTACAAGACTTGTTTTATAAATTCTTTCTCACAGCGATAATAGCTGAACAAGCTGTTATTATTTCACTCCTGCCAGGAAGAGGAGAGCTGGACACTTTTATCTGCACTCCCTAACAAGAAGAGGGGCCACGTCCTTCTGAATCACACACACACACATACACCTGAACCACTCTTATCTTCACTCCCTACACACTAACATTCCTCTGTTTATGAATAGACGTATTCACTGTTGTATTACTTGTTTGTTTGTTTGTTTGTTAATTAGTTTGTTTGTTTGTTTGCTTGTTTTAATCAATTTTAAATCATGCTTTTTATTTGTTTTTGTTTCTAATGTCTCTGTAAAGCACTTTGAATCACCTTGTTGTTGAATTGTGCTATACAAATAAACTTGCCTTGCCTTGCCTTACTTATGTATATAAATAAAGACAAGTGCAGGAACAGAGCGCACATCACAGGGCCCCCACTCTGGGGTGAGCGTTCTGTGATCATGCCCTTGCAAGTAAATGCTGCAGCGTCTGTGTGTTTCTACCTTTAGATTCTTAGCTGAAGAAGTGTTTTAGAATAAATCTCTTGACAGCTGTGTACAGTGTCCTTGAGTGTTCTGAAAGGCGCTTTCAAATAAAATGTATTATTATTATTATTATTATTATTATAAAAGCGAAGCCCACCAGTAATGGCCACGTAGAAACCGCTGTTACAGTCGTCGACCTCTAGGGCCTCTCCCTATGTGAGAGAGCTCCTGTCACTCGTGAACAAGACTCCGAGATACTTAAACTCTTCCACTTGGAGCAAGAACTCGTCCCTGACCCGGAGTGGGCACTCCACCCTTTTCCGGCTGAGGACCATGGCTTTAGATTTGGAGGTGCTGAGTGTCATTCCCACCGCTTCACACTCGGCTGCGAACCGCGAAAACCAGAGAGGAGATTCTGAGACCACCCAAGTGAAAGCCTTCCGCCACTTGGCTACGCCTAGAAACATTAAACATTATGATACAAATTGGTGTAACGGAAGCTCTGAGAGGGAGAGGTTTCTCTAATAATTGTGTGTTATTTAATTAAATAGCACTTGAATGAATTAATCCTGTTGAGTAACTCCTAATAAAATGTGGACTGCATTAATAAAATCCACTGTGATGTCTAATTGGCTAATTTAATAAAAACAAATACCATTGCAGATTTGTTTGAACAACCTGTTTTCACATCACTGATGGTGGTATAGAAACATTGGCAGAGAGGAGGTGTGTGTTCGGTATGATATGATCCACTTTTGTTCTTAAAAACAACTCCAGAGGGCATTTGTGGAGTATAGTGGAGGACCTGGAAAGTGAGGACGAGAATCAAGGAAGTCGGCATGATGAAGCCCTCTGAAAGTGTTGAATCTTTCTGGCCAGTTGCTTCACCAAAATTCAGATCACACGAAGCAACTCGTTAGCAACTCGTTTGGAAGTACTTTTAGTTTTTCAAAGAACAGCAGGATTGTCAGGTCACACAATTTAAAGGATTTGCAGAATTTCTTCAGGGCAGAAAGATGTTGATTCAGGCTTTTGGAACACAATTTAAACCAAAAGACAAAAATCACAGGAGATGAGTGAAGTTTGGTGCCAACAGTTTTATTGAACAGACGAGATAAACAAAAATTTAGAAAGAAAAGTAAAGCCCTCTACAGTGTTTTCCTTAATCACATGCAGGCCAAAAGCCAACAAAGATAAAAATGAAGACTCCCAGGGCACTTCTAAACCCCTTTATTGGAAAGGAGTCACCAGCTGCTCATCCTTTATTATATAATTATCCATATTTTTTCTTTAAACTTATTTAATTCCAATTTTAAACTAGATTTATTTCTTTAATTGTTTACAATTTTTTTCTTAAAAACAATTATTTATAGAATGTTTTTATTAATGTCTCACTTTGACCAGTGTATCCAATTTACACAACTTTGCTTCCTCTACAATATTCAACATTTGTCTTGCATAAATAACCAAACCACACGATCTAATAAAAGATAAATATTGAAACACTGAAGCACCCCCAAAAATGTGCTAAAATCTCCCCTGATTGTCTTCATGTTTTTCTGTCTTTTATCCTCAATTACTTACACAAATGCTGCTTACACCTTTGATAAAGTCTCGCAAGTGTCAGCTTCCTTTTTATAGATATAAAAATATGGATATGTACTGATACGTGATCAGAATAATAATATTTCTAACTGAGGCAAAATTTCCCAGATTCAAATTGACTCAAATCAAATTGTGGATCGAATCGATTCGAGACCTTATGAATCGGAATCGAATCGATTCTAGAAATCAGTGACGATGTCCAGCCCTATTAATACTACAGATTTTCATGCCTTTAAAACAAGTTGCACTAATAAATGTAAGCTATAAATTTCACTAATTAGGGGATTCTACAACTTTGGACAGTTTGGGCCTCTCTGTGACTCAGACTTCTCACCTGTGTGAATTCGCATGTCTCTTCAACTGTATGTTTAGACGAAACCTTTCCCCACATGTGCTACAGGAATATGGCTTCTCACCTGTGTGAATTGTTATGTGGGATTTTAACCTTGATTTAAAATTAAATCCTTTCCCACAAGTGCTACAGGAATATGGCCACTCACCTGTGTGAATTGTTATGTGGGATTTCAAACTTGATTTTAAATTAAATCTTTTCCCACAAGTGCTATAAGAATATTGTTTCTTACCTGTGTGAGTTTTGATGTGCCTAGTCAAGTCTGAATTACAATGAAATCTTTTCCCACAGGTACTACAAGAATATGGCTTCTCACCTGTGTGACTTTGCATGTGTCTTTTCATGTCTGACATAAAACTAAATCTTTTCCCACAGGTGCCGCAAGAATGTGGTTTCTCACCTTTGTGAATTTGTATATGTTGATTCAAGTTTGGTTTAGAATTAATTTTTTTCCCATAGGTGCTACATAAATGTGCTGTCTTGGAATTTTGAACTGTCAGTCCTGATACAATTTGCGCCGACTTTATACTGTGTGAATTATCATCCTTTCTTTCATCCTTATCTGTGTCAGGAGAGTTGTGAGAAAGGAGCTGGTCACTGCTTGGTCCTGGTTCTCTGTGGTCACTTTCTTTACAGGCAGGAAATGTTCGAGTCTCCTGCTTTTGTACAAGCGGTTTTCCCTCTTGAGTGGTACTGAGTTTCTCCTGTTTCCCTTTAATCTGCAAAGGATCCTCCTGGTCCAGAGTGGAGTTGTTCTTCCGGTTACAGACCTGCTGATCTGTGAGCCTTCCGTCATCCCTACAGTCATGTTGTGGTAAATCTGAAGCAACAGATTAAAAAAAAAAACACCAAAAACATACATTTGAGAAATTAGCCATTAGCAGGTCTCCACATGGTTGCACAGATATAACAATTAAAGGCATGTTGGAGCGGTGCAGAGAACGCTCCTCTTATGATCAATTTAAGTTTGGAATTGTATATTCCAGAAAGCAGAATATAAAATCTGTTTAAATCATTTTTTCCATTCCATGCTGCAGAGAAAACATGTAATTCTTTAAACTGCCCAAACAAAACGAGAATCGATTGGGCGGAAATTTTAAATTGAAACTTTTCTATAGTTCGTAAACATGGAGCAGGACAAAGGCAGTGCTCTGTATGTTGCAGACCTTCATCAACAGCTGCAGAGGATGCAACAAATCCTCTGTATCTAGTGGCCAGAGAAGATTACAAACTGTGGACAAGAACAAACCAGGAACCAATAGTAATACCAATAATGAGAAGAAAGTGGTGCTGGATTGGCCACACCCTCAGGAAGTCCACCAATAACATCACTACATAGGCCTTGTGCTGGAATCCAAAGGGACAGAAGAAGAAAGAAAGACCCAGAAACACACGGCACAAGGACACAACTATCATAGTGTTACAACTTTAATCTCAGCCAAACCGATTTACTCAGGAACAAATAAAACACTGAAAAAAGCCAAACAATAACTTTTTAAAAGTTATTTAAGTGAGTTATATAGCATGTTTAACCTGAGCTGTAGTGAGCCTTGAACACCGGCTAGTTATCAAGCTGGTGGGTAACAGACGTCTCCGAAAACGTTGGCGCACTTTTGCAAATATGTGACGTCTTGATAAATCGAGCAGAAATGTGAAGTTTACAAAGCTACATTCTCACTTGAAAATATCTTAAAAGTTTATTTTGTCACCCAGAAAGAGTAATATTAAAACTAAGTAGCTGCCACCATTGTTGGAAACTGGATTTGGCTGGGCCACGCTACAAATTCTAGGATATGTTGGGCCACGAAGTATACACCCGACCCCTCCTTCAAATCTGGGTAAAAGGAGGACACACTTGTCGGACGCATAGGAGTTTCTTGGACATTGGAGAGACTAAGCAACCACTTCATAAATGCATGGCACAAAAAAGAAGAACCACCTCGACGGACAAGACTTGGCTGGGAGGCCAGAAATTTTGGCTCTTAAAATATGCGTCAGTTTCCTTATTGGAGTTGGTCCTTCGATTCTTCATGCACCTCTATAACATATCGCTGAGGTCAGATTAGGACTCAACATGAGTTATATTCAGTTTTGTATTAAGAAATCTACCCATTACAATTTTGCATACCTATTCTGTTTAACTTTACTTCAGGGTTCCACATGGTGCCTAGTTCCTGCCCAGTCCAGACGATGATGCCTTTGGTTTCCTGGTTACGTGCAAGCTGCTCTCCTTCCTGATTGGTGCACATTTCCTCCTGTTCCGGGTCTTCTTGGTTGAGACTGGAGTTCCTCTCCTGGCTACAGACCTGCGGGTCATCCAGATCCTCATTTTCCTTATAATCATGTTGCTGTGGGAGGTCTTGATGGAACAAATGACAACAAACATGAAAAAAGTTACACTGTGAGCATGTCTCTCAGATATGTGAGCAATAAATAAGGTGCACAAATTTTTTAAATATTATCTCTTGTCCGGTTGGCAGCGAGGCAAAATGGCTGCGTAATTTCTGAGCTCGTCGGGGCCGAGCAAATTTCCCCTTAAATTCAAGTTCTTTTTACCACTTCTATGTTTAAAACAATGCCGGAACAAGATACATGAACCAACTGAACTGTATTTTCCAGAAGAGAGAGAGAACACGCATGCTGATATGGCTAACTCAGATAAAGAAAACGGCGAGGGGGCCAAACTCGAATCTTTGCAAGAGGGCATTAAAAATATCAGCCAACAAATCTTTGACCTCCAGACGGAGATGAAAGCTGACTTCAACGCATTCAAAGAAGATTCCAGGGTTGAGTTGAAAGAAGACCTGAATAAATTCAAAGAAGACACAAACCAACAGCTAACGGCTAATAAGCTAGCAGTCCAAGAATACGGTGAGAAACTTGAGGAAGCCGAAACACGAGTGGCAAAAAGCTAGAAGACCTTCAGTCTAGATCGACAAGAAATAACCTGCAAATTTACGGAGTCCCAGAAGGAGAAGAGGGCAGCTCGGTAATAAGCTTTGTTGAAAATGTGATCAGAAGAGAGAGGCTAATACCCGATGGCACTGACCCACAAATACAACGGGCTCACCGGTCTCTCGGTCCAAAGCCGATGTTGTCAAGATTCATATGGGGGGACAAAAAGGCTCTGCAGTTTCCAAAGGACAAAGGGGGTATGGCTTTGCCTAATTTTAAATCATATTTTCAGGCAGCACAATTATGCCCTTTATGCCTATGGTGTCATAATTCATACACTGCAAAGTGGAAACAGATTGAGACACAAGATAGCATGGACTATAATGTCCAAACAGTGTTAGGAAAAGATACTTTAACTGACATTGTTAAGTCAAACTCAATCCCATAACCCAGTTTTCACTTCAAATGTGGTACTCCATCGTTAAACATTTAAAACTGAAAAATAGCCACAAAAAGTTGCGATGGATAAGCTTGGAAAACAGTTTTAAACCAGGACAATATGACAAGGCTTTCAAAGAGTGGACCAACAGGGGCCTGACTGCTTTCTGTTTAATTACCAAAAAGGACAAAGGTAGGAGCTTTCAAGAGCTTAAAGACATGTTTGAATTGAAAAACCAGGATTTGTTTTGATATCTACAACCTCGAGACTACTAAAATAAAAAGATAGCTGAGGCTGAGATGATTAACTCTTTTAATTGAAATGATGTGCAACGCCTACCAACAAAAAACAACAAAAATCTAAATTATACCTCAATTTGATGAAGAACCAAAGATTTATCTTCTGGTCTTGCTCTAAAAATCACTCATTCTGGAAAACAGTGGGTGATACTCTACAAAAGGTTTTAGGTTACAAGGTTCCTGAGGACTGTACTGCACTATTTTTAGGAAATATTGATGATAAGGTTAAAAGAGAGGATTTATATTTAAGATTCTTCTCACTGCAGCAAGAAAAGCCATGACCAGGCTGTGGCTTAAGCCTGAGACTCCAACCTTCCTTCACTGGACAAACATAATTCAAATTTTTTGTTTTTTATTAAACAAACAGAAGATGTTGAACCCGGTTTATATTTTACAGTGCTAACAGAAAACATGTCTTCAGTGAGGTAGTATGCTAGACGGTAATACACGCCACGTGTCTTTGTCATGTCATCACCCGACGTTTTAATATGTAATCTGTATATTAGTTTTACACACCTACTGTGGTCAGCTTTACTCCAGATTTCCACAACAAATCCACCTCTTCCCCAGTCCACACATTAAGGCCTTCAGCCTCCTGCTCCAGTTCAAGCTGCTCTCCGTCCTCACTGCTGCACATTTCCTCCTCTTCCTCTCTAGTCTGTGGAGGCTCTGGGTCCTCCTGGTGGAGACTTGAGCTCCTCTCCTGGTCAAAGACCTGCTGATCATCCAGACCTTCATCAACAAAGGGACACAAGAAAATGGTGACTAATGTGAAAGATCAAGAAAGATTAAAACGGCCATCTATTGAGAATCAAGCTTATGGTTTCATAAGCTCGGGTCTCATTTTTAGATGCCTGTGATCATCACACAATGTGAAAAAACAAACAAATGAAAAGTAACATGATCTGAATATTTTAAGGATTTGAAGAAGGCAGATAAGCTGTTAATTCTAATCTTTTGATATTTTACTGATAAATATACACTGACTGGTTGCTTCATTAGGTACACGTTGCTAGTACTAGTGATAGATAGTAAGTGATGATTCTGCAATGAATCATTACTTGTTATTAATCACTGGCTCTCTTCCAGAGCATGTGTTTGTTTCCCTCTGTATATGGTCCATATTGGCATGAGAGTTTCAGGCAGCTGCTGCATATCTGTCAGCTCCACATGCGTGATTCAAATCTCATGTTCCACCACATCCCAAAGGTGCTCTGTTTTGTTGAGAGCTGGTGACTCTGGAGACCACCCGAGTACAGTGCAGTGTCATTTTAAGTGTGTGTGGAAAATATCTCAACCACCATTACACCATCACCTGGTGTGGTGGTGTAATGGTGTTGTAGCTCATTACACTATTATATAGTTGTAGCCCATCACCTGGCTTTTTGATACAAGTCATATTCATTTCTGTATCATAAAGTATAGTATAGTTTACTGAGCATGAACATGAACATACCCATTCTGGTCAGCTTTACTCCAGGTTTACACAACAAATCCAGCTCTTCCCCGGTCCAGACATGAATGCTTTCATCCTTCTGCTTCAGTTCAAACTGCTCTCCTTCCTCACTGCTGCAGATTTCCTCCTGTTCTTCTTTAGTCTGTGGAGGCTCTGGATCCTCCTGGTTGAGACTGGAGCTCCTCTCCTGGTCACAGACCTGCTGCTCATCCAGACCTTGGTGTCCAACGAAGGGACACAAGCAAATAGTGACTGAATGTGATGATAAGAAAGATAAAAAAGGATTAAAAGGAAACTGAGAATCAAACTTATGGTTTCACAGCCTCTTGCATTGTTGCAAGTGTTGCCACAGAAACAATCACTCATCTAGGATCTATTTTTTAGATGTGGCTGCCAGTGATTATTACACAATGTGAAAAAACAAAAACAAACAAATGAACAGCAGCATGATCCCAATATGATAATGAAAGATTAAAGTGTTTTATGAAGGCAGGTACCAATCTCTGTAAATTATACAGATGTTTGTGCTGGAAAATGCAAACAGATAAGCAGTCTCTAAAATAGTCAGATCAGCCAGTGCAGCACAATAGTGATGGGATTTCCGGCTCTTTTTAGAGATCCGGCTCGGCTCACTAAAAAGAGCCGGCTCTTTCGGCTCCGAACCGGCTCTTCAGGTTGTTTTGTTGCTTTAATTATTTAATCATTAACAATAATATAAAATTATGCAGAAAAGGAATTACTAATGTAAAAATAAGTGGTTTTATTTATATATGTTTATATATGGCCCCTAGAGACAAAGCACGTACAAACTCTAAAGCATATACAAACTCCAAAACACATTTCTAGTGTTAACTGAACTTCCAAAACAGAGCTACCCAGATCACTTAAATTACACAATTGAAAGCATGTGCGTATTGTTTGTGTATTTATAGACAAGCACTCATATTTATTCAAATAATTAAAAAAAAAATTCATTTACCTGTTATTACCACACACCAAATCCGGTTGTTGATACTTCCTGGTTTGTGTAGACACTAGGTAACAAAAGCTCAACACTGCGCCCTAGCATCCTGGAGCACTTCTGTTGTCTTTTGTACGTGCTTCTTAGTTTTTACGTGTTTTGGAGTTTGTACGTGCTTCTGAGTTTTTACGTGTTTTGGAGTTTGTACGTGCTTCTGAGTTTTTACGCGTTTTGGAGTTTTTACGTGTTTTGCAGTTTGTACATGTTTTGGAGTTTGTACTCCTTTGTCTCTAAGGGCCACCATAAATATACTTTATTTATTCACTCCACATAAAATGTAATAAATAAATCATATAATACAAAGAACAACTATTTACATTTTAAACTTTTAACTATTTAAATTTTCAGCTTTTTCCTTTTAAACAAATTTAACGTGAAACAACACAAAACACTGCAAACCACAACACAATTAAATATAAATTAAAATATTAAAACAAAAAGAAGATGCACATTCTCTGTCATATGGGCCTGCATGATTTCTGAATCCTTTATCATCTGCAACTGAAAATAGTGGATGATTACTATACCTTTCTAATGTGAAGTTGTTGTCCCTCGCTCTCTTTCTCTCTGGCTCTGTTCCTGTGCTACCGCGAGTGTAATTAACGCCCCTCCCCCCTCTGCCCAGCGCAAAGTACAGGCCGCGCGTGCGGAGTTTAGCGGAAAAAAGGGCGAGAGAGAGGGTGAGAGAAAGAAAGAAAAAACCTCATGGCTCCCAATAAAGAGTCGGCTCTAAGAGCCATTTCGTTCGCGAACGACCCATCAGTACAGCACAATCACCCACACCATTATCAAAGTGATCACCGCTACTGATCGCCAACACGAGCCGAAACGCTAGAGTATTTGAACACGTCTACCAAAGAAAGTTGCCGTTAAGTCTATTTACACAGATGAAACTTCATACACTTTACTGTGGTGTGTTACTATTGTAGATCAATGCATTTATCCACAGATTCCAAATGCTTCCAAAGCACTTGCAGGAATTGTCCACATGCCCACCATGTGGCCAACTCCTCAGCAAGGAAAATCGCTATCCCGTCTTTAAGTGATGACGTGATGAATCCTGCTGATTGATGATTAACTGGCGTCGCAGATCAACTGGCTTTGGTCGAAGTCGAGATGTGTGGTAGACTTGCTTTTCAGGAGCCGCTACCGACAAAACAGCAAATAAAATAAAAAAAAGTCGCTAAAGGGGTCTGAAAACTCGCCAAATATAGCGACAAAGTCGCTAAGTTGGTGCTGATGCCCACGCGAATCACACAATGATCCCACAAGTTTACATACCTGTATTGTGTGACTTTATCCCGGATCCGATATTCAGCAGTCTTAGCTGACTGATCTCTTCCTCATACCGGACGATCGTTTTTGCAAACTCTGAGAAGATTTCTTCTGCAGCAGTAGTTAATCTCTCCTGGATAACCTCTCTCAGATGCTGAACTGTAGACATTGCAACAACAACCGATACCATCCAACTAAAGTCCAACTAAAGGCTTGAATCTTCTTTCTTTCTTTCTTTCTTACAGTTGTATTGGCGGTTGGCAAACAATTGAAAGGTGCATTACCGCCACCAACTGGTATGGAGTACGGTCTGGAACGACGCTCAAAAAAAAGAAGAAAAGAAAGAAAAGAAAAAAAATCCTCAAATCCTTCCAAACAGGTTCCCCTCTTTTAAAAACTGAAATAAGGCCTGATAACTTTTACTTCCCCTTGAAACTTCTTCTTCCTCTTTCTTACATTTGTATTGGCGGTTGGCAAACAACTGAAAGGTGCATTACCGCCACCAACTGGTATGGAGTATGGTCTGGAACGACGCTCAAAAATAAATAAATAAATAAATAAATTACCTTAAGTAGTTTATACACATTTCTGCTGTCAGAGTAATTCCACCACAAATTCAAGTAGGTATGACGGTATGCTTGTAGGTCATATTTATAAAGCCAGGACGGTTTGCCACTTCATTTTACACATTAAAGTATGTTTGTAGGTCACATTCACAAAGGTAGCATGGTTTGGCACTTAATTTTACCCTTCAGAGTATGTTTCTAGCTCTTATAAACAAAGGTAGGATGATTTGGCACTGAATTTTAGCTGTTAAAGTATGCTTCTAGCTGATATTCACAAAGGTAGGATGGTTCACCACTGAATTTTTAGCTATGAAAGTATGCTTCTAGCTCAGATTAACAAAGGTAGGACGATTTGCCACTTAATTTCGTGTTGTGCGCATGGGCAAAAACAACGGGTAGGATGGATTCCCAGAACAATCGGGAGCAAGGGCGTAGATTTCGCATGGACGCAAGGGACATGTCCCCACCAATATCCATATGAGTGCCTCATTAGTAATGTTTGTATAGTGTACTTAAAATGTTGCATAATTTTGCTGAGAGATCTTTTACTTTGTGGTAATCTTAGATGAGTAGTTTTATGGACAAAACCCACCAGATCATTCAGTGTTCCCTTAGTGCTAATGTATATAAGAGATGTTGGTGTAATATAACTGAAGTAATGTTGTTAAGTCCTCAAAGTCATTTTCTTTTATTGTCATGACTGTATTTGAAGCTATTTTTTTTGTATGAAACCCGATTTATATGGAATATGGCTGAGGTAATCTAAAGTCTAAAATACATTTGTTTAATAGTAATTTAACATTATACAATTCACATATAAAACGATGAATTGTAATTTTAAATGGTTTAAAAGCATGTAGAATAGCATACATAGGCAAGTATATTTCTCTCTCTCTTTTTTTTTTATTATCAAGAAGCAAAGACAAAAAGGAAAAAAAAAAGAAACAGGGCAGGGTTCGGTGGTTGAATCATCCGTCCCCACCAATGCCAAAACCAAATCTACGCCCTTGATTGGGAGCCTTGTTTCTTTTTTTTCTTTCTCTCACCCTCTCTCTCTCACCTTTCTCGCTTCACGCCGCACGTGAGCCTTGTGTTTCCACTGAGTTGAGGGTGAAGGAATGTAAACACTGCCTTATGTTTGCGGAGCAGGGGGGAGGAGCGGTACACTCGCAGTAGCATAGGAACAGAGGGGGGAGAAAAGAGAAGAAGAGGCAGCATGGTAAAGACAGAATAACTCCAGCTTTGTGTCATTTTTCAGCTGAAGTATGGGAAAAGTCGTGTTCCGTTTCCCTTCAATACAATTTTCTTCTGTTTGTCTGTGATAACACTGCTTTCAGGGCCTTTGCCCAAGCAAGGAGGAGCTCCTCGGCTGTAATTGGTCCAGCCCAGAGTTGATCATGACCCTTTGCCCAGTCCACCACCTTTAATTGTTTATACCGGTTATTTATTTAAAAAAACAAACAAACAAAACTCCAACATATCGGCCGTGAAAACAAAAAATCACCATGGGCTCACACCAGGCAAAAGCCCGGTATGCCCGATGTTACTAGAAGTTTGTTTAAGTGTGTATGTATGAACTGGACTATCTGCCTGACAGTATTTGTCAATGCACACATTTTGCAAACTGTCTGTGAGACGCTAGAGTTAATTCTGATTCATACTGAATTTCTTCCCACATAACTGATTGTATAGAGAAAACAGGCCCTCCACCCTCTGGGACATGGGACTACAGAACCTATAGGTAGAGCCATTATAAAAATTGTCACGGTCCTGGGTCGGTGACCCAGTGTTGAGTTTCTTGTGTCTCAGAGTTTTTGTATTATGATCTTAGTTCTCTTTGTTGCCCCAGTTTATTGTATAGGCTCTAAGTGAGAGAGGGATCGGTGTACCAGGTGGATGACAGCGTCATCCACCCTAATTTCAGAACGGTAGGCAAACTGCAGGGGGTCCAACACTGAGCCCACCAGTGGCCAAAGGTGGTGCAGGATGAGCCTTTCCATGGTCTTCATCAGATGAGAAGTCAAGGCAACAGGCCTGAAGTGGTTGGGCTCCCTGGGGTGTGCGATTTTTGGCACCGGAACCACACAGGAAGTCTTCCACAGTTCAGGAACCCTCTCCAGGCTCAGGCTCAGGTTGAAGATGTACAGGGCCACCTGACAGAGCTTAATCACATTGACCAGATTTTTCAAAATAAGTTAAATAAAAATTAGTGAGGAGAAAGAAGAAACATGGCACAACATTCTTTAAGTTTCTTAACCACAAGTTTCTTAACCACATAAAGAAAGTCCACCAAATCATATAGCACTTAAAGTAGCATTATTCAGTAGAGAAAGTGGAAAATCCCAATGCAATGCTTTACACAAGAAACAAAGTGGTAAGAGAACTTATTTAATATTAAAGTTCTGTGATTCAAACATGCCCTTTCTTTATTGTGCATCTCAACACAGAGCATCATGACTTATCTCAAATCCAAGAGTGGAGAATGAATTAATAGTCTGTCACATTAGCATTAATATAGCATATCATATATATGCCATGTTTACATAAACATGGCATAAATATTATATGAATCTTGTCAATGCAGCAATTAATATCAATAAATATGTACTTTAAAATGTAACTGACATTTTTAAGTGGGCTAGTGGAAAGTACACAAAGCTTCAATGAAAGCATCCAAGAAAGAAATACAATATACATATGAATCATAATAGATTATATCTAAATGCATGTGTCCATTGGTTAATTACATAATCCCGTGGAGACAAGGACCTTATAGCACAAGCACTATTCCCAACCTATTATAAGAGTGTGTTGTACAACCAAATCTGAAACCTCTTCCAACCTTAATGTTTAGTTGCTTCAGATTATATAATCAAGCCCTGTAACAAGTTGACATGAAAGCTGAACGCTATAGAAGAACACATGGATTCGTCAAAATTCAGTTGCTTTATTTTTTCTGCATTTTCAAGTCCTCAGAGCTTAAGAAGTAATCTACTACACCCACTCCAAATGTCTCAGTATATCAGATAACATCTATTTTATGACAGCATGACATAATCTCATAATACTCATTCCTCAGCCTGATGTCCACCAGCTGGTTCGGGGTTTACCACCATGACACGGTGCACAGCTCAGTGCAGCAGCCTCAGCAATAAAGGTCCTGAACATGGTCCATTCAAACTCAGTTTCCCTCTGAATGCTGTCGAAGCTCTGCCAGAGGTGAGTGTTTAAGATCTCACGGACAGGGGCCGCTACTAGGTGAATTACTGAATTCACTTAAGAAAACGTGAGTGAATTAGCGTCAACTAGTGGTAGGACTGAGCTAAAGTGCTATCGTATCTGCCTCTATCCGGTGGAAGGAGGCTGATACTGCAGGTCACCCCACACCCCTGGTCGGAACAGATTGAACTTATATTAGAAGTAATAAATAAAAAATAAAATAAAAAAATATACATTTATAAACAATTAAGAAATAAAAAAAGGGATCAATTGATTAAAATAAAGATCAGAGCAATGATAAAGAATAAACTAATATTCACGATTTTCAAAAAAGTAAAAAAAAATCAAAAAATTGATAATACTAATAAAAACAAAAAAACAAACACTAAAATGAGAACAACCTAAAAGGAAATGCATAAACAAATTGTAATTTAATTAAATTTAACATCCAGATAAAAGAAATAGAAAAGAGGAAAACCCAAGGATTTGAACCAGAAGAGTGAGAGAGAGATTACAATGGCTACTAATATTCCTGCAACATTCAAAGAAGACAACCCAGCGCTGCCTAGCAATATGAGACAGCTCAGGTGTTAGGGCCAAGTGGCCTAAGAGAAAGAGAGCGTGGATCCAAATGCAAGACACATTGCAGAGGCAAGAATTGCTTTTCACTACTTTATTGTGTATTTACAATTATGGCTACGTGGTATCAGTCTAGGAGCTCTGGTTCTGCCGTGTGAGTGATAATGGATATCAGGGTAAAAGGCACTGCAACAGAGGAGAGAAAAGTTAATGATCGGAGGGAAAATCGGAGTGAGTGACCAGAAGAAAACAACTTCTAATCTCTTTTCCAGGAGTAATGGAAACTGGTGAGCAGTGTTGGTCAAGTTACTTGAAAAAAGTAATCAGTAATTAATTACTGATTACTTCCCCAAAAAAGTAATCCCGTTACTTTACTGATTACTTATTTTCAAAAGTAATTAATTACTTAGTTACTTAGTTACTTTTTTAAAACATGATTTACAACCTGAATAGGTGATAAAGCGATAGATCTTTCAGCCCAATTCTACTTTTTCTACATAATCATCATACAAAATGTAATCAAATGGAAAAGTCTCTTTTTAAAACTTGTTTTGTTAGTTTTAATCTTTTAACTTTATGCATGAAGCAAAATTTTAATTATATGCACCATTCTCTGACTGGAAGAAATTAGTTTAACATTTAAACCTATTTTCTGCACATTCCAGCACATAATATATATATATATATATATATTGTGTTTACACTCACTCTTTCAGATGCAAGTAAAACACAGCAGAAAATAAATAAAGTCAAAGACTAGCGGTCCTTTTGCTCTATTTTCACCTGTAAAGCAGGAGTAGGGTAGGCGGAGGGTTATCCTGGTGCAGGTGTGCCGCAGCGGTCAGTGGAAGGATACGGCAGTTTCTCTGTGAGTTTCCCATTACGTCGTAGCTACTCGGTGCTTGCTTGGAAGTTTAGGGGGGTTTTTTTCGCTGTAAAAAGAAGTTTTCTTCCCACGCACAACGGACACTAATGTTTTTGTCACTTTTTATGGAATCAAACTCAAAGTAAGGTCAGTACTTCCACGCTTTAAACGCTGCACGCTCATACTCTCTCCCGCACTCGATATATGATCCATTGTTGATCTGCACACAGCTGTTGTCACACATGTCGCACTCGCTTACGTCACTGTCATGAGACATTCTCGCAAGAAAATCACGGTTTTAGTAACGCAGTAACGCAGCGTTCCTACATGAAAGTAACGGTAATCTAATTACCGTTTTTGCAATAGTAATCCCTTACTTTACTCGTTACTTGAAAAAAGTAATCGGATTACAGTAACGCGTTACTTGTAACGCGTTACTGCCCATCTCTGCTGGTGAGCAGGAGAAGAAGCAGATGAGATGGTGGAAATCCAGAGGAGCGTGATGCCAGACAGGTCAGTATTCCAGAGAGTGAGATCAGCAGCCAATGAACGAGGTAGGTAACTCTAAGGCAGGGGTCAGCAACCTTTAACACCCAAAGAGCCATTTGGACGCGATTTCCATGCAAAAGAAAACACTGGGAGCTGCAAATACTTTTTGACATCTAAAATGAAGATAACACTGTATACATTGGTTTTTTTTTTTTACCTTTATGCTTTGTGTGAACAACTAAGGCGTGTTGCTTGAATCCATGAAGTGCTACAGAGAAAATTACATTTTATTTATGTAATTATTTATTTATTAACACATTTTGAACTCTTAAAGAAATATAACAAAAGGAAAGACACTCAGCTGAACTAAAATGATCCATGTAGCAAACAAAAACTGTTGTGAGCCGCCACCTTTATATCGCCTTTGGGCTTTTGGAGCCTTGACCTGACTTTTAAAAAAAATAATTGGAAAAAAAGCACTATGCTGCTAAAAAATGAAAAATAGATGTTTGCAAAATTCAGCCTAAATATGTATTTTATCTGGTTAATGTGTGTGGCGGGGCGTGGTCTGCAGCGCCGCTGCAGGGGAGTCGGACGCACCTGAGCAGAACCGACGCTGTTTGCATAACAGCGTCGGTTCTGCCGTACGGGCTGTACGAAGTCACTTTCATCTTCACGCAGGACTGTAAGCTGTCATCTGTGAGGCGTGAGCGGTGTTTGTTTTTAACATAGTTCACGGTGGAGAACAGCTGCTGACATAATGTGGATCCGAAGATCCATAATTCGCTTACCTGGGGTTGAAAGTCTCGATAAAGGCACGGCGTTTCGGCGGGTATATCGGCTTCCGCAAGTGTGACGCTTATTTTGAAGGATTAAAAAAATAATAGAATATAATTTTATTTTTATATTTCAATATCACAATAATCTTCCAATTTAGAACTACAAGTTAAAAAAAGAGCTAACATAAATAAAATACACTTCAGCTAATTACTTAAAAAAAAATAAAAAATTCCCAAACCACGCGGAGGTGCACTAAAAGGACTAAAGAGCCGCAGGTTGCCGACCCCTGCTCTAAGGTATTGAGGGGCCCGTGGCGTGACCACTTGGAGGGAGAAGAGAGTCAAGTCAAGTCAATTTCAATCAAAACAGAACAGAATTTCTACATGACCTGGTGACAACCACAAGGTAGCTGACAGACTGGCTGAGACTAGTGATGGCCCGCTTGAAGCTGAAGCTCCGGTGCGTGTGTCAAAAAAATCAACACACTGCTTCAGAAGCACTGTGTCGAAGCTTGATTCGTTTGGCCAGAGTCACGTGATCAGTGACGTTCGAAGCTTCATTTAGAGCCTAACTGCTTCGGTATCTGATTCAATGGTTTATAAGGAAGCAAATCATTCGCGGGATTTGTGGAGTGTTTTAATGGTGACAGCGACCACTGATCATTCCACTGAGAGATTTGGAGCCAGCGAAGAATAGAGGAGGTTCTGTTGTGTGGGAGAATTTTGAGTTGATTTTTGTCAATCGGGTGGGTTTTCCAGCTTTGTGTTCTGGCCGTTTGCTTTTGTTTTGTGCGTGTTTATTATATCTGAAAACGGGAAAAAGGTAAAATGTCAAAAATCTGCTTCCATAATATAAATATCATTAAATAACTTTAGAAAAATTTCCACTTGACTCTTTATATGTAATGTTGTAAAAATATATATTTTATTGTTTAATTACTCTGACAATGTTAGTCTGCCAAATGTGCAGCAATTTAATTTATTTATTCTCTTCAGCTTATGGTTTGTGGGGCCCAGGTAGACTGTATAACTGCATCTCTACCAGTTTCTCTGCACTCCAGCCTCCTCTGTGCCATGTAAAGGGATTTTCCTTAAGGCAGGAGAAATTATCTCCACGAAAAGGAACAGGTTCGGCCATCGCACACTACAACAAATTCTCTTTTTAAATAAAAATGAAAAAGGGTTACCTTAAATGCATCATGTTTTTAATTTGCAAGTTCATAAGCATTTTCCTTTTCCATTTCACAATCAATTCTACCCCCAGGTCAAAAATATGTCTGCGAAAATTTCCCTAATATAATATTATTTATAAGGCAAGACCTCAGAGCAGAAGCATACTCCATAATGTGTTGTACGTTATTATATGTATATATTATATGTAACGTGGTATTTTTCAATTATTGTATTTACCAACATCAAGAAGTCACAAGCAAAGAAAGACCACACCATGGTGCATATTTAAACAAGGAGAGTTTACTGGTCAAAACTATTTATTAAACAAATAAAAAACATTTTTTTAACCACCAAAAATTACACATTCAAAGCAACACAACAGCGGCCCAATATCAGACAGAATTCCACTCAGTAGAGTGGGCAATCATAATGAAGCAGTTGGTTTTATTTTGTGGATTCAAGCTGCTCTTCATATTTTTGGCCACCAGATGTCACCAGAGAGGACTGTGTTGAAAAGCTGCGAGTAATGAACCGTTTTTCAGTACAAGCTTCAGTGCTTCAGAAAGCTTCATTTGGCCATCACTAGTGGAGACACTGATGTTAAATACACCTCCTGCTGATTGGAGGCAGGTGTGGACTCCAAGCTCCACCCAGGCGGACAATGCAGGACCAGGCCTGAGTGGAAAAACACTAAACACTCACACAGACTATGACATCAAGGACTCTGCAAAGAATCAGATGCTGGAAGGAGAAAAAGAGACAAAGTAATGGGCAGAATTGGAAAAACATCTTGATGAAATATGGAAAATGTGGGAAAAGAAGGATTTTCTTCCACATTTCCAGGAGCACCAGTTGTAAATGACCTTTAAATTTGGTAAATATTTTTACGTTTGTTTGAAAGGTACTTCGGTTTTATTTTGAAATCCACGCTTTTATTTTGAAACGGGAAACTGGCGAAAAACCGTTAAAGGGCTTGTAAGTAACGTTTCTTTTAGGATATGGTAAATAGTGTGCCTTAAAGTGAAAAATATGTACGTTTCCTTTGCCAGTTAGTACCTGGCTGACAGTGGCACAAGGTTTGTTAATGTTTCCTTTAACGGAATAAGTTACATGCAATCAAAATGTCGTTTAATAGAGTTTGTGTTGTTAACCTTGACCTTTATGTGTAGTTGTAAGTTAGTGAGGTGATATAATGAATTGAGTGATGTAAATTTGATGTATATGCTATATGTGAGCAGGAGAAATTTGTTTCCTTTGATGTTATGGTATTAATATTGCTGGTTTTGTTTTGCTCCAAGCTCTTACGGTGTCTTCACTGAATGTTTCAATAAAAACCTATCCAATAAAACCTCTGTGAAGCATCAGTATGAGACCATCATTCAGTCAGGGATGCTACACCAGTCCTACTAATGATGCAATAGAAGCCTTGCATAAAAAAAATCAAATGAGGAACATGATAAGGAGGAATGGACCCAAAGGCAGACAGTACACAGAATAATTGAATGCAACAGTGAATTTGTTTACAGGTGAAGAGTGAAAGTGCACTGTGAGAGACTCGCAGAGAGGCGGGTCTGCAAAGAGAGAGAGGAGTTAGCGGCATGCGCTGCTTGTGATGGGGAGTGATTGTACGGGGGGGTGGCTAACTTGTAACACAGGTGAGTAGCTCTGCAGGGGACAGGCAAAGAAGGTCGGGGTGTCAGCCTTGGGGGCGTGGGTCCTGGTGGGTGTGTCGCCAGAGTTGTGGGCGGGTGGGTGTATGGGTGCTCAACCCTGGCACGGGGTGCTGCCAGTGTATCGAGCCACCTGGGGGGCTCTTCAACTGCTGGGGAGGCTGTTATATCTTTGCAGGAGGTCTCCTCTCTCAAGGAATTCAGTCTGCAAGTGGGGGAGAGATATAGGACAGGTGGAGGAAGAACTCAGCCTGGGTGTCTATTGTCTTGTGTTTTCTGGGAGATGAGTGGATGATGGGGTGGGTGCAGTTTTCTCTGTGGTGGGGTCGGGTGGACTGCCCTGGGCTCTGTGGGGCCGGGTGGTGCTGCTGAACTGTGCCCCAGTCCGGATGGGCCTGGGCCCCCTTGCCCTGGTGGGTTGCAGAGTATGGGGGTGTCTACTGAGGTCAGTGGGAGGAGCTGGCCCCAGGGAGGGGCCACTTGCCGGGCAGGGCCTTGGGGTAAAGATGTGTCACCAGGGTCCCCTCTGTCCCCTTCTGGCTGCCCGAGCCTCAATTTTATCTTACAACTTAGACATTCACATTACTCACACTCTCATAACACATACATATAGGACCTTGGGGGTGGGCACGCTACATGGCATCCAGAAGACCATCAGGGTGTACAACCCCTGGTGCCGTTGCCCACCTCTCAATTTTAAATGCACCTATACATTGAGGGATATCAGGAGGGGCTATGTGCTTAGCTGCTGCTCTCTGGCAGGTAGTTGCATGCCCTCCTGGGTTTTAAATGCCCCCTCTAGGGGCAAGGGTACCTAGACCTTAGATTAGATTATCCATTCATCTATCTATTCGCTTCCGCTTATTCTTTTCAGGGGCGCGGGGGGCGCTGGAGCCTATCCCAGCTGAATTCATTCCCTGAAAAAAATACACTGCACTCAAAATATTTCATAGTTCAGCAATGCTGATGAATATAATAAACTTAAACCTACACCATCCTCTCTATTCTGGCTGTAGGAGCCATTTTTGGGTTCATACCTTATGTGGCCGCTAGAGGTCACCTTTTCCTGTTTTCATATGGCTGGTTCATGTAAAGGTAGCACGTAATCGGTGTCAGGTGTGTTGTTAATTGTAAGAAGGCAAACAGTTTGTGACCGCTGCGCTGTTATGTTAAAATCTTGTTGGAATAAACACAAAAAAGGACAAGATAAGAACTTACAGGTTTCTTTGAAAAATACTTTCTTATATCCAGGTTCTTCCTCTTTGCTGCCGTCCTCCTCTCCTCCTCGCAGCGCAGGCTTGCCGCTGCTAAAACTAAACAGAGCTCCAATCACATTGGCCATATTTGTCACATGACGTAGGACTCCAGTAGAGAACGTAATTTAACTCTTTCTGCACCGCTGGGTGAATGAGACGCTGACAGATCGTTTTTTTCTTTCTATCGGGTTTGTTTTTCTTTCAAATTATTGGTGGGGACAATTCAATAATCGCTGGATATTGGTGGGTCCCTTCCGTCCATGCCAAATCTACGCCCTTGGACTGAAGAGTCGTTTAGCTTCTAGTTTAATCGGCTTTGCTGTGTAATCTTTGCTGCCAACAGTGTAGTGAAACATTTAAGCTGTACATGAAAGTTAATGAGTAATTATGATGATCTTTACCACAAAGATTTTAAATGAAAGAATAAACAAAGGGCATGAAAACTGATTCTTATGTCTACTGTGTATCTTCAGTGTGAATGTTGAGTTATATTTGAGTGTCTGCATTTAAAGCACATATTAATGTATTGTTTTGAAATCCATGTTGGTACACAGGAAAAATGACTAAAGAATGTAGAATTAGAACACTATCTGTATTTGTTTTTTTTAAATAGTTTTACATATATTTTACTATTTAAAAATACTCAAGAAATCAAGCTTGCTGCCTGTCTTGTACAGTAATTTCATTTGAACATAGGTTTGATTTAGTGGAGTCAGTTGTTCCCATGCATCATTCTGTAAGTGTGAGAATGAACTACGATTAGAAAATGTCAAAATATAAAGTTTGATTTATTTTTATTCATCACAGCATCCTAAACTTTGCTGAACTTTTTGAAATATAAAATGAACTCGCTGAGTGTTGACTGTCAAATTTCAAACATCCAAGTAAAGATAAACTATTAAACTTTAACTGGGTCAGACTTGTTACTGCATGCTGTAACCAAACATACCACACCCTGCATCATGTGATTGGCTCTTGGTCGCTCTGTAAAAACATTTCTTTAGCGCCTCCCTTCACAGATGTGTCTGTATCAGGATGGGTCTAAACAACATGGTGTAAATGCAGTTGCTGGTGAGCCTCATTTCCTGTAGGAGGTGAAAAAGAGCAGAGATCTGTTTCCCTTCAGAGCACAGAGGTTGTTTCTGTTCAGAGGAAGTGAAACTGTCTGACAGTCACTGAGAGACGGTGAAACGGCACAGCACATGAATCAAATGGATCAAACAAAAATCTGCTGTTCAGTCTGTTTGGATCTACTGAAGGATCCGGTGACTATTCCCTGTGGACACAGCTACTGCATGAACTGTATTAAAAGCTTCTGGGATGAAGAGGAAAAGAAGAAAATCTACAGCTGCCCTCAATGCAGACAGACTTTCACACCGAGGCCTGTCCTGGTGAAAAGCACCATGTTAGCAGATTTAGTGGAGGAGCTGAAGAAGACTGGACTCCAAGCTGCTCCTGCTGATCACTGCTATGCTGGACCTGAAGATGTGGCCTGTGATCTGTGCTCTGGCATGAAGCTAAAAGCTGTGAAATCCTGTCTGGTGTGTTTGGTCTCTTACTGTGAGAAACACCTTCAGCCTCATTATGATGTGGTTCAATTAAAGAAACACAAGCTGGTGGAGCCCTCCAAGAAGCTCCAGGAGAACATCTGCTCTCGTCATGATGAGGTGATGAAGATGTTCTGCCGTACTGATCAGCAGAGTATCTGTTATCTCTGCCCTGTGGATGAACATAAAGGCCACGACACAGTCTCAGCTGCAGCAGAAAGGACTGAGAGGCAGAGAGAGCTGGAGGTGAGTCGACAAAACATCCAGCAGAGAATCCAGGACAGAGAGAAAGATGTGAAGCTGCTTCAACAGGAGGTGGAGGCCATCAATCAGTCTGCTGATCAAACAGTGGAGCACAGTGAGAAGATCTTCACTGAGCTGATCCATCTCATCCAGAAAAGAAGCTCTGATGTGAAGCAGCAGATCAGATCCCAGCAGGAAACTGAAGTGAGTCGAGTCAAAGAGCTTCAGGAGAAGCTGGAGCAGGAGATCACTGAGCTGAAGAGGAAAGATGCTGAGCTGAAGCAGCTCTCACACACAGAGGATCACATCCAGTTTCTACACAACTACCCCTCACTGTCAGCACTCAGTGAGTCTACAGACTCATCCAGCATCAATATCCGTCCTCTGAGCTACTTTGAGGATGTGACAGCAGCTGTGTCAGAGGTCAGAGATAAACTACAGGACATTCTGAGAGAGGAATGGACAAACATCTCACTGACAGTCACTGAAGTGGATGTTTTACTGTCAGATCCACCAGAGCCAAAGACCAGAGCTGGATTCTTAAAATATTCATGTGAAATCACACTGGATCCAAACACAGCAAACAAACATCTGTTATTATCAGAGGGGAACAGAAAAGCAACATTAATGAAAAAACAACAGTCTTATTCTGATCATCCAGACAGATTCACTGGATTGTGGCAGGTCCTGAGTAGAGAGAGTCTGACTGGACGTTGTTACTGGGAGGTGGAGTGGAGAGGGGAAGGAGTTTATGTAGCAGTCACATACAAGAATATCAGCAGAAAAGGAGAGGGTAATGAGTGTGTATTTGGATATAATGACAAATCTTGGTCATTAAATTGTAACAACAACAGTTATACATTTCGGTACAACAACATTGAAACTCGTGTCTCAGGTCCTCGTTCCTCCAGAGTAGGAGTGTACCTGGATCACAGAGCAGGTATTTTGTCCTTCTACAGCGTCTCTGAAACCATGACTCTCCTCCACAGAGTCCAGACCACATTCACTCAGCCGCTCTATGCTGGACTTTGGCCTTATTATTATGGAGCCACCGCTGAGTTGATTAAAGTGAAATAGACTGAAGTCTTTCATATTGTGGGTTTAAATCTGTATTTTAGTTTCATTTTATTTTCTCTCCATCATTTCTGCACAGAGATCAGCTGTCAGTCAAACATTATGGGTGGTACCTCCACATCTTCTAGTTGTTCTCTTGATGTTTCTGAGTTTTTAAAGGAGATCTTTCCTGTGACTGTTTATGGAGGCTATCACTGCTCATCATCATTTTGATTTACTAAAATATTTCTCCACATGAAAATGTAAACTTCTCTATCCTCTAAACGTTTCTGGAATATTTGTATTGAAAAATGTCCACATTTCTCTTCATGAGTATGGCAGACCATGTGTGTGTGTTTGTGTTTGTTTTTGTCAAAATCATCAAACAAATGAGGAAAAACTGTGATTTTAATGAATGAATTCATATATTGTGTTGATGTTTTATTGTGTGAATAAACTGGAAGGTTTGACTATAAATCAAACTTTGAACAAAGTCTTTTCTTCTGTCTTCATTCCAGGATCTCACTCAAATCTGATGCAGAAAATATGAAACTAATCTGAGAGAATAACTGAAGCAGTTTTCCTCCTGAAGCATCACAAAGTTCAGAGTTCATGTTTAGAGCAGAAGATTCAGCAGTCGCTCTGTGACCTTTCAACTTTCTTCACTAAAACAGCTTCATTACAGAGAAACAAGTCACATTTTCTTCATGTTCTTAAGTCCTTTCAGATGTTTTTAATGGTCCTTGAATGCAGCATCAGTGTCGCAGGTTTAAAAGGTCACTTTCTGTTGTGTTCAAAGATTTCCTTCAGATATGGTCTTTAATCAGTAAAGCCAGTGATACAGCAGTGTGCTTGAGTTTTGCAGGTTTAACTTTTCTTCTTTTTGTTTTTTAAATATTTATTAATGTTTATTTATTCTAATGTCTGTGTTTGTGATGCAGCAGTTCCTTAACTTATCTTTGATCTCATCTGAAGTTCAAAAGCTCTTTTTTCAAACAAACAGAAGCCAGTATTCTAAAGAGTTCATATTTATTTATTTATTGAGCTTTCAGGTGAATATTTAAATTTAAACTACATACTGTCTCAACCAATGGTTTCAAACTGATCCTGAGTGAGTACATCTAAAAATAAAGAAATAAAAACTGGCTCCTTTTACATTTGTATTACTGTTACTTTCTGAAAAAGACTCACATAAAGCAGATTTATCACAAGCAAACATCAAGACACATCCTTCATGGCTTAAAGTTGCAGTGGGACTCTTTCGCCATCTGGTGGTTGTACAATTTTCTCTCGTCTCTTATTTGTTGTGTGTGATCAGGACAATTCTGGAGAAGATGAGCCTGCAGGGGAAAGTCACCCCCTGCAGGACAGAAGGAAATGGGATATCTTAAAAATACAAAGTATGTATGTGTGATATCAAGAAGATAATTCTTAAGAACACAAGTTAATAAATGCAATTACTAAGAGTTGTGTTGTATTTATTTGCTTCCTTCGAAGCATGCTACCCCTGAACTTGGACACAGCCCCAGAGAACATGACTGGGGAAACATGGATAACATGACAGGAAGAGGAACAGAATGAAACATGAGGGAAGCAAGAACTCACAACAAAGACAATCACAGCCACACAGAGGGAGACACAGAGGGCAAAGACAAAGACTGAGATTTGATGGCGTTGTGTAAAGAGCACAATCGTAGAAATTGCACAGATCCCTCTGTACCAACAGTGTAAAGACAAGTTCTTTCTTTGAACACAAACATTGATATATACACATTTAAAGCATAACACTAATACACAAAAAGCACGTCGCCTTCCCTTCTGACCAGAGTTCCGACAGGTCTTGCGCGCCACAGTTGCTCTATCATGTGACCAGTGTTGGGGAGTAACGGAATACATGTACCGCCGTTACGTATTTAAAATACAAAATATGAGTAACTGTATTCCGTTACAGTTACCGTTTAAAAAGGTGGTATTTAGAATACAGTTACTTTGTTGAAATAAATGGATTACACGGCGGTACTTCCCTGTTTCATAGTGTGGCGGGTCAGGACTGTTTGGGTTTTGTTTGACAGCTACGTTCTGTTGTTCCAGGCGGCAGCGTTACGGTTGCCATGGTTACAGGGTGACGCTCTCTTTCTGCGTGTTTCCTGGGTGAGAGAGCGCCTGTTGTTGTTGTGCTAAGCTAATAGGCAGAATGCTACAGGTATAGCTCTAAAGAATGTAGCATCATAGGCAGTGTAGTCCGTGCTGCAGGGAGAATGGACTGCCATACCCGTTATGTGTCTGAGCGAGGGAGGGAGAAAAAGGAAAAGTATGAGCTGTCATCGGGCAAAAACGGGAGCTGGAAGCATGTAAATATAATAATAACCACTGCAGCCAAGAAGAGTGACTGACAGCCCAGTTGTAAGTAAGATATTAAGCTATTAAAGCTAGTTTTCGGCTACGAGCCCGACACAGAACCCACCGTATTAGTCAGAGGTCCCTTTACTACGGTTCGGAGCCGCGGACCTTCAGTAACAGTAATAAATCACAGCAATAGTACATTCATGTAGTTGTAAACAGCATGATAATATATTAAGTAATCCAAAGTATTCAGAATACGTTACTCTCATTGAGTAACGTAACGGAATACGTTACAGAATACATTTTGGGGCATGTATTCTGTATTCTGTAATGGAATACATTTTAAAAGTAACCTTCCCAACACTGCATGTGACGCATACTCACATCCAGTTTCTACACAACTACCCCTCACTGTCAGCACTCAGTGAGTCTACAGACTCATCCAGCATCAATATCCGTCCTCTGAGCTACTTTGAGGATGTGACAGCAGCTGTGTCAGAGGTCAGAGATAAACTACAGGACATTCTGAGAGAGGAATGGACAAACATCTCACTGACAGTCACTGAAGTGGATGTTTTACTGTCAGATCCACCAGAGCCAAAGACCAGAGCTGGATTCTTAAAATATTCATGTGAAATCATACTGGATCCAAACACAGCACACAAACAGCTGTTATTATCAGAGGGGAACAGAAAAGCAACATTAATGAAAAAACAACAGTCTTATTCTGATCATCCATCATGTGACGCATACTGCTCCGACGTGCTAAGGTCATGAGCTGGGTTACGCCATGTTGCAAGTTTTGTGAGGTGCTTTTGTGATATTTAATGGATCGGATTACATTTTTTATTTCTCTCCGATATCTGATCCAGTAATTTAGGTCAGTATCAGACTGATACCGATACATAATATTGGATCGGTCCATCCCTATTACAGACATTCATCAACAGCTACCTCCAACAAGTCCTCTGCTCTATTTACCAGAAAAGATTAAAAACTGCGGACAAGAACAAACTAGGAACCAATAGCAATACCAATCCTGAAAAGAACGTATTGTTGGATTGGCCTCACCCTCAGGAAGTCCACCAATAACATCACTGCACAGGCCTTGTGCTGGAATCCAAAGGGACAGAAGAAGAAAGAAAGATCCAGAAACACATGGCACAAGGACAACTATCATAGTCTTGTGTGGTTTGTGAAAAGCTTAGTTTCAAATCGATATTACATTTTTAAATTGATCATTGAGCCCTAATGGGGATAATTATGTTATCCACAAAAGGTTCAGTGGATGTACTCAGTCATAATGTACAGGGGTGCCTCCAGAATTTTTTTATGTGGGTGGCCGTATGGGGGCTACTGAAAACATTGAGGTGGCACACCAAAAGCATAATTTAAGGTTTTGGTTTTTTTTAATATATATGATCTTGTTAAATATAGGCCACTTAAAAAATGTGGCCAAAAAAAGAAAAGAATTACATGTCTATTCATTTCCTGTTATTAAATGTGATACTGTCTAGGTTGTCCCTTGCTGCTGCAGCTCGTGAGGGACAAACAAAGTGACAATGCGAATGACAAAAAAGGTATATGCAGGAATAAATAACAAGCTAATGTTTCAACTCATTGTAGGGAGTCTTCCTCTCTCTTGGGCTCAAGTTTATTACAATTATGACGAACATAGGACAGTCCTGACAGGAGCGACATTGGAAGGGCTAGACTATATTAATTCAGTTTCCTTGTTGCAGTTGGTGCTTAGATTCGTCATGTGTCTCTATAACATATCTCTGAGGTCTGATTAGGATCCAACATGAGTTAGATTTCTTAATACAAAACTGAATCTATCTATTAAAGTTTTGCATACCTATTCTGTGCAACTTTACTTCAGGGTTCCACATGATGCCCAGCTGCTGCCCGGTCCAGATGATGATGCCATTGGTTTCCTGCTTCAGGGAAAGCTGGTCTTCTTCCTGATTGGTGGAGATTTCCTCTTGTTCAGCTTTAGTCTGTGGAGGATCTGTGTCCTGCTGGTCCAGACTGGAGTTCCTCTCCTGGCTACAGACCTGCGGGTCATCCAGATCCTCATTTTCCTTACAATCATGTTGCTGTGGGAGGTCTTGATGGACACAACACAAGAAAGAAGTTACACTGTGAGCAGGTCTCTCAGGTATGTGAGCGATATTTAAGGTGCACAAATGTTTTAAATATTCTCTCTCATGCGGTGAACAGCAAAGAATTCTGTTTACATGCAGAAAGTCATCATTTATGAGGCGTACAACTTGGTCCTTGTGGCCAATGATCCACGTTTTTCATTGTCTCAATGTTTTTCCTATATTCTGAGTACAGTTCTGGGCCAACATGGCTTAAATCTATATGGAGGAAATGTTTGTTTTTTTATCGAACAAACATACGATTTTAAACCCAGTTTTTATTTTACTGTGCTAACAGAAAACACGTCTTCAGTGAGGCAGTATGCCAGACATTATTACACGCCACGTGTCTTTATGATGTCATCACCTGACTTTTTGATATGAGTCATATTCATCTCTGTATTATGAAATCTGTATATTACAGTTTTACACACCTACTGTGGTCAGCTTTACTCCAGATTTCCACAACACATGCAGCTCTTCTCCAGTCCACACATTAACGCCTTCAACCTCCTGTTCAAGCTGCTCTCTGTCCTCACTGCTGCACATTTCCTCCTGTTCCTCTCTAGTCTGTGGAGGCTCTGGGTCCTCCTGGTGGAGACTGGAGCTCCTCTCCTGGTCAAAGACCTGCTGATCATCCAGACCTTCATCAACAAAGGGACACAAGAAAATGGTGACTAATGTGATGATAAGAAAGATCAAGAAAGATTAAAAGGGTCATCTATTAAGAATCAAGCTTATGGTTTCATAAGCTGGGGTCTCATTTTTAGATGTGACTGCCAGTGATCATCACACAATGTGAAAAAACAAACAACCAAACAAATGAAAAGTAAAATAATCTGAATATGATAATCAAAGCTTAAAGGATTTTAAGAAGGCAGATAATGAACGCTGTTAATTCTAACATTTTAATAATAAATATACACTCACTGGTCACTTAATCATGTACATATTGCTAATACTAGATTAAAGCCTCTTTTGTCCTCAGAGCTGACTTAATTCTTTGTGGAGATTCAGCAAAGTGATGGAAACGTTCCTCAGATATTTGTGGTCTATATTGACCGGAAAGCTCCACACAGCTGCTGCATATCTGTCAACTTCACATCCATGATGCAATCCCGCCACATCCAAAGGTGCTCTATTGGATTGATAGCTGGTGACTCTGGAGACCACCCGAGTACAGTAAACTCACTGTCATTTTAAGGGCACTGCATATTTAGACTTTTTCGGACTATTCTCTGTAAATCATACAGATATTTGTGCTGGAAATGTAAACAGATCAGCAGTTTCTGAAACACTCAGATCAGCCAACCAACACCCACACCACGATCAAAGTGATTTCAATCACCATCACTGATCGCTACATGCTGAAATGCATGGGCTGCTGCCATCTGATTGGCTGATTACATTTTGGATTAAAGAGTAGCTGAACAGGTGTACCTAACAAAGTGGCCATAAGTATGTTTACATAGACGCAGTGTTAAGGAGTAATGGCATACATGTACCAGCGTTATGCATTTAAAATACAAAACATGAGTAACTGTATTCCATTACAGTTACTGCTTACATTGGTGATAGAATACAGTTACTTTGTTGAAATAAATGGATTACACCGCGGTCTTTACCTGTTTCACATGCTACGCTATCCCCTCTCTAATTTTGTTAATTTCACACATTGCCGGAAACTCAAACAAAACATGCAATAAGAGGCTCTACTGCAAGTGTCCTGGTAATGTTGTTGGCTTACACAATGGACCTAGCAAAACAAGCTGCTGTCTGCTCTAAAAGCTCCACCTCCAACCTAAAGAAACATCTATAAGTAAGTTCTATTTTAAAGACTAAGACTAAGACTAAGACCAAAATCTCATATCCCAATATAAGACATCTCTCATGATTATTTGCAGCTAGCAGGTTGTTAATGTTATCCATCAAGTCTAACCGCCTGAAGTCTATGAACAAACCTTAGCTCACGTCAGCTAACAATGTTAGCTCAGTGGCGAGTAGCCTCCATTAATAGTAATAAATCACACAGCAATAGTATATTCATGTAGTTTTAATAAGCATGGCAATATATCAAGTAATCCAAAGTATTCAGAAAACATTACAAACATTGAGTCCCTTAACAGAATACATTACAAACCCCATTTTGGGCCATGTACTCTATAATCTGTAGTGGAAAACAATTTAAAAGTGATCTTCCCAACACTAGATAGATGTAACTGTGGTGTAATATTATTTTAGATCAATGTATTTATTCTCTACTGATTATCAAATGTCAGAGCTCTGTTCTCTATCCTCACATTCCAAATGCTTCCAAAGCACCTCCAGGAATTGTCCACATGCCCACGTGAATCACATGATGATCCCGCAACCCCCACACCTTCACAGATTTATACACCTGTATTGTGTGACTTTATCCAGGGGCTGATATCCAGCAGTCTTAGCTGACTAATCTCCTCCTCATAGCGGACGATCGTTTTATCAAACTCTGAGAAGATTTCTTCTGCAGCAGAAGTTAATCTCTCCTTGATAAATTTTCTCAGATTCTGAACTGAAGACATTATTGCAACACTAACGTCTCCAAACTTCACGCAGGGTCGCGATAGAATCTCTGAGTGGCGACATTGCTGCTATTATTCTTCTTCTGTTGTACTTAAGGTAGACTGGAGATACCAAAGGCGTAATACTGCCCTCATCAGGTCAGTCCAACAAAAATCGAATCCTGACATAAAGTCTGGTACTTGATTTAACCATGGTACTATAATCATAAAGATAAAGAATTTATTGTTACCAATGATCCAAGTTGAAGAATGACTGTAATGCCCATCTCTCACAATTCATTATGCTTAAGGTCTCATTCTGGGGATCATCAAAACATGCTTTTCTGACTTACGTGCCTCACATCACACTGTTCCTTCATTTTCATCACAGCTGTAGTAAAGTACGGATGCTTTGTTCTCCGGAGAGAGAGAGCGTGGCCCAAATGCGAGACACATTACGGAGTCAAGAATTGCTTTTCACTACTTTATTGCGTATTTACAATTATGGCAACGTGGTATCAGTCTAGGAGCTCTGGTTCTGCCGTGTGAGTGATAATGAGTATCAGGGTAAAAGGCACTGCAACAGAGGAGAGAAAAATTAATGATCAGAGGGGAAATCTGCGTGAGTGACCAGTAGAAAACAACTTCTAATCTGAAGGATCCTTCAAATGCCATATTTGGAGGCAATGACGTCACAGCGACGCAACGAAGGCTGTCCAAATTTGCTGCTGTTACAACCAAATATCCCCTGTGGGACAATTAAAGGATTATTCTACTCTATTATTCTATACTGACCTTGTTTTTCTCTGCTTAGAGTAAACTTCTGGATGTTGTTGCTCTACATAACCATAACATGCCTTTGTTCAGTTGCTGATCCACCCACAGCTTCTCTGTTTAGGTTCAATTGCCCGCCTTCCTGCCCAGTACTCTGAAATTCTTGGATTTTACTCCTTGGATTTCCTCTATGCCTCACCTGGATCACCTGACCCTCTATGCAACAAAGTAAGGCTGTGTCCCAATTGAGAGACCGCACGCTTGAAGTACACATTTTGAGTGCAATTATGTCACCGCCACGTGACGACGACTGTCCCAATTCGAAGTGTACTTCAAATGCATACTCCAAATGCGCCGTCGATTTTCCCAAATATCAAGCGTGGTCCGGTGCACGCTTCGTGATTCCATATATCCCACAATTCATAGCGCGTCGGTGGGTGTGGATAATTTTGCCGCAAAATACCCCACAAGAATGGCGCTCCCCAGTGGCTGCAGCCAGACAGCAGAAGTGAGCGGCCAAAGAGTGAACTGTCAAAAGTAAGTACTGAATATTATGTCACTTATTTATGTGCGAATGTTTAATAACGAAGAACATTAAAATATTACTGTTGGCCACATGTCGGCAAAGTTATGTGACATTAGTGATGTTTGTACTTTCAGCGTTTACTTTGTTTTAAAGCCTCTACTTCTAAATATATATATAGTCGACCTTAATCTTACAGAGAATGTGATGATTTGATGGATAATTAAAGTCAGTCATATATCCACAAACACAACAAGCTGAAAGTCAGTGATGCTGCTCAGTTTGCAGTCCTGAACATCACGGCACAAGCAGGATTCACTGCACTGTTAATGTTAGCTATGTTATATTGCTGCCTCTGTTCGGTGGTGTCGAGACAAACGGACTTTAACGTGTGTTTGAACGAGCTGACGGTTCACTCGTTAAGCTGAAAGAAAGATGCTTTAATCACAGGAGTCACACATGTGTCCACTGTACCAGCTGGGAACTCTTCTTGTTTAGCACTCGTAATAACACAAACACTGAATCCTCCTTCTCTTGTGCTGTTTTGTAGCAGTGTATACACCTGAGACTGTCACCTGTCTGTCTGTCCTGCACTCTCTCTCTGTTTCTTTCTCTCTGATTGTGGAATAAAAGTATGAACATGTATTTATAAGTTACACTTGTGTTTGAATCCTGCAGTTTATCACACATTTGATTTCCATGTGTGACAACTGCAAGTGTCCAGAGTGAGGACAGACTGAGGGACCCACTGCTGCACATCATCTGTGAGGCTTTGCACCCCTGATGATCCACCAGGACAAACTCAGCAGTGTGTGAGGAAGAGGAGGAGGAAGAGCCAGCAGCAGCTGACAGATGGAGAGAATAGACAGACTGTTCCCTGTTTGTGAAGGACTGCTAGAAAAGTTTAAAATAACTAATTGTCTGTCCTGAATCAGTCTTATTAGGTAATGTTAATATAATTTTATCATTCCAGTGTTTTCAGTGTGGGAGAAAGTACTCAGGGCCTTCAAGTTAAACACTATGAAAGGCAGAAACAAGTTTAATATATCAGTCTACTCTTCATTCTGTCAGAAACAGTTTTCACAGCTCGTACATTTTCCTTTTTACACATGTATGTAAGCAGCAATTGAGCCAAATGTAATAATGCCAACATATCAAACAAACAATATTTGTCTCTTATGTATAATACATCTATATATACACTGTCAAAGATAGTTGTCTTTGAGTGAAGATTTAAGGTGATAGGAAATATAAATAACTGCAACTTGAATCTTTGACCCACAGTGAGATGATTTTAGTCTCATGAACAACATTAGCTAATTGTTATTTACTAACTAATCTTGAAATGACTGTTCAGTACAGAAATGAAGCCCAACTATCATGTTTTACAGTCCCGTGGTCTCAGCCTCAGATACTCAACTAATCAAAGTGATGTCATGACAAAAATGAATGACCAACAAAACATTTTTTCTCCTTCATTTCTGTCACACAATGCTGTATAAAACGTTTCTCGCGGTTAGTATCATGGTTGCTAGGCAAACTGGACAGCGCGACGAAGGCTAGACCGTCCCATTTGTAACAGGAGTCTTCATTTCCACAGTAGTATTTTCATTCACAGTGAAAGATTGAATTGTCTGAGTACAAGATTTATGGTTTACTTATGCGCTTTAAGTTTACGGTCCTCTTGTTTAGTGCATCTTTCTGTTCACTTTGTACGTCTGCACATACTCTGTAATAAAAGTTTATTTTACTCCCAGTCTCTGTCTGCATTTGAGTCCATTTTCTCACTTTGGCCCCTCGGCTCTGACACTGTCCTTTTTCTACAAAGGAGAAAAAAGAGAATTACTAATGAACTACAATCTAAGACTGGATGACATGAGAAAAATCCAGCAACATTCCAGAAAAACCGACACCTTCAACATTTTGACGCAGCAACACTGTCATACCCTCGGGTGTCGGTGATTAGCATTTAGCTTTCCTTCCTGCTTTAAGAGCAGATCACCACTGGGTGTTGTATTCAGGGCTTGATTCTGCTTCTCCCCACCTGAAGCTTATTCTACTAACAGGGAAACTTGTAGAGCCCAATTTCAATAGGCTATTCAAAACCGAATAGTTTATTTTAAACTGAAAATAATACAATGAAATTAAAATCGACACTAAACTCAAAACAACAATTCTTAATGTTTCATATTCTGAGTCGATATACAAAACAGGACTGAAAGGAAAAGCAGTTTCTGTTTTTTCTCCTTCAGTTTTTCATTTTAAATAATCGCACTTTGGTTTCCTGCAACTGTGAATTTCCTAAAAAATTTTCTGTTGTTTTGCTGCATTGAACTAGAACAGCATACAAATGTTGAAGGGTCAAATCCTAGATCAGTGATTCAAATAATATCCCTGTCACTGAACAAATATCATGCTTTATTAGTAACAAATTTAGAAACCCTGTTTTCATTTGTTTCTCCTTTGAAGCCAAGGATTGCAATCCTGTGCTTATATCTTAAAGAAGTGAACTTCAATTTTTGACTAAGAAATTACTTGAATTTGTATATTATATCACAGATGAGCTTTTCTACAGTAAATTGTTACACCTTGGCCTAGAAGAAACAGGAGCACAACACAAAAAACCAAAAACGAAGGAAAGATAACGCCCCTTATCCCAAGGAAAGACCAACGCTGCCACAGGATTGCGCTTTCAGAGCAACCAGATATTTTATTAATTTCAAAAGCTAGTGAGCCTGATGACTGTCAGACCCAGGACATGTTTCTTTATATTATTCTATGTTCTATCTGTTCTATATATCCTGTTTATTCTGTTATGTCTCTTGTTTAGGCTTGCCATTTGTTAGGGTTTTGTTCTGTGCTTGCCTACTCCCACTTCTCTGTGTTCCCTCTGTCTGTCCATGATGTCACTGTGTCTGCTTGTGAGTCTGTCTGTTAAGTTCAGTGTCTTGTCTGGTTTGTTATGTCTGTAAGTTTCCTGTTATATTCTGAAGGTCTTTGTCTCATGTAAGTGTGGTCAGTTTACGTTTCCCCTGTCTCGTCAGCTCTGATTTCTCCCAGATGTGTTCCCCTCCTGTCTCCCATCCCTTGGTTACTGCTGTGTGTATTTAAGCCCTGTGTGTTCTCCTGCCTGTTGCTGGTTCGTCTGTGTTAATTACCTGTGTCAACCTCTGTTCCTCCCTGCATGTTTCTATGTTCTCCGGGTCTCCCGTCAGCGCTTCAGGTTTGTTTTGTTATTTTTTACAGTTTAGGTTATGCTTAGTTTCCTACACACCTCCGCCGTTTCCGTTTGTATCTCCACCTTTTCAATAAAACTTCCCTGCATCTCAGCTGCCAGCATCTTGGGTCCTAGTTAAATTTCACACAGCTCACCCCACGAGCCATGACACCTCCTAAGGAATTGTTGACTGCATTAATTAAGTCAACTGTGATGTCTAATTGGCTAACTTAATCTGAAAATACCATTGCAGATTTGTTTGAACAATCTGTCTTCACGTCACTGATGGTGGTATAGAAAAGTCTTAGACATGCTCTTGGCAGACAGGGGAGGTGTGTGTTCATTCCATTCCATTCACTTATCCTTTTTCAGGGTCGCGGGGGGCGCTGGAGCCTATCCAAGCTGTCATAGGGCGAGAGGCGGGGTACACGCTGGACAGGTCGCCAGCCTGTCGCAGGGCCAAAACACAGGGACAGACAACTATTCGCACTCACATTCACTCTTGCATGTCTTTGGATGGTGGCAGGAAGCTGGAGTACCCGGATGGAACCCACGCAAACACGGAGAGACAATGCAAACTCCACACAGAAAGACCCCGTGTTGTTGATTCAGGCTTTTGGAACACAATTTAATCCAAAACATAAAATTTACAGGAGATGAGTGAAGTGTGATGCCAACAGTTTTATTGAACATACAAGATTAACAAAGATTTAGAAGAAAGAAAAGCCCACTAGGGTGTTCGCCATAAGCACATGCACATGCCAATCAAGATAAATAAAGACGAAGACTTCTGGGACTCTTCTGAGGTCCTTTTACAAAACAACAGCTGGGTATCAACAGGTGCTCACATAACAGTAGTGCAAGCTATGTTAAAAATATAAATAATAAATGACCTAAGTATATGGGTCACAAACAATACGAGAACTTGAATCAACCGCCTAATTCCCTTTCCATCTACAAAGCACTTCCCATTAATGTCAATCCAGTATATAAATTCATTAAAAAAAACAAAATCCCAACAGGAGTTCTGGCAGTGTGCAAGTTAGCGAACAGTGCACAGTTAGTAAACTTTCTTATGCTTTAAACACCTTCAAACTGTGAACTTCAGAGAAAAAACTGTTTTCAATAAAGGCTACCGCATATACACAGGTAGTTTTTTAAACTGATTTTTCCAAGTGTGATTCTGAGAAATAGTTATTTTATTTAATGAAGAAACTTCAGTAAAGACAAAGCCCATAAACAATAATAAATGACGTCAGAAAAAGGTGATGAAGGTGCACACATTTTATGTTGTGTGAAAAGAGAAACTGAGCTTCCGAAAACCTTTCAAAATGAAGGGTTTTTTTTTCCAAATGTTCATTTTTAAATGATCCAGACACAGTTTATGCGTTCTAACATCAACATTTTCTAAGAATGTAGCATGGTTTCCCAAATCATTTTCAAATGTACTAAAGTAGTAAAATGTTTACCACACGTGCTACAAGAATGTGGCTTCTCACCTGTGTGAATTTGCGTGTGTCTTTAAGTGACTCTTGTCAGTAAATCTTTTCCCGCAGGTGCTACAAGAATGTGGCTTCTCACCTGTGTGAATTTGCATGTGCCTCGTCAAGTTAACCTTCTGAGTAAATCTTATCCCACAGGTGGTACAGGAATGTGGCTTCTCACCTGTGTGAACTCGCATGTGATTCTTCAACTGACTCTTGTCAGTAAATCTTTTTCCACAGGTGCTACAAGAATGTGGCTTCTCACCTGTGTGAATTCGCATGTGTATCTTCAACGGACCCTTCTGAGTAAATCTTTTCCCACAGGTGCTACAAGAATGTGGCTTCTCACCTGTGTGAATTTGCATGTGAATCTTCAAGTGAGCCTTCTGAGTAAATCTTTTCCCGCAGGTGCTACAAGAATGTGGCTTCTCACCTGTGTGAATTTGCATGTGCCTCGTCAAGTTAACCTTCTGAGTAAATCTTATCCCACAGGTGGTACAGGAATGTGGCTTCTCACCTGTGTGAACTCGCATGTGACTCTTCAACTGACTCTTGTCAGTAAATCTTTCCCCACAGGTGCTACAAGAATGTGGCTTCTCACCTGTGTGAATTCGCATGTGTATCTTCAACGGACCCTTCTGATTAAACCTTTTCCCACAGGTGCTACAAGAATGTGGCTTCTCACCTGTGTGAATTCGCATGTGAGTCTTCAAATTACTCTTCTGAGCAAATCTTTTCCCACAGGTGCTACAAGAATGTGGCTTCTCACCTGTGTGAACTCGCATGTGATTCTTCAACTGACTCTTGTCAGTAAATCTTTTTCCACAGGTGCTACAAGAATGTGGCTTCTCACCTGTGTGAATTTGCATGTGAATCTTCAAGTAAGCCTTCTGAGTAAATCTTTTCCCGCAGGTGCTACATAACTTAGCTTTCTTGGAATTTTGAACTGACAGGCCTGATACGATTTGCTCCGACTTATTTCTGTGTGAGTTACCATCTTTGCTTTCATCCTGATCTGTGTCAGGAGAGTTGTGAGAAAGGAGCTGGTTACAGCATGGTTCTGATTCACTGTGGTCACTTTTTTCACAAGATAGAAAATTTGCAGTCTCCTGCATTAGTACAAGCGGTTTTTCCTCTTCAGTGGTACTGAGTTCCTCCTGTTCCTCTTTAATCTGTGAAGGATCCTCCTGGCCTAAACTGGAGGTCTTCTCCTGGTTACAGACCTGCTGATTTGTGTGCCCCTCCTCATCCTTACAGTCATGTTGAGGAAAATCTGAAGGGACAGATCAAAAAGCATACATTTTTTTGCCTTAACCATTAGCAAATCTCCACATGATTTGCATTAGATATACCAATGAAATATATACCAATGAAAGGCATGTTGTGGGGAGAAACAGTTTTGCTGACTCTGTGAAAACCATTTTGGCTGCTCATTTACAAACTCTACAAATAATATAAACAGACCATCTACGATGAGAAAATAAAAACGATACATAATCAAACCAACAACAAAGTCGTATCCCTGAAATATTTTAATCTAAGTGCACAAAACATTTATAAGTTTATTTAAAATTAGTTAAAAACTTTACAGGACACTCACTGCAGGATTTTTTGTTGTTTGGATTGTTTTTTTGTTTTGTTTTTTAGATTAACCATTCATTGCCTGAAAGTTGGAGAGAATGGGAGGTAGAACCTTCAACTTTCAGGACCCTCTTCTGTGGAAACAGCTGCCAGTTTGGATTTGGAAGACAGACACCCTCTCTACTTTTAAGATAAGGCTTAGGTATATATATACATATACATATATATATATATATATATATACATATACATATATATATACATATACATATATATATATATATATATACATATACATATATATATATATATATATATATATATATATATATATATATATACATATACATATACATATACAACGAATATGAACTGCGAAAACGAATATGACTGCACGTTTAGGCCAACATCATCATAGCGCAAAGACAAGTAGAAGCAGACAAAATCAACATGCACGCATGCTACAAACTTTACCCAAGTCATTTAGACAACCGTTAGCACATGATTCTCCTTATGGGGACCTGATATGTTTAATATGCTGCTGAGAATATACCCCAGAAGAAGGCTATAGTATAGCTTTTATTTTGGAAAAAGCCTCTATAATAAAAAATCTTTTCCAAAGATGAGTGATGTTGAGTCTGTGTTTCCACAGGCCCCACTAGTTTAGAGACTTATTCCTCATGAAGAACAAAAGACAAAACAGAACATCTTCAACCGGTCTTTAACTTGCTAGTGAGGGAGAGTTTGGTCAGAACCAGTCAGTGGAGCAAAGCTCCTCACCTGTCTCTAGTCCAAGTCCTTCAAAGAGCAGCTCTCCTCGTAGCCTTTTTATTGACATGACAGTAACAATACATATCACAGCACATATATATACACACACACACACACATATATATATATATATATATATATATATATATATATATATATGTGTGTGTGTGTGTGTATATGTATGTATGTATATATATATATATATATATATATATATATATATATATATACATACATATATATATATATATATATATACACATATATATACATATACATATGTATATATATATATATATGTGTGTGTGTATATGTATATATATATATATATATATATATACACACACACACATATATATATATACATATACATATATATACATCCAATCCAATCCAATCCAATTTTATTTATAGAGCACTTTAAAATACCCAGCACAGGAACAAAGTGCTGTACAGAAAATAAGTTAAAACAATAGAATAACAGAAAACAGCAAAATAAATAAGTAAAACACATAAAACATAAAATTAAAACAGCCCTATATTGAAACAAAAACAATATAAAACAGCATTGAATCACCTAAAAACAACTAAAAATAAAAAAAATAAAATAAAATAAAATAAAATAAAAACCAACATCTCACGTGGTTTCAAAGGCCAGGGTAAAAAGGTGGGTTTTCAAGAGGGACTTAAAAACAGATAAAGAACTGGCCTGTCTAATCTCTAAAGGAAGCTCGTTCCACAGTTTTGGAGCTGCTACAGCAAAAGCACAATCTCCTCTAAGTTTACGCCCAGTCCTGGGTACATGCAGGAGCAGCTGATCAGCTGACCTGAGAGAGCGGGTGGGTGTATAAGGCTGTAGCAGCTCAGAGAGATAAGATGGGGCTAGGCCATGGAGAGCTTTAAAAGTAAATAAAAGAATTTTAAAATGAATCCTAAAAGAAATGGGCAGCCAGTGAAGTGAAGCTAAAACAGGGGAAATGTGCTCAAACTTTCGAGTGCCAGTTAAAAGACGAGCTGCGGCATTTTGCACCCTCTGTAGATGACTAATATATAATGTGCTGACCCCAATATAAAGTGCATTACAGTAATCCAGCCGAGTGCTAACAAAGGCGTGGATCACTGTCTCAAAGTGCTGCCGTGAAAGAATTGGCTTTATTTTTGCCAGCTGCCTGAGGTGAAAGAAGCTTGATTTTACCACTGCTTTTATCTGATTATCAAACTTCAGATCACAGTCCACTTTGACCCCCAGGTTTGTGACAGTTGGCTTAACATACTGTGCCAGGGAATCTACATACACATTGGGGGTCTCAGTGGGGCTACCAAAAACCATCACCTCTGTCTTTTTATCATTGAATTTTAAAAAGTTAACAGACATCCAAGCCTTAATGTCATCGAGACACTGAAGTAATGGCTTTGTATGGTATCTGCCTTTTTTCTTTAGAGGGACATAGATCTGACAGTCATCAGCATAAAAGTGGAAAGGAATGCCGTGCTTTCTCAGTACAGAACCAAGAGGAAGCAGATATAAAGAGAAGAGGAGGGGGCCTAGAACTGAGCCCTGTGGGACACCACACAAGAGGGGAGCGGAGGACGACACATAGTCACCAAGGCTGACACAAAAAGTTCGCCCCGCCAAGTAGGACCTGAGCCACTCCAGTGCTGTGCCCCTAATGCCCACCCAGTGCTCCAAACGAGAGAATAAAATGGCATAATCCACTGTATCAAACGCAGCTGTCAAATCTAAAAGCACAAGAACAACACAGTCCCCAGCATCAGTCGCTAAAAATATGTCATTAAAAACTTTTAAAAGGGCTGATTCAGTGCTATGAAAGGGTTTAAAACCAGATTGGAAAACCTCTAAAACATTTTGCTTTTCCAGGAAGGCCATTATTTGGCTGTAAACTACCTTTTCCAGAATTTTGGAAAGAAAAGGTAGTTTGGAGATAGGCCTGTAGTTTGCAAGAACCGTAGGATCAAGAGCAGGTTTTTTAATCAGGGGTTTGACTACTGCATGTTTAAAATCTTTAGGGACAACACCTGACATCAGACTATGGTTTACCAGCTCAAGAACCAAAGGACCAACTGTAGGTAACACCTCTTTTAAAAGTCGAGGAGGGACAGCATCATTTGGAGACCCTGCAGGCTTAAGATGACCAACAGTCTCCTTTAAAAAGGACAGAGTCACAGGCTCAAACCTGTCAAAGACAGCAGAGCAGGAAACAGAGACTGAGAGGTCATAAGCACAAGGAGAGATTTGAGCCCTTGTGGAGGAGACCTTCTCAATAAAAAAGTGTAAAAAATTTTCACAGGCATCTGATGAGGGCTCGATACAGTCAGTATAAGGTGCATTAAGAACAGAGTCAATAGTTTTAAATAAAACACGCGGGTTGTGACAGTTTGACAAAATAATGTCAGATAAGTGTTTTCTTTTGGCATCTTTTACAGTTCTTTGATATTGGCGCCAACAGTCCTTCAGCATCTGGAACGACACTTCTAGTTTGTCCTTTTTCCACTTGCGCTCAGCTCGACCGCAGTCGCGCCTGACAGCTCGGGTCATGTCGTTCAGCCAGGGCTCAGATTTTGTTTTAGGCCGTCTGGTTTTTAATGGAGCCACAGTGTCCAAAACAGTCTGACAGGTAGAATAAAACCATGAGCTCAGTTCCTCAGTCTGGCTGCATAAAAAATCCGGGATCTTACAGATCTGGTCAAAGACTGTTGAAAAGTGTTCAGCAGTGGAGGAGTTAAAAACACGACGGCGTTGAGCAGCAGCGCGAGGTTTAACTGAGGCACAGGCAAGAGGAACTTCAAACATCACAGGACTGTGGTCAGAAAACACAGCATCACAAATATCTATGTTAAAAACAGAAAAACCATGAGATAAAACAAGATCAAGTGTGTGTCCACGTTCATGTGTGGGACCTGTCACACATTGCACCAGATTAAACGAATCAATAAGGTTTAAAAAGCCCTTCGCCATGGGCATATCAGGACAACACACGTGAATATTAAAATCCCCAACAATAAGAACACGATCATATTTTGGCATGAGTTCAGCCAAGAAGTCAGCAAAGTCACTCACAAAGTCCTTATTGTATTTTGGAGGCCGATAAAACACCGCACACAACACTGTGTGAGAGCAGCCCAGCTCAAACACAGACAGTTTAAAGCTGGTGAACGACGGGGTTGATAGCTGCTTACATTTAAAATGACTTTTAAAGATCGTAGCTATTCCTCCTCCTCGGCCCAACATACGTGGGGAAGTAAAATAGCAGCAATCGCCAGGTAGAAGATCTGAGAAGATGCTGCACTCACCGGCGCTCAGCCACGTCTCGCACAAACAGAGAAAATCCAGTCCTCGGGATGTGAAAAAATCCTTCAGGATAAAAGTTTTGTTCGCTAGGGACCTAGCATTTACCAGGCCAATCCTGGCGGTAAGCGGCGGATCCCCATCGCTAGCCGTCCTAGAAGCCCGACACAGAGGCCGCAGGTTCCGCAGATTCACACCACGCCGACGGGGGCGAGGAGAGCAGGGTTTTCGGGACTGGAACATCCCATCCAGGCCGATGACAGATACCAGCCAGGCACAGACAGGTTCCAACGATCGCCGAGAGAAACAGAAGTTTGGCACCGCTCCTTGTTTTCTGGATAAGGGCTTAAGAGAATACCTTAACGAAGCTTTCAGCTTCACCAGGAAGCCAGCCCTTCGACCCCGGCGACGGCACTTTTGCCGGAGTGGTGGATCTGGAACACGGCACAGGTGAGCCGGGATCTCCGAATTTAGCGGGGGCAAAGTTTTATATCCAGCTTGGTTCCACTTTGCCCAGCCTTTGGCAGAAGGTCGGAGATCCAGTAGGGTTTGGCGATCATACACCAAGAGAGAGTTGGCATTTATTACAATAGTCAATAAAATCAAAACAAACAAACATAACACTGGCAGTGACAGACGGCAAGCCACACACACCGGCGCCATCTTGGATACATATGTATTCACTTGAAATTTTTTTGTGGTCATTTTTATTAAGATTTTATTTTTTATCGACAGGGAATATAATAAAACCTGTCTTCCAATTATTTGTATTTGTGTGTGTGTGTGTGTGTGTGTGTGTGTGTGTGTGTGTGTGTGTGTGGTAGAAGTATCGTTTTTTGTACTCTGTATCGGCAAGTACTCAGATCCAAGTATCGGTATCGTATCGGTTTGAAAAAATTGGTATCGTTGCATCCCTAATATATATATATATATATATATATATATATATATGTATACATACAGTGGGGCAAAAAAGTATTTAGTCAGCCACCGATTGTGCAAGTTCCCCCACTTAAAATGATGACAGAGGTCAGTAATTTGCACCAGAGGTACACTTCAACTGTGAGAGACAGAATGTGAAAAAAAAATCCATGAATTCACATGGTAGGATTTGTAAAGAATTTATTCGTAAATCAGGGTGGAAAATAAGTATTTGGTCACCTCAAACAAGGAAAATCCCTGGCTCTCACAGACCTGTAACGTCTTCTGTAAGAAGATTTTCTGTCCCCCACTCGTTACCTGTATGAATGGCACCTGTTTGACCTCATCATCTGTATAAAAGACACCTGTCCACAGCCTCAACCAGCCAGACTCCAAACTCCGCCATGGCCAAGACCAAAGAGCTTTCGAAGGACACCAGGAAAAGAATTGTAGACCTGCACCAGACTGGGAAGAGTGAATCTACAATAGGCAAGCAGCTTGGTGTGAAAAAATCAACTGTGGGAGCAATCATCAGAAAATGGAAGACATACAAGACCACTGATAATCTCCCTCGATCTGGGGCTCCACGCAAGATCTCATCCCGTGGGGTCAAAATGATCATGAGAACGGTGAGCAAAGATCCCAGAACCACACGGGGGGACCTGGTGAATGACCTGCAGAGAGCTGGGACCAAAGTAACAAAGGTCACCATCAGTAACACACTACAACGGCAGGGAATCAAATCCCGCAGTGCCAGACGTGTTCCGCTGCTGAAGCCAGTGCATGTCCAGGCCCGTCTGAAGTTTGCCAGAGAGCACATGGATGATACAGCAGAGGATTGGGAGAATGTCATGTGGTCAGATGAAACCAAAGTAGAACTTTTTGGTATAAACTCAACTCGTCGTGTTTGGAGGAAGAAGAATACTGAGTTGCATCCCAAGAACACCATACCTACTGTGAAGCATGGGGGTGGAAACATCATGCTATGGGGCTGTTTTTCTGCCAAGGGGACAGGACGACTGATCCGTGTTAAGGACAGAATGAATGGGGCCAAGTATCGTGAGATTTTGAGCCAAAACCTCCTTCCATCAGTGAGAACTTTGAAGATGAAACGAGGCTGGGTCTTCCAACATGACAATGATCCAAAACACACCGCCCGGGCAACAAAGGAGTGGCTCCGTAAGAAGCATTTGAAAGTCCTGGAGTGGCCTAGCCAGTCTCCAGACCTCAACCCCATAGAAAATCTGTGGCGGGAGTTGAAAGTCCATGTTGCTCGGCGACAGCCCCAAAACATCACTGCTCTTGAGAAGATCTGCATGGAGGAATGGGCCAAAATACCAGCTACTGTGTGTGCAAACCTGGTAAAGACCTATAGTAAACGTTTGACCTCTGTTATTGCCAACAAAGGTTATGTTACAAAGTACTGAGTTGTATTTTTGTTATTGACCAAATACTTATTTTCCACCCTGATTTATGAATAAATTCTTTACAAATCCTACCATGTGAATTCATGGATTTTTTTTTCACATTCTGTCTCTCACAGTTGAAGTGTACCTCTGGTGCAAATTACTGACCTCTGTCATCATTTTAAGTGGGGGAACTTGCACAATCGGTGGCTGACTAAATACTTTTTTGCCCCACTGTACATATATACATATACACACATATATATACACACACACACACATATATACACACACACACATACACACACACACACACACACACATATATATATATATATATATATATATATATATATATATATACAGTGGGGCAAAAAAGTATTTAGTCAGCCACCGATTGTGCAAGTTCCCCCACTTAAAATGATGACAGAGGTCAGTAATTTGCACCAGAGGTACACTTCAACTGTGAGAGACAGAATGTGAAAAAAAAATCCATGAATTCACATGGTAGGATTTGTAAAGAATTTATTCGTAAATCAGGGTGGAAAATAAGTATTTGGTCAATAACAAAAATATAACTCAATACTTTGTAACATAACCTTTGTTGGCAATAACAGAGGTCAAACGTTTACTATAGGTCTTTACCAGGTTTGCACACACAGTAGCTGGTATTTTGGCCCATTCCTCCATGCAGATCTTCTCAAGAGCAGTGATGTTTTGGGGCTGTCGCCGAGCAACACGGACTTTCAACTCCCGCCACAGATTTTCTATGGGGTTGAGGTCTGGAGACTGGCTAGGCCACTCCAGGACTTTCAAATGCTTCTTACGGAGCCACTCCTTTGTTGCCCGGGCGGTGTGTTTTGGATCATTGTCATGTTGGAAGACCCAGCCTCGTTTCATCTTCAAAGTTCTCACTGATGGAAGGAGGTTTTGGCTCAAAATCTCACGATACTTGGCCCCATTCATTCTGTCCTTAACACGGATCAGTCGTCCTGTCCCCTTGGCAGAAAAACAGCCCCATAGCATGATGTTTCCACCCCCATGCTTCACAGTAGGTATGGTGTTCTTGGGATGCAACTCAGTATTCTTCTTCCTCCAAACACGACGAGTTGAGTTTATACCAAAAAGTTCTACTTTGGTTTCATCTGACCACATGACATTCTCCCAATCCTCTGCTGTATCATCCATGTGCTCTCTGGCAAACTTCAGACGGGCCTGGACATGCACTGGCTTCAGCAGCGGAACACGTCTGGCACTGCGGGATTTGATTCCCTGCCGTTGTAGTGTGTTACTGATGGTGACCTTTGTTACTTTGGTACCAGCTCTCTGCAGGTCATTCACCAGGTCCCCCCGTGTGGTTCTAGGATCTTTGCTCACCGTTCTCATGATCATTTTGACCCCACGGGATGAGATCTTGCGTGGAGCCCCAGATCGAGGGAGATTATCAGTGGTCTTGTATGTCTTCCATTTTCTGATGATTGCTCCCACAGTTGATTTTTTCACACCAAGCTGCTTGCCTATTGTAGATTCACTCTTCCCAGTCTGGTGCAGGTCTACAATTCTTTTCCTGGTGCCCTTCGAAAGCTCTTTGGTCTTGGCCATGGCGGAGTTTGGAGTCTGACTGGTTGAGGCTGTGGACAGGTGTCTTTTATACAGATGATGAGGTCAAACAGGTGCCATTCATACAGGTAACGAGTGGGGGACAGAAAAGCTTCTTACAGAAGACGTTACAGGTCTGTGAGAGCCAGGGATTTTCCTTGTTTGAGGTGACCAAATACTTATTTTCCACCCTGATTTACGAATAAATTCTTTACAAATCCTACCATGTGAATTCATGGATTTTTTTTTCACATTCTGTCTCTCATAGTTGAAGTGTACCTCTGGTGCAAATTACTGACCTCTGTCATCATTTTAAGTGGGGGAACTTGCACAATCGGTGGCTGACTAAATACTTTTTTGCCCCACTGTATATATATATATATATATATAAATAACCTGGTTCAGTACTACATGGAAGCTCCTGTCAGGCATCATATCAGCTAAGATGAGCAGGCACATGGGTCAATACATGAGCGGGACACAGAAAGGAATTGGCAAGAATACCAGAGGCACAAAACACCAGCTACTGCTAGACAGAACAGTCAGCCGAGACTGCAAGACCAGACTGACCAACCTGTGCACTGCCAGGATTGATTACAAGAAGGCCTATGACTCAATGCCCCACAGCTGGATACTGGAATGCCTAGAATTGTACAAGATCAATGGGACCCTAAGAGCCTTCATCAGGAACTCAATGGGGATGTGGCGTACAACACTAGAGGCCAACTCCAAGCCCATAGCACAAGTCACCATCAAGTGCGGGATCTACCAAGGAGATGCTCTGTCCCCACTGCTGTTCTGCAAAGGCCTGAACCCCCTCAGTGAGATCATTAACAAGACTGGCTATGGATACCGACTACAGAACGGAGCAGTTGTCAGCCACCTCCTGTACATGGATGACATCAAGCTGTATGCCAAGAGTGAACGAGACATCGATTCACTGATCCACACTACCAGGCTATACAGCAATGACATTGGAATGTCGTTCGGGCTGGAGAAGTGTAGTCGGATGGTAACAAAGAGAGGGAAGGTAGTCAGAACTGAGGGGATTGAACTACCAGAAGGCAACATTGCAGACATAGAGGACAGTTACAGGTATCTGGGGATCCCGCAGGCGAATGGAAACCATGAAGAGGCCGCTAGAAAAGCTGCAACCACCAAGTACCTGCAGAGGGTCAGGCAAGTCCTGAGGAGTCAGTTGAACGGTAAGAACAAGATCCGGGCCATCAACACGTACGCCCTTGCCCGTGATCAGGTACCCTGCTGGGGTAATAGGCTGGCCAAAGGAGGAGATAGAAGCCACTGACATAAAGACAAGAAAGCTCCTTACCATGCATGGAGGGTTTCACCCCAAGTCCAGCTCCCTGAGGCTGTACGCTAAGAGGAAGGAAGGGGGTCGGGGACTGGTGAGTGTCAGCACCACAATCCAGGATGAGACAACAAACATCCAAGAATACATCACGAAGATGGCCCCAACTGACAGCGTACTCAGTGAATACCTCAGGCAGCAGAAACCCAAGAAAGAGGAGGGAGACGAGGAACCATCATGGAAGGACAGGCCCCTGCACGGTATGTACCACTGGCAGATAGAGGAGGTGGCTGATATCCAGAAATCCTACCAGTGGCTGGACAAAGCTGGACTGAAAGATAGCACAGAGGCACTTATCATGTCAGCACAAGAACAAGCTCTGAGTACAAGATCCATAGAGGCTGGGGTCTATCACACCAGGCAAGACCCCAGGTGCAGGCTGTGTAAAGATGCCCCAGAGACAATCCAGCACATAACAGCAGGGTGCAAGATGCTAGCAGGCAAGGCATACATGGAACGCCATAACCAAGTGGCCGGCATAGTGTACAGGAACATCTGTGCCGAGTATAACCTGGAAGTCCCGAGGTCAAAATGGGAAATGCCCCCAAGGGTGGTAGAGAATGACCGAGCTAAGATCCTGTGGGACTTCCAGATACAGACGGACAAAATGGTGGTGGCTAACCAACCGGACATAGTGGTAGTAGACAAACAGAAGAAGACGGCCGTAGTGATCGATGTAGCGGTTCCGAATGACAGCAATATCAGGAAGAAGGAACACGAGAAGCTGGAGAAATACCAAGGGCTCAGAGAAGAGCTCGAGAGGATGTGGAGGGTGAAGGTATCGGTGGTCCCCGTGGTAATCGGAGCACTAGGTGCGGTGACTCCCAAGCTAGGCGAGTGGCTCCAGCAGATCCTGGGATTAACATCGGAGATCTCTGTCCAGAAGAGCGCAGTCCTGGGAACAGCTAAGATACTGCGCAGGACCCTCAAGCTCCCAGGCCTCTGGTAGAGGACCCGAGCTTGAAGGATAAACCGCCCGCAGGGGCGTGCTGGGTGTTGTTTTTTTTTTACATGTATATATATATATATATATATATATATATATATATATACACACACACACACACACACACATATACACACACATACATATATATATATATATATATATATATACACACACATACATATTTTTAGGGGAGACCATGCAGAAGAGTATTGCAGTAGTCAATACAGGAGGTAACAAAACTGTGGACAAGAATGGACGTAGACTGGGTGGAAAGAGAAGGAAGCAATCTGTTAATGTTGCGTAGATGGAAGCAGACAGAACGGGTGAGATTATTGATGTGAGATTTATAGGAAAGTGAACTGTCTAGGATGACACCAAGGCTCTTAACCTGAGGAGAATGGAAAACTGTGGCGTTATCGATGGTGAGTGAGAAATAGTTCGCCTTCAAAAGGTTGGATTTGGTGCCAATAAGGAGGATCTCAGTTTTATCCTCATTGAGCTTTAGAAAATTAGAGGTAAAGCAGGATTTTAACTCGGATAGACCTTCTGAAAGGGAGGAAGGTGGGATGGAGGAATCAGGTTTGCAGGAGAAATATAACTGGGTGTCATCAGCAAAACAGTGAAACTGAAGATCAAATTTGCGGAAAATGGTACCTAGACGGACGATGTAAATTATGAAGAGAAGAGGGCCTAAAACTGAGCCTTGGGGTACACCAGAGGTGACGGGGAATAAACGAGAGCAGAATGATCTTAGTTGAATAAACTGGGAACGGTCGAGGAGATATGATTGAAACCAGGCGAGGGGTGTGTCAGAGATGCCGAGAGAGGAAAGCCTTCTTAGAAGTAAAGAGTGAGAAATGGTGTCGAAGGCTGAGCTCAGATCTAAAAAGACGAGAATGGTGAGAAGACCAGAGTCAGCTCCAATTAGAAGATCATTAGTGACTTTAAGTAAAGCAGTTTCTGTACTGTGACATGAGCGAAAACCAGATTGAAATCTCTCGTAGATATTATTATTAATCAGGTGTAAATGAAGTTGAGCTGCAACCACTTTTTCGAGTATCTTAGAAATGAAGGGTAGATTGGAAATTGGACGGAGGTTGTTTAAGTTGTTGGGATCTAAAGAATCATGAATAAGGAGGGAACGATACTGGTGGTGAGAGAAGAGTGAATGATAGCAGAGATGAGTGAGAGTAAAGAAGAGAGGCAGGAATTCACAAGCCCCGTGGGCATGGGGTCAAGATGACATGTGGCAGGCTTTGATTTACATATGAACTCGGAAATATCGGATAAATCAGGAAGATGAAAAGTGGAAAACGGCTCAAAAAGGAGAAAAGGTTCTGGAGAGGGCGTAGATACAACATTTTATCTGAGTTGCTGGTGGATGTTATTGATTTTCGTAGTCCAGAACAGCATCAAGGAGTTGCAGGTTTCAGAGGAATAGAAGTGCGGTGGTAAAGCGTTGGGGGGTTGAATTAGTTTGTTGAGAACTGAAAACAGAGTCCTTGCATTACCCTCATAAGAACTGATAATACCAGAGTAGAAGCTTTGTTTGGCCTTGCTGATGGAGTCTTTATACTGAAGTACAAGGGATTTATAGATTTCTGAATCAGTTAATCAGTTAAACCAGATTTCTTATATTTACGCTCTAGCTGCCGAGCTTTGGCCTTCAGAGCTCAGAGGTCAGAGGTAAACCAGGGAGCAGAGCGAGCGAAGGAAACGGAGTAGGTTTTTACAGGAGCCAGAGAATCAAGGACAGTGCGTAGACAATTATTATAATATAACAACAAATCATCAGGAGTAGAATAGAAGTCTGGAATCTGAACATTGTCCAGACTGGTAGTGAGAATGTCCATATCAATATTCTTCATGTTGCGGAACGAGATGAGACGGGTTGGCTTGGTAGAAGAGCAGCAGAGAGTGAGGTTAAATGAAAGGAGGAAGTGGTCAGTTATGGGGATTTCAGTAGCAGAAAGATTCGAGGGAGTAAGACCAAAACACCAGACCAAGTCCAGGGTGTGTCCTTTAGAGTGAGTGGCAAAGTCGATAAATTGTTTAAATTCAGAGCCTTCGAGACAAGAGGAAAAGTCTCTGGTGAGCAGAAGGTCATTATTGTCCATGTGAATGTTGAAATCTCCCACCAAGATCATTTGGGGAAAGAGATGAAAGATGGGTTAGTATATTAGCAAAGTCACTAAGGAAGACAGGGTTAGGTTTGGGGGGGCGATATACAGTAGCCATGATAGTGAGAATGGGTCCAGTAAGCTCACATGCAAGGACCTCTAGAGAACTAAAGGTATCAACATTAACTGGCAGGACTTTCAAGTGCTGGTGAAAGAAGATCGCGAGACCACCCCCACGACCTGAGTAGCGGGGTTTAGAAAAGTAAACAAACCCCAGAGGAGCAGATTCGTTTAGTTGAGAAAAGTCATCAGGTTGTTGCCAGGTTTCGGTTAAGCAGAAAAAGTCAAACTTACGGTCAGATAGGAGGTCTTGGATGAGAGGTCCCTTATTTGTCAATGAACGAATGTTTTGGAGACCAAAGTTGAGTGGAGTATTTTCTTTTTTGCTAATCGCATTGGGCGCCCTGGGCAGGTGGGCTAGAGAACGATGGTTGACAGCCCAATCAGGGTTCCTGCGAGGGCATCGAGTAGTAGACCAAAACAATTTAGTTCTATTGGAGTTATGGAAAATATTTTAAAAAAATAGTGGCGACCAGCTCAGGAACATCTTGACCCACAGCTTCGATTATGTGGAGGAAAAGGAGCCGAGCTGGCCGGAGTGACGAACAGGTAGGCTAAAATAGCTCAAACAGTTAAGCTAGTGCAGCTCACTGAGAAGAAGACGTCAGAGCACATTCAGCTGAAATAACAGATGTTGAGGACAAGCATTGCAAATCAATCCCTGGCAGAGATCGATCTGGTCATGAGTGTGAATGTCTGTTCATTCAAATCTGAATCCAAATAATCCAATTAATCCAAATAATCGAAAAATGTATCAGTGAGTAGCGGCAGCCAGGTGCGCCAGTGTTCACTCAAGCCTTACTAAACCAAGTCTATGCTGAAACTAAACTAAAAAAAATATTAAAAGTGTATTTGGTGATACACAAATAGGGTATTTCCAAGTACAGTTCAGTTATTTTCCACATGCCGGTTGTTAGTGTGGAGAAGGACAAACGGGGCCACCAGGCTAAACCAATGGTTTTGACTCGATCAGCATTAACCCCGCCCCCGAAGTTTAATGGGTGAGGCTGACAGATAAATTAAATTCATGAACAGCCAGAGGCCAGGACTGTGAAAAAGAAATAAATAAATCATGAAATAATTAATTGAGTCAAGAATTTATTAAATGTGTCAATAATTACTTAAATATGTACTAAATATGTATTTAACTCCAGTTTTAATTTAAATAATTGATACATTTTAGTCATTATTTTATGGTGTATTTAATTAATTCATTTTGGCAGTCCTGGCATTCCACAGCACTATCCACTTTTCTGCAGTGACAATGCAGATTTTTCACTTGTGGGACTAATAAAGACAGATTTGCTGTGTTTGTTTGTGTGTGTGTTGTTGTGCAACATTTGCATTTGTTTACTCAGAGTAGCTCAGATCCAAGGCAGGCCAAACCTCTGTGTTACAACCTTCAGAAATGCCTGCCGTATCTATACAAAAAACACACATTCACAACATATGGATACACAAGTCTGCTTTATTTTAAAGTGTTGCGAACTTTACAGCGTTTGCAGATCACGTGTCCATCATCCCTGCATTTGGCACAGGTGATTCTTGTTGCAGCTCTCTTGCACCTGGCACTGCGTTGTCTTTACAGTCCCTGGCACAGCAGCTGCAGCAGCCTGCCTCTGTGCTAGTATTTCCTTGTGCTGCATGAATCGACAACAAAGTTCCTGAGCTAGAAGACTCAGAAACAATCTTCTTTCACTTGTCCATTCTGTACATGCCTTGTACAAAATGTAGGCATTCATCGCCGCCAGAATATTGTAGAAAACCACTACTGGCCACCTGCGTGTTGCTGCTCTTACGGAATACATCCACGCCATTTGGTCCAACACGTCTACACCACACTGTAAAAGCAGAGAGAGTGAGTCATGAGTATATGGGTTAGGGGGTTAAGGGTTAGGGTTAGGTCTTTGCTGACGACACAAACATTTTTTGCTCTAGTGATGATCTGCAGAATTTATTGGAGGATATGACTAATGAAATAAGTGAAGTGAAGTTCTGGCTTGATAAAAACAGATTATCATTAAATTTGAATAAATCTTAAGTTATGTTATTTGGAAATAGTAGTTTAAATACAAATGCTAAGATTCAAATAAATGGTGTTGAAGAGTCAGTGAAAATTAAGCAAAGCAAAAAATAAAGAACTGCCAGGTAATATTCAGAGTATGTTTGCTTGAAAGAAGGAAGTTATAATTTAAGGGGTTTTTGTAACTTCAAAACAGGGAAGGTACATACTACAAGAAAGAGCTTTTGTGTTTCTGTTCATGGAGTGAAACTGTGGAACAGTCTGAATATGGAATTAAAACAATGTCCAAACATAAAACAGTTAAAAAAAAAGAAGAGTTATGAAAATATGATCTTCTCGAACTATAAAGAAAGGGAAAATATTGAAATTATGTGAATCTGCCTATTTAAAAAAAAAAAAAAAAAAAAACACACCAAAGAAATCATGGTGTGACAGTATAGGTCAGGGGTCGGCAACCTGCGGCTCTTTAGTCCTTATAATGCGGCTCTGCGTGGTTTGGGTAAATAAATTAGAAGTATTTAGCTGAAGTGTATTTTATTGGTGTTTAGTTCTTTTTTTTAACTTGTAGTTCTAAATTGGAAGATTATTGTGATATTGAAAATATATAAAAATAATATTATATTTTATTATTGTTCATCGCTCAAAATAAGCGTCACATTCGCAGAAGCCGGTTTACCCGCTGAAACGCTGTGCATTTATCAAGACTTTCAACCCCAGCTTACAGTCCTGCGTAAAGATGAAAGTGACTTCATACAGCCCCGATTTGCAGATGCTGTGCGCAGAGGTTCAGGAGCAGAAGTCTCATTGTAAACATACCACGGCAGACCCGCTGCTTTTCAGCACCTCTTTATTGACCACTTTTCACACACGGTTGCTGTACGCATACAGCCGGCTGTAGCTTTTCAGCTCACAGCCCAACAACACAACAGCAGAGAGAGCACAGACTTTAAGGCGGAGAGGCGTGATTGCGGGTGCCGATCAGGTGCGTCCGCCTCCCCTGCAGCAGCGCTGCAGACCACGCCCCGCCACACACATTAACCAGGTAAAAGACATATTTAGGCAGAATTTTTCATCTTTTAGCAGCATAGTGCTTTTTTTCCAGTTGTTTTTTAAAAGTCAGGTCAAGGCTCCAAAAGCCCAAAGGCGATATAAGGGTAGCGGCTCACAACAGTTTTTGTTTGCTACATGGATCATTTTAGTTCAGCTGGGTGTCTTTCCTTTTGTTATATTTCTTTCTTATTTACATAAATAAAATGTAATTTTCTCTGTAGCACTTCATGGATTTCATAAGAAAAACACTAATTGTTCACACAAAGCATGAGGGTAAAAAAACAATATATACAGTGTTATCTTTATTTTAGATGTCAAAAAGTATTTGCGGCTCCCAGTGTTTTCTTTTGCTTGGAAACCGGGTCCACGTGGCTCTTTGGGTGTTAAAGGTTGCAGACCCCTGGTATAGGATATAGTATATCAAAAATCTGTACACTATTTTTATTACAAATTATATCAATAAGGAAGCTAAATATTAACTGATAATTTATGGCAAAGGCAAATAAGTGTTTACTTCTTCCCACTCCCTTTCAACATGTAAATGAATCAGAATGGTAGCAATATTGAAATGTATTGATTTTCGTATAGTATTTTTTTCTCTCTTATTTTCTTTTCTAAATGTACCTGTATATTGTTTACATGTTTGAAATAAATAAATAAAATAAAATAAAATATGTGCTTTTTTTTCCTATAGTCCTGTATAGCACACATGAGAAAACATTGTAGCACTGGTGTAAAATTATACACACATTCACATACCTTCATGTGGGTATAGTCAGTTATCATGTTGGGTTTCCTCTTTCTGTCGTCACTGATCGTCATGTCTTGGTGCCTTGAACTTGAACACACAGTCTTGTGTTTTTTTTTTTAGGTGCATAAATTGTCAAGCAGACACTGCCACTTCCAAGCACTGAAGTGAAGAATACTTCTTGCTGTGCAGTGTCTTTTGCAAGTTGAGGAAGTTCGCACCAGACTTTATTCACCGTGCCCAGTTAACGTTATTTTGCGCTGCAGCAGTCTGTGCGACAGTCACGGGGAAGTAAAAAAACTCAGTTCTGACATTTCTCCCATCATCCAAAAATGGCTCCATCAGTTTCATGACCACGTTCTCTGCCAGCCTCTGTCCCTTCTGATGACTGGGGTCCTTTCCCAAGTAAGGAGATGCATTGGAGACATGTTTGGTCTCCAAATCCGTGGCCATCCAGAACTTGATCCCAAATTTGTCTGGCTCGGTTGCGATATACTGTGTGGATGGACAATGAACCACGGTAGGGAATAGCTGTTCATCTATGGTCGTGTGTTCTCCTGGAGTGAAACTCTTAGCACAGTTCTCGTTGAAGCGTGTCCAGATGTCGGAGATGGCTGCAAATTTGTCTGTTTTCACCCGTTCTGCCCGCGTGTCCTTGTCATCAAATAAAAGGTGTTGCATAATTGAAATGAATCTATCTCGGGGCATTGTCTCTTTGATAGCACCAGAAATCTTTCTGACCAGCAATCCACAATGGCACCAACGGGACGCAAGATTTCTCTTACAAACAGAATTGAAATGCCATCAGTTTCTGAATTGACAAATTCCAGTCCGGCTCTGTTCTGTGGGCTTGATGGACCGTACACTCTCTGATGGTCTGCTGCATTCCCACATCTAAAGGAAGCTTTGGAGCACACTTGTCATTTTACGCTGTCGAAAGATAAACAAATAGAGAATGGTAAATTTACATGAACCTCACTTTAAATGGCTTTATATAAATATCATACGTACTATGGCAATGACCGACCTTAGCAGACTCTGTGGGTCCAGCTTGCACAGTGAAGCAAGAGCGATTTGCTACTGCACTGGGCATACCAATGTCCTCCTCTGCCCACACAGTGCCGTCTTTTGCCGTGTGGCTCAGACAGGGCTTCCCAGTACCACGGTGCCTCTTCCATGGAGGCATGTTGGGTTCTTGTTCCGCCTCCTTTTCAGATTCTTCTGAGGCGGTATTAGTGGCCTGCTGGACAAATGAAACCTCTCCTCCATCAGAGTCTGCTTCATCCATTTCCTGAAGCAAGACCAAAGCCTGTTGCGTGCAGAGGTTCTTCCTGTGAGGCAGTGATACAGAGGCCATCCTGATGTGCGTTGTCAGAAATGCGAAGAAATAATTCTCCCGCCTGGGTCTGTCTGCTTTTATGCACAGCACTGTGCTGTAGTCATGCAATGCCACTCCCTCACATACACAGTCACAATGGAACAATGGAAGATCTGTGCTGAGAGTCAAGGAACTCCATTGCTGAATGCTGCAAACAGACTATGAGACAGACAGACTGTGTGGGAGAGTAACCTAAGACAAAAGGCAGAAAGATGAAGAGATGAACCAACCTGGAACTGAAGGACAGAATTTATTTTTTATGTTTTCTTTTTTAGGTTTTGCTATTTTTACATGAACAGGCAAAGGAGAGAACATGCACTCATGTCATTGTATTAGCAACTTTTCATTCTGTTTTCACACAATTTGTTTATAAATAAAACAGACTTGTGTTTCCATATATTGTCAATGTGTCTTTCATATTTGCAGGTCAGTCAATGTGTGGGATATTTTGTATAGATACGACAGGCATTTCTGAAGGTTGTAACACAGAGGTTTGGCCTGCCTTGGATCTGAGCTACTCTGAGTAAACAAATGCAAATGTGCCAGGCCTCAAAGATAATGGGTGGTTTGCACAACAAAAGCAGGAGAATCGAGCTGACGACATTTGAAAATCTCAGCAGGGGTGAATAACACCTTGGGTTAGTAAATTTAGTGTTAAAAAAAGAAAGAAAAAAAGAAACAACATGATTTTAAAAAATGTTTGAAACTCAAGGTCAGAAATTCCACCAAGCTGAGCATTTTTAAAATCAGGGTCACACCTATACTTCTCTATAGCTCGTAAACATGAAGCAAAGACAGCGCTCTGTATTTTGCAGACATTCATCAGCAGCTGCTTAAAACAAATCCTCCGTGGCCAGAGAGGATTACAAACTGTGGACAAGTACAAACCAGAAACAAACAGCAATACCAGTTCTGAGAGAAAGTGGTGCTGGATTGGCCACACAATCAGGAAGTCCACCAATAACATCACTACACAGGCCTTGTGCTGGAATCCAAAGGGACAGAAGAAGAAAGAAAGACCCAGAAAAACATGGCACAAGGACAACTATCATAGTGTTGTGTGGTTTGCTAAAAGCTTAGTTTCAAATCTATAGATTTTATTTTTAAATTGATCGTTCAGTCCTAATGGGGATTATTATGTTATCCACAAAAGGTTTAGTGGATGTAATCAGTCATAATGTACAGGGGCGGCTCCAGAATTTTTCATATGGGTGGCCATATCGGTGCTACTGAAAACATTGAGATGGCACACCAAAAACATAATTTAAAGTTGTTGTTTTTTTGTTTTGTTTTTTTATATGCTGTTGTCAAATATAGGTCACTTAAAAATTGTGGCCAAAAAAAGAAAGAAAAGTATTACATGCCTAGTTAATTTCCTGTTATTAAATTTGATATTCACTGTAAGTGTGCCTGCAGGTGCAGGGGCGCAGCACAGGCGAAGGAGTGACGACTGCAATTTGGAAGGACAAACAAAGTGACAATATGAATGACAAATATGAATATGGAGGAACAAATAACAAGCTGATGTTTCAACTCATTGTAGGGTGTCTTCCTCTCTCTTGTACTCAATTATTTTCAACATAAGACAGTCCTGACAGGGGCGACACTGGGAGGGCTAGACATTTTGGCTCTTAAAATATTACGTCAGTTTCCTTATTGCAGTCGGTCTTTAAATTCTTCATTTGTCTCTATAAGTATATCGGAGGTCTGATTAGGATCCAACATGAGTTAGATTTCTTAATACAAAACAATCTATTTATCTTATCCAAGTTTTGCATACCTATTCTGTGCAACTTTACTTCAGGGTTCCACATGATGCCCAGCTCCTGCCCGGTCCAGATGATGATGCCCTTGGTTTCCTGCTTCAGGGAAAGCTGGTCTTCTTCCTGATTGGTGGAGATTTCCTCTTGTTCAGCTTTAGTCTGTGGAGGATCTGTGTCCTGCTGGTCCAAACTGGAGTTCCTCTCCTGGCTACAGACCTGCGGGTCATCCAGATCCTCATTTTCCTTACAATCATGTTGCTGTGAGAGGTCTTGATGGACACAACACAAGAAAGAAGTTACACTGTGAGCAGGTCTCTCAGGTATGTGAGCGATATTTAAGGTGCACAAATGTTTTAAATATTCTCTCTCATGCGGTGAACAGCAAAGAATTCTGTTTACATGCAGAAAGTCATCATTTATGAGGCGTACAACTTGGTCCTTGTGGCCAATGATCCACGTTTTTCATTGTCTCAATGTTTTTCCTATATTTTGAGTACAGTTCTGGGCCAACATGGCTTAAATCTATATGGAGGAAATGTTTGTTTTTTTTATCGAACAAACATACGATTTTAAACCCAGTTTTTATTTTACTGTGCTAACAGAAAACATGTCTTCAGTGAGGTAGTATGCCAGACGTTATTACACGCCACGTGTCTTTATGATGTCATCACCTGACATTTTGATATGAGTCATATTCATCTCTGTATTATAAAATCTGTATATGACACTTTTACATACCTACTGTGGTCAGCTTTACTCCAGATTTCCACAACACATGCAGCTCTTCTCCAGTCCACACATTAACGCCTTCAACCTCCTGTTCAAGCTGCTCTCCGTCCTCACTGCTGCACATTTCCTCCTGTTCCTCTCTAGTCTGTGGAGGCTCTGGGTCCTCCTGGTGGAGACTGAAGCTCCTCTCCTGGTCACAGACCTGCTACTCCAACTTGGTCCTTGTGGCCAATAATCCACAGTTTTCATTGTCTCAACATTTTTCTACATACTGTGAACAGTTCTGGGCTAACATGACTTAGATCTGGTGGAAATATTAGTTTTTATTAAACAACAGAAGATTTGAAACCCAATTTTTATTTTACTATGCTAACAGAAAACATGTCTTCAGTGAGGCAGTATCCCAGGCGGTAATGCACGCCATATGTCTTTGTGACATTTTGTGACCTGCTGATCATCTAGACCTTCGTGTTCAACAAAGAGACACAAGAAAATAGTGACTAATGTGATGATAAGAAAGATCAAGAAGGATGAAAAGGGGTCACCTATTGAGAATTTAGCTTATAGTTTCACGGGCTCTTGCATTCTTGCAGATGTTGCCACAGAAACATTCAGTCATAGTCATTTGTTCATTGGGTGATTCTGATAACCTTACAACTGTCTGGGGTCTAATTCCTAGATTTGACTGCCAGTGATCATCACACAATGTGAATAAACAAAAAAACAAATGAACAGCAGCATGATTTGAATATGATGACATGAAAGCTTAAAGTATTTTACAATGGCAAGTAAGATATGCTATAGAGCAGGGCGATATGACCAAAAATACTTATCACGATATACATTTGAAAATTTGCGATAACGATGTAACTGACAATATAATTGACACTAGACAGAATACTTTATTTTACTTTATTAACTCCACAACTTTATTAGTGCAAAAAACCCCAAAAAAATCCATCAATGTATTTTCACTTAAACAATCAGCTGTGTTTTTATGTGCATTAAAGTTATATAAAAATTTAACAGTGCAAATGCAAATTCCTTGCTGACAGTTTAACCAAAAGGCATTTCCAGTGGAAACTGGCCGACATGTCCTCAGCATAACCATGTATAAAATCCACAAAACTTAAAAAGAGGTTATACACACACAATACGGTAATATTATGTTGAAGCACAGAACGTATCACTCCGCGAGGCTCCTGCCGACGATAGCCGTAATGCTGCGACAATCCATCAAGTGGTGCGGGTTCGTAGCTTAGCAAAGCTGTACTAAAACATTTGACAGATTTTCGAGCACCGTGTACCACATAAAATTGTTTCAAGGTCAGTAAACACAATCACAATTCATACATAAGGCACACGGGATTATAAGGGGCACTGTCGATTTTCAGAAAAAACAAAAGATCGATTTTAAATGTGCCGCATTTTCTAAAACACACGGTAATAACGACGGCCCGCTAGCATGCTCTACCAAATATAGTCCTTTGTTGTGTATCTGACGGACAAAAGCTAAACCAGCTCCACACCACTGAAGTTGCAGCATTTTTACAAACCAGTTCTGGTTTATCCGTTTCATTCAACGATCCGCTTTCGCCTAGGGCTGTTCAATATAATGATATATATCGGATGACGATATAAAAACGTCTATCATTTCATTTTACGCTATTGTTTGTTTCGTGGTGTCGCAAAATAAACTGTTTAAGGCAATATTTTTTCATCGTTTTGATGGTCACTGTAGTGGCTATATTAATTTCTTAAAGTTCTCTCTTTCTCTTATATGTAATATAACCACACTACGGACGGACAAGTGCCTGTTTTTATGTGTTGTGGTTAGCAACAACGACGGCGTGTCCGCTTGTTTATGTTCCACACAAACCTTTCACAATAAAGCTCAAGATCCTGTTGAGACTTTTAAAAATAAACTGAATCACGTGAAAGAGCAGATTATTTACGGATGAGAAGTACAAAAAAGACGCCAGGTGCTAAAAAAATAAACCTTAGACTCAAACGTTAGAACAGGCTTTTCCCCGCAGCACGCCGTGTAATAAATACTCACAAAGAAAACGGTGGCTGTTACAACTTATGTCTAAAAATGTATAGTTTCATGCATCAGTTAAAACACTCGACTCCAGCTACATGACGCGCAGTGGAAACACTTCCCGCAAGACGAGCTGCCCGAGATTCACAGAATTTACAGAAAATGTTACAATTTTGTGACTTATATCGTTATCAGGACGATAGAATTCTTATATCGGGATATGAGATTTTGGTCATATCGCACAGCCCTACCTTCACCCTTCTCATTCTCCGTCGTTGAAATGCTTTTTCCGTCATGTGCGTATGAAAACAAAGGCACTGCGCATGCGCGTTTTACCCATATTCTATCGCCATATTTCATTTTATTATCGTTGCCTAACACCATACTGGTATTACCGTGAACGGTATGATATGCCATATCATACCGTTCACGGTAATACCGGTGTAATTTTTAGGATTAACATCCTCAATTTGTTTTGACTGGTCCTTCTTTTTGGAGCTACCAGGTTCTGCCTCATCTTTATTGATAGCCAGTGAAGATGAAATCAATGAAAAAATGTTGTTGTATGCTGTTAAGAAGGTATTTTGTGACACCACAAAACAAACAACAGTATATAATTTTAAACAAAAGATGTTTTCATTTCATCTGATATATTTCGTCATATTGCACAGCCTTAACATTAGCCTACTACAACTACCTTGTTTTAGTTGTTGTAGCTATCTAGGTTATGTCCCACTTCGGAATCTTCGATGTACTATTGCTGTGTGACTCACTACTATTACTGAAGGCTGCATTACAACCTGCTAGCTGCAAATAATCATGTGCAGTTCTAAAAGCAAACAGAAAGAAAACCTATTACTGATACAGAAATTGTTTTCTATACGAGATCGCTGCCAAAACTGCAGCCTTACCTAATGTCCACCCTACTGTTACTCATTTTACATCACGATTTAAAAATTTACTTGGGATTGCTGCACATGATTGTTTGTAGCTAGCAGGATGTTAATGCTATGAATCAAGTCTAACAGTCTTTAGTCTATGAAATAACTTTAGCTAAAGCCAGCTAACAATGTTAGCTCGGTGGCTAGTAGCCTTCAGTTATCGCAATAGTTCACACGGCAAAAGTACATTCATGTAGTTGTAAAAAGCATGAAAATATACCAAATAATCCGGACCAAAGTATTTAGAATACGTTATTTACATTGACATTCACATGATAATCCCGCAACCCCCACACCTCTACAAATTTACACACCTGCATTGTGTGACTTTATCCCGGGTCTGATATTAAGCAGTCTTAGCTGACGGATCTCTTCCTCATACCGGACGATCGTTTTTTCAAACTCTGAGAAGATTTCTTCTGCAGCAGAAGTTAATCTCTCCTGGATAAACTCTCTCAGATGCTGAACTGAAGACATTATTGCAACGACAACCGATGCCGCCAAACCACCATCTTCAAACTTAACTCGGGATCGCGACGGGATCTCTCAGTGGCGCCGTTGCCGCTCTTCTTCTTCTACTGAACTTACGGTAGACTGGAGCTATCAAAGGCGTAATACTGCCCTCACCAGGTCTCCTAATTTATCTGGTACGGTCCATGAAGTGGAATAAAATAAAAATATACAAATACATTAATATAAATATACTACAGACATTTAGAGCACAGAGAAATTTATGATCACGGACAATTAGGATGAGGCTGTTGTTTTAATTGTAGTCGCCTTTCTCTTCCCTTCTGATAATAACAGCTGTGTAGTAAAAATTCATTTAGTTTGACAAACCAAACATCCCACAATTAAAAATCCACAAGCCACTGCTGCACTGAGATAATATTTTGTACTCAGGCAAAAGAAGTCCACTGTCTAAAATTGAAAGTTGCGTTTTTATGGTCTAAGAAGCTTGGAAAGAAAAGCGTCTGGACTTCTTAAGTTGTTCTTAAGTTGCTTGAAGACGTTTCACCTCTCCCCTGAGAAGCTTATTCAGTTCTAGAGTCAAATGGTGGAGAGACCCAGATTTACCTAGCCCCACCCTATCATATGATTTCTTGAGGTCAGATGGCCCAGGGTGTGAGTGGGCGTTAAGGCGTCTGGGAAGGGATCTCAAAACTGGATTATAGATGGCCGACAGTTGGTGTCGTAAGCCACCGCCTCTGTGCAAAATGGTCGCTCACAGTGGACATACAGTGGCTTGCAAAAGTATTCGGCCCCCTTGAACTTTTCCACATTTTGTCACATTACAGCCACAAACATGAATCAGTTTTATTGGAATTCCACGTGAAAGACCAATACAAAGTGGTGTACACGTGAGAAGTGGAATGAAAATCATACACGATTCCAAACATTTTTTACAAATAAATAACTGATAACTGTAATAATGTTTGATAACTCTGAAAAAGGTTTGATTTTCATTGGTCTTAGTTTACTCCACAAACAATGTCCAGGCACCATGTTTTCAGTTTAATCATTTCTGGTGTGACAATTTCCAAAAGCTGCTGTGAATTCTCTCCAGCACAAAAAAATATTTGTATCATCTGCAAATAAAATAAAAATGTAATATATCAGATGTTTTACATATATCATTGATGTACAGGATAAACAGTTTTGGTCCCAATTCTGATCTCTGTGTAACTCCACAAACAATGTCCAGGCACTCTGATTGATATTCACCAAGCTTCACAAACTGTTGCCTGTCTCTCAAATAACTCCTGACTCACTCTAGCACCACTCCTCTAATGCCACAGTACTCCAGTTTATCAAGTAATATTTCATGATTAATTATGTCAAAAGCTTTTTTTTAGGTCAATGAAAAGATCAACTGTGTATTGTCTATATTATTGGTGATATTTTCAATAAGTTCCATTAATGCCATGGATGTTGACCTGTTTGGTCTGAAACCATACTGACTGTCCATTATTATTTTATATTTATCTATAAATTTGTCAAGTCTATTAATGAAAACTTTTTCCAGTATTTTTGAAAATTGTAAAAGTAGAGAAACAGGCCTGTAATTTGTGAATTGGTGTCTTTCTCCATTTTTAAACAGTGGTATTACTTTCGCTGTTTTTACTTGTGTTGGGAATTGACCAGTTTGTAGAGACAAATTGCAAATGTGTGTTAAGGGTTTGGAGATGCCATCGATAACTTTCTTAACGATTTCCATATCAATGTCATCAAAGTCTGCAGAATTTTTTGTTTGTGATTTCCCGACAATATCAATGATTTTCTTTTCTTCTACCACCGTTAAAAACATTGAATGAGGATTACGTTGAATGAGTTTAGTTTCTTTCTCTGCACAATTGCTTGTATCAGGAATTCTATCAGCCCAACACTTACAAAGAATTTATTGAACTCATTAAACACATCACTCATGTTACTAATATTTCTATCATTATTAGTGAAATACAAAGGATAATTTAACTGCCTAGAACCATTTTTAATGATGGCATTTAATGTTTTCCAAATCCCTTTAATGTTATTTTTATTCATATTTAATAATTTCTCATGATATTCCTTTTTACATGACCTCAAAACACTAGATAATTTATTTTTATATTTTTTGTATTTATTTTCAGCTTCTATACTTCTGTTCTTTATAAATTCTCTATTTAAGATATTTTTCTTTTTACATGCATTTTGTAATCCTTTTGTGCATACATGCCACATGCCCGATTTTTCCGGGAGAATCCCGAATTTCAGTGCCCCTCCCAAAAATCTCCCCGAGTCACCATTCTCCCGAATTTCTCCCGATTTTCCACCCAGACAACAAAATTGAAAAACCATATCCCAGATTGGCCCAGCCAATTCCAGTTTCCAACAATGGCTACTACTACTGCAGCTACTTAGTTTTAATATTACTCTTATTACTCTTTCTGGGTTGTAAAATAAACTTTTAACATATTTTCAGGCGAGAATGTAGCTGTGTAAACTTCAAATATCTGAACCAGCGAGAACAGCAAAGTCCTGGCACATCGTTTTCTTTTGTGATCCATGGGCACGCTGCATATTTTTGTTTTTTGCTATATTTCTTTAGTTGGCAAACACTATCATATAACAGTGTGAATTTTCCTTAAAAAATCTCATAAGATTATCAATATTTTTTTCCTTATACAGCATCTCCCATTCTTGCTTAAGCAAACCACTTTTAAATGCATTTATGGACTCCTCTGTTCTCACTCATTTGTATTTTGTTGTATTTTCCTGTTTGAGCTTCCTGTTATTGCTGTCATACACTGCAAGAACAGGTAGATGATCACTAATCTCATTAATTATGAGACCGCTTATAGATATGTTTTCTATTTCATAAGTAAATATATTGTCTATTAAGGTTGCCGACTGTACTGTAATCCTGCTGGGCTTAGTGATCACTGGACCATGCTATACATTGTATTAATAAACTCATCTGTCATACTATGCTTGTTTGGAATTAATAGGTCTATGTTGAAATCCCCACAAATGAACATAACTTTTTGATTTGTATTAATAAATGTTTTATCTACCCACTCCTTAAATATTTCAATGTTAGAACCTGGTGTTCTATATATAATTATATATATATAATATATAATCTATATATAATTATATATTATAATAGTATATTATATAATTAATCTATATATAATTCCCAGATGTTAAATTAGTCGATTGTGCTCTAATTTCATATGTTGTGCTTTAGTTTCTGTTGTTACCTTCATGGTTTGATGAGTGTAGATCTGTTCAGCTCCTTGCATTTGTGGCCCATGTGGCTTGTTAATATTTTTCCAGATCCTGGATGTGTTCAATGACCAGTTCCGTTGAGTTTAAATATTTTACAGTTTGGAGTCCAGGTATTTTGAATTTAGGTTTCTTTAGGTGCCGTGCTTTCTTAGCTATGTCAGCGTTGTATTTGGTTAGATGGTCATTCATGTAGTCGCTCAATCCCTTTAGTTTTCTCCCTTGCTTCAGCAGTGCATTCCAGTGTTTCCGGTTTACAAATCTTATGATGACAGCTGGTCTATCACTAACGTTTCTCCTGGGCAGAAGGTGGCATGCCTCAATGTTATTAGAGTCCAGGTCGATCCCTTTTGACTGCAAAAAAACAGCCACCTGTTGCTCTGCAGAGCTAACATCCAGTTCTCCATGCTCTTCTTTGCTGTCAGCAGTCACGGCCCGAGCATATGAGGTTTTATATTTAGCCCTATGATGATCACATCATTCATTCTCGTGTATTGCTCCAGGTCCGTGACCCTGCTCTCCAGATAGACAATCCATTTCTCCTTCTCTGCATTCTGATTGCGAAGTGACCTCATCTCCCTGACAATGTCGAGGATATATTTCTGTTGTAATTTGATAGCTGATGATTCTTCAGTTAAAAAGTCCAGTGACTTTTTAATGTCCTCAATTTCCTCAGCTGTTGGTGTTCTCTTAGGCCCCATTTCTGAAGTAGTAGTTAATTTCGACTCACCAAAAACGCTGCTCAGTTGTTGGTGCCTGCTGGAGGATACTGGGACTGGTGGCTGTTGGAGGATCCTGGGCCTTTTGATAGAACAGTGCTTGGAAGTCGATATCAGGCCCTTGAAGAGCAAAGTTTTGTATTTTGGTCTAGACACCCAAAATGTGATGTGATGTGGACGCCAGGTCCTAATAGGTTAATAAAGAAGTTAATAAAGATTTTGATACAAATTGGTGTTATGGTAGCTCCGAGAGGGAGGGGTGTGTTCTTAAATTGCATGCTATTTTAAATTCATGTTGGGTACCTCCTAAGGAATTGTTGACCGCATTAATTAAGTCCACTGTAATGTTTAATTGGCTAAGTTAATCTGAAAATACCATTGCAGATTTGTTTGAATAATCTTTTTTCATGTCACTGATGGTGGTATAAAAAAGGAAGACATGCTCTTAGCAGACAGGGGAGTTGTGTGTTCAGTGTTTGCTATTATGTGCTCCACTTTTGTTCTGAAACACACAACTTCAAAAGACATTGATGGAGTACGGTTGAGCACCTGGAAAGTGAGGACGAGAATCAATGAACTTAGTATGATTAAGCCCCTTGAATGTGTTGAATCTTCCTGGCCAGTTGCTTCACCAAAAGGCAGATCACACAAAGCCCTGTTTAACAGCTTGTTTGGAAGTACTGTTAGTTTTTCAAAGAGCAGCAGGATTGTGCAGTCGCATACTTTAAAAGCTTTTCAGAATTTCTACAGGCTGGAAAGATGTTGATTCAGGGTTTTGGAACACAATTTAAACCAAAACACAAAATTTACAGGAGATGTAAAGTTTGATGCCAACAGTTTTTATTGAACATACAAGATAAAAAAAAAAAAAAAAAAAAAAAAAAAAAAAAAAGCTCTCTAGTATGTTCGACAAAAGCACATGGAGGCCAAAAGCAAACAAGGATAAATAAAGATGAAGACTCCCGGGGAACGTCTGAGCTCCTTTATGGGAGATGAGTCACCAGCTCCTCCTCCTTTATTATATAATTATCCATATTTTATCTTTAAACTGAATTATCTACAATCTTAAACTGGATTTGTTTAATGTCAAAATGGAACACAACACTGTTAAAATGACACATTAGTCCATAAGTTATGTTATAAATATAAATGATAAATGAGCTTAAAATATGGATCACAAACAATACGAGAACATGGATCAACTTGTCAACATTGTCATTCCCTAAAATACTCCCTTTCCATCTGAAAAGCACTTCCCATTAATGTCAATCCAACTACTACATGGGTAGTTTTTTTAAACTGATATTTCCAAGTGTGATTCTGAGAAATAGTTCTTTTATATCAAGACCCAAAAATATCTCAAGCACTGTTGAGGCCATGCCAAAGAAAATGAAGAAGCTTCAGTAAAGACAAAGCCCATAAACAATAAAACAATGAGGTCAATCCAGTGTATAAATTTCATTTAAAGAAAGAAAAAAAAACCCCCACCACCAAACAAAATTCCAACAGGAGTTCAGGCAGCGTACAAGTTAGCAAACAGTGCAAAGTTAATCAACCGTCTTCTGTGTCAAACACCTTCAAACTGTGAACTTCGGAGAAAAAACTGATTTCAATAAAGGCTACCTCACACGTGTAGTTGTTTTTTCAACAGATATTACCAAGTGTGTTTTGGAGAAATAGTTCTTTTTACATCAGGCCACTAAAAATATCTCAAGCACTGTCGAGGCCATGCCAAAGAAAATGAAAACACTTCAGCAAAGACAAAGCCTATAAACTATAAAACAATGATGTCAGAAAAAGGTGATAAAAGTGCACACATTTTATGCTGCAAGACAAATTTTGTCTTGTCCATGTGTCAAAACAGAAACTGAGCTTCCGAAAGCCTTTTTAAATTTTCAGTTTTCAATGACCCAAACACTGTTTATGTGTTCTACCATCACCATTTTCTAAGAATGAAACTTAGCATGTAGCATGTTTTCCTAATTGCATTTGCAACTGTAGTGGAGAACTAAAATGTTTCACACAGTTGCTGCAACAGTGTGGTTTCTCACTTTTGTGAACTGGCATGTGTTATTTCAAGTTTCCTTCTACCTGAATCTTTTCCAGAGGTGCTACAAGAATGTGGCTTCTCACCTGTGTGAATTCGCATGTGAGTCTTCAAATTACTCTTCTGAGCAAATCTTTTCCCACAGGTGCTACAAGAATGTGGCTTCTCACCTGTGTGAATTCGCATGTGTATCTTCAAGTGACCCCTCTGAGTAAATCTTTTCCCACAGGTGCAACAACAATGTGGCTTATCACCTGTGTGAATTCGCATGTGTATCTTCAACGGACCCATCGTAGGAAATCTTTTCCCACAGGTGCTACAAGAATATGGTTTCTCACCTGTGTGAATTCGCATGTGTATAGTCAAGTTTGACTTCCAAATAAATCTTTTCCCACAGGTGCTACATAAAAGTGCTGTCTCAGAATTTTGAACACTCAGGCCTGATACGATTTGCTCCAACTCATTTCTGTGCGAGTTACCATCCTTGATTTCATCCTGATCTGTGTCAGGAGATTTGTGAGAATGGAGCTGGTCACTGCTTGGTTCTGGTTCACTGTGGTCACTTTCTTCACGAGCAGGAAAAGTTTCAGTCTCCTGCTTTAGAACAACCGTTTTTTCCATTTCAGTGGTACGGAGTTCCAGCTGTTCCTCTTTAATCTGTGAAGGATCCTCCTGGTGTAGACTGGAGTTCTTCTCCTGGTTACAGACCTGCTGATTTGTGAACCCATCCTCGTCCTTACAGTCATGTTGTGGAAAATCTGAAGGGACATATCAAAAAACATACATTTGAGAAATTACAAGGTAAGCTTAACCATTAGCAGGTCTCTACATGGTAAGCATATGGCTTAGATATACCTATGAAGGCATGTTGTGGGGAGAAACCGTTTTGCTGCTTATGTGAAAACCATTTTGGCTGCTCATTTACAAATTCTACAAATAATATAAACAGATGATCTACGATGAGAAAATAAAGATGATATATAATCATAATCAAACAAAAGCACAAAGTGGTATCTCTTAAATTTTGTTATCAAAGTGCACAAAACATTTAAAAGTTTACTTAAAATTATTCAAAAACTTTACAGGACACTCACTGCAGGATTCATTTATTTATTGTTTAGATTAACCATTCATTGCCTTAAAGTTGGGGAGAATGGGAGGTAGAGCCTACAGCTTTTCAGGTCCCTCTTCTGTGGAAAAAGCTGCCAGTTTGGATTCGGAAAACAGACACTCTTTTTTAAAAAAAAGAAAGAAAAAAGATTAGGCTTAAAAATTTCCTTTTTGATAAAGCATACATTTATGGCTGGATCAGGTGGCCCTGATTAGGCTCATTGAGATTTAAACTGGGTGAGAGAACCAATCTTTCTTATACCTGGGGGTATAGAGTTCCACAGCCTGGGAGCAGAACAGCTAAAAGCTCTGCTTCCCATCGTGGTGAGGCGGAAGGAAGGCACAGAAAGCTGGATAGAAGAAGAAGATCCAAGTGAGCGGACAGAAAAGGTAGTTCTTAACAGGTCAGAAAGGTAAGGAGGTGCGAGGTTATGAAGGTGAGCAGAAGAAGCTTGTGGAATATCCAGAATTTCACTGGGAGTCAGTGAAGTTCCTGAAGAACAGGGGTGATGTGCTGGTAGGAGGGAGTTCTGGTGATAATGCGAGCAGCAGAGTTCTGAACCAGTTGAATCTTATGGAGGGATTTTTGGGGGAGACCATGCAAGAGAGAGTTGCAGTAGTCAATGCGGGAGGTAACAAGACTGGGCAAGAATGGATGTAGACTGGGTGACAAGAGAAGGACGAAATCTGTTAATGTTGCGTAGATGGAAATAGGCAGAACAGGTGAGATTATTGATGTGAGATTTATAGGAAAGTGAACAGTCTAGGATGACACAAAGGCTCTTAAGCTGAGGAGAAGGGAAAACTGTGGAGTTATTGATAGTGAGTCAGAAGTGGTTTGCCTTCAAAAGGTTGGATTTGGTGCCAATAAGGAGGATTTCAGTTTTATCCTTATTGAGCTTCAGAAGGAGTAATAAAGGTAATATTAAAACCAAGTAGCTACTGCCATTGTTGGAAACTGGAATTGGCTGGGCCACGCTATGAATCCTGGGATAGGTTGGGCAGCGAAGGATACACCCGACCCATCCTTCAAATCTGGAAATGAAGGACACATTTGTCGGCCGCATTTGGAGGAGTCTTTGAATTTGGACAGCCTTCATCGAGTCGCTGTAACGCAATCGGCCTACAAATGCAGCCTCTGAAGGATTTGATTTCGTGGCTCAAGAGTTGGGAGTTCGCCTTGTAATCGGAAGGTTGCCGGTTCGATCCCCAGCTTGGACAGTCTCTGCCGTTGTGTCCTTAGGCAAGACACTTTACCCGTTGCCTACTGGTGGTGGTCAGAGGCAGCCTCGCCTCTGTCAGTGCGCCCCAGGGTGGCTGTGGCTACAATGTAGCTTGCCATCACCAGTGTGTGAATGGGTGGATGACTGGATGTGTAAAGCACTTTGGGGTCCTTAGGGACTAGTAAAGCGCTATAAAAATACAGGCCATTTACCATTTGATTTTGATAGTCGACGTAATCGTGACTAGTCGACAAGTCGTGGCAGCCCTACCGTCACCTAAGAGCCAACAGAGCCCTAAACAGGCCATGACCCCAACCCCGGGTTGAGCCCTCCAAGGAAGATGCTCCTGGGGAATCCCCCGACGCCCCAAGCCTGTCGCTACCCCCACACCAATCACAACAGCGAAGGTGGGACCAAACTATGACCCCCCCCACCCCCACTAGGTGATGGACCTGATCAAAGGAGCCCAGAGCAATTGATCTAATGTGGTGGCAGAGGCTGTATCAAGACTAATGTAATCTAATAGATAATTTCTATATTGGTTAGAATTAAGATTATTTTTATTTTTCCAGTTCATGAGGACCATTTTCTTGGCTATGCATAGGACAGTGAAAACCATATGGGGTCTATTCTTTTCTGTAGTGACATTATCTAAGCTACCCAACAAACAAATTAAAGGGGAAGTTGGAATGTTACATTTCAGACACTTCGATAAGTCTTCACATATCTCGCGCCAAAACTTCTGAACTGGTGGACAGAACCAAAGAGCGTGGATATAATTGTCCGATGAATTGGTTTGGCAGTGTGAACAGTTGTTGGTAGACGTGAAGCCCATCGTGAACATCAGATGACCTGTATAGTGTACTTTGTGTAGAATTTTGTATTGAATTAATTGAAGACTGGGATCTCTAATTAAATGAAAGGTTTTTAAGTATATCTCAGACCAGAATTTTTGGTCTAAGTTATGTTGGGTTCAAATATTGAGGAGGGGTACAGGAGGTAATCTACTTTCAAAATAACAACACTGATCCGGCCGGGTGGAGTCAAACGATGATTTTTGATGACACGCGTGGGGAGACCGCCGCTGTACGCAGACAGCGCCGATCCCCGACTTACAGAGCATAGGCAGGTGTTTTATACCTTTCAGGGCTTAAATTTAATACGCCCCTTCAACGTCACTCAGATACAGTTCATACATAGGTTTCAATACCACAATGACTTTTAACACAGTTTAAAAATAACATTGTCTCCGTCTCCACGGCAGATGCTTCCTGTCAGCCTTCTGACTTTCACTTCTCGTCTGGAACACCAGACCCACACCCTGCAAGAAACTGTTCCTCTTTTTGCAGAGACAATTTTGCAGTTGCCAGCAAACATGACTAACCTCTCACCTATACATGAGTCTATCTACTATGTGAGTGTGTGTGGGTATCAGCATGAAATGCACTCAGTTTCACCTCTCCCTTCACCAGCTGAACCTTGTAACCTTTTCCACCAGACAGAAGGCCAGCACGTACACATCTAAGATTATAACAAGCATTCAAAAGCATTTAAGATTATAGATTCAACTCAACAGTTTAAAGTGGTTATCACTGCACCTGTAATAAAGACTAATTGGGTACCAATATCTTTAAACATCTGAATACAATATCAATACTGCAGATTGTATTATTAATGCAATGGTAATGATGATGATTATTAACAATAGCAGCAAAATATATCTCTAATCCTCACACTCCCTCTCTTGGTGACCCTCTTTCCTTAAAAAAAAGAGGGTCACCACACTTTACGTGTGTCACTGCTCTGACCCTCTCTAGCCGTCCTCTGGCTCAGCCAATCAGACAACAACCTCATGTCATCTAGGTGGTCCAGTAATAAACGTCAGCTCCCCCCTAAGAACACTCCATGCGTGAGATTAGGTTTTTTCTGGGTCCCTCTCTTGTGGTCCGTTAGGCCTCGGGCCTCCAGGATCCTCACCCCATGGTCGCCGAGATCTCCTGCAAAGGAACAAAACACCTTTTCCTACGCCTCCCTAACTTACCATGTTCATCAACATCCTGTACACAAAACTGTCGCTGCTGCAAGTGCCTCCCCTCTGACCTAAAAGTCACCTTTCACAATAGATCACAAGAAAATCATTATAAGCGCCTATTCTACTAAAAGATCAAAAAGAAAACAACCATTTTAATCAATTAAGTTTAAACACATAAGCAATTACTCATGCGTAAATTTCATCAAAGCTAAACGCTGCCCAGAAACAACTCCTGTGTGTTAACACTAACTTCATTTTAAAACTCACATTTCCCGTGTCATAACCTGTTCTTGATATAGCATCTTTATTTCATTTTGCTCCTCTATAAACTAGAGTTAGCTTCCACAGTGGCCTCTTTTGTTAATGGCACGAATTATATCAACAAGTTTCTCTTCTTTCCTATCACTTGTTGCTAAGCAAGCTCAACTTCAGTTATAAGCTAAATGAATTTCAGGCCTTTGGCCTGACAGGTTTATGGATTCTATGTGTTTGTAAGCATGTGCGCCCTCTAGTCACTTAGCACAATAAATTGCCTGGACATTCGCGCCAAACAAAGCTTTTGACCTTCATTAATAGACTGAGCCACAACTCTTTAATAAGTACCAAAATGCAATGTGTAAAAATCATTTCTACGTATAAGCTCTCTCCTCTATTCTAAAAATAAATCTATGTAATATCTGTATGTGTAAGCCTGCATTATAACCACTTCTTCTAGAAATCAAACATTTTCTACTCCCACAATCTTCACTAGTTTCCCTATATCTTTTATTCCCACAGTTTCCCTTAAAGTTTTGTACACTACTTCTTATAAACACCGGCATTTTATCTTCTAAACAGGATTCAGTTCACTTTAATCCTCTAACCTTACAATAAAAAATAACAATTTCTGCCTCAGTTTTACCATATCTAGATTATCAAAAAACTCCAAAAGTCATAAAATGATCCTAAAACCTATTTCAAACCTTAAATTCCCCCTTTTTTGACACATCTCATGTGTCAAACTAAAAATGCTTCACCCAAGCTTAGGAAATTAAAAAAGTTAGTCATCCCAACTTTGGTCCAGTCACACAAATTCACTCACATGCATTCACACCAGCTTTTTGCTGATAGTGGAGACTCCCGCGCAAGTAATCAGATTCTCCACCCTCAGCAACATGAGCTCATTCATTTGTCTTATTTTGTTTTTGGAAAATAGTTCTTTATGCTTTTGGACTGGATTGAATCGCTACAATACTTTTAGACAGGGACTTACGACCTGATTAGGTCCCCACAGGTAGCCTTCTCCTCAGCCAGTTGTAATCTGGAAAGCCGGGAAGCTGATAAATCCGCTTCCCATTTTGCAATAGGAAGTGATATTGATTCATCCGTTTTAGAAAGCATTCTGTATATTTTGGAAAGTAATTTGGGGGTTTTAAGAGTAAGAAATTGTACCACACTTGGTGGTGTTTGTAGTTCAACTTGACCCGGTTTAAACTAAACTAAGCTTTTTTACTATGGATTTAATTTGTTGATATTCTAAAAAGCTTTTCTTGTTGATCCCATATTGTGTAACTAGTCTGTCAAATGGAATAAATTCTGTTCCTTCTAATATATGTTCCAAGTATTTGATTCCTGCACCACTCCAATCTGGAAAGTTTATCATATTATTGTTTTGTAATATGTCAGGGTTGTTCCAGATAGGTGTACGTTTGCATGGGATTAATGAAGACTCCGTCAATTTTAGAAACTCCCACCATGCTGTCAGAGAAGAGCTGATGCTGACGCTTTTGAAGCATTCATGTCGTTGGATATTTGAGCTGATAAATGTTAGGTCTGAAATCTCTAGATTATTGCAAAGTGCTTGTTCTACATCTAGCCAAGGTTTGTCTAAGAAGGTATGTTTTAGCCATCCTGAGATAAACTGAAGAAGTAGTGCTGAAAGTTAGGTAGTTCTAATCCTCCTTTATCCTTGGTCTTTTGTAGTGTTTTTAAGCTAATTGGGGGTTTATTTTTCCAAAGGAGTTTGGACATATGAATCTAGAGACCTGAACCAATCTTGTGGCGGTTTAGTTGGGATTATTGAGAATAAATAATTTATTTTTGGTAAGACCATCATTTTTATAGCGGCAACCCTTCCCATGAGTGATATGGGTAGACATTTCCACCTAGCCAGATCACCTTCTACTTTCTTTAAAAGTGGGATATGGTTTAATTTAGTTAGATCTGCAAGCTTGGGAAAAACGATAATACCTAAATATTTTATATTTCCCGATTGCAGTGGTGTAGAAGAAGAATTATGGAAGGGGCAATTAATCAGAAGGACTGTAGATTTTGGCCAGTTAATTGAGTAATCTGATATTCTTGCAAGAGTTTATCAATTCAATCACCCCAGAGATATTGGTTTGTGAGTTTTGGAGAGAAAGTAACACATCATCTGCATAAAGGCTGATTTTAAGTTCCACGTTCTTGCATTTTATGCCCTTAATTACTGAATTCTGTCTAATTGCTGCTGCTAGTGGTTCAATAGAAATTGCAAACAGTGAAGGGGAGAGTGGGCGGCCCTGCCTGGTGCAATAATTGTTTAAACAAAATCAGACAGGTGCATAAATTTTGGCACTGTTGTCATTTTATTGATTCCAAAACCTTTAGAACTAATTATTGGAACTCAAATTGGCTTAGTAAGCTCGGTGACCCCTGACCTACATTTACAGGTGAATAAATGTAGGTCAATTGTAAGTTTCCCTCCTCTTTTAATTTTCTCTGAAGAGTAGCAACATGGGGGGTCTACTCTCAAATGACCTGAAGACAAAGACACAATCATGGTTAGGGGAAGGATACAGAAAGTTGTCTCAGAGATTTAAGCTGTCTGTTTCCACAGTTAGGAACATATTGAGAAAATGGAAGACCACAGGCTCAGTTCAAGTTAAGGCTCGAAGTGGCAGACCAAGAAAAATCTCGGATAGACAGAAGCGACAAATGGTGAGAACATTCAGAGTCAACACACAGACCAGCACCAAAGACCTACAACATCATCTTGCAGCAGATGGAGTCACTGTGCAACGTTCAACCATTTCAGGCACTTTACACAAGGAGATGCTGTATGCAAGAGTGATGCAGAGGAAGCCTTTTCTCCGCCCACAGCACAAACAGAGCCGCTTGAGGTATGCTAAAGCACATTTGGACAAGCCAGCTTCATTCTGGAATAAGGTGCTGTGGGCTGATGAAACTAAAAATTAGCTATTTGGGCATAACAAGGGGTGTTATGCACGGACTGGGAATCTTGTCAAAGTTGAGGGACACATGGATTCCACTCAGTATCAGCAGATCCTGGAGACCAATGTCCAGGAATCAGTGACAAAGCTGAAGCTGCGCCGGGGCTGGATCTTTCAACAAGACAGCGACCCGAAACACTACTCAAAATCCACTAAGGCTTTCATGCAGAGGAACAAGTACAACGTTCTGGAATGGCCATCTCGGTCCCCAGACCTGAAAATTACTGAAAATCTTGGGTGTGAGTTAAAGAGAGCTGTCCATGCTCGGAAGCCACCAAACCTGAATGAACTAGAGATGTTTTGTAAAGAGGAATGGTCCAAAATACCTTCAACCACAATCCAGACACTCATTGGAACCTACAGGAAGCATTTAGAGGCTGTAATTTCTGCAAAAGGCAGATCCACAAAATATTGATTTCATGTCCTTTTTTGTGGTGCCCAAATTTATGCACCTGCCTGATTTTGTTTAAACAATTATTGCACACTTTCTGTAAATCCAATAAACTTCATTTCACTTCTTAAATATCAAGATATCGAGAGTGTGCCTTATGTATGAATGAAGAAAAAAAGAAACAACATAATTTAAAAAGATGTTTGAAACTCAAGAGGTCAGAAATTCCACCAAGCGGAGCATTTTTAAAATCAGGGTCAAACCTATACTTCTCTATAGTTCATAAACATGGAGCAGGACAAAGACAGCGCTCTGTATGTTATAGACATTCATCAACATCTGCTTGCAGCAAATCCTCTGTATCCAGTGGCCAGAGAAGATTAAAAAAAATGTAGTCAAGAACAAACCAGGAACCAATAGCAATACCAGTTCTGAAAGAAAGTGATGATGGATTGGCCACACAATCAGCAAATCCACCAATAACATCACTGCACAGGCCTTGTGCTGGAATCCAAAAGGGACAGAAAAAGAAAGAACCAGAAACACATGGCACAAGAGCACAACTATCATATTGTTGTGTGGTTTGTTAAAAGCTTAGTTTCAAATCAATATTTTAAACTGATTGTTCAGTCCTAATGGGGATAATTATGTTATCCACAAAAGGTCCAGTGGATGTACTTAGTCATAATGTATAGGGGTGTCTCTAGAATTTTGTTCATATGGGTGGCCATATGGGGGCTACTGAAAACTTTGAGGTGGCACACCAAAAGCATAATTTAGGGGGTTTTTTTTGTTTGTTTTTTTACATGTTGATATTCAATATAGGTCACTTGAAAAATGTGGCAGAAGGAGTGATGACTGCAATTTGTGAGGGACAAAAAAAAGTGACAATATGAATGACAAAAATGTATATGCAGGAATAATTAACAATGTTTCAACTCATTGTAGGGTGTCTTCCTCTCTCTTGTACTCAACTTAATTATTTCCAACTTAGGACAGTCCTGACAGGGGCGACACTTGGAGGGCTAGACATTTTGGCTCTTAGAATATTACGTCAGTTTCCTTGTTGCAGTTCGTCCTTAGATTTGTCATGTGTCTCTATAACATATCTCTGAGGTCTCATTAGGACCCAACGTGAAATAGATTCCGTTTTGTACTAAGAAATCTATCTATTAAGGTTTTGCATACCTATTCTGTGCAACTTTACTTCAGGGTTCCACATGATGCCCAGCTGCTGCACGGACCAACCGCCCCCAACATGTCCGGCTGGATAACAACTGCTCATCTACAATCACAATGAACACCGGTGTACCACAAGGCTGTGTGATGAGCCCTTTCCTCTACTCCCTCTTCACCCACGACTGCAGACCTGCCGGTGGTTCTAACACCATCATTAAGTTTGCAGATGACACCACGGTGATTGGCCTCATCAGTGACAACGATGAGGCCGCCTACAGGGAGGAGGTGGATCGTCTGGCTGAGTGGTGCGACACAAACAACCTGCTACTTAACACTGAGAAGACCAAGGAGCTCATCGTGGACTACAGGAGGAATGCTGACCCACATCCACCAATCTACATTAAGGGGACGGCTGTAGAGCGTGTGAGCAGCTTTAAGTTCCTGGGAGTTCACATCTCCGAGGATCTCATCTGGACGACCAACTGCTCCAAGCTGGTCAAGAAGGCTCACCAGCGCCTCTTCTTCTTGACGACTCTGAGGAAGAACCACCTGTCCTCAGACATCGTGGTGAACTTCTATCGCTGCACCATCGAGAGCATCCTGACCAACTGTATAACAGTCTGGTACGGGAACTGCTCTGTCTCGGACCGGAAGGCGTTGCAGAGGGTTGTGAAAACTGCCCAACGCATCGCCGGAGCACCACTTCCTGCCATAAAGGACATCTACAGGAAGCGGTGTCTGAAAAGGGCTGGGAAAATCATCAAAGACCCCAGTCACACATATCTCACTTATCTTAACTGCACTACTGTATAATTCTGTGCAAATAATCATTCTGTACAATACGATAATTTTTAAATCTACAACTGTTTATAACCTGCATAGTTCACATTTCGGTAGTTTTTTTTTTAATTTCACATTCTGTATAGTTTTTTTATATTTATATCCTGTTCATAGCTTGTACTCACTACAGCCTGTACATACTTATAGATAAAGCATATTCATAACATACTTCATACTGTGTACATTATAACATACCATAATAGATCCATTTCTGTAATATACTCACATATCTATATTATTGCTAATATATATTTGTAATATATCTATATCATGGCTAAAGCACTTCTGGATGGATGCAAACTGCATTTCGTTGCCTTGTACCGGTGACATGTGCAATGACAAAGTTGAATTCTATTTTATTCTATATGTGAGCGATATTCAAATATTCTCTCTCATGCAGTGAACAGCGGAGAATTCTGTCTACATGCAGAAAGTCATCATTTATGAGGCGTACACCTTGCCACTCCAACTTGGTCCTTGTGGCCAATAAGCCAGTTTTCATCATCTCAACATTTTTCTACATACCGTGTACAGTTCTGGACTAACATGACTTAAATATGGTGGAATTTTTCGTTTTTTATTAAACAGAAGATTTGAAATCCAGTTTTTATTTTACTATGCTAACAGAAAACATGTCTTCAGTGAGGCAGTATCCCAGGCGGTAATGCACGCCATGTGTCTTTTTGACATTTTGATGAGTCATATTCATTTCTATATTATGAAATCTGTATATGACACTTTTACATACCTATTCTGGTCAGCTTTACTCCAGGATTCCACAAAAAATCCAGCTGTTCTCTGGTCCAGACATAAATGCTTTCAGCTTCCTGCTTCAGTTCAAGCTGCTCTCCTTCCCCACTGATGGAGATTTTCTCCTGTTCCTCTTTAATCTTTGGAGGCTCTGTGTCCTGCTGGTCCAGACTGGAGCTCCTTTCCTGCTCACTGACCTGCTGATCATCCAGACCTTCGTGTTCAACAAAGGGAGGAAGAAGAATCAAAAAGGATTAAAAGGGGTCACCTATTGAGAATTTACCTTATGGTTTCAAGGGCTCTTGCATTCTTGCAGATGCTGCCACAGAAACATTCACTCATAGTCATGTGTTCATTGGGTGATGTTGATGTTGTTTTTTGACCAATGCATTAAACTATATATTTTTAGATATAAGTTGTAACGGACGCCTGTTCTTACACTTGAGTCTAAGGTTTATTTTGAGCACCTGACGGCTCTTTTTTGCTTCTCATCTATAAACTACATCTATAAAAGGTAAATGCAAAAACTGAGTTTTCTCCAACCTTTTCGGTGATTCGAAACGCTGTTTACATGCGGACGAAAGGACCAAATGCATCAAAAAATACCCATGTTGGTGTGGACGTAGCATAAAAGAGTTAATAGTTTTACTGCTACCCAGGGCTCGCAAAATTTCAAAATCCCTGGTAGCCCTTCGGGCAGGGACTCTTCAAAATAAATTTAAGTAGCCCGAATAAAGAAGAGCAATTTTTTTGATTGATGTTTTTTTTCCTGTTTTGTTTCCGTTACATTATTATACTTTAATGTATAATATTGTAACGGAAACAAAACATTAATCAAAAAATTGTTGAAACACAAATTACAACATTGTATAAAAATTACAATCATCAACTCAAATACTTGGTTCTAATTGAACAGAAATTTCTATGAACTTGTAAGAACTGTGTAGAACATGAATCAGTCTGTTTCAGATCCTGAATTTGAAATTTCCACTGAAGTCACGGATAAGAGGTAAGTGGAACCAAGACCATTTGCTTTTTGAAGTTTGCAAAGACTGCTAAATTGTGCCAGTGGTAGTTCACTCTTTGCAAAATAGTACGCTGTTCTAAACAGATCTTTCAGGTTTATTTTTAGTATGTTATTTGCAATTGGTGTTTGTTCTGGGAAAGATATTGCAGACTGAGCAATAATGCATTTCCAATGGGGGCCTTTCTTAAAATTACTGGTCCCAGTAACAGAGGCGCTTGTCGACTCAGAAATCGAGGGAAAACCAACAACACACCCGGCAGAACATTATGTTATTTACACAGGTGCACATAAGTGGTCCGCATGTGCGCATTCGCTGTCAAAATAAAAGACGCGCACCAGATAAGAAGTTGCAACGCGAGTTTGCGTCCATATAAAAAGCAGTGTTTTTATCCGCTAGAGTGGGATTTTCACAGCACATTCTGCACCAAATCTCTGTGCGTTCATCATTTGTTTTAAGCCAGCTCACCTCCTGCAACCACTTTTCCAAGAATACGTGCTTGTTTTGTGGTTCGGACTCCTTCTGACATTTCTTTGGAGGTGGAGGAACACCAACTGCTTAAAGGAGCTTCTTCGACATCTTTAAGAGTTCTAAAGAAATGTCTGTCCTCCTTCAGAAAATCTTATGTACGCAAACACGCGTTGCAACTTCTTATCTTTAGCTGCACTTTCTTTTTGCCTTATATCCTGCTGCTTTTACACACGCACTCACATAACGCTCAGCGATTCTCTGTGCATCAACCTCTCACATGTTTAAGCTGCGGGAGATTTCACTTGTCATGTTTGCATAGTAAGTAGGGCTGCACGATTAATCGTTAGAAAATCGCGATCTCAATTCATACTTATGTGCGATCTCATTTCCAAATGACAACGATTTAAAAAAAAAAAAAAAAAAAAAAAAAAAAAAAAACAGACGACGACGACTGTACCGCATTTTGATCCAGGACGTAATCTGCATGAAGACAAGCGCTCACTCTTCCTGCTCAACAAATGACAAGGGCGGAGCCTTATACCACGTGATACCGAAGCTGGCTGCTAAAATTAGCAGGGAAAAAACAACTGAGAGCACGTCAGGGATGACGAGAAAGTGACTGGAGAAAATCCGTCCCGGTCAACCACCCAAACATCGGGAACCTTATACAGCACTTCCCTATATCCCTATAAAGTAAATCCGTTGGGCATCTTTCCTCGCCTTTAGACAATAATTCTGATGGCAAAAGAACCAAACGGGACAGGAAAAAAAAAATAAAAAAGGTAGGCACCCCCAACAGAATTTGTTTCCCCTGCATCGGGAGGATGCGCTAGGCTGTCCAAATCATGCACAAACAGTATCCCACAGTTGTTTATGTTTTTGAACCCATTTTTTGATAGCAATGTTGAATATTATTACACAGGGGGGAAAAAAAAACTACACGTAAAATAATTACACCTCCGCCTTTCTAAATGGAGGGACAGTTGCTGCTTGTGTATATGCAAGTGTGTAAAAACTGCAGATAGTAAGATTAACAGTATTTTGAATCTATCTGCCATTGCAGAAATTAATCTCATGTAAACAATAACATGGCGCCCAGCGTGATGTGAAAGGCACACATCTCTGACATTGTGTGAAGAACTCCGTATTCTTCGACCACAGGTAAATGCAAAAACTGAGTTTTCTCCAACCTTTTCGGTGATTCGAAACATTGTTTACGTGCAGACGAAAGGACCAAATGCATAGAAAAATACCAATGTTGGTGTGGACGTAGCATAAAAGAGTTAATAGTTTTACTGCTACCTGTAATTTATTGCAGCTTACTTTTGTTTTATTATTTTCTATCAAAGGTTTAATGTGTGAAATAACTGCAATGGAGTTTGAAAACAAAATATTGGTGAGTGTGCTTGGTGGGAATATTTTTTCTATACGACATTACGGTGTTCTGACAAACCATCCTACTTTGGCAAAACGTCCTACCGTAAGTAGTTTATGCACATTTCTGCTTTCACAGAGTAATTTCACCACAAATTTAAGTAGGTATGATGGTTTGCCACTTAACTTTGCCCATCAGAGTATACTTGTAGCTCATATTCATAAACCCAGGATGGTTTGCCACTACATTTTACACATTAAAGTATGGTTGTAGGTCACAGTCACAAAGGTATCATGGTGTGGCACTTGATTTTACCAGTCAGAGTATGTTTCTAGCTCAGATTAACAAAGGTAAGACGATTTGCCACTTAATTTAGCTGTTAAAGTATGCTTGTAGATCACATTCACAAAGGCAGGATGGTTTGGCACTGAATTTTATCAGTCAGAGTATTTTTCTAGCTGATTTTCACAAAGGTAAGACAGCTCGAAACTTAATTTCGTATTGTGCGCATGCGCAGAAACAATGGGTACGATGATTCGTCAGGTAGGATGGATTCTCAGAAAACCGGCTCAAAAGCCGCAACAGTAAAAAGGAGATGAATACCAGAGTGTTAGTGAGATAGAGGTTTTATCTTAAATTGGCATAGCAGGTTGGCTAAAATGGCTACCAAGGCAAAGACTAGTGAGCTTCCTGAAAGCCTGCGTCAGGTATGCTTTTATCAACACCAGACTAGATGGGGCCAATTAGCACCAGCTGAACATACTGAGGAGATTAGGGGCTAAACAGGAACGTAACAGGTGGCTAGTAGCCTTCAGTAATAGCAATAATTCACACGGCAATAACGAAATACATTTCAAACTACATTTGGGCCATTTATTTGTAATCTGTAGTGGAAAACATTTTAAGAGTAACCTTCTCAACACTGCACAGATATAGCTGCATACACTTTACTGGGGTGTATTACTAGTTTAGATCAATGCATTTATGCAAAGCATTTAGATCATGCCCAAGTAAATCACACAATCCCGCAACCCCCCACACCTCCACAAATTTACACACCTGTATTGTGTGACTTTATCCCGGGTCTGATATTAAGCAGTCTTAGCTGACGGATCTCCTCCTCATACTGGACGATCGTTTTTTCGAACTCTGAGAAGATTTCTTCTGCAGCCGTAGTTAATCTCTCCTTGATAAACTCTCTCAGATGCTGAACTGAAGACATTATTGCAACAAAAACCGATACCGCCAAACCAACGTCGTCGAACTTAACTCGGCATCTCTCAATAGCCCCATTGCCGCTATTCTTCTTTTATTGCTCTTACGGTAGGCTGGAGGATTCAAGGGCGTAATACTGCCCTCATCAGGTCAGTCCAGTCCAACATAAAGTCTGGTACTTTGCAGAAAACTGCAATTTTGCCATGAGATTATTAGTGATATCCTGGAATAAAGAAAGAAGAAAATACTTTGATTTAAGTTTGATTTATTGGAAAACCCTTTAGTTTGATCCAGCATTAATCATTTAACAGAACAAAGAATAATCCCTTCATTGATTATAGTCACTCTAAAAATAATTATATAAAATCTTTTTAATAAACGAGGGTCTCCTGATTTCTCTGGTACGGTCCATGAAGTGGAAGTGAAATAACACTATACAAATACATTAATATAAATAAACTACATACATTTAGAGCACAGAGAAAATTAAAGTTTCATGTGGAGCAAATGATCATGGACAATTAGGATAAGGCTGTTGATGTGGTCGCCTTTCTCTTCCCCTCTGATAATAACAGCTAACATTTTTAACAACAATTTAACAATTTATCACTGTACAAAAATAAAAAGTAATCATGTTCATGTTGAGTCTGAGTCTGCAGAAGGTCGCAGTGCAGTGGAAGACGTCATGCCTCATTTCTGTATTAAAGACGCCAAGTCACAGTGGCCCCCAGTATTACAGGTCTGTGACACTGACTTCCCACTGTAATGATCAGAAGCTGATGCTGTAAAGTTAATATAGTTCCATGCAAGACATCAAGGTGGAACTATCTGTGTGGACACTAAGATGTGAGCTAAAGGGTAAGAGAAAACCTACACAAGTATGAGAGCTAGAAAAGTGATATACATGTTCTTCCTGCTAGCTAAATGTGAATAATAAAAACATGCAGCAGATCATAAAATGACTCATTCTTCATAAATAAGGAGACAAACAAAACACCCACATCATAAAGAACCTGGAAAGACTCATCCTCAACCAGCTCCGCCCTATAGTTAGGCCACATCAGGATCTCCTTCAGTTTGTTACCAGCCCCACCTCGGGGCTGAGGACTCCATGATATAACTACTTAATCGTGCGTACGCCCATCTGGGCCAGCTGGTGAGCATTGTGAGGGACATGTTTTTTGGGGTTTTTTAAAACTTTTTCAGTGCATTTAATACATCAGGTCAGTCCTGGGTGATAAGATAAGAGATAACATCAGATAAGATAACCTTTATGAGGTCCACATGTGGGAAATGTCTTTTGTTACAGCAGAAAGTTACATAGCAAAAGTTAGAAAACACTGGAATAGGATAAGATAAGAAGAATAAGAATAAGGTACTGTACACAATAGACTAGAATAAAATAAAATACTATATACAATAGGATAAAAATCTTGTAGTGTTTATAGGAGATGTAAAACCACAGTCATAACAGGGGTTTACCACCATGACACGGACCCCAGCTCAGTGGTGCAGCCTCAGCAATGAAGGTGCTGAACATTGTCCATTTAGACTCAATGTTCCCAGTCTCCCTCTGATTGGTGTCGAAGCTCTGCCAGAGGAGACAGTGACGATCTCAAGGACAGGGACTTTTGCTATGTAAATTACTAAATTCACTTGAGAAAAAAATAAGTAAGTTAGTATCAACTAGTGGTAGGACTGCGCTAAAGTGCTATCTGGGTCCATCCAGGTCACTCACCACCCCTGGTGGACACAGGTCAAACTTATATTAGACAATAGAAGGAATAAATAAAAATAAAGCATAAACAAATTTTCACAATTTTCAAATTGTGAGTGGGCAGAGAATTTCTACATGGGTTAAATACATAACAAGTCCAACTATCTATACGCCAAACGAGATTAATTACACCTGTCTAATTCACTATATTGCCACTGAGGTAAATGAAGTGCAGCGTGCGTGGTGTAATAAAATAATAAACATTATGAATTAGTATAACACTTGTTAGTTACTTCTTTTCAGGACCGGCCCAGTTTGGTTCTGTGGAGAAAAGCACTTTTGGATTTGCTGCCTCAGTTGTGGTCTGGAACCTGTACGTCGGTAAGATTAGAGCTTCCAGTGACTGTGAAGACTGAACCTAACGCAGACAGTTAAGACTATTCTTGAATTTTGATTTAATCAAGCTTTTGATACAAATTGGTGTTACGGTAGCTACGAGAGGGAGGGGTGTGTTCTTAAATTGCATGCTATTTTAAATTCATGTTGGGTACCTCCTAAGGAATTGTTGACCGCATTAATTAAGTCCACTGTAATGTTTAATTGGCTAAGTTAATCTGAAAATACCATTGCAGATTTGTTTGAATAATCTTTTTTCATGTCACTGATGGTGGTATAAAAAAGGAAGACATGCTCTTAGCAGACAGGGGAGTTGTGTGTTCAGTGTTTGCTATTATGTGCTCCACTTTTGTTCTGAAACACACAACTTCAGAAGACATTGATGGAGTACGGTTGAGCACCTGGAAAGTGAGGACGAGAATCATTGAACTTAGTATGATTAAGCCCCTTGAATGTGTTGAATCTTCCTGGCCAGTTGCTTCACCAAAAGGCAGATCACACAAAGCCCTGTTTAACAGCTCGTTTGGAAGTACTGTTAGTTTTTCAAAGAGCAGCAGGATTGTGCAGTCGCATATTTTAAAAGCTTTTCAGAATTTCTACAGGCTGGAAAGATGTTGATTCAGGGTTTTGGAACACAATTTAAACCAAAACACAAAATTTACAGGAGATGTAAAGTTTGATGCCAACAGTTTTTATTGAACATAAGATAAAAAAAAAAAAAAAAAAAAAAAAGCTCTCTAGTATGTTCGACATAAGCACATGGAGGCCTAAAGCAAACAAAGATAAATAAAGATGAAGACTCCCGGGGAACGTCTGAGCTCCTTTATGGGAGATGAGTCATCAGCTCCTCCTCCTTTATTATATAATTATCCATATTTTATCTTTAAACTGAATTATCTACAATCTTAAACTGGATTTGTTTAATGTCAAAATGGAACACAACACTGTTAAAATGACACATTAGTCCATAAGTTATGTTATAAATGATAAATGAGCTTAAAATATGGATCACAAACAATACAAGAACATGGATCAACTTGTCAACATTGTCATTCCCTAAAATACTCCCTTTCCATCTGAAAAGCACTTTCCATTAATGTCAATCCAACTACTACATGGGTAGTTTTTGATATTTCCAAGTGTGATTCTGAGAAATAGTTCTTTTATATCAAGACCCAAAAATATCTCAAGCACTGTTGAGGCCATGCCAAAGAAAATGAAGAAACTTCAGTAAAGACAAAGCCCATAAACAATAAAACAATGAGGTCAATCCAGTGTATAAATTTCATTTAAAGAAAAAAAAACAACAACCCCACCACCAAACAAAATCCCAACAGCAGTTCAGGCAGCGTACAAGTTAGCAAACAGTGCAAAGTTAGTCAACAGTCTTCTGCGTCAAACACCTTCAAACTGTGAACTTCGGAGAAAAAACTGATTTCAATAAAGGCTACCTCACACGTGTAGTTGTTTTTTCAACAGATATTACCAAGTGTGTTTTGGAGAAATAGTTCTTTTTACATCAGGCCACTAAAAAATATCTCAAGCACTGTCGAGGCCATGCCAAAGAAAATGAAAAAACTTCAGCAAAGACAAAACCTATAAACTATAAAACAATGATGTCAGAAAAAGGTGATAAAAGTGCACACATTTTATGCTGCAAGACAAACTTTTTGTCTTGTCCATGTGTCAAAACAGAAACTGAGCTTCCGAAAGCCTTTTTAAATTTTCAGTTTTCAATGACCCAAACACTGTTTATGTGTTCTACCATCACCATTTTCTAAGAATGAAACTTAGCATGTAGCATGTTTTCCTAATTGCATTTGCAACTGTAGTGGAAAACTAAAATGTTTCACACAGGTGCTGCAACAGTGTGGTTTCTCACTTTTGTGAACTGGCATGTGTTATTTCAAGTTTCCTTCTGCCTGAATCTTTTCCAGAGGTGCTACAAGAATGTGGCTTATCACCTGTGTGAATTCGCATGTGTATCTTCAACGGACCCTTCGTAGGAAATCTTTTCCCACAGGTGCTACAAGAATGTGGTTTCTCACCTGTGTGAATTCGCATGTGTCTAGTCAAGTTTGACTTCCAAAAAAATCTTTTCCCACAGGTGCTGCAAGAAAGTGCTGTCTCGGAATTTTGAACACTCAGGCCTGATACGATTTGCTCCAACTCATTTCTGTGCAAGTTACCATCCTTGATTTCATCCTGATCTGTGTCAGGAGATTTGTGAGAATGGAGCTGGTCACTGCTTGGTTCTGGTTCACTGTGGTCACTTTCTTCACGAGCAGGAAAAGTTTCAGTCTCCTGCTTTAGAACAACCGTTTTTTTCCATTTCAGTGGTACGGAGTTCCAGCTGTTCCTCTTTAATCTGTGAAGGATCCTCCTGGTGTAGACTGGAGTTCTTCTCCTGGTTACAGACCTGCTGATTTGTGAACCCATCCTTGTCCTTACAGTCATGTTGTGGAAAATCTGAAGGGACATATCAAAAAACATACATTTGAGAAATTACAAGGCAAGCTTAACCATTAGCAGGTCTCTACATGGTAAGGATATGGCTTAGATATACCTATGAAGGCATGTTGTGGGGAGAAACCGTTTTGCTGCTTATGTGAAAACCATTTTGGCTGCTCATTTACAAATTCTACAAATAATATAAACAGATGATCTACGATGAGAAAATAAAGAAGATATAATCTAACAAAAGCACAAAGTGGGATCTCTTAAATTTTGTTATCAAAGTGCACAAAACATTTAAAAGTTTACTTAAAATTATTCAAAAACTTTACAGGACACTCACTGCAGGATTTATTTATTTATTGTTTAGATTAACCATTCATTGCCTTAAAGTTGGGGAGAATGGGAGGTAGAGCCTACAGCTTTCAGGTCCCTCTTCTGTGGAAAAAGCTGCCAGTTTGGATTCGGAAAACAGACACGCTTTAAAAAATAAAAAAATAAAAAAAAGATTAGGCTTAAAAATTTCCTTTTTGATAAAGCATACATTTATGGCTGGATCAGGTGGCCCTGATTAGGCTCATTGAGATTTAAACTGGGTGAGAGAACCAATCTTTCTTATACCTGGGGGTATAGAGTTCCACAGCCTGGGAGCAGAACAGCTAAAAGCTCTGCTTCCCATCGTGGTGAGGCGGAAGGAAGGCACAGAAAGCTGGATAGAAGAAGAAGATCCAAGTGAGCGGACAGAAAAGGTAGTGCTTAACAGGTCAGAAAGGTAAGGAGGTGCGAGGTTATGAAGGTGAGCAGAAGAAGCTTGTGGAATATCCAGAATTTCACTGGGAGTCAGTGAAGTTCCTGAAGAACAGGGGTGATGTGCTGGTAGGAGGGAGTTCTGGTGATAATGCGAGCAGCAGAGTTCTGAACCAGTTGAATCTTATGGAGGGATTTTTGGGGGAGACCATGCAAGAGAGAGTTGCAGTAGTCAATGCGGGAGGTAACAAGACTGGGCAAGAATGGATGTAGACTGGGTGACAAGAGAAGGACGAAATCTGTTAATGTTGCGTAGATGGAAATGGAACAGGTGAGATTATTGATGTGAGATTTATAGGAAAGTGAACAGTCTAGGATGACACAAAGGCTCTTAAGCTGAGGAGAAGGGAAAACTGTGGAGTTATTGATAGTGAGTCAGAAGTGGTTTGCCTTCAAAAGGTTGGATTTGGTGCCAATAAGGAGGATTTCAGTTTTATCCTTATTGAGCTTCAGAAGGAGTAATAAAGGTAATATTAAAACCAAGTAGCTACTGCCATTGTTGGAAACTGGAATTGGCTGGGCCACGCTATGAATCCTGGGATAGGTTGGGCAGCGAAGGATACACCCGACCCATCCTTCAAATCTGGAAATGAAGGACACATTTGTCGGCCGCATTTGGAGGAGTCTTTGAATTTGGACAGCCTTCATCGAGTCGCTGTAACGCAATCGGCCTACAAATGCAGCCTCTGAAGGATTTGATTTCGTGGCTCAAGAGTTGGGAGTTCGCCTTGTAATCGGAAGGTTGCCGGTTCGATCCCCAGCTTGGACAGTCTCTGCCGTTGTGTCCTTAGGCAAGACACTTTACCCGTTGCCTACTGGTGGTGGTCAGAGGCAGCCTCGCCTCTGTCAGTGCGCCCCAGGGTGGCTGTGGCTACAATGTAGCTTGCCATCACCAGTGTGTGAATGTGTGGATGACTGGATGTGTAAAGCGCTTTGGGGTCCTTAGGGACTAGTAAAGCGCTATAAAAATACAGGCCATTTACCATTTGATTTTATTAGCCGACGTAATCGTGACTAGTCGACAAGTCGTGGCAGCCCTACCGTCACCTAAGAGCCAACAGAGCCCTAAACAGGCCATGACCCCAACCCCGGGTTGAGCCCTCCAAGGAAGATGCTCCTGGGGAATGCACCGACGCCCCAAGCCTGTCGCTACCCCCACACCAATCACAACAGCAAAGGTGGGACCAAACTATGACCCCCCTCCACCCCCCACCCCCACTAGGTGATGGAGCTGGTCAAAGGAGCCCAGAGCAATTGATCTGATGTGGTGGCAGAGGTTGTATCAAGACTAATGTAATCTAATAGATAATTTCTATATTGGTTAGAATTAGGATTATTTTTCCAGTTCATGAGGACTGTTTTCTTGGCTATGCATAGGGCAGTGAAAACCATATGGGCTATATTCTTTTCTGTAGTGACATTATCTAAGCTGCCCAACAAACACATTAAAGGGGAAGTTGGAATGTTACATTTCAGACACTTCGATAAGTCTTCACATATCTCGCGCCAAAACTTCTGAACTGGTGGACAGAACCAAAGAGCGTGGATATAATTGTCCGATGAATTGGTTTGGCAGTGTGAACAGTTGTTGGAAGACGTGAAGCCCATCGTGAACATCAGATGACCTGTAGTGTACTTTATGTAGAATTTTGTATTGAATTAATTGAAGACTGGGATTTCTAATTAAATGAAAGGTTTTTAAGTATAATCTGAGACCAGAAGTTTTGGTCTAAGTTATGTTGGGTTCAAATATTGAGGAGGAGCACAGGAGGTAATCTACTTTCAAAATAACAACACTGATCCGCCCGGGTGGAGTCAAACGATGATTTTTGATTCCCGACTTACAGAGCATAGGCAGGTGTTTTATACCTTTCAGGGCTTAAATTTAATACGCCCCTTCAACGTCACTCAGATACAGTTCATACATAGGTTTCAATACCACAATGACTTTTAACACAGTTTAAAAATAACATTGTCTCCGTCTCCACGGCAGATGCTTCCTGTCAGCCTTCTGACTTTCACTTCTCGTCTGGAACACCAGACCCACACCCTGCAAGAAACTGTTCCTCTTTTTGCAGAGACAATTTTGCAGTTGCCAGCAAACATGACTAACCTCTCACCTATACATGAGTCTATCTACTATGTGAGTGTGTGTGGGTATCAGCATGAAATGCACTCAGTTTCACCTCTCCCTTCACCAGCTGAACCTTGTAACCTTTTCCACCAGACAGAAGGCCAGCACGTACACATCTAAGATTATAACAAGCATTCAAAAGCATTTAAGATTATAGATTCAACTCAACAGTTTAAAGTGGTTATCACTGCACCTGTAATAAAGGCTAATTGGGTACCAATATCTTTAAACATCTGAATACAATATCAATACTGCAGATTGTATTATTAATGCAATGGTAATGATGATGATTATTAACAATAGCAGCAAAATATATCTCTAATCCTCACACTCCCTCTCTTGGTGACCCTCTTTCCTTAAAAAAAAAAAGAGGGTCACCACACTTTACGTGTGTCATTGCTCTGACCCTCTCTAGCCGTCCTCTGGCTCAGCCAATCAGACAACAACCTCATGTCATCTAGGTGGTCCAGTAATAAACGTCAGCTCCCCCCTAAGAACACTCCATGCGTGACATTAGGTTTTTTCTGGGTCCCTCTCTTGTGGTCCGTTAGGCCTCGGGCCTCCAGGATCCTCACCCCTATGCTCGCCGAGATCTCCTGCAAAGGAACAAAACACCTTTTCCTACGCCTCCCTAACTTACCATGTTCATCAACATCCTGTACACAAAACTGTCGCTGCTGCAAGTGCCTCCCCTCTGACCTAAAAGTCACCTTTCACAATAGATCACAAGAAAATCATTATAAGCGCCTATTCTACTAAAAGATCAAAAAGAAAACAACCATTTTAATCAATTAAGTTTAAACACATAAGCAATTACTCATGCGTAAATTTCATCAAAGCTAAACGCTGCCCAGAAACAACTCCTGTGTGTTAACACTAACTTCATTTTAAAACTCACATTTCCCGTGTCATAACCTGTTCTTGATATAGCATCTTTATTTCATTTTGCTCCTCTATAAACTAGAGTTAGCTTCCACAGTGGCCTCTTTTGTTAATGGCACGAATTATATCAACAAGTTTCTCTTCTTTCCTATCACTTGTTGCTAAGCAAGCTCAACTTCAGTTATAAGCTAAATGAATTTCAGGCCTTTGGCCTGACAGGTTTATGGATTCTGTGTGTTTGTAAGCATGTGCGCCCTCTAGTCACTTAGCACAATAAATTGCCTGGACATTCGCGCCAAACAAAGCTTTTGACCTTCATTAATAGACTGAGCCACAACTCTTTAATAAGCACCAAAATGCAATGTGTAAAAATCATTTCTATGTATAAGCTCTCTCCTCTATCCTAAAAATAAATCTATGTAATATCTGTATGTGTAAGCCTGCATTATAACCACTTCTTCTAGAAATCAAACATTTTCTACTCCCACAATCTTCACTAGTTTCCCTATATCTTTTATTCCCACAGTTTCCCTTAAAGTTTTGTACACTACTTCTTATAAACACCGGCATTTTATCTTCTAAACAGGATTCAGTTCACTTTAATCCTCTAACCTTAACATTAAAAAAATAACAATTTCTGCCTCAGTTTTACCATATCTAGATTATCAAAAAACTCCAAAAGTCATAAAATGATCCTAAAACCTATTTCAAACCTTAAATTCCCCCTTTTTTGACACATCTCATGTGTCAAACTAAAAATGCTTCACCCAAGCTTAGGAAATTAAAAAAAGTTAGTCATCCCAACTTTGGTCCAGTCACACAAATTCACTCACATGCATTCACACCAGCTTTTTGCTGATAGTGGAGACTCCCGCGCAAGTAATCAGATTCTCCACCCTCAGCAACATGAGCTCATTCATTTGTCTTATTTTGTTTTAGGAAAATAGTTCTTTATGCTTTTGGACTGGATTGAATCGCTACAATCCTTTTAGACAGGGACTTACGACCTGATTAGGTCCCCACAGGTAGCCTTCTCCTCAGCCAGTTGTAATCTGGAAAGCCGGGAAGCTGATAAATCCGCTTCCCATTTTGCAATAGGAAGTGATATTGATTCATCCGTTTTAGAAAGCATTCTGTATATTTTGGAAAGTAATTTGGGGGTTTTAAGAGTAAGAAATTGTACCACACTTGGTGGCGTTTGTAGTTCAACTTGACCCGCTTTAAATTTCTTTTTTACTATGGATTTAATTTGTTGATATTCTAAAAAGCTTTTCTTGTTGATCCCATATTGTGTAACTAGTCTGTCAAATGGAATAAATTCTGTTCCTTCTAATATATGTTCCAAGTATTTGATTCCTGCACCACTCCAATCTGGAAAGTTTATCATATTATTGTTTTGTAATATGTCAGGGTTGTTCCAGATAGGTGTACGTTTGCATGGGATTAATGAAGACTCCGTCAAATTTAGAAACTCCCACCATGCTGTCAGAGAAGAGCTGATGCTGACGCTTTTGAAGCATTCATGTCGTTGGATATTTGAGCTGATAAATGTTAGGTCTGAAATCTCTAGATTATTGCAAAGTGCTTGTTCTACATCTAGCCAAGGTTTGTCTAAGAAGGTATGTTTTAGCCATCCTGAGATAAACTGAAGAAGTAGTGCTGAAAGTTAGGTAGTTCTAATCCTCCTTTATCCTTGGTCTTTTGTAGTGTTTTTAAGCTAATAATTGGGGGTTTATTTTTCCAAAGGAGTTTGGACATATGAATCTAGAGACCTGAACCAATCTTGTGGCGGTTTAGTTGGGATTATTGAGAATAAATAATTTATTTTTGGTAAGACCATCATTTTTATAGCGGCAACCCTTCCCATGAGTGATATGGGTAGACATTTCCACCTAGCCAGATCACCTTCTACTTTCTTTAAAAGTGGGATATGGTTTCATTTAGTTAGATCTGCAAGCTTGGGAAAAACGATAATACCTAAATATTTTATATTTCCCGATTGCAGTGGTGTAGAAGAAGAATTATGGAAGGGGCAATTAATCAGAAGGACTGTAGATTTTGGCCAGTTAATTGAGTAATCTGATATTCTTGCAAGAGTTTATCAATTCAATCACCCCAGAGATATTGGTTTGTGAGTTTTGGGGAGAAAGTAACAAATCATCTGCATAAAGGCTGATTTTAAGTTCCACGTTCTTGCATTTTATGCCCTTAATTACTGAATTCTGTCTAACTGCTCCTGCTAGTGGTTCAATAGAAATTGCAAACAGTGAAGGGGAGAGTGGGCGGCCCTGCCTGGTGCAATAATTGTTTAAACAAAATCAGACAGGTGCATAAATTTTGGCACTGTTGTCATTTTATTGATTCCAAAACCTTTAGAACTAATTATTGGAACTCAAATTGGCTTAGTAAGCTCAGTGACCCCTGACCTACATTTACAGGTGAATAAATGTAGGTCAATTGTAAGTTTCCCTCCTCTTTTAATTTTCTCTGAAGAGTAGCAACATGGGGGGTCTACTCTCAAATGACCTGAAGACAAAGACTGTTCACAATCATGGTTAGGGGAAGGATACAGAAAGTTGTCTCAGAGATTTAAGCTGTCTGTTTCCACAGTTAGGAACATATTGAGAAAATGGAAGACCACAGGCTCAGTTCAAGTTAAGGCTCGAAGTGGCAGACCAAGAAAAATCTGCAAGAGTGATGCAGAGGAAGCCTTTTCTCCGCCCACAGCACAAACAGAGCCGCTTGAGGTATGCTAAAGCACATTTGGACAAGCCAGCTTCATTCTGGAATAAGGTGCTGTGGGCTGATGAAACTAAAAATTAGCTATTTGGGCATAACAAGGGGTGTTATGCACGGACTGGGAATCTTGTCAAAGTTGAGGGACACATGGATTCCACTCAGTATCAGCAGATCCTGGAGACCAATGTCCAGGAATCAGTGACAAAGCTGAAGCTGCGCCGGGGCTGGATCTTTCAACAAGACAGCGACCCGAAACACTACTCAAAATCCACTAAGGCTTTCATGCAGAGGAACAAGTACAACGTTCTGGAATGGCCATCTCGGTCCCCAGACCTGAAAATTACTGAAAATCTTGGGTGTGAGTTAAAGAGAGCTGTCCATGCTCGGAAGCCACCAAACCTGAATGAACTAGAGATGTTTTGTAAAGAGGAATGGTCCAAAATACCTTCAACCACAATCCAGACTCTCATTGGAACCTACAGGAAGCATTTAGAGGCTGTAATTTCTGCAAAAGGCAGATCCACAAAATATTGATTTCATGTCCTTTTTTGTGGTGCCCAAATTTATGCACCTGCCTGATTTTGTTTAAACAATTATTGCACACTTTCTGTAAATCCAATAAACTTCATTTCACTTCTTAAATATCAAGATATCGAGAGTGTGCCTTATGTATGAATGAAGAAAAAAAAGAAACAACATAATTTAAAAAGATGTTTGAAACTCAAGAGGTCAGAAATTCCACCAAGCGGAGCATTTTTAAAATCAGGGTCAAACCTATACTTCTCTATAGTTCATAAACATGGAGCAGGACAAAGACAGCGCTCTGTATGTTATAGACATTCATCAACATCTGCTTGCAGCAAATCCTCTGTATCCAGTGGCCAGAGAAGATTAAAAAAAATGTAGTCAAGAACAAACCAGGAACCAATAGCAATACCAGTTCTGAAAGAAAGTGATGATGGATTGGCCACACAATCAGCAAATCCACCAATAACATCACTGCACAGGCCTTGTGCTGGAATCCAAAAGGGACAGAAGAAGAAAGAACCAGAAACACATGGCACAAGGGCACAACTATCATATTGTTGTGTGGTTTGTTAAAAGCTTAGTTTCAAATCAATATTTTAAACTGATTGTTCAGTCCTAATGGGGATAATTATGTTATCCACAAAAGGTCCAGTGGATGTACTTAGTCATAATGTATAGGGGTGCCTCTAGAATTTTATTCATATGGGTGGCCATATGGGGGCTACTGAAAACTTTGAGGTGGCACACCAAAAGCATAATTCAGGGGGTTTTTTTTGTTTGTTTTTTTACATGTTGATATTCAATATAGGTCACTTGAAAAATGTGGCAGAAGGAGTGATGACTGCAATTTGTGAGGGACAAAAAAAAGTGACAATATGAATGACAAAAATGTATATGCAGGAATAATTAACAATGTTTCAACTCATTGTAGGGTGTCTTCCTCTCTCTTGTACTCAACTTAATTATTTCCAACTTAGGACAGTCCTGACAGGGGCGACACTTGGAGGGCTAGACATTTTGGCTCTTAGAATATTACGTCAGTTTCCTTGTTGCAGTTCGTCCTTAGATTTGTCATGTGTCTCTATAACATATCTCTGAGGTCTCATTAGGACCCAACGTGAAATAGATTTCTTAATACAAAACGGAATCTATCTATTAAGGTTTTGCATACCTATTCTGTGCAACTTTACTTCAGGGTTCCACATGATGCCCAGCTGCTGCACGGACCAACCGCCCCCAACATGTCCGGCTGGATAACCACTGCTCATCTACAATCACAATGAACACCGGTGTACCACAAGGCTGTGTGATGAGCCCTTTCCTCTACTCCCTCTTCACCCACGACTGCAGACCTGCCGGTGGTTCTAACACCATCATTAAGTTTGCAGATGACACCACGGTGATTGGCCTCATCATTGACAACGATGAGGCCGCCTACAGGGAGGAGGTGGATCGTCTGGCTGAGTGGTGCGACACAAACAATCTGCTACTTAACACTGAGAAGACCAAGGAGCTCATCGTGGACTACAGGAGGAATGCTGACCCACATCCACCCATCTACATTAAGGGGACAGCTGTGGAGCGTGTGAGCAGCTTTAAGTTCCTGGGAGTTCACATCTCCGAGGATCTCATCTGGACGACCAACTGCTCCAAGCTGGTCAAGAAGGCTCACCAGCGCCTCTTCTTCTTGACGACTCTGAGGAAGAACCACCTGTCCTCAGACATCGTGGTGAACTTCTATCGCTGCACCATCGAGAGCATCCTGACCAACTGTATAACAGTCTGGTACGGGAACTGCTCTGTCTAGGACCGGAAGGCGTTGCAGAGGGTTGTGAAAACTGCCCAGCGCATCGCCGGAGCACCACTTCCTGCCATAAAGGACATCTACAGGAAGCGGTGTCTGAAAAGAGCTGGGAAAATCATCAAAGACCCCAGTCACCCATCACATGGACTCTTCACCCTCCTGCCCTCTGGGAGGTGCTACAGGAGCCTCCGGACTAAGACCACCAGGTACCGGAACAGCTTCTTCCCCACAGCTGTCAGACTCCTGAACTCTGCCTCCTGACATCTGACCCACACTAAACACATGGACTGGACATACACACACCCACAACCATCTACACACACAATGGACGACTGTACCCTCATACACACAATAATAACATGGACTGAACCACCACTCACAACCACTTTATATAGCTTCTGTAGAAATTATCCACATATCTCACTTATCTTAACTGCACTACTGTATAATTCTGTGTAAATAATCATTCTGTACAATACGATAATTTTTAAATCTACAACTGTTTATAACCTGCATAGTTCACATTTCTGTATAGCTGTATATCTCATATTTCTGTATAGTTTTTTTTTATTTCATATTCTGTATAGTTTTTTTATATTTATATCCTGTTCATAGCTTGTACTCACTACAGCCTGTACATACTTATAGATAAAGCATATTCATAACATACTTCATACCGTGTACATTATAACATACCATAATAGATCCATTTCTGTAATATACTCACATATCTATATTATTGCTAATATATATTTGTAATATATCTATATCATGGCTAAAGCACTTCTGGATGGATGCAAACTGCATTTCGTTGCCTTGTACCGGTGACATGTGCAATGACAAAGTTGAATTCTATTCTATTCTATATGTGAGCGATATTCAAATATTCTCTCTCATGCAGTGAACAGCGGAGAATTCTGTCTACATGCACAAAGTCATCATTTATGAGGCGTACAGCTTGCCACTCCAACTTGGTCCTTGTGGCCAATAAGCCAGTTTTCATCATCTCAACATTTTTCTACATACTGTGTACAGTTCTGGACTAATATGACTTAAATATGGTGGAATTTTTTGTTTTTTATTAAACAGAAGATTTGAAATCCAGTTTTTATTTTACTATGCTAACAGAAAACATGTCTTCAGTGAGGCAGTATCCCAGGCAGTAATGCACGCCATGTGTCTTTTTGACATTTTGATGAGTCATATTCATTTCTATATTATGAAATCTGTATATGACACTTTTACATACCTATTCTGGTCAGCTTTACTCCAGGATTCCACATCAAATCCAGCTGTTCTCTGGCCCAGACATAAATGCTTTCAGCTTCCTGCTTCAGTTCAAGCTGCTCTCCTTCCCCACTGATGGAGATTTTCTCCTGTTCCTCTTTAATCTTTGGAGGCTCTGTGTCCTGCTGGTCCAGACTGGAGCTCCTTTCCTGGTCACTGACCTGCTGATCATCCAGACCTTCATGTTCAACAAAGGGAGGAAGAAGAATCAAGAAGGATTAAAAGGGGTCACCTATTGAGAATTTACCTTATGGTTTCAAGGGCTCTTGCATTCTTGCAGATGCTGCCACAGAAACATTCACTCATAGTCATGTGTTCATTGGGTGATGTTGATGTTGTTTTTTGACCAATGCATTAAACTATATATTTTTAGATATAAGTTGTAACGGACGCCTGTTCTTACACTTGAGTCAATTTTTTTGATTGATGTTTTGTTTCCTGTTTTGTTTCCGTTACATTATTATACTTTAATGTATAATATTGTAACGGAAACAAAACATTAATCAAAAAATTGTTGAAACACAAATTACAACATTGTATAAAAATTACAATCATCAACTCAAATACTTGGTTCTAATTGAACAGAAATTTCTATGAACTTGTAAGAACTGTGTAGAACATGAATCAGTCTGTTTCAGATCCTGAATTTGAAATTTCCACTGAAGTCACGGATAAGAGGCAAGTGGAACCAAGATCGAGGCCATTTGCTTTTTGAAGTTTGCAAAGACTGCTAAATTGTGCCAGTGGTAGTTCACTCTTTGCAAAATAGTACGCTGTTCTAAACAGATCTTTCAGGTTTATTTTTAGTATGTTATTTGCAATTGGTGTTTGTTCTGGGAAAGATATTGCAGACTGAGCAATAATGCATTTCCAATGGGGGCCTTTCTTAAAATTACTGGTCCCAGTAACAGAGGCGCTTGTCGACTCAGAAATCGAGGGAAAACCAACAACACACCCGGCAGAACATTATGTTATTTACACGGGTGCACATAAGTAGTCCCCCATATGGAAAAGATATATATAAATCTTATAAAGTTTGTATCTGTCTTGTGTGAAACTTGTATGAAAAGCAGACAAGAGTAAACACAGATATAAGATCCCTTGAAAAAGTATATAATGAAACTTGTATGTTTTGAATACTTACTAAAACAATATATGAAAGTAATGAGAAAGTGGCCACTTTCATGAGTTAAGTCATATAAGTTTTTACTATTTCTTTTCCATATGGGCCGCATTGGCTTTCAATATAAAAGACGCGCACAAGATAAGAAGTTGCAACGCGAGTTTGCGTCCATATAAAAGGCACTGTTTTTGTCCGCTAGAGTGGGATTTTCACAGCACATTCTGCACCAAATCTCTGTGCGTTCATCATTTGTTTGCCAGCTCACCTCCTGCAACCACTTTTCCAAGAATACGTGCTTGTTTTGTGGTTCGGACTCCTTCTGACAATTCTTTGGAGGGTAAGTAGGGCTGCACGATTAATCGTTAGAAAATCGCGATCTCAATTCATACTTATGTGCGATCTCATTTCCAAATGACAACGATTTAAAAAAAAAAAAATGACGACGACGACTGTACCGCATTTTGATCCGGGACGTAATCTGCATGAAGACAAGCGCTCACTCTTCCTACTCAACAAATGACAAGGGCGGAGCCTTATACCACGTGATACCGAAGCTGGCTGCTAAAATTAGCAGGGAAAAAACAACGGAGAGCACGTCAGGGATGACGAGAAAGTGACTGGAGAAAATCCATCCCGGTCAGCCACCCAAACATCAGGAACCTTATACAGCGCTTCCCTATATCCCTATAAAGTAAATCCGTTGGGCATCTTTCCTTGCCTTTAGACAATAATTCTGATGGCAAAAGAACCAAACGGGGCAGGGAAAAAAAAGAAAAAAGAAAAAAAAAAGGTAGGTACCCCCAACAGAATTTGTTTCCCCTGCATCGGGAGGATGCGCTAGGCTGTCCAAATCATGCACAAACAGTATCCCACAGTTGTTTATGTCTTTGAACCCATTTTTTGATAGCAATGTTGAATATTATTACACAGGGGAAAAAAAAAAAAAAAAAAAACTACGCGTAAAATAATTACACCATGACACCGCCGCCTTTCTAAATGGAGGGACAGTAGCTGCTTGTGTATATGCAAGTGTGTAAAAACTGCAGATAGACTCAAAATACTGTTAATCTTACTATCTGCCATTGCAGAAATTAATCTCATGTAAACAATAACATGGCGCACAGCGTGATGTGAAAGGCACACATCTCTGACATTGTGTGATGAACTCCGTATTCTTCGACCACAGGTAAATGCAAAAATTGAGTTTTCTCCAACCTTTTCGGTGATTCGAAACACTGTTTATGTGCGGACGAAAGGACCAAATGAATAGAAAAATACCCATGTTGGTGTGGACGTAGCATAAAAGAGTTAATAGTTTTACTGCTACCTGTAATTTATTGCAGCTTACTTTTGTTTTATTATTTTCTATCAAAGGTTTAATGTGTGAAATAACTGCAATGGAGTTCGAAAACAAAATATTGGTGAGTGTGCTTGGTGGGAATATTTTTTCTATACGACATTATGGTGTTCTGACAAACCATCCTACTTTGGCAAAACGTCCTACCGTAAGTAGTTTATGCACATTTCTGCTTTCAAAGAGTAATTTCACCACAAATTTAAGTAGGTATGATGGTTTGCCACTTAACTTTGCCCATCAGAGTATACTTGTAGCTCATATTCATAAACCCAGGATGGTTTGCCACTACATTTTACACATTAAAGTATGGTTGTAGGTCACAGTCACAAAGGTATCAATGGTGTGGCACTTGATTTTACCAGTCAGAGTATGTTTCTAGCTCAGATTAACAAAGGTAAGACGATTTGCCACTTAATTTAGCTGTTAAAGTATGCTTGTAGATCACATTCACAAAGGCAGGATGGTTTGGCACTGAATTTTATCAGTCAGAGTATTTTTCTAGCTGATTTTCACAAAGGTAAGACGGCTCGAAACTTAATTTCGTATTGTGCGCATGCGCAGAAACAATGGGTACGATGATTCGTCGGTAGGATGGATTCTCAGAAAACCGGCTCAAAAGCCGCAACAGTAAAAAGGAGATGAATACCAGAGTGTTAGTGAGATAGAGGTTTTATCTTAAATTGGCATAGCAGGTTGGCTAAAATGGCTACCAAGGCAAAGACTAGTGAGCTTCCTGAAAGCCTGCGTCAGGTATGCTTTTATCAACACCAGACTAGGTGGGGCCAATTAGCACCAGCTGAACATACTGAGGAGATTAGGGGGTAAACAGGAACGTAACAGGTGGCTAGTAGCCTTCAGTAATAGCAATAATTCACACGGCAATAACGAAATACATTTCAAACTACATTTGGGCCATTTATTTGTAATCTGTAGTGGAAAACATTTTAAGAGTAACCTTCTCAACACTGCACAGATATAGCTGCATACACTTTACTGGGGTGTATTACTAGTTTAGATCAATGCATTTATGCAAAGCATTTAGATCATGCCCAAGTAAATCATACAATCCCGCAACCCCCCACACCTCCACAAATTTACACACCTGTATTGTGTGACTTTATCCCGAGTCTGATATTAAGCAGTCTTAGCTGACGGATCTCCTCCTCATACTGGACGATCGTTTTTTCAAACTCTGAGAAGATTTCTTCTGCAGCAGAAGTTAATCTCTCCTTGATAAACTCTCTCAGATGCTGAACTGAAGACATTATTGCAACAACAACCGATACCGCCAAACCAACGTCTTCAAACTTAACTCGGGATCTCTCAATGGCCCCATTGCCGCTATTCTTCTTTTATTGCTCTAACGGTAGGCTGGAGGATTCAAGGGCGTAATACTGCCCTCATCAGGTCAGTCCAGTCCAACATAAAGTCTGGTACTTTGCAGAAAACTGTAATTTTGCCATGAGATTATTAGTGATATCCTGGAATAAAGAAAGAAGAAAATACTTTGATTTAAGTTTGATTTATTGGAAAACCCTTTAGTTTGATCCAGCATTAATCATTTAACAGAACAAAGAATAATCCCTTCATTGATTAGAGTCACTCTAAAAATAATTATATAAAATCTTTTTAATAAACGAGGGTCTCCTGATTTCTCTGGTACGGTCCATGAAGTGGAAGTGAAATAACAATATACAAATACATTAATATAAATAAACTACATACATTTAGAGCAGAGAGAAAATTAAAGTTTCATGTGGAGCAAATGATCGTGGACAATTAGGATAAGGCTGTTGATGTGGTCGCCTTTCTCTTCCCCTCTGATAATAACAGCTAACATTTTAACAACAATTTAACAATTTATCAGTGTACAAAAATAAAAAGTATTTATGTTCATGTTGAGTCTGAGTCTGCAGAAGGTCGCAGTGCAGTGGAAGACGTCATGCCTCATTTCATCCTCAACCAGCTCCGCCCTATAGTTAGGCCACATCAGGATCTGCTTCAGTTTGTAACCAGCCCCACCTCGGTGCTGAGGACACCATGATATAACTGCTTAATCGTGCGTACGCCCATCTGGGCCAGCTGGTGAGCACTGTGAAGGTCATGTTTTTTTGGTTGTTTTTTTTTACTTTTTCAGTGCATTTAATACATCAGGTCAGTCCTGGGTGATAAGATAAGAGATAACATCAGATAAGATAACCTTTATGAGTCCCACATGTGGGAAATTTCTTTTGTTACAGCAGAAAGTTACATAGCAAAAATTAGAAAACACTGGAATAGGATAAGATGATAAGAATAAGAATAAGAATAAGGTACTGTACACAACAGACTAGAATAAAATAAAATACTATATACAATAGGATACAAATCTTGTAGTGTTTATAGGAGATGTAAAACCACAGTCATAACAGGGGTTTACCACCATGACACGGACCCCAGCTCAGTGGTGCAGCCTCAGCAATGAAGGTGCTGAACATGGTCCATTTAGACTCAATGTTCCCAGTCTCCCTCTGAATGGTGTCGAAGCTCTGCCAGAGGAGACAGTGACGATCTCAAGGACAGGGACTTTTGCTATGTAAATTACTAAATTCACTTGAGAAAAAATATAAGTTAGTATCAACTAGTGGTAGGACTGAGCTAAAGTGCTATCTGGGTTGATCCAGGTCACTCACCACCCCTGGTGGACACAGGTCAAACTTATATTAGACAATAGAAGGAATAAATAAAAAAAAAGCATAAACAAATTTTCACAATTTTCAAATTGTTAGTGGGCAGAGAATTTCTACATGGGTTAAATACATAACAAGACCACCTGTCTATACGCCAAACGAGATTAATTACACCTGTCTAATTCACTATATTGCCACTGAGGTAAATGAAGTGCAGCCTGCATGGTGTAATAACATAATAAACATTATGAATTAGTATAACACCTGTTAGTTACCTCTTTTCAGGACCGGCCTAGTTTGGTTCTGTGGAGAAAAGCACTTTTGGATTTGCTGCCTCAGTTGTGGTCTGGAACCTGTACGTCGGTAAGATTAGAGCTTCCAGTGACTGTGAAGACTGAACCTAACTCAGACAGTTAAGACGATTCTTGAATTTTGATTTAATCAAGCTTTTGATACAAATTGGTGTTACGATAGCTCCGAGAGGGAGGGGTGTGTTCTTAAATTGCCTGCTATTTTAAATTCATGTTGGGTACCTCCTAAGGAATTGTTGACCGCATTAATTAAGTCCACTGTAATGTTTAATTGGCTAAGTTAATCTGAAAATACCATTGCAGATTTGTTTGAATAATCTTTTTTCATGTCACTGATGGTGGTATAAAAAAGGAAGACATGCTCTTAGCAGACAGGGGAGTTGTGTGTTCAGTGTTTGCTATTATGTGCTCCACTTTTGTTCTGAAACACACAACTTCAGAAGACATTGATGGAGTACGGTTGAGCACCTGGAAAGTGAGGACGAGAATCAATGAACTTAGTATGATTAAGCCCCTTGAATGTGTTGAATCTTCCTGGCCAGTTGCTTCACCAAAAGGCAGATCACACAAAGCCCTGTTTAACAGCTCGTTTGGAAGTACTGTTCGTTTTTCAAAGAGCAGCAGGATTGTGCAGTCGCATATTTTAAAAGCTTTTCAGAATTTCTACAGGCTGGAAAGATGTTGATTCAGGGTTTTGGAACACAATTTAAACCAAAACACAAAATTTACAGGAGATGTAAAGTTTGATGCCAACAGTTTTTATTGAACATATAAGATAAAAAAAAAGCTCTCTAGTATGTTCGACATAAGCACATGGAGGCCTAAAGCAAACAAAGATAAATAAAGATGAAGACTCCCGGGGAACGTCTGAGCTCCTTTATGGGAGATGAGTCATCAGCTCCTCCTCCTTTATTATATAATTATCCATATTTTATCTTTAAACTGAATTATCTACAATCTTAAACTGGATTTATTTAATGTCAAAATGGAACACAACACTGTTAAAATGACACATTAGTCCATAAGTTATGTTATAAATGATAAATGAGCTTAAAATATGGATCACAAACAATACAAGAACATGGATCAACTTGTCAACATTGTCATTCCCTAAAATACTCCCTTTCCATCTGAAAAGCACTTCCCATTAATGTCAATCCAACTACTACATGGGTAGTTTTTGATATTTCCAAGTGTGATTCTGAGAAATAGTTCTTTTATATCAAGACCCAAAAATATCTCAAGCACTGTTGAGGCCATGCCAAAGAAAATGAAGAAACTTCAGTAAAGACAAAGCCCATAAACAATAAAACAATGAGGTCAATCCAGTGTATAAATTTCATTTAAAGAAAAAAAAACAACAACCCCACCACCAAACAAAATCCCAACAGCAGTTCAGGCAGCGTACAAGTTAGCAAACAGTGCAAAGTTAGTCAACAGTCTTCTGCGTCAAACACCTTCAAACTGTGAACTTCGGAGAAAAAACTGATTTCAATAAAGGCTACCTCACACGTGTAGTTGTTTTTTCAACAGATATTACCAAGTGTGTTTTGGAGAAATAGTTCTTTTTACATCAGGCCACTAAAAAATATCTCAAGCACTGTCGAGGCCATGCCAAAGAAAATGAAAAAACTTCAGCAAAGACAAAACCTATAAACTATAAAACAATGATGTCAGAAAAAGGTGATAAAAGTGCACACATTTTATGCTGCAAGACAAACTTTTTGTCTTGTCCATGTGTCAAAACAGAAACTGAGCTTCCGAAAGCCTTTTTAAATTTTCAGTTTTCAATGACCCAAACACTGTTTATGTGTTCTACCATCACCATTTTCTAAGAATGAAACTTAGCATGTAGCATGTTTTCCTAATTGCATTTGCAACTGTAGTGGAGAACTAAAATGTTTCACACAGGTGCTGCAACAGTGTGGTTTCTCACTTTTGTGAACTGGCATGTGTTATTTCAAGTTTCCTTCTGCCTGAATCTTTTCCAGAGGTGCTACAAGAATGTGGCTTCTCACCTGTGTGAATTCGCATGTGAGTCTTCAAATGATTCTTCTGAGCAAATCTTTTCCCACAGGTGCTACAAGAATGTGGCTTCTCACCTGTGTGAATTTGCATGTGCATATTCAAAATTTGTTTCAAACTAAATCTCTTCCCACAGGTGGTACAAGAATGTGGCTTCTCACCTGTGTGAATTCTGAAGTGTCTAGTCAGATCTGACGTCCACCTAAATCTTTTCCCACAGGTGGTACAAGAATATGGCTTCTCACCTGTGTGAATTCGCATGTGTATCTTCAACGGACCCTTCGTATTAAATCTTTTCCCACAGGTGCTACAAGAATGTGGCTTCTCACCAGTGTGAATTTGCATGTGCATATTCAAAATTTGTTTCAAACTAAATCTCTTCCCACAGGTGGTACAAGAATGTGGCTTCTCACCTGTGTGAATTCTGATGTGTCTAGTCAGATCTGACGTCCACCTAAATCTTTTCCCACAGGTGCTACAAGAATATGGCTTCTCACCTGTGTGAATTCGCATGTGGCTTTTCAAATTTGATTTTATATAAAATCTTTTCCCACAAGTGCTACAGGAATATTGTTTTTCATTTGCATGGATTTCCATGTGTATTTTCAAATGGCTTTTCTGATTAAAGCTTTTCCCACAGGTGCTACAAGAATGTCGTTTCTCACCTGTATGAATTCGCATGTGTCTAGTCAAGTGTGACTTCCAAAAAAATCTTTTCCCACAGGTGCTACATAAATGTGCTGTCTCGGAATTTTGAACACTCAGGCCTGATACGATTTGCTCCGACTCATTTCTGTGCAAGTTACCATCCTTGATTTCATCCTGATCTGTGTCAGGAGATTTGTGAGAATGGAGTTGGTCACTGCTTGGTTCTGGTTCACTGTGGTCACTTTCTTCACGAGCAGGAAAAGTTTCAGTCTCCTGCTTTAGAACAACCGTTTTTTCCACTTCAGTGGTACGGAGTTCCAGCTGTTCCTCTTTAATCTGTGAAGGATCCTCCTGGTGTAGACTGGAGTTCTTCTCCTGGTTACAGACCTGCTGATTTGTGAACCCATCCTCGTCCTTACAGTCATGTTGTGGAAAATCTGAAGGGACATATCAAAAAACATACATTTGAGAAATTACAAGGTAAGCTTAACCATTAGCAGGTCTCTACATGGTAAGCATATGGCTTAGATATACCTATGAAGGCATGTTGTGGGGAGAAACCGTTTTGGTGCTTATGTGAAAACCATTTTGGCTGCTCATTTACAAATTCAACAAATAATATAAACAGATCATCTACAATGAGAAAATAAAGACGATATATATATAATCAAACAAAAGCACAAAGTGGGATCTCTTAAAAATTTTTATCAAAGTGCACAAAACATTTAAAAGTTTACTTAAAATATTCAAAATCTTTACAGGACACTCACTGCAGGATTTATTTATTTATTGTTTATATTAACCATTCATTGCCTTAAAGTTGGGGAGAATGGGAGGTAGAGCCTTCAGCTTTCAGGCCCCTCTTCTGTGGAAAAAGCTGCCAGTTTGGATTCGGAAAACAGACACTCTTTAAAAAAAAAAAAAAAGAAGAAAAAAAAAGAAAAAAAACAAAGATTAGGCATAAAAATTTCCTTTTTGATAAAACATACATTTATGGCTGGATCAGGTGGCCCTGATTAGGCTCATTGAGATTTAAACTGGGTGAGAGAACCAATCTTTCTTATACCTGGGGGTATAGAGTTCCACAGCCTGGGAGCAGAACAGCTAAAAGCTCTGCTTCCCATCGCGGTGAGGCGGAAGGAAGGCACAGAAAGCTGGATAGGAGAAGAAGATCGAAGTGAGTGGACAGAAAAGGTAGTGCTTAACAGGTCAGAAAGGTAAGGAGGTGCGAGGTTATGAAGGTGAGCAGAAGAAGCTTGTGGAATATCCAGAATTTCACTGGGAGTCAGTGAAGTTCCTGAAGAACAAGGGTGATGTGCTGGTAGGAGGGAGTTCTGGTGATAATGCGAGCAGCAGAGTTCTGAACCAGTTGAATCTTATGGAAGGATTTTTGGGGGGAAAACATGCAAAAGAGAGTTGCAGTAGTCAATGCGGGAGGTAACAAGACTGGGCAAGAATGGATGTAGACTGGGTGACAAGAGAAGGACGAAATCTGTTAATGTTGCGTAGATGGAAATAGGCAGAACAGGTGAGATTATTGATGTGAGATTTATAGGAAAGTGAACAGTCTAGGATGACACAAAGGCTCTTAACCTGAGGAGAAGGGAAAACTGTGGCGTTATCGATAGTGAGTCAGAAGTGGTTTGCCTTCAAAAAGGTTGGATTTGGTGCCAATAAGGAGGATTTCAGTTTTATCCTTATAGAGCTTCAGAAGGAGTAATACAGGTAATATTAAAACCAAGTAGCTGCTGCCATTGTTGGAAACTGGAATTGGCTGGGCCACGCTATGAATCTTGGGATAGGTTGGGCAGCAAAGGATACACCCGACCCATCCTTCAAATCTGGAAATGAAGGACACATTTGTCGGCCGCATTTGGAGGAGTCTTTGAATTTGGACAGCCTTCATCGAGTCGCTGTAACGCAATCAGCCTACAAATGCAGCCTCTGAAGGATTTGATTTTGTGGCTCAAGAGTTGGGAGTTTGCCTTGTAATCGGAAGGTTGCCGGTTCGATTCCCGGCTTGGACAGTCTCTGCCGTTGTGTCGTTAGGCAAGAGACGTCACCCGTTGCCTACTGGTGGTGGTCAGAGGCAGCCTCGCCTCTGTCAATGCGCCCCAAGGTGGCTGTGGCTACAATGTAGCTTGCCATCACCAGTGTGTGAATGGGTGGATGACTGGATATGTAAAGCGCTTTGGGGTCCTTAGGGACTAGTAAAGCGCTATAAAAATACAGGCCATTTACCATTTGATTTTGATAGTCGACGTAATCGTGACTAGTCGACAAGTCGTGGCAGCCCTACCTTACAGTATAAACCCCCTTCAGGACACTGTTGTTGGGATTACAGTGGGATGCAAAAGTTTGAGCAACCTTGTTAATAGTCATTATTTTCCTGTATAAATCGTTGTTTGTTACAATAAAAAAAATTCTCAGTTAAATATATCATATAGGAGACACACAGTGATATTTGAGAAGTGAAATGAAGTTTATTGGATTTACAGAAAGTGCAATAATTGTTTGTTTTTGAGGGTTTTTTTTTGCCTGTCCCGTTTGGCTCTTTTGCTATCAGAATTATTGTCTAAAGGCGAAGAAAGCTGCCCAACGGATTTACTTTACCAAATGGACCATTCCAGCCTTGCCGTAATGGTCTGTTTGATTCACATTTTATTGTTTATTTTATTTTATTTTCACTTGCTAAATACGGGACAGACTTGACTGGGGAAAAGAAAGGGGAGAAAGAAAGAGGGAAAGAAAAATAGCAGGGAAGAGGAATGGTGATAAAGGGCAAAAAACAAAAAACAACAAAATAAGCAGACAAAAAATGCATATATCAATCACCTGGATCACCTGTTGAGAAAGAAAAATGGCAGTGGTTCCCAAACTTTTTTTGCTGGGCCCCCTTTTGTTTTAAAAGAAAAATGTTCGCGCCCCCCCGCGTGCACACACACGCACTAACACATCCTCCAACCACACACACCCATATTTTGCTCCATTGCGGTTTATTTCACACCTCAAACATTTAGTAAACAATTCAGCAAATACAAGTAATCTGCAATAAATTACAGGTAGTAAGAAAATAAACTACCAACTAATTTACGCTACGTCTGCACCTACACGGGTATTTTTGATAATGCAGCCGTTTGTAAACGGCGTTTCGAATCACCAAAAACTGCGATTTTTTAAAAACTCCTTTTTTGCGTTTACGTGTGGACGAGGAATACAGAGTTCGTCACGCAACGTCAAAGGTATGTGCCTTTTTTCACATCACACTGTGCGCCACGTTGTGCGCCACGTTGTGCACATGAGATGAATTGCAGAATGGCAGATAGAGACAAAATACTGTTAATCTGACTATCTGCAGGTTTTACACGCAGTTACTGTCCCTCCATTTACAAAGGCAGAGGCGTCACGATGTGATTATTTTACAGGTAGTTGTTTTTTTCCCTCTGTAATAATATTCAACATTGCTATCAATACATTTTTCAAAAAAATGTCTCTCTGTGCAAAATAGGTTTAAAAACATAAACAACTGTGGGATACTGTTTGTCCGTGATTTGAACCGGGGGAACAAATCATGGCAGGATCGGCCTGATATTATTTGTATCCCACTGTAACTTTACTGTATAAAGTATAGTATAGTATGTATATCTCCAAAATGTCAGGAATACTTAGTCATTACAACAAGTGTTTGTGACTAAAAATCACGAATATGGGATACTGTTTGTCCGTGATTTAAAACACCCCAGCGCTGCTCCCGACGAAGGGAAAAAGCAATTCTGCTGATAAGACCTACCTTGGCACTTGTGCAGGTGAAGGCAATATATTTTATCACCATATTTTCTAGTATCTGGCTTAGAATGAAGTTGGTTTGGAAACATATTCAGCTATGCTTCATCTCCTGCTTTGCGTTTCTTTAGGCGCCCGTGCTAGCAGTGTCCAAGCGTTGTTCCCCCCCCCCCCTTTTCACCCCCCCCCCCTTTCATCCCGCCCCCCCGCCATGGCTCTGCGCACCCCTAGGGGGCGGGACCCACACTTTGGGAAGGTCTGATCTATGGGAATATAACAGTAAATACTAAATATTAAACATTATTGTGCAGCACGTAAGATTGACAGCGCACAGTGTGCTTTGAGGTAGGAGCCAAAAAGGGTGTAGTTTGTGTGTGTGAGTACCCGTGTGTACACCTGTGAGCATGAGCGCACTGGTATTTAAAAGGTTCCTTCATGTAATGATCTGCTAGTGGGTGTGGGGAGCCACAGCTCCGTCCTCCAGGGCATGAAGCAGGTATGGAGGAGATCAAAACTCCAGGCATCCAGAGGCCCTCAGAACACAAGAAACCAAGGAAGACCAACAGAGGGGCGGCTGCGGCACTATCCCAGAAAGAGCTGAGGAGAGCCCCCGATGAGGGGTCACTCAGCACCCATGGAGCAGAAGCCAGGGGGAGTTGCAGTGACGTGCCGTGAGCTCCGCCGGCAGCCAGCTGTGACAGAGTGGGCCGAGACCCAGGCCGAGAGGCTAAGGGCACCCCATCCCGAAAGTGGCCCGAGCGAGCCCCAGGCTCCAGGCCCTGACAAACAGCCACTAGGAGTGAGCCGGTGTGTACCTGGACGCCCATCCCCGGACACAAAGAACCACCAATGCACCGATGCCTGAGGGCGTCTGCCACTGGCAGGGGAAGTGGTGGGGGGAGATAGGCCTCCATACCTTGGAGGGCCTGAGATGTCCCTAGAGAGGTGGTGTCTGATACCCAACCTGACATATAGACACAGACAAACAGGCACACACAGATACAAACATCCATTCCCACCCTCATGCTCTCATATGCAATTACTCAACACTCACCCAACGTGGAGACAGACATAAAGAGACACTGTACACACAATCACACTCCCTAAGCGTACCCTAAGCCCCAGGTCTAGGTAACCTTGCCCCTGGAGGGGGAAACTGCACCCAAACCTAGGTAGTGTTACCGTTTTCCCTGGGGTGGAGAGAAGCAGACTGCCCCGACTCAGCAGCAGCAGGGAGGCCCCACATTCCAGACCCCAATTGGACGGCCAACTCCTCCTCCTGGCCCCACGCTCCAAAAGGCCGCAGAGAACGGGGGTGTGTGAAGACTCCAAACCTCCCTCCGCCCGCTCATATGTAGTGTTGATGCATGTGTGTTCTAAGGTGCATTTAAAACCCAGGAGGGCATGGAGCTACCTGCCAGAGAGCAGCAGGTAAGCGCGTTGCCCCCCTCCCCCCGATAGCCCTCAATGTCTATGTGTATTTAAAATTGAGAGGTAGGCAACGACGCCAGGGGTGAGGTTGTACACCCTGATGGTCTTTTGGATACCGTGTAGCATGCCCACCCCCAAGATCCAATATGTATGTGTAATGAGAGTGTGAGTAATGTGAATTTCTAAGTTGTGGGATAAAATTGAGACACAGGCAGCCAGAAGGGGACAGAGGGGGGGATGCCTCCCCTGCACCCTGCTGACACACCTTTACCCCAAGGCCCTGCAATTGTGGGTGATTGTGGTGGAGCGGGAAAAGGGAGGCAGCTGGAGATGGGGAGGGAAGGAAGGGAGGGGCTAGTGACCCCTCCCTGGGGCCAGCTCCCCCGCTGACCCCAGTAGGCACCCCCATACCCCAGGGAAAGGGGTCCCAGGCCCATCCGGACCGGGGCCCAGTTCAGCAGTGCCGCCCCGCCCCACAGAGCCCGGGACAGCCCACCCGACCCCACCACAGAGAAAACTGCACCCACCTCGTCATCCACTCATCTTCCAGACTACACAAGACAATAGACATTCAGGCTGAGATCCTCAATCTCTCCTATATCTCCCCCTCCTGCAGAGTGAGTTCCTGAAGAGAGGAGACCTCCTGCAAGATGTAACAGCCTCCCCCACCAGTTGAAGAGCCCCCCCAGGTGGCTCAATGCACTGACAGCACCCTGCGCCAGGGCTGGGCTCCCATACACCCACCCGCCTACAACCCCAGCAACACACCAACCAGGACCCAAGACCCCAAAGCCCAGCCAGGGCCCCAGCCCACAGACGGAGCACCCCCAGAACCCCCAGAATAAATTCTGTTCCTTCTAATATATGTTCTAAGTATTTGATTCCTGCACCACTCCAGTCTGGAAAGTTTATCATATTATTGTTTTGTAATACTTTAGGGTTGTTCCAGATAGGTGTACGTTTGCATGGGATTAATGAAGACTCCGTCAATTTTAGAAACTCCCACCATGCTGTCAGAGAAGAGCTGATGCTGACGCTTTTGAAGCATTCATGTCGTTGGATATTTGAACTGATAAATGTTAGGTCTGAAATCTCTAGATTATTGCAAAGTGCTTGTTCTACATCTAGCCAAGGTTCGTCTAAGAAGGTATGTTTTAGCCATCCTGAGATAAACTGAAGAAGTAGTGCTGGTTAGGTAGTTCTAATCCTCCTTTATCCTTGGTCTTTTGTAGTGTTTTTAAGCTAATAATTGGGGGTTTATTTTTCCAAAGGAATTTGGACATATATGAATCTAGAGACCTGAACCAATCTTGTGGCGGTTTAGTTGGGATTATTGAGAATAAATAATTTATTTTTGGTAAGACCATCATTTTTATAGCGGCAACCCTTCCCATGAGTGATATGGGTAGACATTTCCACCTAGCCAGATCACCTTCTACTTTCTTTAAAAGTGGGATATGGTTTAATTTAGTTCAATCTGCAAGCTTTATTTCCCGATTGCAGTGGTGTAGAAGAAGAATTATGGAAGGAGCAATTAATCAGAAGGACTGTAGATTTTGGCCAGTTAATTGAGTAATCTGATATTCTTGCAAACGAGTTTATCAATTCAATCACCCCAGAGATATTGGTTTGTAAGTTTTGGAGAGAAAGTAACACATCATCTGCATAAAGGCTGATTTTAAGTTCCACGTTCTTGCATTTTATGCCCTTAATTACTGAATTCTGTCTAATTGCTGCTGCTAGTGGTTCAATAGAAATTGCAAACAGTGAAGGGGAGAGTGGGCAGCCCTGCCTGGTGCAATAATTGTTTAAACAAAATCAGGCAGGTGCATAAATTTTGGCACTGTTGTCATTTTATTGATTCCAAAACCTTAAGAACTAATTATTGGAACTCAAATTGGCTTAGTGAGCTCAGTGACCCCTGACCTACATTTAAAGGTGAATCCATTAATGAGAAATAGTATTTAAGGGGGTCAATTGTAAGTTTCCCTCTTAATTTTCTCTGAAGAGTAGCAACATGGGGGTCTCAAAACAACTCTCAAGTGACCTGAAGACAAAGACTGTTCACCATCATGGTTTAGGGGAAGGATACAGAAAGTTGTCTCAGAGATTTAAGCTGTCTGTTTCCACAGTTAGGAACATATTGAGAAAAATGGAAGACCACAGGCTCAGTTCAAGTTAAGGCTCGAAGTGGCAGACCAAGAAAAATCTCGGATAGACAGAAGTGACGAATGGTGAGAACATTCCGAGTCAACACACAGACCAGCACCAAAGACCTACAACATCATCTTGCAGCAGATTGAGTCACTGTGCATCGTTCAACCATTTCAGGCACTTTACACAAAGAGATGCTGTATGCAAGAGTGATGCAGAGGAAGCCTTTTTTCCACCCACAGCACAAACAGAGCCACTTGAGGTATGCTAAAGCACATTTGGACAAGCCAGCTTCATTCTGGAATAAGGTGCTGTGGGCTGATGAAACAAAAAATGAGCTATTTGGGCATAACAAGTGGTGTTATGCATGGACTGGGAATCTTGTCAAAGTTGAGGGACACATGGATTCCACTCAGTATCAGCAGATCCTGGAGACCAATGTCCAGGAACCGGTGACAAAGTTGAAGCTGCGCCGGGGCTGGATCTTTCAACAAGACAACGACCCGAAACACTACTCAAAATCCACTAAGGCTTTCATGCAGAGGAACAAGTACAACGTTCTGGAATGGCCATCTCGGTCCCCAGACCTGAAAATTACTGAAAATCTTGGGTGTGAGTTAAAGAGAGCTGTCCATGCTCGGAAGCCATCAAACCTGAATGAACTAGAGATGTTTTGTAAAGAGGAATGGTCCAAAATACCTTCAACCACAATCCAGACTCTCATTGGAACCTACAGGAAGCATTTAGAGGCTGTAATTTCTGCAAAAGGCGGATCCACAAAATTTTGATTTCATGTCCTTTTTTGTGGTGCCCAAATTTATGCACCTGTCTGAATTTGTTTAAACAATTATTGCACACTTTCTGTAAGTCCAATAAACTTCATTTCACTTCTTAAATATCACTGTGTGTGTCTCCCATATGATATATTTAACTGACATTTTTTATTGTAACAACCAACGATTTATACAGGAATATAATGACTATTAACAAGGTTGCCCAAACTTTTGCATCCCACTGTATTTCCCTATATGAATAACATAGAATAGAATTGAACTGAGTGAAGGAGGCCATGTTAGAGAAACTGAAGAATCATTTATGCACAAATCATAGTGGCAGTTGTTTTTTTCTTTTGTTTTTTTTTTAATAGGATATGGGAGACGTTTCTTTAATAATGTCATATCACCTCACACAAGGAATGAGAGTTCCTGAGAGAGTCATGACTCTTAGTGCAATGGAACAGTGTTTGTATATTTTCTTAATTTTCTTCTCTCGTATGCTTTCATAAGATCAGTACCGGCAGTTAGCATTCTCTTAAAATCTGTTTGTATGTTTTATTTACTGGTGGCCACTTGTTGGTGTATATTATTAAAAAAAAGAAAGAAAAAAGAAACAACATAATTTAAAAAGATGTTTGAAACTCAAGAGGTCAGAAATTCCAACAAGCGGAGCATTTTTAAAATCAGGGTCAAACCTATACTTCTCTATAGTTCATAAACATGGAGCAGGACAAAGACAGTGCTCTGTATGTTATAGACATTCATCAACATCTGCTTGCAGCAAATCCTCTGTATCCAGTGGCCAGAGAAGATTAAAAAAAACCAGTTCTGAAAGAAAGTGATGATGGATTGGCCACACAATTAGGAAATCCACCAATAACATCACTGCACAGGCCAAACAAAGTGACAATATGAATGACAAAAATGTATATGCAGGAATAATTGACAATGTTTCAACTCATTGTAGGGTGTCTTCCTCTCTCTTGTACTCAACTTAATTATTTCCAACTTAGGACAGTCCTGACAGGGGCGACACTTGGAGGGCTAGACATTTTGGCTCATAGAATATTACGTCAGTTTCCTTGTTGCAGTTCGTCCTTAGATTTGTCATGCGTCTCTATAACATATCTCTGAGGTCTCATTAGGACCCAACGTGAATTAGATTTCTTAATACAAAACTGAATCTATCTATTAAAAGTTTTGCATACCTATTCTGTGCAACTTTACTTCAGGGTTCCACATGATGCCCAGCTCCTGCCCGGTCCATATGACGATGCCCTTGGTTTCCTGCTTCAGTGAAAGCTGGTCTTCTTCCTGATTGGTGGAGATTTCCTCTTGTTCATCTTTAGTCTGTAGAGGATCTGTGTCCTGCTGGTCCAGACTGGAGTTCCTCTCCTGGCTACCAACCTGCGGGTCATCCAGATCCTCATTTTCCTTACAATCACGTTGCTGTGGGAGGTCTTGATGGACACAACACACAAGAAAAAAGTTACACTGTGAGCAGGTCTCTCAGACCTGGGCATCAGTTCCCTCATGTGCAAATGGTTACTGGACTTCCTGACCAACCGCCCCCAACATGTCCGGCTGGATAACCACTGCTCATCTACAATCACAATGAACACCGGTGTACCACAAGGCTGTGTGATGAGCCCTTTCCTCTACTCCCTCTTCACCCACGACTGCAGACCTGCCGGTGGTTCTAACACCATCATTACTTTTGCAGATGACACCACGGTGATTGGCCTCATCAGTGACAACGATGAGGCCGCCTACAGGGAGGAGGTGGATCGTCTGGCTGAGTGGTGCGACACAAACAACCTGTTGCTTAACACTGAGAAGACCAAGGAGCTCATCGTGGACTACAGGAGGAATGCTGACCCACATCCACCCATCTACATTAAGGGGACGGCTGTGGAGCGTGTGAGCAGCTTCAAGTTCCTGGGAGTTCACATCTCCGAGGATCTCATCTGGACGACCAACTGCTCCAAGCTGGTCAAGAAGGCTCACCAGCGCCTCTTCTTGTTGAGGACTGAGGAAGAACCACCTGTCCTCAGACATCGTGGTGAACTTCTATCGCTGCACCATCGAGAGCATCCTGACCAACTGTATAACAGTCTGGTACGGGAACTGCTCTGTCTCGGACCGGAAGGCGTTGCAGAGGGTTGTTAAAAACTGCCCAACGCATCGCCGGAGCACCACTATTCAAATTCAAATATTCTCTCTCATGCAGTGAACAGCGGAGAATTCTGTCTACATGCAGAAAGTCATCATTTATGAGGCGTACAGCTTGCCACTCCAACTTGGTCCTTGTGGCCAATAATCCACTTTTCATCGTCTCAACATTTTTCTACATACTGTGTACAGTTCTGGACTAACATGACTTAAATCTGGTGGAATTTTTCGTTTTTTATTAAACAGAAGATTTGAAATCCAGTTTTTATTTTACTATGCTAACAGAAAACATTTCTTCAGTGAGGCAGTATCCCAGGCGGTAATGCACGTCATGTGTCTTTTTGACATTTTGATGAGTCATATTCATTTCTATATTATGAAATCTGTATATGACACTTTTACATACCTATTCTGGTCAGCTTTACTCCAGGATTCCACAACAAACCCAGCTGTTCTCTGGTCCAGACATGAATGCTTTCAGCTTCCTGCTTCAGTTCAAGCTGCTCTCCTTCCCCACTGATGGAGATTTCCTCCTGTTCCTCTTTAATCTTTGGAGGCTCTGTGTCCTGCTGGTCCAGACTGGAGGTACTTTCCAGGTCAATGACCTGCTGATCATCCAGACCTTCGTGTTCAACAAAGGGACACAAGAAAATAGTGACTAATGTGATGATAAGAAAGATCAAGAAGGGGTCACCTATTGAGAATTTAGCCTATGGTTTCAAGGGCTCTTGCATTCTTGTAGATGTTGCCACAGAAACATTCACTCATAGTCATTTGTTCATTGGATGATGTTGATAACCGTAGATAAATTAGAGTCTAATTTTTAGATGTGAGTGCCAGTGATCATCACACAATGTGAATAAACAAACAAACGAACGAACAGTAGCATGATCTGAATATGATCATGAAAGCTTAAAGTACTTTAAGACGGCAGACTGGAAGTCTTTGTTTTTTGACCAATGCATTAAACTATATATTTTTAGATATAAGTTGTAACAGCCGCCTGTTCTTACACTTGAGTCTAAGGTTTATTTTGAGCACCTGACGGCTCTTTTTTGCTTCTCATCTATAAACTCTCTCCACAACCTTTCAAATGATTGGTGGTCGAACAGAAATGTCGTGTTTGAGTCCGTGGTGGAGACCGCTTTGCGGCATAATTTGCATGGCAGAGTTTTCTGATCCGTGTAAGATTTATCATAACCAAACAATGTCCATCCTACAGGGGGAGCCCCTGGTTTAGGAATAACATCCTCAGTTTGTTTTGGCTGGTCCTTCTGTTTGGAGCTACCAGGTTCTGCCTCATCTTTATTGACAGCCAGTGAAGATGAAACCAATGAAAAAATATTGCTGTAAATGTGTTTTGCGACACCACAAAACAAACAATAGCGTATCATTCAAAACGATAGATGTTTTAATTTCATCATCAGATATATTTCGTCACATTGCACAATGTTAGCCTACTACAGGGGTTCCCAAAGTGGGGGGCGCAGAGCCATTGCAGGTGGTATGTACGGTGGCCCCTAGAGACAAAGCACGTACAAACTCCAAAACACTTGCAAACTCCAAAACACTTGCAAACTCCAAAACACTTGCAAACTCCAAAACACTTGCAAACTCCAAAACACTTGCAAACTCCAAAACACTTGCAAACTCCAAAACACTTGCAAACTCCAAAACACATGCAAACTCCAAAACACATGCAAACTCCAAAACACATGCAAACCCCAAAGCACATGCAAATTCCAAAACACAACGGAAGTGCTCCAGGACACTAGGGGCAGTGTTGAGCTCGATTTGCAAAATAAACGGCAAGTTTGTCTGTATGGGACGGTCTAGTCTCTGTCGCGCTTCCCAGGTTGCCTAGCAACCATGATACTAACCGCTGGAAACGTGTCATACAACTTTGTTTGACAGAAATGAAGGAAAACATATTTTGTTCATTTGTTTGTTTGTTTCTACAAGAGTTTTGTGTGATTTGATAAGTATCTGAGGTTGAGACCACAGGACAGTAAAACATGATTTTTGGGCTTCATTTCTGTACTGAACAGTCATTTAAGATTAGTTAGTAAATAACAATTAGCTAATGTTGTTCATGAGACTAAAGTCATATCACTTTGGTAATGTAAATATAATATGGCCAATATTATAGTTATTATATTAATCATTATTAGCTATTACAGCAGTGAACATGAACTCTGTGTCAAATACTGAGCCTCAGTACAGATTCAAGTTGCAGTTATTTATAGGTCTTATCACCTTAAATCTTCACTCAAAGACAAGTATCTTTGACAGTGCATATATAGGTGTATCATATATAAGAGAGAAATGTTGTTCCTTCAGTATGTTGGCATTACTAAATTTGGCTCATTGCTTACATACGTGTGTAAAAAGAAATTATATGAGCTGTGATAACTGTTTCTGATAAAATGAAGAGTAGACTGATATATTGAATATTCCTTTATTGGGTGAGAAAATCAGACCATGTCATAACTGCTTTAAGTCATACAGAATAGATATCAGAGCCTTAAACAGGCTGACTTCTGCTAAATGGGTCAAACTGGGCAGAAAGTCTACAAACACATAGCATCATTATAGAATATGATGTAACACTATAGATCAACTTACCTCAGAATATATAAAGTATATAAACAATTACAGCAATATGATGCAACAAACACAGCAGTGCTACTAATCCAAAATACTCAAAGCTTCATAGAACTGAAACAAACATTTATTTTTAGGTCCATTCAGCTGCTGATACATACTTTAGGTTTCTGAGTATTAAACTTGTTTCTTCCTTTCATAGTGTGTAACTTGAAGGCCCTGAGTACTTTCTCCCACACTGAAAACACTGGAATGATAAAATTATATTAACATTACCTAATAAGACTGATTCAGGACAGACAATTAGTTATGTTAAACTTTCCTAGCAGTCCTTCACAAACAGGGAACAGTCTGTCTATTCTCTCCATCTGTCAGCTGCTGCTGGCTCTTCCTCCTCCTCTTCCTCACACACTGCTGAGTCCTGGTGGATCATCAGGGGTGCAAAGCCTCACAGATGATGTGCAGCAGTGAGTCCCTCAGTCTGTCCTCACTCTGGACACTTGCAGTTGTCACACATGGAAATCAAATGCGTGATAAGCTGCAGGATTCAAACACAAGTGTAACTTATAAATACATGTTCATACTTTTATTACACAATCAGAGAGAAAGAAAAAGAGAGAGAGAGTGCAGGACAGACAGACAGGTGATAGTCTCAGGTGTACACACTGCTACAAAACAGCACAAAAGAAGGAGGACTGTGTTATTACGAAACAAGAAGAGTTCCCAGATGGTACAGTGGACACATGTGTGACTCTTGTGATTAAAGCACGTTTCTTTCAGCTTAACGAGTGAACCGTCAGCTCGTTCAAACACACGTTAAAGTCCATTTGGCTCGACACCACCGAACAGAGGCAGCAATATAACATAGCTAACATTAACAGTGCAGTGAATCCTGCTTGTGCCGTGATATTCAGGACTGCAAACCGAGCAGCATCACTGACTTTCAGCCTGTTGTGTTTGTGGATATATGACTGACTTTAATTATCCATAAAATCATCACATTCTCTGTAAGATTAAAGTCAACTATTGAACGGCGTATATTTTGGAGTAAAGGCTTTAAAACCAAGTTAGTACAAACATCGCTAATGTCACATAACTTTCCCGACATGTGGCCAACAGTAATGTTTTAATGTTCTTCATTATAAAAAACATTTGCGCATAAATAAGTGACATAATATTCAGTACTTACTTCTGAAAGTTTACTCTTCGGCGGCTCCGCTTCCGCCGTTTTTTTCGGCAAAATTATCCACACCACAGCCGCGCTATGAAATCTGGGATATGTTGGGCCATGAAGGCTACAGCGACCCATCCTTAAAATTCAGGGAAATTAAGGACGCATTTTTCGAGCAGCCTTTGAATTGGGACAGCCTTCGTCGTGTCGCTGTGACGTAATCGGCCTTAAAATGCGGCCTTTAAGGCTGCAGACCCCAAATCCGGTCATTGGTACATCCTAGCTTGTGTAGTTACTAGGTAACAAAAGCTCAACACTGCCCCTAGCGTCCTGGAGCACTTCCGTTGTGTTTTGGAATTTGCATGTGCTTTGGGGTTTGCAAGTGTTTTGGAGTTTGCAAGTGTTTTGGAGTTTGCAAGTGTTTTGGAGTTTGCAAGTGTTTTGGAGTTTGCAAGTGTTTTGGAGTTTGCAAGTGTTTTGGAGTTTGCAAGTGTTTTGGAGTTTGCAAGTGTTTTGGAGTTTGTACATGCTTTGTCTCTAGGGGCCACCGTAGGTATGAATGTTTAAAAAAAAAAAAAAAAGAATGCTTGGACACTGCTAGAATAACGGACAGGTCTTTTTGACGGGGCTCCCACACAAACACAAAGCAGAGGTTGAAGCATCGCCGAATATATTTCCAAACCAACTTCCTTCAAAGCCAAAGACTAGAAAATATGATGAAGCATATCTTGCCTTTGGCTTCACCTGCACATGTGCCAAGGTAGGTACCCCCAACAGAATTTGTTTCCCCTGCATCGGGAGGATGCGCTAGGCTGTCCAAATCATGCACAAACAGTATCCCACAGTTGTTTATGTTTTTGAACCCATTTTTTGATAGCAATGTTGAATATTATTACACGGGGGGGGGGGGGGGGAAAACCTACAAGTAAAATAATTACACCATGACACCTCCACCTTTCTAAATGGAGGGACAGTAGCTGCTTGTGTATATGCAAGTGTGTAAAAACTGCAGATAGATTCAAAATACTGTTAATCTTACTATCTGCCATTGCAGAAATTAATCTCATGTAAACAGTAACATGGTGCACAGTGTGATGTGAAAGGCACACATCTCTGACATTGTGTGATGAACTCCATATTCTTCACCAAAGGTAAATGCAAAAACTGAGTTTTCTCCAACCTTTTCGGTGATTCGAAACGCTGTTTACGTGCGGACGAAAGGACCAAATGCATAGAAAAATACCCATGTTGGTGTGGACGTAGCATGAAAGAGTTAATAGTTTTACTGCTACCTGTAATTTATTGCATTTTACTTTTGTTTTATTATTTTCTATCAAAGGTTTAATGTGTGAAATAACTGCAATGGAGTTCGAAAACAAAATATTGGTGAGTGTGCTTGGTGGGAATATTTTTTTCTATACGACATTACGGTGTTCTGACAAACCATCCTACTTTGGCAAAACGTCCTACCGTAAGTAGTTTATGCACATTTCTGCTTTCAAAGAGTAATTTCACCACAAATTTAAGTAGGTATGATGGTTTGCCGCTTAACTTCGCCCATCAGAGTATACTTGTAGCTCATATTCATAAACCCAGGATGGTTTGCCACTACATTTTACACATTAAAGTATGGTTGTAGGTCACAGTCACAAAGGTATCATGGTGTGGCACTTGATTTTACCAGTCAGAGTATGTTTCTAGCTCAGATTAACAAAGGTAAGACGATTTGCCACTTAATTTAGCTGTTAAAGTATGCTTGTAGATCACATTCACAAAGGCAGGATGGTTTGGCACTGAATTTTATCAGTCAGAGTATTTTTCTAGCTGATTTTCACAAAGGTAAGACAGCTCGAAACTTAATTTCGTATTGTGCGCATGCGCAGAAACAATCCCAGATAGCAAGGAAACATTGAAACAACGTTGAGTCAATATCAGGCGACGTCATTGAATCAACGTTGAAGTGTGACGTTGACCTAACGTCACTCTTGCACCCTTTTTTAATGTTGAAACAACGTCAGGTTTTGATGTTGAATCAATGTTGAAACCTGACATTGAAACAATGTCAGATTCTGATATTGAAACACTGTTGAGCTATGGTGTTGATTTTCCACCTCTTTCGCACAGTTGCTTTTTATTAAAACAACAGTTAAATCATGATTGGAAATCTACCTTTCTTTATAGGTATTTTAACCAATACTAAACTACTGCATGTTTCCATCAATACTTAAACCACCTAAACACATAATTGTACTTATTCCTCAAAGTGGACACCCTTTATAAAAAAAAAAAAACAACAACAAATGTCTCACAATGTATCATGTCAATATTAATATCCTAAAATAAGAAAGCATTGCATGTGATGTAACAGAGAAAAAAAATAAACAAAAAAAGGTCAATAGGCGTGTTTCGTTTGCTAAATACTTTATTAAAAGACAGTTTCCTATTTACATTTATATGTTTCACAGAAGTTTGTAATTTTTTACTCTGGGATGGGGATACATGATGTGCGTCCTGCACCACCCATACCCATACGATCTGGGGCGTATCGGAGCCATTTCTGCACTGCTTGTGCAAAGACAAACCTGGACATAGAGTTTGCCCCTAACTGCTGCGTCAGGCCATCTAGGAAAAAAATACACACACAAACAAACAAAAAAAGTGAATTAGAGCACATGAATAAGCTCTTGTTAACTGTCTTCAGCAGGGAGAAAGTATGTAAACTCCTAGGCTGATAAACATGAAAGTCACCAGGCGTAAATCTGCAAACTGCCGCATTTGATTCCCAAAGAGCTATGAGCTGTGATAAGTTATAAGTCTTAGCATGGTGTGCCGTGTATCCTTTAAAACAAAATAAACATGGGGTCCTCGGGCTGTACAACTACAACCCGAGGACTAAACAAGCCAAAGACCAAAGACTCCATCTCCAGCTTAACCGGACATGAAAGTCTTGTTATTAAGAAAGACAAAGTAATATAGCAAAAAAACTGTAAAACTTACCACCATATATGCATTTGCAGAGCGCTGTATCTTTAAATGCCATTTTTTGCTTTGTCTGGTCCTTGGTTTTTTTCCCTGCCCAGTTGAGTACCGAGGCCAGCTCGTTTGTAATGGCATAAGCCATTACACGGCGGACTCGCACCTCCAGTGTGACACATTTTAAGAGATGGAATTAGCGTGTCTCATGTCTTAAATGTGTATGCAAGTGCTTGTGTGTTTAATCAACAGGCCGTTGTTATGTATTTAAATCACATCTGACAGCTATTACACTTTATAGTTACAAAGTGTACATAACCTTTATATACTTACCATTGCCTTATTTGCCTCTTATGATTGAAAAGCTGCCTCTTCATTGTTTAGCTCCTCAATGTTGTGCAAGGGCAAATCCAGAGGCAATACCCCAGCATCTACCGATTCATTGCAGCAGGGATGGCGGATGGCTCTGACCTCCTCACGGAGTTCGTTAACAGCTGTCGTCAGGTCTGACAGCATAGCTAATATCTTTTGTGAGGTCGCATCTGTTTAAAAAAAACAATTCCAGAAAGATTAATGGCTTAAGCAGTGAGAGGCGAAAAACTAATATATAAATAATAAAACGCAGTTTACGTGTGGACAAAAGGTGCAAACGCGAGGTAGGTGAGCGTGCAACGTAAAGTTAGGTGAGCGTGCAACGTAAAGTTAGGTGAGCGTGCAACGTAAAGTTAGGTGAGCGTGCAACGTAAAGTTAGGTGAGCGTGCAACGTAAAGTTTGAATTGAGTGCGAATCGAAGCGGGTGCTCTCCAATCATTAAAAGTAACAAAGTCATTGAACACATTTATACAGTTACCTTTACGTTTATCAATCATATATCACAGATTTACAATTTTTTGTAGTACTATGCTAAAAAGCAACTACAGAGCGAAAGTCTGGGTCAAGCGCCGAGGCGACGGCAAGAACAAAGGAACCCTCGAAGCGTTAAGCTAGCTTTGTAAGGGAATATAACGGAAAAGTATGAAACGAAAATGTTTTCTTTGTTGACTTTGTTCGCAGTGCAATTTATTTGTTGCCGGATTGTAAGATGAAAGTAGACACAATTTCGGGCTCCCACATTTTGTCCGAAACTTTACATTAACAAGTTTGTTTGTTTTTTTACTGTTATTCAAATGCAACCGTGGAAATAACGAATAGAACAAAAGTCATTCATTCTTACCTTATATTAATCGTGGTGCAGGCCAGTGCAGTGCATGAACTGATGCCTTCTCCGGTCAATTCCGCTGAGAGTAAATCTAATGTCCCGCTCTACTGTACAAGACAATGGTTACCTGAAGGGATGTACCACTGTGAGAAGGGGGGCTATGGAATAGTCCAAGTGTTAGCAGCTGTAAGCGGTTTCATCAGTATTTCAGTGTTGTTTCAACATTGGATTTGTGTTGACATTTCAACCCTGACGATTCTGATGGTTCAGATGGAAAATCAACATCTGTTCAATGTTTCCTTGCTATCTGGGATGGGTACGATGATTTGTCGGTAGGATGGATTCTCAGAAAACCGGCTCAAAAGCCGCAACAGTAAAAAGGAGATGAATACCAGAGTGTTAGTGAGATAGAGGTTTTATCTTAAATTGGCATAGCAGGTTGGCTAAAATGGCTACCAAGGCAAAGACTAGTGAGCTTCCTGAAAGCCTGCGTTAGGTATGCTTTTATCAACACCAGACTAGGTGGGGCCAATTAGCACCAGCTGAACATACTGAGGAGATTAGGGGCTAAACAGGAACGTAACAGGTGGCTAGTAGCCTTCAGTAATAGCAATAATTCACACGGCAATAACGAAATACATTTCAAACTACATTTGGGCCATTTATTTGTAATCTGTAGTGGAAAACATTTTAAGAGTAACCTTCTCAACACTGCACAGATATAGCTGCATACACTTTACTGGGGTGTATTACTAGTTTAGATCAATGCATTTATGCAAAGCATTTAGATCATGCCCAAGTAAATCATACAATCCCGCAACCCCCCACACCTCCACAAATTTACACACCTGTATTGTGTGACTTTATCCCGGGTCTGATATTAAGCAGCCTTAGCTGACGGATCTCCTCCTCATACTGGACGATCGTTTTTTCAAACTCTGAGAAGATTTCTTCTGCAGCAGTAGTTAATCTCTCCTTGATAAACTCTCTCAGATGCTGAACTGAAGACATTATTGCAACAACAACCGATACCGCCAAACCAACGTCTTCCCACTTAACTCGGGATCTCTCAATGGCCCCATTGCCGCTATTCTTCTTTTATTGCTCTTACGGTAGGCTGGAGGTATCAAGGGCGTAATACTGCCCTCATCAGGTCAGTCCAGTCCAACATAAAGTCTGGTACTTTGCAGAAAACTGCAATTTTGCCATGAGATTATTAGTGATATCCTGGAATAAAGAAAGAAGAAAATACTTTGATTTAAGTTTGATTTATTGGAAAACCCTTTAGTTTGATCCAGCATTAATCATTTAACAGAACAAAGAATAATCCCTTCATTGATTATAGTCACTTTAAAAATAATTATATGTTTTGGGTTTTTCTTTTTTTACTTTTTCATTACATTTAATACATAAGGTCAGTCCTGGGTGATAAGATAAGAGATAACATCAGATAAGATTACCTTTATGAGTCCCACATGTGGGAAATTTATTTTGTTACAGCAGAAAGTTACATAGCAAAAATTAGAAAACACTGGAATAGGATAAGATGATAAGAATAAGAATAAGGTACTGTACACAATAGACTAGAATAAAATAAAATACTATATACAATAGAATAAAAATCTTGTAGTGTTTATAGGAGATGTAAAACCACAGTCATAACAGGGGTTTACCACCATGACACGGACCCCAGCTCAGTGGTGCAGCCTCAGCAATGAAGGTGCTGAACATGGTCCATTTAGACTCAATGTTCCCAGTCTCCCTCTGAATGGTGTTGAAACTCTGCCAGAGGAGACAGTGACGATCTCAAGGACAGGGACTTTTGCTATGTAAATTACTAAATTCACTTGAGAAAAAATATAAGTAAGTTAGTATCAACTAGTGGTAGGACTGAGCTAAAGTGCTATCTGGGTTGATCCAGGTCACTCACCACCCCTGGTGGACACAGGTCAAACTTATATTAGACAATAGAAGGAATAAATAAAAATAAAGCATAAACAAATTTTCACAATTTTCAAATTGTGAGTGGGCAGAGAATTTCTACATGGGTTAAATACATAACAAGACCACCTATCTATACGCCAAACGAGATTAATTACACCTGTCTAATTCACTATATTGCCACTGAGGTAAATGAAGTGCAGCCTGCATGGTGTAATAAAATAATATACATTATGAATTAGTATAACACCTGTTAGTTACTTCTTTTCAGGACCAGCCTAGTTTGGTTCTGTAGAGAAAAGCACTTTTGGATTTGCTGCCTCAGTTGTGGTCTGGAACCTGTACGTCGGTAAGATTAGAGCTTCCAGTGACTGTGAAGACTGAACCCAACTCATACAGTTAAGACGATTCTTGAATTTTGATTTAATCAAGCTTTTGATACAAATTGGTGTTACGGTAGCTCCGAGTTATTAAATTGCATGCTGTTTTAAATTCATGTTGGGTACCTCCTAAGGAATTGTTGACCGCATTAATTAAGTCCACTGTAATGTTTAATTGGCTAAGTTAATCTGAAAATACCATTGCAGATTTGTTTGAATAATCTTTTTTCATGTCACTGATGGTGGTATAAAAAAGGAAGACATGCTCTTAGCAGACAGGGGAGTTGTGTGTTCAGTGTTTGCTATTATGTGCTCCACTTTTGTTCTGAAACACAACTTCAGAAGACATTGATGGAGTACGGTTGAGGACCTGGAAAGTGAGGACGAGAATCAATGAACTTAGTATGATTAAGCCCCTTGAATGTGTTGAATCTTCCTGGCCAGTTGCTTCACCAAAAGGCAGATCACACAAAGCCCTGTTTAACAGCTCGTTTGGAAGTACTGTTAGTTTTTCAAAGAGCAGCAGGATTGTGCAGTCGCATATTTTAAAAGCTTTTCAGAATTTCTACAGGCTGGAAAGATGTTGATTCAGGGTTTCGGAACACAATTTAAACCAAAACACAAAATTTACAGGAGATGTAAAGTTTGATGCCAACAGTTTTTATTGAACATATAAGAAAAAAAAAAAGCTCTCTAGTATGTTTGACATAAGCACATGGAGGCCAAAAGCAAACAAAGATAAATAAAGATGAAGACTCCCGGGGAACTTCTGAGCTCCTTTATGGGAGATGAGTCACCAGCTCCTCCTCCTTTATTATATAATTATAAATATTTTATCTTTAAACTGAATTATCTACAATCTTAAACTGGATTTGTTTAATGTCAAAATGGAACACAACACTGTTAAAATGACACATTAGTCCATAAGTTATGTTATAAATATAAATAATAAATGAGCTTAAAATATGGATCACAAACAATACGAGAACATGGATCAACTTGTCAACATTGTCATTCCCTAAAATACTCCCTTTCCATCTGAAAAGCACTTCCCATTAATGTCAATCCAACTACTACATGGGTAGTTTTTTTAAACTGATATTTCCAAGTGTGATTCTGAGAAATAGTTCTTTAATATCAAGACCCAAAAATATCTCAAGCACTGTTGAGGCCATGCCAAAGAAAATGAAGAAACTTCAGTAAAGACAAAGCCCATAAACAATAAAACAATGAGGTCAATCCAGTGTATAAATTTCATTTAAAGAAAAAAAAAAAAAAACCCCACCACCAAACAAAATCCCAACAGGAGTTCAGGCAGCGTACAAGTTAGCAAACAGTGCAAAGTTAGTCAACCGTCTTCTGTGTCAAACACCTTCAAACTGTGAACTTCGGAGAAAAAACTGATTTCAATAAAGGCTACCTCACACGTGTAGTTGTTTTTTCAACAGATATTACCAAGTGTGTTTTGGAGAAATAGTTCTTTTTACATCAAGCCACTAAAAATATCTCAAGCACTGTCGAGGCCATGCCAAAGAAAATTAAGAAACTTCAGCAAAGACAAAGCCTATAAACTATAAAACAATGATGTCAGAAAAAGGTGATAAAGGTGCACACATTTTATGCTGCAAGACAAACTGTTTGTCTTGTCCATGTGTCAAAACAGAAACTGAGCTTCCAAAAGCCTTTTTAAATTTTCAGTTTTCAATGACCCAAACACTGTTTATGTGTTATACCATCACCATTGTCTAAAAATGAACTTTAGCATGTTTTCCTAATTGCATTTGCAACTGTAGTGGAGAACTAAAATGTTTCACACAGGTGCTGCAACAGTGTGGTTTCTCACTTTTGTGAACTGGCATGTGTTATTTCAAGTTTCCTTCTGCCTGAATCTTTTCCAGAGGTGCTACAAGAATGTGGCTTCTCACCTGTGTGAATTCGCATGTGAGACTTCAAATGACTCTTCTGAGTAAATCTTTTCCCACAGGTGCTACAAGAATGTGGCTTATCACCTGTGTGAATTCGCATGTGTATCGTCAACGGACCCGTCGTAGGAAATCTTTTCCCACAGGTGCTACAAGAGTATGGTTTCTCACCTGTGTGAATTCGCATGTGTCTAGTCAAGTTTGACTTCCAAAAAAATCCTTTCCCACAGGTGCTACATAGAAGTGCTGTCTCAGAATTTTGAACACTCAGGCCTGATACGATTTGCTCCAACTCATTTCTGTGCAAGTTACCATCCTTGATTTCACCCTGATCTGTGTCAGGAGATTTGTGAGAATGGAGCTGGTCACTGCTTGGTTCTGGTTCACTGTGGTCACTTTCTTCACGAGCAGGAAAAGTTTCAGTCTCCTGCTTTAGAACAACCGTTTTTTCCATTTCAGTGGTACGGAGTTCCAGCTGTTCCTCTTTAATCTGTGAAGGATCCTCCTGGTGTAGACTGGAGTTCTTCTCCTGGTTACAGACCTGCTGATTTGTGAACCCATCCTCGTCCTTACAGTCATGTTGTGGAAAATCTGAAGGGACATATCAAAAAACATACATTTGAGAAATAACAAGGCAAGCTTAACCATTAGCAGGTCTCTACATGGTAAGCATATCGCTTAGATATACCTATGAAGGCATGTTGTGGGGAGAAACCGTTTTGCTGCTTATGTGAAAACAGTTTTGCTGCTTATGTGAAAACCATTTTGGCTGCTCATTTACAAATTCTACAAATAATATAAACAGATGATCTACGATGAGAAAATAAAGATGATATATAATCAAGCAAAAGCAAGAAGTGGTATCTCTTAAATTTTGTTATCAAAGTGCACAAAACATTTAAAAGTTTACTTAAAATTATTCAAAAACTTTACAGGACACTCACTGCAGGATTTATTTATTTATTGTTTAGATTAACCATTCATTGCCTTAAAGTTGGGGAGAATGGGAGGTAGAGCCTACAGCTTTTCAGGTCCCTCTTCTGTGGAAAAAGCTGCCAGTTTGGATTCGGAAAACAGACACTCTTTTTAAAAAAAAAAAAAAAAAAAGGATTAGGCTTAAAAATTTCCTTTTTGATAAAGCATACATTTATGGCTGGATCAGGTGGCCCTGATTAGGCTCATTGAGATTTAAACTGGGTGAGAGAACCAATCTTTCTTATACCTGGGGGTATAGAGTTCCACAGCCTGGGAGCAGAACAGCTAAAATCTCTGCTTCCCATTGTGGTGAGGCGGAAGGAAGGCACAGAAAGCTGGATAGAAGAAGAAGAAGATCGAAGTGAGCGGACAGAAAAGGTAGTGCTTAACAGGTCAGAAAGGTAAGGAGGTGCGAGGTTATGAAGGTGAGCAGAAGAAGCTTGTGGAATATCCAGAATTTCACTGGGAGTCAGTGAAGTTCCTGAAGAACAGGGGTGATGTGCTGGTAGGAGGGAGTTCTGGTGATAATGCGAGCAGCAGAGTTCTGAACCAGTTGAATCTTATGGAGGGATTTTTGGGGGAGACCATGCAAGAGAGAGTTGCAGTAGTCAATGCGGGAGGTAACAAGACTGGGCAAGAATGGATGTAGACTGGGTGACAAGAGAAGGACAAAATCTGTTAATGTTGCGTAGATGGAAATGGAACAGGTGAGATTATTGATGTGAGATTTATAGGAAAATGAACAGTCTAGGATGACACAAAGGCTATTAAGCTCAGGAGAAGGGAAAACTGTGGAGTTATCGATAGTGAGTCAGAAGTGGTTTGCCTTCAAAAGGTTGGATTTGGTGCCAATAAGGAGGATTTCAGTTTTATCCTTATTGAGCTTCAGAAGGAGTAATAAAGGTAATATTAAAACCAAGTAGCTGCTGACATTGTTGGAAACTGGAATTGGCTGGGCCACGCTATGAATCCTGGGATAGGTTGGGCAGCGAAGGATACACCCGACCCATCCTTCAAATCTGGAAATGAACGACACATTTGTTGGCCGCATTTGGACAGCCTTCATCGAGTCGCTGTAACGCAATCGGCCTACAAATGCAGCCTCTGAAGGATTTGATTTCGTGGCTCAAGAGTTGGGAGTTCGCCTTGTAATCGGAAGGTTGCCGGTTCGATCCCCGGCTTGGACAGTCTCTGCCGTTGTGTCCTTAGGCAAGACACTTCACCCGTTGCCTACTGGTGGTGGTCAGAGGCAGCCTCGCCTCTGTCAGTGCGCCCCAGGGTGGCTGTGGCTACAATGTAGCTTGCCATCACCAGTGTGTGAATGTGTGTGTGAATGGGTGGATGACTGGATGTGTAAAGCGCTTTGGGGTCCTTAGGGACTAGTAAAGCGCTATAAAAATACAGGCCATTTACCATTTGATTTTATTAGCCGACGTAATCGTGACTAGTCGACAAGTCGTGGCAGCCCTACCGTCACCTAAGAGCCAACAGAGCCCTAAACAGGCCATGACCCCAACCCCGGGTTGAGCCCTCCAAGGAAGATGCTCCTGGGGAATGCACCGACGCCCCAAGCCTGTCGCTACCCCCACACCAATCACAACAGCAAAGGTGGGACCAAACTATGACCCCCCTCCACCCCCCACCCCCACTAGGTGATGGAGCTGGTCAAAGGAGCCCAGAGCAATTGATCTGATGTGGTGGCAGAGGCTGTATCAAGACTAATGTAATCTAATAGATAATTTCTATATTGGTTAGAATTAGGATTATTTTTCCAGTTCATGAGGACTGTTTTCTTGGCTATGCATAGGGCAGTGAAAACCATATGGGCTATATTCTTTTCTGTAGTGACATTATCTAAGCTGCCCAACAAACACATTAAAGGGGAAGTTGGAATGTTACATTTCAGACACTTCGATAAGTCTTCACATATCTCGCGCCAAAACTTCTGAACTGGTGGACAGAACCAAAGAGCGTGGATATAATTGTCCACATCCACCCATCTACATTAAGGGGACAGCTGTGGAGCGTGTGAGCAGCTTTAAGTTCCTGGGAGTTCACATCTCCGAGGATCTCATCTGGACGACCAACTGCTCCAAGCTGGTCAAGAAGGCTCACCAGCGCCTCTTCTTCTTGACGACTCTGAGGAAGAACCACCTGTCCTCAGACATCGTGGTGAACTTCTATCGCTGCACCATCGAGAGCATCCTGACCAACTGTATAACAGTCTGGTACGGGAACTGCTCTGTCTAGGACCGGAAGGCGTTGCAGAGGGTTGTGAAAACTGCCCAGCGCATCGCCGGAGCACCACTTCCTGCCATAAAGGACATCTACAGGAAGCGGTGTCTGAAAAGAGCTGGGAAAATCATCAAAGACCCCAGTCACCCATCACATGGACTCTTCACCCTCCTGCCCTCTGGGAGGTGCTACAGGAGCCTCCGGACTAAGACCACCAGGTACCGGAACAGCTTCTTCCCCACAGCTGTCAGACTCCTGAACTCTGCCTCCTGACATCTGACCCACACTAAACACATGGACTGGACATACACACACCCACAACCATCTACACACACAATGGACGACTGTACCCTCATACACACAATAATAACATGGACTGAACCACCACTCACAACCACTTTATATAGCTTCTGTAGAAATTATCCACATATCTCACTTATCTTAACTGCACTACTGTATAATTCTGTGTAAATAATCATTCTGTACAATACGATAATTTTTAAATCTACAACTGTTTATAACCTGCATAGTTCACATTTCTGTATAGCTGTATATCTCATATTTCTGTATAGTTTTTTTTTTTATTTCATATTCTGTATAGTTTTTTTATATTTATATCCTGTTCATAGCTTGTACTCACTACAGCCTGTACATACTTATAGATAAAGCATATTCATAACATACTTCATACCGTGTACATTATAACATACCATAATAGATCCATTTCTGTAATATACTCACATATCTATATTATTGCTAATATATATTTGTAATATATCTATATCATGGCTAAAGCACTTCTGGATGGATGCAAACTGCATTTCGTTGCCTTGTACCGGTGACATGTGCAATGACAAAGTTGAATTCTATTCTATTCTATATGTGAGCGATATTCAAATATTCTCTCTCATGCAGTGAACAGCGGAGAATTCTGTCTACATGCAGAAAGTCATCATTTATGAGGCGTACAGCTTGCCACTCCAACTTGGTCCTTGTGGCCAATAAGCCAGTCTTCATCATCTCAACATTTTTCTACATACTGTGTACAGTTCTGGACTAACATGACTTAAATATGGTGGAATTTTTTGTTTTTTATTAAACAGAAGATTTGAAATCCAGTTTTTATTTTACTATGCTAACAGAAAACATGTCTTCAGTGAGGCAGTATCCCAGGCAGTAATGCACGCCATGTGTCTTTTTGACATTTTGATGAGTCATATTCATTTCTATATTATGAAATCTGTATATGACACTTTTACATACCTATTCTGGTCAGCTTTACTCCAGGATTCCACATCAAATCCAGCTGTTCTCTGGCCCAGACATAAATGCTTTCAGCTTCCTGCTTCAGTTCAAGCTGCTCTCCTTCCCCACTGATGGAGATTTTCTCCTGTTCCTCTTTAATCTTTGGAGGCTCTGTGTCCTGCTGGTCCAGTCTGGAGCTCCTTTCCTGGTCACTGACCTGCTGATCATCCAGACCTTCATGTTCAACAAAGGGAGGAAGAAGAATCAAGAAGGATTAAAAGGGGTCACCTATTGAGAATTTACCTTATGGTTTCAAGGGCTCTTGCATTCTTGCAGATGCTGCCACAGAAACATTCACTCATAGTCATGTGTTCATTGGGTGATGTTGATGTTGTTTTTTGACCAATGCATTAAACTATATATTTTTAGATATAAGTTGTAACGGACGCCTGTTCTTACACTTGAGTCTAAGGTTTATTTTGAGCACCTGACGGCTCTTTTTTGCTTCTCATCTATAAACTACATCTATAAAAGGTAAATGCAAAAACTGAGTTTTCTCCAACCTTTTCGGTGATTCGAAACGCTGTTTACATGCGGACGGAAGGACCAAATGCATCAAAAAATACCCATGTTGGTGTGGACGTAGCATAAAAGAGTTAATAGTTTTACTGCTACCCAGGGCTCGCAAAATTTCAAAATCCCTGGTAGCCCTTCGGGCAGGGACTCTTCAGTTTTTGGTAGCCCAAAATAAATTTAAGTAGCCCGAATAAAAAAAGAGCAATTTTTTGATTGATGTTTTGTTTCCTGTTTTGTTTCCCTTACAATATTATACTTTAATGTATAATATTGTAAGGGAAACAAAACATTAATCAAAAAATTGTTGAAACACAAATTACAACATTGTATAAAAATTACAATCATCAACTCAAATACTTGGTTCTAATTGAACAGAAATTTCTATGAACTTGTAAGAACTGTGTAGAACATGAATCAGTCTGTTTCAGATCCTGAATTTGAAATTTCCACTGAAGTCACGGATAAGAGGCAAGTGGAACCAAGATCGAGGCCATTTGCCTTTTGAAGTTTGCAAAGACTGCTAAATTGTGCCACTCTTTGCAACATAGTACGCTGTTCTAAACAGATCTTTCAGGTTTATTTTAGTATGTTATTTGCAATTGGTGTTTGTTCTGGGAAAGATATTGCAGACTGAGCAATAATGCATTTCCAATGGGGGCCTTTCTTAAAATTACTGGTCCCAGTAAGAGAGGCGCTTGTCGACTCAGAAATCGAGGGAAAACCAACAACACACCCGGCAGAACATTATGTTATTTACACGGTTGCACATAAGTGGTCCGCATGTGCGCATTCGCTGTCAAAATAAAAGACGCGCACCAGATAAGAAGTTGCAACGCGCGTTTGCGTCCATATAAAAGGCTGTTTTTGTCCGCTAGAGTGGGATTTTCACAGCACATTCTGCACCACATCTCTGTGCGTTCATCATTTGTTTGAAGCCAGCTCACCTCCTGCAACCACTTTTCCAAGAATACGCGCTTGTTTTGTGGTTCGAACTCCTTCTGACATTTCTTTGGAGGTGAAGGAACACCAATTGCTTAAAGGAGCTTGCTTCTTCGACATCTTTAAGAGTTCTAAACAAATGTCTGTCCTCCTCCAGAAAATCTTATGTACGCAAACAGGTGTTGCAACTTCTTATCTTTTTTATTTTGACAGTGAATGCGCACCTGCGGACCAATCATGTGCACCCCTGGTTATTATTTAGCTCGTCATGTTGCAGCCACAGAAATTCTTCTGTCCATGAAACCATAAAGCTGCACTTTCTTTTTGCCTTATATCCTGCTGCTTTTACACACGCACTCACATAACGCTCAGCGATTCTCTGCGCGATCAACCTCTCACATGTTTAAGCTTGCTGCGGGAGATTTCACTTGTCATGTTTGCATAGTAAGTAGGGCTGCACGATTAATCGTTAGAAAATCGCGATCTCAATTCATACTTATGTGCGATCTCATTTCCAAATGACAACGATTTAAAAAAAAAAAAAAAAAAAAAAAAAAAAAAAAAGGACAACAACGACTGTACCGCATTTTGATCCGGGACGTAATCTGCATGAAGACAAGCGCTCACTCTTCCTGCTCAACAAATGACAAGGGCGGAGCCTTATACCACGTGATACCGAAGCTGGCTGCTAAAATTAGCAGGGAAAAAACAACGGAGAGCACGTCAGGGATGACGAGAAAGTGACTGGAGAAAATCCGTCCCGGTCAACCACCCAAACATCGGGAACCTTATACAGCGCTTCCCTATATCCCTATAAAGTAAATCCGTTGGGCATCTTTCTTCGCCTTTAGACAATAATTCTGATGGCAAAAGAACCAAACGGGACAGGAAAAAAAAAAAAAAAAAAAAGGTAGGTACCCCCAACAGAATTTGTTTCCCCTGCATCGGGAGGATGCGCTAGGCTGTCCAAATCATGCACAAACAGTATCCCACAGTTGTTTATGTTTTTGAACCCATTTTTTGATAGCAATGTTGAATATTATTACACAGAGGGGAAAAAAAAAAAACTACACGTAAAATAATTACACCTCCGCCTTTCTAAATGGAGGGACAGTTGCTGCTTGTGTATATGCAAGTGTGTAAAAACTGCAGATAGTAAGATTAACAGTATTTTGAATCTATCTGCCATTGCAGAAATTAATCTCATGGCGCACAGCGTGATGTGAAAGGCACACATCTCTGACATTGTGTGATGAACTCCATATTCTTCGACCACAGGTAAATGCAAAAACTGAGTTTTCTCCAACCTTTTCGGTGATTCGAAACACCGTTTACGTGCGGACGAAAGGACCAAATGCATAGAAAAATACCCATGTTGGTGTGGACGTAGCATAAAAGAGTTAATAGTTTTACTGCTACCTGTAATTTATTGCAGCTTACTTTTGTTTTATTATTTTCTATCAAAGGTTTAATGTGTGAAATAACTGCAATGGAGTTCGAAAACAAAATATTGGTGAGTGTGCTTGGTGGGAATATTTTTTCTATACGACATTACGGTGTTCTGACAAACCATCCTACTTTGGCAAAACGTCCTACCGTAAGTAGTTTATGCACATTTCTGCTTTCACAGAGTAATTTCACCACAAATTTAAGTAGGTATGATGGTTTGCCACTTAACTTTGCCCATCAGAGTATACTTGTAGCTCATATTCATAAACCCAGGATGGTTTGCCACTACATTTTACACATTAAAGTATGGTTGTAGGTCACAGTCACAAAGGTATCATGGTGTGGCACTTGATTTTACCAGTCAGAGTATTTTTCTAGCTGATTTTCACAAAGGTAAGACGGCTCGCAACTTAATTTCGTATTGTGCGCATGCGCAGAAAAATTGGGTACGATGATTCGTCAGGTAGGATGGATTCTCAGAAAACCGGCTCAAAAGCACAACAGTAAAAAGGAGATGAATACCAGAGTGTTAGTGAGATAGAGGTTTTATCTTAAATTGGCATAGCAGGTTGGCTAAAATGGCTACCAAGGCAAAGACTAGTGAGCTTCCTGAAAGCCTGCGTTAGGTATGCTTTTATCAACACCAGACTAGGTGGGGCCAATTAGCACCAGCTGAACATACTGAGGAGATTAGGGGCTAAACAGGAACGTAACAGGTGGCTAGTAGCCTTCAGTAATAGCAATAATTCACACGGCAATAACGAAATACATTTCAAACTACATTTGGGCCATTTTTTTGTAATCTGTAGTGGAAAACATTTTAAGAGTAACCTTCTCAACACTGCACAGATATAGCTGCATACACTTTACTGGGGTGTATTACTAGTTTAGATCAATGCATTTATGCAAAGCATTTAGATCATGCCCAAGTAAATCACACAATCCCGCACACCTCCACAAATTTACTCACCTGTATTGTGTGCAGCAGAAGTTAATCTCTCCTTGATAAACTCTCTCAGATGCTGAACTGAAGACATTATTGCAACAAAAACCGATACCGCCAAACCAACGTCTTCAAACTTAACTCGGGATCTCTCAATAGCCCCATTGCCGCTATTCTTCTTTTATTGCTCTTACGGTAGGCTGGAGGATTCAAGGGCGTAATACTGCCCTCATCAGGTCAGTCCAGTCCAACATAAAGTCTGGTACTTTGCAGAAAACTGCAATTTTGCCATGAGATTATTAGTGATATCCTGGAATAAAGAAAGAAGAAAATACTTTGATTTAAGTTTGATTTATTGGAAAACCCTTTAGTTTGATCCAGCATTAATCATTTAACAGAACAAAGAATAATCCCTTCATTGATTATAGTCACTCTAAAAATAATTATATAAAATCTTTTTAATAAACGAGGGTCTCCTGATTTCTCTGGTACGGTCCATGAAGTGGAAGTGAAATAACAATATACAAATACATTAATATAAATAAACTACATACATTTAGAGCACAGAGAAAATTAAAGTTTCATGTGGAGCAAATGATCGTGGACAATTAGGATAAGGCTGTTGATGTGGTTGCCCTTCTCTTCCCCTCTGATAATAACAGCTAACATTTTTAACAACAATTTAACAATTTATCACTGTACAAAAATAAAAAGTATTTATGTTCATGTTGAGTCTGAGTCTGCAGAAGGTCGCAGTGCAGTGGAAGATGTCATGCCTCATTTCTGTATTAAAGACGCCAAGTCACAGTGGCCCCAAGTATTACAGGTCTGTGACACTGACTTCCCACTGTAATGATCAGAAGCTGATGCTGTAAAGTTAATATAGTTCCATGCAAGACATCAAGGTGGAACTATCTGTGTGGACACTAAGATGTGAGCTAAAGGGTAAGAGAAAACCTACACAAGTATGAGAGCTAGAAACGTGATATACATGTTCTTCCTGCTAGCTGTAATAATAAAAACATGTAGCAGATCATAAAAGGACTCATTCTTTATAAATAAGGAGACAAACAAAACACCCACATCATGAAGAACCTGGAAAGACTCATCCTCAACCAGCTCCGCCCTATAGTTAGGCCACATCAGGATCTCCTTCAGTTTGTTACCAGCCCCACCTCGGGGCTGAGGATGCCATGATATAACTGCTCAATCGTGCCTACGCCCATTTGGTCTAGCTGGTGAGCACTGTGAGGGTCATGTTTTTTGGGTTTTTTTTTTTACTTTTTCAGTGCATTTAATACATCAGGTCAGTCCTGGGTGATAAGATAAGAGATAACATCAGATAAGATTACCTTTATGAGTCCCACATGTGGGAAATTTCTTTTGTTACAGCAGAAAGTTACATAGCAAAAATTAGAAAACACTGGAATAGGATAAGATGATAAGAATAAGAGTAAGGTACTGTACACAATAGACTAGAATAAAATAAAATACTATATACAATAGAATAAAAATCTTGTAGTGTTTATAGGAGATGTAAAACCACAGTCATAACAGGGGTTTACCACCATGACACGGACCCCAGCTCAGTGGTGCAGCCTCAGCAATGAAGGTGCTGAACATGGTCCATTTAGACTCAATGTTCCCAGTCTCCCTCTGAATGGTGTCGAAGCTCTGCCAGAGGAGACAGTGACGATCTCAAGGACAGGGACTTTTCCTATGTAAATTACTAAATTCACTTGAGAAAAAATATAAGTAAGTTAGTATCAACTAGTGGTAGGACTGAGCTAAAGTGCTATCTGGGTCCATCCAGGTCACTCACCACCCCTGGTGGACACAGGTCAAACTTATATTAGACAATAGAAGGAATGAATAAAAATAAAGCATAAACAAATTTTCAAATTGTGAGTGGGCAGAGAATTTCTACATGGGTTAAATACATAACAAGACCACCTATCTATACGCCAAATGAGATTAATTACACATGTCTAATTCACTATATTGCCACTGAGGTAAATGAAATGCAGCCTGCATGGTGTAATAAAATAATAAACATTATGAATTAGTATAACACCTGTTAGTTACTTCTTTTCAGGACCGGCCTAGTTTGGTTCTGTGGTGAAAAGCACTTTTGGATTTGCTGCCTCAGTTGTGGTCTGGAACCTGTACGTCGGTAAGATTAGAGCTTCCAGTGACTGTGAAGACTGAACCTAACTCATACAGTTAAGACGATTCTTGAATTTTGATTTAATCAAGATTTTGATGCAAATTGGTGTTACTGAAGCTCAGAGAGGGAGGGGTGTGTTATTAAATTAAATTGCAGGCTGGTTTAAATTCATGTTGGGTACCTCCTAAGGAATTGTGGACTGCATTAAGTCCACTGTGATGTCTAATTGGCTAACTTAATCTGAAAATACCATCGCAGATTTGTTTAAACAATGTGTCTTCACGTCACTGATGGTGCTATAAAGGGAAGTTGTCAGACATGCTCTTGGCAGGCACGGGAGGTGTGTGTTCCGTGTTTGCTATTATGTGCTCCACTTTTGTTCTGAAAAACACAACTTCAGAAGCCTTTGATGGAGTACGGTTGAGGACCTGGAAAGTGAGGACGAGAAGGAAGTCAGTATGATGAAGCCCCTTGAATGTGTTCAATCTTTCTGGCCAGTTGCTTCACCAAAAGGCAGATCACACGAAGCCCTGTTTAACATCTCGTTTAGAAGTACTGTTAGTTTTTCAAAGAGTAGCAGGAGTGTGGGGTTGCAAATTTTAAAGGCTTTGCAGAATTTCTTCAGGCCGGAAAGATGTTGGTTCAGGCTTTTGGAACACAATTTAAACAAAAACACAAAATTTACAGGAGATGATGTGAAGTGTGATGCCAACAGTTTTATTGAACATACAACTTAATCAGAAACTTAAAAGAAAGGAAAGACCTCTAGCGTGTTCGCCTTAAGCACATGCAAGCCAAAAGCCAACAAAAATGAATAAAGATGAAGACTCCCGGGGCACTTCTGAGCTCCTTTATTGGAGAGGAGCTCCTCCTCCTTTATTATAGAATTATCCATATTTTATCTTTAAACTGATTTAATTCCATCTTAAACTAGATTGATTTCCCCAATTTTGTCAAATTCATTTTCTTAAAAACATTTATCTATTAAATGTGTTTATTAATGTCTCACTTTGACATTCATTGATATTCAACATTTGTCTTGCATAACTTTCTGGACTTTCTTTACCTTTTCATTCATCATTTTTATAGTTGGTTTTTTTTTGGGGGGGGGCAAGGTCAGCCCATAGGGTCAGGAATAATGACTGTTATGCCAACCTTATAGTAAGAAGCAATTAATACTACAGATATTTTTATGCCTTTAAATCAATTTGCACTGCTAAATGTAAGCTATAAATTTCGCTAATTAGGGGCTTCTACAACTTTGGACAGTTTGGACCATCAAAGTGACTCACATATATATAAAATAATTACCAAGTGCATCTTCAAATCCAGTTTCAGTTTCTACCAACCAACATATCACAAACCATTCAAAATGGAACACTGTTAAAGTTACACATTAGTCTAAATTATTATATCTCAAAACAACAGCTGGGTGTCAACAGGTGCTCACATAAAAGCAGTTATGATATAAACATAGAGAATAAACAACCTAAGTATGTGGGTCACAAACAATATGAGTAACTGCTTAACATTGTCATTCCCGAAAATATTCCTTTTCTGTATACAAAGCACTTCCCAAATATGTCAAGCCAATGTAAAGAAAATGTAAAAAAAACAAAAACAAAACAACAACAGGACTTCTAGCAGTGTGCAAGTCAGCGAAAAGTGATTGCAATTGTTTGCTGCTTTAAACACCTTCAAACTGTGAACTTCAGATAAACAACTGGCTTTAATTAAGGCTACCTCATGAACACGTGTATTTTTTAAATACAGACATTTCCGATTGTGTTTTTGAGAAATAGTTATTTTTACATTAAGACACCAAAAATATCTCAAGCACTGTCAAGGCCGTGACGAAAGAAATGAAGAAACTTCAGCCAAGACAAAGCCCATAAACTATAAAACAATAACGGCAGAAAAAGGTGATAAAGGTGCACAAATTTTATGCTGCGAGACAAACTCTGTTTGTCTTGTCCATGTGTGAAAACAGAAACTGAGCTTCCGAAAACATTTTCTTACATGTGCCTCTTCAACTGTCCTTTGCGAGTAAATCTTTTCACCCTTGTGAATTCTCATGTGTATATTCAAATTTGATTTTACATTAAATCTTTTCCCGCAGCTGCTACAGGAACATCATTTTTCATTTGTATGGAATTCCATGTGTCTATTCAAATATTCCTTCCGGCTAAATCCATTCCCACAGACGCTACAAAAATGAGGCTTCTCACCTGTGTGAATTAGCATGTGTCTATTCAAGTGTGACTTCTGCCTAAATCTTTTCCTACAGGTACTACAAGAATGTAGTTTCTCACCTGTGTGAATTTGCATGTGTCTATTCAAGTGTGACTTCCGGCTAAATCTTTTTCCACAGGCGCTACAAGAATGTAGTTTCTCACCTGTGTGAATTTGCATGTGTCTATTCAAGAGTGACTTCCAGCTAAATCTTTTTCCACAGGCGCTACAAGAATGTAGTTTCTCACCTGTGTGAACTGGCATGTGTTGTTTCGAATGTGACTTCTGCCTAAATCTTTTCCCACAGGTGGTACAAGAATGTAGTTTCTCAGCAGTGTGAATTTGCATGTGTCTATTCAAGAGTGACTTCCGGCTAAATCTTTTTCCACAGGCGCTACAAGAATGTGGCTTCTCACCTGTGTGAATTTGTATATGTCGATTCAAGTTTTCCATCTTATTAAATTTGTTCCCACAGGTGCTACATAAATGTGCTGTCTTGGGATTTTGAACTCTCAGTCCTGTTAGGACTTGATCTGACTTTTTTCTGTGTGAGTTATCATCCTTGTTTTCGTCCTGATCTGTCTCAGGATAGTTTTGAGAAAGTAGCTGTTCATTGCTTGGTTCTGGGTCACTTTGGTCACTTTCTTCAGGAAAAGCAGGAAAAGCAGGAAAAGTCTTCTGCTTCAGTACAAGCAGGTTTTCGTCCTTACAGTCTTGTTGTGGAAAATCTGAAGTGACAGATTTAAAAAAAAAAGACAAGAACAACACGTTTCAGAAATTACAAGGTAATCTTAACCATTAGCAGGTACCACATGATAAACATGTTGCTCAGATATACCAATGAAAGGCATGTTGTGGGGAGAAGCTGTTTTGCTGACTAATTTAAAACCATTTTGGCTGCTCATTTACAAACTATGAAAAACACTCTTCTTCTGTGATCAATTTAACTTTGGAATTGTACATTTCTCAAGTGATTTAAACTCTTGTGATGAATCACAAATATGTGATATCAATTACAGACCATCTACAGTGAGAAAATACAGTCAATATACAATCAAACAAAACAACAAAATGTTGTCATTTAAAATTTAAAGTGCAGAAAACATTTAACAGTTTACTTAAAACTTACAGGACACTCACTACAGTATTTATGTATTTTTTAGATTAACTATCCATTGCCTGATTGGTTGGGAGAATGGGAGGTAGAACCTTCACCTTTCAGGTCCCTCTTCTGGGGAAACAGCTGCCAGTATGGATTCAGAAGACAGATACCCTCTCTAGTTTTAAGATTAGGCTTAAAACTTTCCTTTTTGATAAAGCATACAGATATGGCTGGATCAGGTGACCCTGATTAGGCTTAGGACTTGCCAAAATTCATGACTGTTTCTTCTACTCACAACACCCTGTGTTTACAAAACACAGCCATGCAAATAACCTGTTCCTTTGTCAATTGGCCAAAAACAAGAAGGAAAAGAATTACATGTTTAGTTAACTTCCTGTTATTAAATTTGATATTCACTGTAAGTGCGCCTGCAGGTGCAGGAACGCAGCACAAACAAAGGAGTGACGACTGCAATTCGTGACCGACAAACAAAGTGACAATACGAATGACAAAAATGTATATGCAGGAATAAATTACAAGCTGATGTTTCAACTCATTGTAGGGTGTCTTCCTCTCTGTTGGGCTCATTTATAACAATTTTTTACCAACATAGTACAGTCTTGCCAAGGGGGCCACTGGGAAGCTAGAAATTTTGGCTTTTGGAATCAGTCAGTTTCCTTATTTCAGTTGGTCTTTAAATTTTTCATGTGCCTCTATTGGGGCTGCCACGATTAGTCAACTAGTCACGATTACGTCGACTTTAAAAAAAAAGTCAACAACTAATCTAATAGCAAAGCGTCGTTTGAAGCTTTGTAAGATCCTGAAAGATGCAGGAAAAAGTAGGATTTAAGAGTGTAATAACGGACTGAAACAAAAGAAAGCAGCAATGCATCTACAAGGACGCCAGCTGTCGTTAAGTCTGGGAGCCTTCTGAGAAAATAAAAGAGAAGAATTTCCAATGCAAAATCTCCAAAATGGAACAGCCCTTCGATGGCAGTACGACAGTGATTCACAAGCATCTGAAAAGGAAGCATGTGGTGGCTTCTGACGACGAAGTGGTTCAGTCGTCTCAGTAAGGTGATTGGCTAGTTAGCTGCTAACATTAGCGTAAACAGTGAGCTACTTACTCATATTGATAGCTGTAAACATTATGTTACAGTACTGCTTAAAAAAATATGTTGTCTTCAATAGACGATGTTTTCACCAAGCCAACAATATGCACACTTCAGCACACATTTTGTGTGCCTTTCAGTTTGCTGCTACAATCTGCAAATTTCATTAAAAGTTTAATAAACTATCATCTTGTCTTTATTTTTAGTTACGACTTACATTAAACACTTCAAACTGGAAGCTAATGAGCAGATGCATGCTGGTGCAATAAGCTGTACGTTTTACGTCCAATGGATGCATAATCTGATCAGTCAACTAATCGCAAAAATAATCGGTGACTAGTCAACTATCAAAATAATCATTTGTGGCAGCCCTAGCCTCTATAACATATCTCTGAGGTCTGATTAGGACCCAACGTGAATTAGATTTCTTAATACAAAACTGAATCTATCTACTAAAGTTTTGCATACCTATTCTGTGCAACTTTACTTCAGGGTTCCACATGATGCCCAGTTCCTGCCCGGTCCAGATGATGATGCCATTGGTTTCCTGCTTCAGGGAAAGCTGGTCTTCTTCCTGATTGGTGGAGATTTCCTCTTGTTTATCTTTAGTCTGTGGAGGATCTGTGTCCTGCTGGTCCAGACTGGAGTTCCTCTCCTGGCTACAGACCTGCGGGTCATCCAGATCCTCATTTTCCTTACAATCATGTTGCTGTGAGAGGTCTTGATGGACACAACACAAGAAAGAAGTTACACTGTGAGCAGGTCTCTCAGGTATGTGAGCGATATTTAAGGTGCACAAATGTTTTAAATATTCTCTCTCATGCAGTGAACAGCAAAGAATTCTGTTTACATGCAGAAAGTCATCATTTATGAGGCGTAAAGCTCGCTACTCCAACTTGGTCCATGTGGCCAGTGATCCACATTTTTCATTGTCTTAACATTTTCCTACATTCTGTATACAGTTCTGGGACAACATGACTTAAATCTATATGGTGGAAAATGTAGTTGTTTTTTTTAAACAAACAGAAGATTTTAAACCCAGTTTTTATTTTACTGTGCTAACAGAAAACATGTTTTCAGTAAGGTAGTATGCCAGGCAGTAATGCACGTGTCTTTGTGATGTCATCACCTGGCCTTTTGATATAAGTCATATTCACTTCGGTATTATGAAGTCTGTATATTACAGATTCACATACCTATTCTGGTCAGCCGTAATCCAGGTTTACACAACAAATCCAGCTGTTCTCCGTTCCAGACATTAATGCCTTCATCCTCCTGCTTCAGTTCAAGCTGCTCTCCTTCCTCACTGCTGCGGGTTTCCTCCTGTTCCTCTTTAGTCTGTGGAGGCTCTGGGTCCTCCTGGTTGAGACTCCTCTCCTGGTCACAGACCTGCTGATCATCCAGACCTTCGTGTTCAACAAAGAGACACAAGAAAATAGTGACTAATGTGATGATAAGAAAGATCAAGAAGGATGAAAAGGGGTCACCTATTGAGAATTTAGCTTATGGTTTCACGGGCTCTTGCATTCTTGCAGATGTTGCCACAGAAACATTCAGTCATAGTCATTTGTTCATTGGGTGATGTTGATAACCTTACAGCTGTCTGGGGTCTAATTTTTAGATGTGACTGCCAGTGATCATCACAAACTGTGAATAAACAAAGAAATGAACAGCAGCATGATCTGAATATGATCATGAAAGCAGTTAAAGTATGCTGTTGATACTAATCTTTTAACATTTTACTAATAAATATACACTCACTGGTCACTTTATTAGGTACACAATGCTAGTACTGGATTGGAGCCCCTTTCGTCCTCACAGCTGATTTAATATTTAATTCTTTGTGGAGATTCAGGAAAGTGATGGAAACGTTCCTCAGATATTTGTGGTCTATATTGACCTTAGAGCTTCACACAGCTGCTGCATATCTGTCAATTCCACATCCATGATGCAAATTTCATATTCCACTACATTCCAAAGGTGCACTGTTGGGCTGAGAGCCGGTGACTCTGGAGACCCGAGTACAGGGAACTCACTGTCATTTTAAGGGCACTGCATATTTTCTCTTTTTTGGATTACTCTCTGTAAATCATACAGATGTTTGTGCTGGAATATTTAAGCAGATTAGAAGTTTCTGAAACACTCAGACCAGCCAGTGTGGTACCAACACCCAGCATACCATATCTCAACATTTCTGGCACCCAGTTTTGCCTTTCTATTTTTTGGTCACCTGGAAGAACTAAAGAACTAATTTTATATTACTACTACAATAGCACTTTCCTCCCACTTGTTATGGTATATAGATTATGTACAAGTTAATAATGGATTGGATTTATATAGTGCTTTTCAAGGCACCCAAAGCGCTTTACAATGCCACTATTCATTCACTCTCGCATACAACCGTAGCTGCCTTCACCAGTGTGTGAATGCGAGAGTGAATGAATAGTGGCATTGTAAAGCGCTTTGGGTGCCTTGAAAAGCGCTATATAAATCCAATCCATTATTAACTGGTGAAGGCAGCTACGGTTGTAGCTGCCTTCACCAGTTAATAATGGATTGGATTTATATAGCGCTTTGTGTGTGTGAATGCGAGAGCTGCCCTGGGGCAGACTGACAGAAGCGAGGCTGCCATATTGCGCCATCGGCCCCTCTGGCCAACACCAGTAGGGTAAAGTGTCTTGCCCAAGGACACAACGACCAGGACAGAGAGCCCAGGGATCGAACCGGCGACCTTCCGGTTACAGATACGCTTCCCAACCCCCTGAGCCACGGTCGCCCCGTAAGTTCTAAGTTACTTCATTACTGGAGTTTGAAATTAACTTCCTCGACAAAAACGTAACAAAAAAGAGAAATCTCTGTACCTCTCTGTACCCCCAAACCTACTGGAATACATTACATTGCAAAACAAAAGAAAATGTTGCACTGATTAAAATAACTCTACCGTAACTGTGGGAACGTTTTTGCAGAGTATAATTTAAAAAAATCTAGCACTAGGTCTGGGTCATGGAAGTTTCCATCCTAGCCACCTCAAAAAAAGCTTACCTGTAAGCCAATTGATTAGCCTTAAACATATCTGTGAAATTCCAGAACAATACTATGAGAATAAAGAAGAGACGTTGAAAACAGTTAAAGAAAGAAATTATGAAGAGGACTCAATAAGATCTGCAGAAAAAAAAAAAGGTTGACTCAAAAAGTAGGAAGTTTTATTTAGAGATCAAGAAACCTCCAAAACATAAATCAAATCTTGTCTTCTAGACAACTTTTACACAAACACCCAGGAACATTAAAGAAATCATTTTAAAATATTGGTATAATCTTCAGAGTGATCCAAGCTTATCATTAGGGATTTTTAAAGAACCGCCAATGATAACTTAAGAGAGGTAAGAGAACATAACAGATAGGCTTGTCAGAGCTTCATTTTCCTTTTAATGTTCCTGTAGGTATTGTATTTTTTATATTAACTTGTTTGCAGGTTTCTGTGTACTTTTTTAGTATGTATTACATTAAGACATGCAGTGATTTTTTACATTGGGGCGATCGTAGCTCAAGAGTTGGGAGGTCGCCTTGTAATTGGAAGGTTGGCGGTTCAAGCCCCGGCTTGGACAGTGTCTGTCGTTGTGTCCTTGGGCAAGACACTTCACCCGTTGCCTACTGGTGGTGGCCAGAGGGCCCGGTGGCGCAAGTGTCCGGCAGCCTCGCCTCTGTCAGTGCGCCCCAGGGTGGCTGTGGCTACAATGTAGCTTGCCATTGCCAGTGTGTGAATGTGTGGATGACTGGATGTGTGAAGCGCTTTGGGGTCCTTAGGGACTAGTAAAGCGCTATACTAATACAGGCCATTTATCTTTTTTCCCCTTTTAATCTGTAGTGGCTCAGTCCAGAACCTATTTGGGCTGTGGCTTAACCAATTTACCAATACCAACTTGTTAAATGATAATTGGTCAACTGCTTTATTTGAGAAGCTGTGATTGGTCTAATTGGAGTTTTCTTTTTCTGTTTCCTGATTTTTATTTAAACACAAGCCATTTGACATTTTGCAATGATGCTGATGAAGACCACACACCGCGTTGGTCACTAAATAAAGCTGTTCCCTATTACTTTACATGTCACTAGAGTTTAAGTCACCAGAGCCTCTATCCACACGTTCCAAATGCCTCTATTTTCCTGGGTCTTTTCACTGTGTTATGAATAAATCTTCTTTCTTCTTTCAGTACCAGTACTAGTTTTATTTTGTTGTATTTATCCGCGACATAATAATATTGTCGGGCATAAACCGGTCCGTGGCGCAAACAAAGTTGGGGACCGCTGCTCTAAAGCACCTCGGGAATTGTCCATATGCCCACATGAATCCCGCGATGATCCCGCAACCCCCACATCTCCACAAGTTTACACACCTGTATTGTGTGACTTTATCCCGGGTCTGATATCAAGCAGTCTTAGCTGACTAATCTCCTCCTCATACCGGACGATCGTCTTTTCAAACTCTGAGAAGATTTCTTCTGCAGCAGAAGTAAATCTCTCCTTGATAAACTCTCTCAGATGCTGAATTGAAGACATTATTGCAACAACAACCGATGCCGCCAAACCACCATCTTCAAACCTAACTCGGGATCGCGACGGGATCTCTCAGTGGCGCCGTTGCCGCTATTCTTCTTCTGTTGTACTTATGGTAGACTGGAGGTGTCAAAGGCGTAATACTGCCCTCATCAGGTCAGTCCAACAAAAATCAATTCCTGACATAAAGTCTGGAGCTTTGCAGAAACCTGGATAAAGAATTTATCGTTCCCAATTATTCAAGTTGAGGATTAGCTGTAATGCCCATCTCTGACAATTCATTATGCTTAAGGTGTCTTACTGCAGACCATCAAAGCATGCTTAACACTTTACATGCCTCACACTCACACTGTGAAAGCCTGATGCTTAACATTGTCCGCCCCAGCTGTGAAACTCAGAAACCAGTCTTACTTGTTATCATCTATCGTCCACCTGGGCCTTACACACAGTTTCTGTCTGATTTCTCAGACTTTATATCTAATTTAGTTCTGAGCTCAGATAAAAATAATTATTGTGGGTGATTTTAACATCCATGTAGATGCTAAAAATGACAGCCTCAACATGGCATTTAATCTGTTATTAGACTCAATTGGTTTCTCTCAAAATGTAAAAGAACCCACCCACCACTTTAATCACACTCTAGATCTTGTTTTAACATATGGCATAGAAACTGAACATTTAACAGTGTTTCCTGAAAACCCTCTCCTGTCTGATCATTTCCTGATAACATTTACATTTACAATAATTGATTACACAGCAGTGGAGAGTAGACGTTATCAAAGTAGATGTCTTTCTGAAAGCGCTGTAACTAAGTTTAAGAATATAATCCAGCCACTGTTATCATCGTCAATGCCCTGTACCAACACAGAGCAGAGCAGCTATCTGAATGCTACCCCAATAGAGGTCGATTATCTTGTTAATAATTTCACCTCCTCACTACGTACGACTCTGGATACTGTAGCTCCAGTGAAAACTAAGGTCTCTAATCAGAAGTACCTGACTCCATGGTATAATTCTCAAACACGTAGCCTAAAGCAGATGACTCGTAAGCTGGAGAGGAAATGGCGTGTCATAAATTTAGAGGATCATCATTTAGCCTGGAGAAATAGTTTGTTGCTTTATAAGAAAGCCCTCCGCAAAGCCAGAACATTTTACTATTCGTCACTGATTGAAGAAAATAAGAACAACCCCAGGTTTCTCTTCAGCACTGTAGCCAGGCTGACAAAAAGTCAGAGCTCTTTTGAGCCAACCATCCCTTTAACGTTAACTAATGATGACTTCATGAACTTCTTCACAAATAAAATTTTTATCATTAGAGAAAAAATTACCAATAATCATCCCACAGATGTAATATTATCTACAGCTACTCCTAGTACCATTGATGTTAAGTTAGACTCTTTTTCTCCAATCGATCTTTCTGAGTTAACTTCAATAATTACTTCCTCCAAACCATCAACGTGTCTTTTAGACCCCATTCCTACAAAACTGCTCAAAGAAGTCCTGCCATTGATTAATTCTTCGATCTTATATATGATCAACCTATCTCTAACAATCGGCTATGTACCACAGGCCTTCAAGGTGGCTGCAGTTAAACCTTTACTCAAAAAGCCATCTCTAGACCCTGCAGTCTTAGCTAATTATAGGCCAATCTTCAACCTTCCTTTCATATCAAAAATCCTTGAAAGAGTAGTTGTCAAACAGCTAACAGATCATCTGCAGAGGAATGGTTTATTTGAAGAGTTTCAGTCAGGTTTCAGAGTTCATCACAGCACAGAAACAGCTTTAGTGAAGGTTACAAATGATCTTCTTATGGCCTCTGACAGTGGACTCATCTCTGTGCTTGTCCTTCTTGACCTTAGTGCAGCATTCGATACTGTTGACCATAATATCCTATTAGAGCGATTAGAACATGCTGTAGGTATTACAGGTACTGCACTGAAGTGGTTTGTATTATATCTATCTAATAGACTCCAATTTGTGCATGTAAATGGAGAGTCCTCTTCACACACTGAGGTTAATTATGGAGTTCCACAGGGTTCAGTGCTAGGACCAATTCTGTTTACATTATACATGCTTCCCCTAGGCAGCATCATTAGAAGACATAGCATACATTTTCACTGCTATGCAGATGACACCCAGCTCTATCTGTCCATGAAGCCAGATAACACACACCAATTAGTTAAACTGCAGGAATGTCTTAAAGACATAAAGACCTGGATGGCCACTAGCTTTCTGCTTCTTAACTCAGATAAAACTGAGGTCATTGTACTCGGCGCTGAAAAGCTTAGAAATATGGTATCTAAGCAGATTCTTACTCTGGATGGCATTACCTTGGCCTCCAGTAACACTGTGAGGAACCTTGGAGTCATTTTTGACCAGGATATGTCCTTCAACGCACATATTAAACAAATATGTAAGACTGCGTTCTTCCATTTGCGCAACATCTCTAAAATTAGAAATATCCTGTCTCAGAGTGACGCTGAAAAACTAGTTCATGCATTTATTACTTCCAGGCTGGACTACTGCAATTCATTATTATCAGGATGTCCAAAAAACTCACTGAAAAGCCTTCAGCTAATCCAAAAAGCTGCAGCAAGAGTACTGACAGGGACTAGAAAGAGAGAGCATATTTCTCCTGTTTTGGCTTCCCTTCATTGGCTTCCTGTTAAATCCAGAATTGAATTCAAAATCCTGCTCCTCACATACAAGGTCTTAAATAATCAGGCCCCATCTTATCTTAATGACCTTGTAGTACCATATCACCCTATTAGAGCACTTCGCTCCCGCTCTGCAGGCCTACTTGTTGTTCCTAGAGTATTTAAAAGTAGAATGGGAGGGAGAGCCTTCAGTTTTCAGGCCCCTCTTCTGTGGAACCAGCTTCCAGTTTGGATTCGGGAGACAGACACTATCTCTACTTTTAAGATTAGGCTTAAAACTTTCCTTTTTGCTAAAGCATATAGTTAGGGCTGGACCAGGTGACCCTGAATCCTCCCTTAGTTATGCTGCAATAGATGTAGGCTGCCGGGGGATTCCCATGATGCATTGAGTTTTTCCTTTCCAGTCACCCTTCTCGCTCACTATGTATTAACAGACCTCTCTGTATTGAATCATATCTGTTATTAACCTCTGTCTCTCTTCCACAGCATGTCTTTTATCCTGTCTTCCTTCTCTCACCCCAACCGGTCGCAGCAGATGGCCGCCCCTCCCTGAGCCTGGTTCTGCCGGAGGTTTCTTCCTGTTAAAAGGGAGTTTTTCCTTCCCACTGTCGCCAAAGTGCTTGCTCATAGGGGGTCATATGATTGTTGGGTTTTTCTCTGTATCTATGAAGCGCCTTGAGAAGACTTTTGTTGTGATTTGGCGCTATATAAATAAAATTGAATTGAATTGAATTGAATTTCCATGTGTGACAACTGCAAGTGTCCAGAGTGAGGACAGACTGAGGGACCCACTGCTGCACATCATCTGTGAGGCTTTGCACCCCTGATGATCCACCAGGACAAACTCAGCAGTGTGTGAGGAAGAGGAGGAGGAAGAGCCAGCAGCAGCTGACAGATGGAGAGAATAGACAGACTGTTCCCTGTTTGTGAAGGACTGCTAGAAAAGTTTAACATAACTAATTGTCTGTCCTGAATCAGTCTTATTAGGTAATGTTAATATAATTTTATCATTCCAGTGTTTTCAGTGTGGGAGAAAGTACTCAGGGCCTTCAAGTTAAACACTATGAAAGGCAGAAACAAGTTTAATATATCAGTCTACTCTTCATTCTGTCAGAAACTGTTTTCACAGCTCGTACATTCTCCTTTTTACACATGTATGTAAGCAGCAATTGAGCCAAATGTAATAATGCCAACATATCAAACAAACAATATTTGTCTCTTAATACAGCTATACATACACTGTCAAAGATAGTTGTCTTTGAGTGAAGATTTAAGGTGATAGGAAATATAAATAACTGCAACTTGAATCTTTGACCCTCAGTGAGATGATTTTAGTCTCATGAACAACATTAGCTAATTGTTATTTACTAACTAATCTTGAAATGACTGTTCAGTACAGAAATGAAGCCCAACTATCATGTTTTACAGTCCCGTGGTCTCAGCCTCAGATACTCAACTAATCAAAGTGATGTCATGACAAAAATGAATGACCAACAAAACATTTTTTCTCCATATTTATGTCACACAATGCTGTATAAAACATTTCTCGCGGTTAGTATCATGGTTGCTAGGCAAACTGGACAGCGCGACGAAGGCTAGACCGTCCCATTTCACAAGCCTCTCACTTTTGCACTTCTCGTACTTATAGTACACACCGTATGTAGTACGCGTAGTGCGCGTACTTCAAGCGTGCGGTCTCTTAATTGGGACACAGCCTAAGACTGTTTACTAATTGCAACCTACACTCTGCAGCTGGAATACTTTCTAACACCTGTTTTCCTTGTTTTAGTGACTCTGAGAATTTCACCACGTAACTTCCCTCTGCCCCACACTGCACGGTTCCTGCACTGGATGTTACCCAGTATCGGGTTCCCGAGGTTCCCTCATGGACCCCCTCATGGTTCACGTAGTGATTACCTGCACCTCGTTTCACAGCTAATGTTTGTGACTTTCATAGTGTTGTTATAGTGTATCACAGTAGTACTCTCATTCATAGTGATTCATAGAAGTGTTGAAGTTGTACTTACAGTTTTGTAACAGGAGTCTTCATTTCCACAGTAGTATTTTCATTCACAGTGAAAGATTGAATTGTCTGAGTACAAGATTCATGGTTTACTTATGCGCTTTAAGTTTACGGTCCTCTTGTTTAGTGCATCTTTCTGTTCACTTTGTACGTCTGCACATACTCTGTAATAAAAGTTTATTTTACTCCCAGTCTCTGTGCTCCCGAGTGCTGTCTGCATTTGAGTCCATTTTCTCACTTTGGCCCCTCGGCTCTGACACTGTCCTTTTTCTACAAAGGAGAAAAAAGAGAATTACTAATGAACTACAATCTAAGACTGGATGACATGAGAAAAATCCAGCAACATTCCAGAAAAACCGACACCTTCAACATTTTGACGCAGCAACACTGTCATACCCTCGGGTGTCGGTGATTAGCATTTAGCTTTCCTTCCTGCTTTAAGAGCAGATCACCACTGGGTGTTGTATTCAGGGCTTGATTCTGCTTCTCCCCACCTGAAGCTTATTCTACTAACAGGGAAACTTGTAGAGCCCAATTTCAATAGGCTATTCAAAACCGAATAGCTTATTTTAAACTGAAAATAATACAATGAAATTAAAATCGACACTAAACTCAAAACAACAATTCTTAATGTTTCATATTCTGAGTCGATATACAAAACAGGACTGAAAGGAAAAGCAGTTTCTGTTTTTTCTCCTTCAGTTTTTCATTTTAAATAATCGCACTTTGGTTTCCTGCAACTGTGAATTTCCTAAAAAAATTTCTGTTGTTTTGCTGCATTGAACTAGAACAGCATACAAATGTTAAAGGGTCAAATCCTAGATCAGTGATTCAAATAATATCCCTGTCACTGAACAAATATCATGCTTTATTAGTAACAAATTTAGAAACCCTGTTTTCATTTGTTTCTCCTTTGAAGCCAAGGATTGCAATCCTGTGCTTATATCTTAAAGAAGTGAACTTCAATTTTTGACTAAGAAATTACTTGAATTTGTATATTATATCACAGATGAGCTTTTCTACAGTAAATTGTTACACCTTGGCCTAGAAGAAACAGGAGCACAACACAAAAAAACAAAAACGAAGGAAAGATGACGCCCCTTATCCCAAGGAAAGACCAACGCTGCCACAGGATTGCGCTTTCAGAGCAACCAGATATTTTATTAATTTCAAAAGCTAGTGAGCCTGATGACTGTCAGACCCAGGACATGTTTCTTTATATTATTCTATGTTCTATCTGTTCTATATATCCTGTTTATTCTGTTATGTCTCTTGTTTAGGCTTGCCATTTGTTAGGGTTTTGTTCTGTGCCTGCCTGCTCCCACTTCTCTGTGTTCCCTCTGTCTGTCCATGATGTCACTGTGTCTGCTTGTGAGTCTGTCTGTTAAGTTCAGTGTCTTGTCTGGTTTGTTATGTCTGTAAGTTTCCTGTTATATTCTGAAGGTCTTTGTCTCATGTAAGTGTGGTCAGTTTACGTTTCCCCTGTCTCGTCAGCTCTGATTTCTCCCAGATGTGTTCCCCTCCTGTCTCCCATCCCTTGGTTACTGCTGTGTGTATTTAAGCCCTGTGTGTTCTCCTGCCTGTTGCTGGTTCGTCTGCGTTAATTACCTGTGTCAACCTCTGTTCCTCCCTGCATGTTTCTATGTTCTCCGGGTCTCCAGTCAGCGCTTCAGGTTTGTTTTGTTATTTTTTACAGTTTAGGTTATGCTTAGTTTCCTACACACCTCCGCCGTTTCCGTTTGTATCTCCACCTTCTCAATAAAACTTCCCTGCATCTCAGCTGCCAGCATCTTGGGTCCTAGTTAAATTTCACACAGCTCACCCCACGAGCCATGACACCTCCTAAGGAATTGTTGACTGCATTAATTAAGTCAACTGTGATGTCTAATTGGCTAACTTAATCTGAAAATACCATCGCAGATTTGTTTGAACAATCTGTCTTCACGTCACTGATGGTGGTATAGAAAAGTCTTAGACATGCTCTTGGCAGACAGGGGAGGTGTGTGTTCATTCCATTCCATTCACTTATCCTTTTTCAGGGTTGCGGGGGGCGCTGGAGCCTATCCAAGCTGTCATAGGGCGAGAGGCAGGGTACACGCTGGACAGGTCGCCAGCCTGTCGCAGGGCCAAAACACAGGGACAGACAACCATTCGCACTCACATTCACTCTTGCATGTCTTTGGACGGTGGGAGGAAGCTGGAGTACCCGAAGGGAACCCACGCAAACACGGAGAGACAATGCAAACTCCACACAGAAAGACCCCGTGTTGTTGATTCAGGCTTTTGGAACACAATTTAATCCAAAACATAAAATTTACAGGAGATGAGTGAAGTGTGATGCCAACAGTTTTATTGAACATACAAGATTAACAAAGATTTAGAAGAAAGAAAAGCCCACTAGGGTGTTCGCCATAAGCACATGCACATGCCAATCAAGATGAATAAAGACGAAGACTTCCGGGACTCTTCTGAGGTCCTTTTACAAAACAACAGCTGGGTATCAACAGGTGCTCACATAACAGTAGTGCAAGCTATGTTAAAAATATAAATAATAAATGACCTAAGTATATGGGTCACAAACAATACGAGAACTTGAATCAACCGCCTAATTCCCTTTCCATCTACAAAGCACTTCCCATTAATGTCAATCCAGTATATAAATTCATTAAAAAAAACAAAATCCCAACAGGAGTTCTGGCAGTGTGCAAGTTAGCGAACAGTGCACAGTTAGTAAACTTTCTTATGCTTTAAACACCTTCAAACTGTGAACTTCAGAGAAAAAACTGGTTTCAATAAAGGCTACCGCATATACACAGGTAGTTTTTTAAACTGATTTTTCCAAGTGTGATTCTGAGAAATAGTTATTTTATTTAATGAAGAAACTTCAGTAAAGAAAAAGCCCATAAACAATAATAAATGACGTCAGAAAAAGGTGATGAAGGTGCACACATTTTATGTTGCGAGACGAACAGTTTTTCTTACTCCATGTGTGAAAAGAGAAACTGAGCTTCCGAAAACCTTTCAAAATGAAGTTGTTTTTTTTTTCAAATGTTCATTTTTAAATGATCCAGACACAGTTTATGCGTTCTAACATCAACATTTTCTAAGAATGTAGCATGGTTTCCCAAATCATTTTCAAATGTACTAAAGTCGTAAAATGTTTACCACACGTGCTACAAGACTGTGGCTTCTCACCTGTGTGAATTTGCGTGTGTCTTTAAGTGACTCTTCCTAGTAAATCTTTTCCCGCAGGTGCTACAACAATGTGGCTTCTCACCTGTGTGAATTTGCATGTGCCTCATCAAGTTAACCTTCTGAGTAAATCTTATCCCACAGGTGGTACAGGAATGTGGCTTCTCACCTGTGTGAACTCGCATGTGACTCTTCAACTGACTCTTGTCAGTAAATCTTTCCCCACAGGTGCTACAAGAATGTGGCTTCTCACCTGTGTGAATTCGCATGTGTATCTTCAACGGACCCTTCTGAGTAAATCTTTTCCCACAGGTGCTACAAGAATGTGGCTTCTCACCTGTGTGAACTCGCATGTGACTCTTCAACTGACTCTTGTCAGTAAATCTTTTCCCACAGGTGCTACAAGAATGTGGCTTCTCACCTGTGTGAATTTGCATGTGAATCTTCAAGTGAGCCTTCTGAGTAAATCTTTTCCCGCAGGTGCTACAAGAATGTGGCTTCTCACCTGTGTGAATTTGCATGTGCCTCGTCAAGTTAACCTTCTGAGTAAATCTTATCCCACAGGTGGTACAGGAATGTGGCTTCTCACCTGTGTGAATTTGCATGTGACTCTTCAAGTGAGCCTTCTGAGTAAATCTTTTCCCGCAGGTGCTACAAGAATGTGGCTTCTCACCTGTGTGAATTTGCATGTGCCTCGTCAAGTTAACCTTCTGAGTAAATCTTATCCCACAGGTGGTACAGGAATGTGGCTTCTCACCTGTGTGAATTTGCATGTGACTCTTCAAGTTAACCTTCTGAGTAAATCTTATCCCACAGGTGGTACAGGAATGTGGCATCTCACCTGTGTGAACTCGCATGTGACTCTTCAACTGACTCTTGTCAGTAAATCTTTCCCCACAGGTGCTACAAGAATGTGGCTTCTCACGTGTGTGAATTCGCATGTGAGTCTTCAAATTACTCTTCTGAGCAAATCTTTTCCCACAGGTGCTACAAGAATGTGGCTTCTCACCTGTGTGAACTCGCATGTGATTCTTCAACTGACTCTTGTCAGTAAATCTTTTCCTACAGGTGCTAAAAG